>NC_086454.1:120592163-121792163 GCF_028390025.1 Pseudophryne corroboree | reverse complement strand
CTGACAAGGTTTTTTTGTGGGGGGGGGGGGGAGGGTTTGTTTCGGGGGTGGGCGCCAAATTACTACCTTGCCCCAGGTGACGAAAATCCTAGTTTCAGCCCTGCCACTCTTGCCAAGTTTAACAAGAAATTTAAAGTTTGTTCGTTGCTCTAATTCAAGCTCCGCCATTCTCATGACGCACACTAATTCACAGGCAATAATAGATGCCACTCAGGAAGAGACTGCTGTAGATCAACAACAACATAGCTGTGAAACGCTGATGTGCCAACATCATCAAAGCATACTAAGGTACCTGTCCAGTGCTGCCATGGCAAGCACACGGTGGCAAGTTTGCAAACTTAGGGGCAAATTCAGTAAGGATTGCAAAAATGACAAATTAGCAAAAATTGCAAGCAAAAGCAAAATTGCGAAAGCACGCCCAAACGGAAAAACTGCAACACTAATTTAATTTAACAAAAAGAAGGTGGCCTTGTGAAATGTACAAATATTGCGAAAACCATCCTAATAATCGCAATTTTTGCGTACATTTTACAAATGTACACAATTTTTGTGTACGTTTCTGATGTTGCATTTTTTGCTAACAACAGTGTTTTTCCCTTAAAAATTGCACAACCTACTTTCCTGCACCCAAATTAAAGAAACTACTCAACAATTGTAAATCAATTCAATCATCACTTAATTGGTCAAATGATCTTGTGGTAATTTAGTGTTTTTCTACAAACATTGACTAATGCCCATAACTGTGTTCAAATATATTCAACTAGAGCACAGGTTCTCAAACTCGGTCCTCAGGACCCCACACAGTGCATATTTTGCAGGTCTCTTCACAGAATCACAAGTGAAATAATTAGTACCACCTGTGTACCTTTTAAAATGTGTCAGTGAGTAATTAATTCACCTGTGCACCTGCTGGGTTACCTGCAAAACATGCACTGTGTGGGGTCCTGAGAACCGAGTTTGAGAACCTATGAACTAGAGCACAGGTTCTCAAACTCGGTCATCAGGACACCACACAGTACATGTTTTGCAGGTCTCCTCACAGCATCGCAAGTGAAATAATTAGCTCCACCTGCGGACCTTTTAAAATGTGTCAGTGAGTAATTAATACACCTGTGCACTTGCTGTGTTACCTGCAAAACATGCACTGTGTGGGGTCCTGAGCAGGGGTGTATCTTCCTATTGGCCAGGATGGCACTCGCCAGGGGCGCCAGCCGAGGAGGGGCGCCGTCCAAAGGTGCCACCCGCGGACAGTAGGTAGATTCACTTTTAGAGGCAGCAGCTATGCCCCCGACCCCGTGTAGTTCCTCACCAGCAGGGATGCCCAGTAATGATCACGGTATGCAGCAGCGGCTGCTGGGGGGTGTAGTTTATGTAGAGTTTCTTGTCTGTATTGTGGTGCGGTGCTGGACCCCGGTGCCAATTACAGTGGCTGCTGCATTCTTTGATCATTAATGGGCATCCCTGCTGTTGAGGAACTACACGGGGGTGGGGGGATAGCTATTGCCTCTCAAAGTGAAGCTACCTAAAAGTGCTGCCTTTAATAGTAAAATCAACATGTGGGCATATGTGTCTCTGGCACTGTGGGGGCATACGTGTCTCTGGCACTGTGGGGGCATACGTGTATCTGACACTGTGGGGGCATACGTGTATCTGACACTGTGGGGGCATACGTGTCTCTGGCACTGTGGGGGCATACGTGTATCTGACACTGTGGGGGCATACGTGTATCTGGCACTGTGGGGGAATTTGAGTGTCCGGCACTGTGGGGGCATTTGAGTGTCCGGCACTGTGGGGGCATTTGTGTCCGGCACTGTGGGGGCATACGAGTGTCTAGCACTGTGGGAGCATACGTGTCTGGCTCGGTGGGGGCATGTGTATCTGGCACTGTGGGGGCATATTTGTATCTGGCACTGTGGAGGCATATCTGTATCTGGCACTATACTCGGAGGCATTATGTGTATCTGGCACTGCACTACTGGGGTCATTATGTGTAACTGGCACTATACTGGGGGACATTATGTGCATCTGACACTATACTGGGGACATTATAGTGGTCATTCTGAGTTGTTCGTTCGCTAGCTGCTTTTAGCAGCATTGCACACGCTAGGCCGCCGCCCTCTGGGAGTGTATCTTAGCTTAGCAGAATAGCGAACGAAAGATTAGCAGAACTGCTACTAAATAATTCTCTGCAGTTTCTGAGTAGCTCCAGACCTACTCCTAGATTGCGATCACCTCAGTCCGTTTAGTTCCTGGTTTGACGTCACAAACACACCCTGCGTTCGGCCAGCCACTCCCCCGTTTCTCCAGCCACTCCTGCATTTTTACCTGGCACGCTTGCGTTTTTAGCACACTCCCTGAAAACGGACAGTTTCGCCCAGAAACACCCACTTCCTGTCAATCACACTACGATCACTCGAGCGATGAAAAAACGTTGCTCGAGCTTGTGTAAATCTCCAAAGTTTTGTGTTAAATTAATGAACGCATGCGCGCTGCATACCATGCACATTTTCCACCTAATCGATCCGTTGCGAAAAACAGCAACAAGCGAACAACTCGGAATGACCACCTATGTGTAATGAGAACTACTGTGGGTATTGTGTATAAAGCTGCTAATTGTGTGATGTGTAGGGGGTGTGATTATATATTTATAGTTTGATATCATAATATAAAAATGTGAGGCCACGCCCACTTTCCCAGGAGCGTGCACGCCTTCCTATATATATATATATATATATATATATATATATGGGCACAACTGTGTGGCATAATGTGTATAAGGGGTACTACTGTGTAGCATAACGTGAATAATGTACATTACTGTGCTGTGTAATGTGAGTAAGGCACACTACTGTGGTGTAATTTGAATTGGGGTACTATTGAGTGACCATGAACCCTTTTTTGGCACACGTGCCTTCCCTATTTCAAATATGGGGGGAGGGCACCATTCCTTTACTTTGCCAGGGGAGCTCGGACACCTAAATACACCCCTGGTCCTGAGGACCGAGTTTGAGAACCACTGAACTAGAGAGAGTGTGAATTCTAGCCTCTAAACCAGGCATTCCCAACCACGGCCCTCAAGGCACACCAACAGTGCAGGTTTTAGTGATATCCAGGCTGCAGCACAGATGGTTAAATCAAAATAATTGAGCTACTAATTAGGTCACCTGTGCTGAAGCCTGGATATCTCTAAAACATGCACTGTGATAGGCCCTACACACTGGCCGATTTGTTTGAAAGATATGAACGATCTCGTTCATATCTTTCAGTGTAGAGGCTCCAGCGATGAACGATGCGCGGCTCCGCGCTCGTTCATCGCTGGTCCCCCGTCGGCTGTGCATGCAGGCCAATATGGACGATCTCGTCCATATTTGCCTGCACTTCAATGGAGCCGCGTGACGGGGGGAGTGAAGAAACTTCACTACCCCCGTCACTGCCCCCCCCCGCCGCCGGGTCGCTCGTCGGCTGTATCCGCCGTCGGGCAGCTCGGCGGCGGATCAGCCAGTGTGTAGGGCCCTTTAGTGTGCCTTGAGGACCGTGGTTGGGAATGCCTGCTCTAAACCCTACACAACAGCAATTATTGGTATATGTTTTAACAAACACACTTTTTTTGGAGTCAAAATATTTTAATTCGGAAACAACAGTAACATTTTTATAAAAAAAAAAAAACAAGTGTTTTTTTTGATTGTGAAGTGGTCAAACATTACATATTATTGTTTCTTTGCTTTTATTTACATACCTTACTTTAAAGGTCCGTACACATTAGATGATGATGCTCTATGAGCGACGCCGTCTAATGTTTCCCCTCCCAGGCCGGACGGTCAGCGGCCGACTGTACACACTGAGCAATATGACCGCTCATATCGCTCAGTGACGTCTTGCCTCCACCAGCCAGTCAGTCCAGATCCTGCATGCATGCACTGGCGACAGTGACGATCGTTGCCAACCCACCGTGCTGCGCATCGGTCGTCGCTGGTGGCATACACACTTGCCAATAAAATGAGCGACGTCGCTCAGGGAGGGGGAAAATGAGCGACGTCGCTCAGGGAGGGGGAAAATGAGCGATGTCGCTTATTTTATCGGCAAGTGTGTATGGGCCTTTAGGAATTATGTGCAAATATTTGTTTCAATAAGTATACAAATGGAGCAGAATTTGCAAAACTTGAAAATAAAAAGATGGTGTTGATGTTCTTCAACATATGTTTATGTGTGTAGCGCACAAATAAAACAAAAAAAATGTATGTGGGTATGTTTTGTTTAACAAAAAAATGTTAGGAAGCTAAATGTCATTCAGCAGATACTGCTAAGCAAAATGCTTGTAAAGGTTATTTATTTACATTTGCTTCTATCAAATAGTGTGGTTGTCAAACCTCGATTGTTAGTAAGTGTAAACACAAATCGGTTAAGGGCCCTACACATTTAACGATCCGCCGCCGAGCTGCCTGACGGCAGATACGGCCGACGGGCGACCCGGCGGCAGTGACGGTGGGAGTGAAGTTTCTTCACTCCCTCCGTCACCCGGCTCCATAGAAGTGCAGGCAAATATGGACGAGATCGTCCATATTTGCCTGCATGCACAGCCGACGGGGCACCAGCGAGGAACGAGCGCGGTGGCCGCGCATCTTTCATCGCTTGCGCTTCCACACTGAAAGATATGAACGGTATCTCGTTCATTAATGAACGAGATCGTTCATATCTTTCAGGCAGATCGACCAGTGTGTAGGGCCTTTTAGTAACATATATTTTCACAATCAACATGTGTTACAGAGTTAAACAATACCTTACATGTTTCTAAGTTCCAATACAGCTGAATGAAGTGATTTGTGGTCTGAGGTGTGAGCTTCTTCAGCTGTGTGTGATGAAGCAATGATTGCAGTATACATGCAGTCTACAACTGAGGTCAGCTTGTGCAATTTTTAAGGTAGACCTGTAGTCACTCAGAAACTGCACATCAGAAATGTGCGATCTGTTGTAAAAATTGAGAATGCACCGCCCACCGACCATCAGCATACGCCCACAACACGCCCCGCAACACGCCCCTGATTGTAGTTTTTGCGAGTTCAGCCCTTTAGTACGCCCCCTACACGCCTACTTTTCGTAGTGCATACGCAGTTTTTGCTAAGTCTCAGAATTTTTTTTTCTCAGTTTTTGCTATTTAAGTTGCAGAATTTGTGTTTTTACGTGTTTTTTGCTAATTTTGCTGATTTGTGATCCTTTCTGAATTAGGCTCTTAATTGTCAGACCCCGTATGGGCCAAATGTGGCCTCTGCTTGCCACAGTCTTCAAAGTTTTCTCAAGAAGACTGTTCAAATTTTTCTCAGACTCTAAGGTATACTTAATACATTTTAATTATATCTGGAGGTTATTACTCCCATTTATTACATTTTAATTACTGTCATATTTATATGAACCTATATGCTGGAACAACCCATGTGATAAATGGCTGTTCAAACTAGAATTTTCTTTACCTTTGTCACAATGCGAAGGTTGGCATAATGGCTTCCCATGGAGAGCCATGGCAGCAAGAGCAGTGCCTGGAGCATACTTGCCTACCTGACCCTCTCCACGAGGGAGAAAGTGCTCTGTTCCTGGACTTTCCTGGTAATGTATGATTGCCATCACCTGTGGTGAAACACCTTTCTTATCAATTAACTAGCTCACCACAGGTGATGGCAATCATACATTACCAGGAAAGTCCAGGAACAGAGCATTTTCTCCCTCATGGAGAGGGTCAGGTAGGCAAGTATGGCCTGAAGTGGAACTAACACCAGAGACGCTGGCCACAGAGGACCTAGTGGGAGGTGCACCATGAAAGAGATCCAGCAGAACACTTTTACCTGCAAGTGCAATGCACATATCGTGAACCTGCAGGCGGACCTGAGCACTGGTCTGCAGCTAATCTCGCTGCTAGAGATGCTGAGCCGGAAAAGATGTAGTGTACCAGAGATTCAACTTTCATCAGATGACGCTGGGGAGTGACTCCGTGGACTTGAAGTACCTGAATCAGGAGAAAATGAAGCTGGTGTCCATAGGTAAGCCTAGAAGACATGTGATGCATAAGACTAGCAAGAGATGGAGTTATGTTTGTCTGAAAAAGTAAAGGGGGTTACACACGCGGAGATGTGTGCTGAGCGATCAATCACAGACCGCTCAGCACACATATCTCCCCCCGCTCAGCACACAGCGGTGAAGTGAGCAATCTACTAGATTGTACCATGCATGCCAATCTAGAACTGGCGAGCTATGGGGCATACACACGGAGAGATCCGTGCTTAATTTCTAAGCAATCTAGTGAGATTGCTTAGAAATTAAGCATACATCGCTACGTGTGTACCACCCTTAAGAGAAACATTGCTTCTCTCCTTTATATACAGTAAGTACCATCTCACAGCAGTCCCCATTAAAACCTATTGGGGCTGCAAGAACTAGACTCAGCCCTTTTAAATATACAGAGTAAAAAAAAAAAATGCTTGTTCCAGCTAAAATGCTATTTTTTGTTTACTAAATAGACCCCTAATTAGATAGAAGCAAAGTGATGTAACCAAAGTCCCACAACATCCCTGCCATGCTACATGCCTTTTTTCTCTGCAACTGCATCGATGATTGAACGCAACAATGCAGTAAGATGCAGTAAGATTTACCTGAATCGGCCATGCCAGGTGATACTTTAGGGGGAATTTATCAAAGCATGGAGAGAGATTAAACACTAACCAATCAGCTTAAACTGTCATTTTTCAAAAACAGACTCTAAAATGAGAGTTAGGAGCTGATTAGTTAGTGCAGTTGTTCCCAAACTTTTTTGAATCATGGCACCAGAGCCGGCCCTAACCAATATGATGCCCTAGGCAAGATTTCGGCACCACCGCTAGTTCCGCTTCTGACCCTGCACCCAGTTCCCAGCACCATCACCCCTCACCTATAGCAGTCCTTATTTTGGTGTTCCTACCCCCTATATTTTAAATAGGAACAGTGCACATTCGGCGCACAGCCCAAAAAATAGGATTTTAATTACCTGCCGGTAAATCCTTTTCTCGTAGTCCGTAGAGGATGCTGGGGTCCATATTAGTACCATGGGGTATAGACGGGTCCACCAGGAGCCATTGGCACTTTAAGAGTTTAATAGTGTGGGCTGGCTCCTCCCTCTATGCCCCTCCTACCAGACTCAGTCTAGAAACTGTGCCCGAGGAGACAACATACTTCGAGAGAAGGAATTACACAGATAGTGGCGAGATTCATACCAGCTCACACAAACATGCGAATCCGGCCAACATGCCGGAACCACTGCAGCAACAGCTGAAACATTAAATAACGCAGAACTTACCTAGGAATCAGGTAACACTGAACCATAAAACCAATGCAGGAAAACGAAGCGCTGGGCGGGCGCCCAGCATCCTCTAAGGACTACGAGAAAAGGATTTACCAGCAGGTAATTAAAATCCTATTTTCTCTTACGTCCTAGAGGATGCTGGGGTCCATATTAGTACCATGGGGATGTACCAAAGCTCCCAGTATGGGAGGGAGAGCGCGGAGGCTCCTGCAATACTGCCTGACCAAACTTGAGGTCATCAGAGGCCAGAGTATCAAACTTGTAAAACTTGGCAAACGTGTTCGAACCAGACCAAGTAGCAGCTCGGCACAGCTGTAGGGCCGAGACACCCCGGGCAGCCGCCCAGGAAGAACCCACTTTACGAGTAGAGTGGGCCTTAACTGATTTCGGACACGGCAGTCGTGCCGTAGAATACACATGCTGGATAGTGAACCTGATCCAGCGCGAAATCGACTGCTTAGAAGCAGGACACCCAATTTTTATGGGATCGTAGAGGACAAAAAGAGAGTCAGATTTCCTATGACGAGCAGTCCTCTTCACATAGATCTTCAAAGCCCGTACCACATCCAAGGCCTTTGAAGCAATTGAGGAGTCAGTAGCCACTGGCACCACAATAGGTTGGTTGATATGGAAAGCCGATACAACCTTAGGCAGGAACTGTGGACGAGTCCTAAGTTCCGCCCTGTCTTCATGGAAGATCAGATAAGGACTTTTGCAAGACAAAGCCCCCAATTCGGACACGCGTCGGGCAGAAGCCTAGGCCAACAGAGTGACCGCCTTCCACGTGAGAAACTTGATGTCAGCCTCCAGTAGAGACTCAAACCATGCTGATTGTAGGAACTGCAACACCACATCTAGATCCCAGGGTGGCGTTGGCGCCACAAAGGGGGGCTGGATGTGCAGAACCCCCTTCAAAAAGGTCTGAACCTCAGGGAGGACAGCCAATTGTTTTTGAAAGAAGATGGACAAAGCAGAGAATTGGACCTTAATGGATCCCAATCTCAGGCCCATATCCACTCCTGCCTGCAGGAAAAGGAGAAAACGTCCAAGTTGAAACTCCACCGCAGGAAACTTCCTGGCTTCACACCAAGAAACATATTTCTTCGAAATACGGTGGTAATGTTTAGACGTCACCCACTTCCTAGCCTGAATCAGGGTAGGAATGACCTCACTCGAAATACCTTTCCGAGCTAAGATCATGCCGTCAAACGTAGCCGCGGTAAGTCTTGATAGGCGAACGGCCCCTGCAGCAGCAGATCCTCCCGAAGAGGTAAGGGCCTTGGATCTTCCAGCAGAAGATCCAGGAGATCCGCATACCAAGCCCTCCCTGGTCAGTCCCGAGCAATGAGGATTGCCAGAACCTTTGTTCTTCTTACCAGCTGAAGGACCTTTGGAATCAGAGGAAGTGGAGGGAACACATACACTGACGTGAACACCCACGGTGTTACCAGTGCATCCACCGCCACTGCCTGCGGGTCTCTCAACCTGGAACAGTACCTCCCCATCTTCTTGTTGAGGCGGGAGGCCATCATATCTATGTGAGGAACCCCCCACCAACCGGTTACCTCCTCGAAAACCTCCAGATGGAGGCCCCACTCCCCTGGATGGAGATCGTGTCTGCTGAGGAAGTCCGCTTCCCAGTTGTCTACTCCCGGAATGAAGATTGCCGACATCGCTACAGCGTGCCTTTCTGCCCAGAGGAGGATTCTTGACACCTCTGACATGGCAGCCATGCTCTTCGTTCCGCCTTGACGGTTTATGTAGGCCACTGTAGTCACGTTGTCCGACTGCACCTGAACAGCCCGATCCTGTAGAAGGTGTGCTGCTTGCAGAAGGGTATTGTACACGGCCCTTAGCTCCAGGATGTTTATTGGGAGAAGAGATTCTTGATTTGACCACCTTCCTTGGAAGGTTTCCCACAGAGCGACTGCTCCCCAACCCCTTAGACTTGCATCTGTGGTTAAAAGGATCCAGTCCTGAATTCCGAACCTTCGGCCTTCCAGAAGGTGAGGAGGTTGCAGCCACCTGAGGAGTGAAATCCTGACTTTCGGAGACAGGCGTATCCTCTTGTGCATGTGTAGGTGAGAGCCCGACCACTGGTCCAATAGGTCCAGCTGAAAAGGTCGAGCATGAAACCTGCCGTACTGCAGAGCCTCGTAAGCGGCAACCATCTTCCCCAGAAGGCGTATGCATTGATGAACCGATACCCGGGTAGGCTTTAGGACATCCCGGACCATTGCTTGAATCACCAACGCTTTCTCCACTGGGAGAAATACCCTCTGCACTTCCGTGTCGAGGAACATTCCCAGGAAAGACAGCCGCCTTGAAGTTTCCAGATGAGACTTTGGAAGGTTTAGGATCCAACCGTGCCTCCTGAGCAGTTGTGTCGTGAGCGCGATGGACCGCAACAACCTCTCCCTGGACAACGCCTTGATCAGGAGATCGTCCAGATATGGAATTATGTTCACCCCCTGTTTGCGGAGGAGAACCATCATCTCCGCCATCACCTTGGTGAAGATACTCGGTGCTGTGGAGAGGCCAAACGGCAGCGCCTGGAACTGATAGTGATCATCCATCAGCGCAAACCTGAGATATGCTTGATGTGGTGCCCAAATGGGAATGGGGAGAAAAGGAGACTTACCCGCGGTAGCTGTGGCAATCCACGCATCCAGCGCCTCCCCAAAGAGAGCCTGACCCATGTATGGCAGGCCTTCCACACACTTCCTGGATTCCGCGTCCGCAGACCAGTTGCGCAGCCAGAGACCTCTGCGAGTCGAGACGGACATGGAGGAGATCCCAGCAGCCATGGAACCCAGGTCCTTCATGGAATTCACCAGGAACCCTGCAGAATCCTGAATATTACGTCAAAATAAATCAACGTCACCCTTATCCAGCGTAGTCTATTCCTCCTGCAGAGTGATCGACCACCTGGCAATAGCTTTAGCAATCCAAGCACAGGCAATAGTAGGCCGCAATATAGCCCCTGAAGCCGTGTAAATGGATTTCAGCGTAGCATTCACCTTGCGATCTGCCGGGTCCTTTAACGCGGTAGATCCCGGGACCGGTAATACCACCTGTT
This sequence comes from Pseudophryne corroboree, assembly GCF_028390025.1. Lineage (NCBI taxonomy): Eukaryota > Metazoa > Chordata > Amphibia > Anura > Myobatrachidae > Pseudophryne > Pseudophryne corroboree. Next base: position 121,781,760 of record NC_086454.1, on the reverse strand, counting down.
TGGACAGCCTGGAGACAGAGGCGTCAACTATCGTCGGGGACTCCCATCTCTTCCTATCCTCCTCTGGGAAGGGAAAAGCTACCAAGACCCTCTTGGGAATCTGGAATTTCTTTTCTGGAGTTTCCCAAGCCTTTTCAAAGATAGCATTTAATTCTCTGGATGCCGGGAAGGTGAGGGGGGGCTTCTCATTATCTGTAAAAAAAGGCCTCCTTCACCTGTTCCGGAGTCGTGTCTGAAATGTGTAAAACATCCCTGACAGCCTCAATCATCAACTGCACCCCCTTGGCAAGTGATGCCGTCCCCCTCAACACATCCCCATCACTGTCTGCAGTGTCAGAGTTGGTGAAGGGTTAACTCTTCAATGCTTTTTTCTTATTACTTTTTATATGATCAATTTCCTTATAATAGTTACAGTGTAAAAGTGAATATTTCTACCTCCCTAATGAAGGGTTAAAACATGCTATATGAACTCTTATGTGTTTGCATGGATGCGTGCTGCCCTGTGCTAGGTGCCTTTGTCTCTCATACAGATACCAGGCTTGTATGTGTCTGTTTCTCAAGGTCAGTTCTATACCAGATGAAACCTGTTACAGACTTTGTTAAATGTTTTGAGAAACTTGTAAAAAACCCATATATGGACATCCGCCTTTTCAATTCTGCCTGGTAACTACCAACGAGCCAATGGGAATGTAACAACATGTCAGTTACACCCATATGCATTGTCTTATATACTTTTGTTAAACGAACAATAAACCAGTGTGAATTTTTACTGCTTGTGTTGTGCATGTAACTGATAGCATAAAGGTTTACACTCCCAGACGTCTGAGAGGCCATCACATCGAGGGTTAAAGAATATAAGGGCAAATCCTTTCAGCTGGGGGCTACGTCCGCGATTCAGTGATCGTCCCTGAATGGTAAGATAGAGAATTTATTGTCTGTCTTTGCCATACAGGATTGCGGTCATACACTGAAGCTGAATCCGTGTCAGTGTTCCGGGAACACGTGACAAGGTAATATTTAAGTCCGGGACTTAATATTACGAAGTTTTATGTAAAAGCATAAAACAGGTATCAGGGATACCATAGAATCTTTAATGTCTGGGACTTAAAGATACGTCTGAGAAAGGACCAGGGGTCCAAGCGCAATTCTCCAAAGACGTCAGTATCTGGGATACTTAAAAAATAGACCTGGGGTCTATACGTAACGTAGAGAATACCTCGATTTGATCGTCTATATATTTTTGTATGTTTGTAGTGAGATAAGTTCTTATATTTGGTCCAGACGGCTGGTAAGTTTTCGTCTGCCAGATATCTTTACTCAAACACTTTTCTTGCTTCCTGTCTAAAACGCTGTATTTTTCTGACATCTTGTACGAATGGTAAGTATCGTACACGTCAAAAGATTTCATGTTCTCACTGTACAGATAATATTGTGATATTGTCAATGACTAATTAACTGGTTAAGCTGATGCATGTATAGTAAGTAGAGTGTTGTATATTTTAGATATTTTCTTTTAAAGTTGTACTGTTGATTTATATTACTGTCTGACAATGGGCTCTAGTCAGAGTAAAAAAACCTACATATTCCCCGCCCCTCCCTGGTGAGACATGCAAGATGTATGTCGCCCGCAACTCTACCTCAGAGTATTACTTAGTTAACCCATGGGTGGATAATTTAGCGGGATGGACAGAGAAAGCAGGACAGGACCCATTCCTACGGGAAGGCAGTAATTACCCTTTCTATATGGAGGATTAAAAATGTCAGTTCCCAACAGCACAGAAGCGAAGCAGTGAGAAACTGTATCCCTCTCGCCCCCCCCCTTGCATTCCAATGTATCCTGCGCTTGAGGACACAGATCTCTTGGCAGCAGTAACCCTTTCACACCAAATGGGATTGCCTCCAGCTCCACTGCTGGAGGGTGCGTCCACTAGCTCTATCCCTAGCACCAATAACCCAGAGTTTAGATAATAGTAAAACACTGTCCCAAGCCCACTATTACCCTCGATGGCTGTATATCTTATTTGCGCAAAGCTTGCAAAGGACGCAGCTATACATTTATATGAGAAAGAGGCTGCAGGGTGTTTTGATGTAAAAAGAAACCTGCACTCACTCATACCTATCAGAACTCCAGACGCTTTGACAGACAGAACCAACCCCGCAGTCAGGGAAGATTCCAAAGACCCCGCGCACTGACGGGGCCCGGAGGAGGGTATCCCAGCCTTTATTCAACTCACCCGTCATAGTAAAGATTCACCTCTGCTGCCACTTATTATAAATGGAAGTAAAATTCCCTTTTTAGTGGACAGCGGTGCAACAACCAGTGTTTTGTGTTCTGACCTATGCAGTATCCCCTCTCACCAGAAAAGATAGAAGGTCTCCGCCCCATGATACAGCAATTCTTACAACAGGGTATTCTCAGACATATTGTATCACCATACTGTACTCCTGTGAACCCTGTTGCCAAAGCTGATGGCAGTATAAGATTTGTACAGAATCTCAGAGCGATCAATCAGTTAATTGTCCCAATTGCATCAATTGTCCCAGATGTAAACTCACTCATTTCTGCAATCCCTGCAGATGCTGCGTTCTTCTCTGTAATTGATTTGAAGAATGCCTTTTTTCAGCATACCTGTAGATTCACAGACACAATTACTTTTTGCCTTTTCTTTTGAGGGTAAACAACTTACCTGGTGCAGATTATTGACGCACCTGTTGTCTCCAGGCCACATTGGGGCCCTGGCAACCTCACCATGGTTCAGTCCTGCTACAGTATGCAGATGATCTGCTGCTCTGTAGTAAAACTGAGGAGGCCTGCCGAGAGGATGGTGTTTCATTACTAAACTGGCTTTGTGAATGTGGACACAAGGTGTCCAAAATAAAAATGCAATGGTGTAAAAAGCATGTTGATTACTTAGGTTTTGTGCTCACTCAGGGAGAGAGGAAAGTCAGTCCACAACGCATACAGTCTGTATTGGGCCTGGTCACCCCAACTACCCAGAAGGAACTACTGTCCTTCCTGGGTATGGTAAATTACTGCAGACAGTGGATTTCTGATTGCTCTTATTATGATAACATTTTGAGACAAGCCACACTGAAGGACAAACCTAAAACTGTACAATGGTCACAAGAAATGTTAACTGCATATGAAAGTTTAAAATGTATGTTGATAAAAAGTCCGGCACTTGGCCTCCCCAATTATGTACTACCTTTCCATCTATATGCAAGGGACAATTGTAAAACCATGGCGGGGGTGCTCACACAGTTTCATGGAGGGAAGTTGCGCCCCGTGGCATTTTTTTCCCAAAGTCATGCCAGTGTCTGTGCAAGGTATGCCTGCCTGCCTCGGGGCTTTGGCAGCCTGTGCAATGGTTGCAGAAATGACCACTACCCTCACTTTAGGCCACATCACAGTACTCCACACCACACATGATGTCCTGGCAATACTTAAAGGCTTACACACAGCACATGCCAGCACAACGCCTTAGTGGATATGAAGTACTCCTTTTGAGTAACCCTACCCTTACCATTAAGTACACTGCTAGTTCTTCTGGCCCTGCACCCATTCTCAATGCCCTTTTGGGCTTGAAAGGTCCTGAGGATGAACCACCCGACCTACATGACTGTGCTGCTTCCATTGAAGCTGAAACTTCTCCCAGACTTGACATGTCTCCCGTTCCCATACCAGGCGCAGACATAGTTTTTGTTGACGGCTCCTGTAGTAGGCCCAATGACAATACATACCAGGCTGGCTATGCCATTGTCACCCTCCCTGACACTGTGTTGGAAACCCTGCCAATACCTTATCAGTCCGCGCAAGCTGCAGAACTCATTGCACTCACTAGAGCATGTCCCTCCCTTGACAGCGTCCATCTGCTCACTCAACTTCAAGCTGCTGCGACTAATACTGATCTCTCCGACTGGACTTACCCAATTCTGCAGAAAAAATCCTAAATCAGGATTAATCTGCAGAGGGGAAACCCTGTATACCCCAGTCCAGTGCCCCTTTGCTCGTTGCCCATTGCCGTGGTGTTGGTCACCGTGGTGAAGCCACAACACTCCTCCTACTAACCAATGATTTTTTATGTTACTAATGCCAAATCACTTGTGGACCAGTATGTTAGCAGATGCATCACTTGCCTCAGGAACAACCCTAATAAAGCTAAACACCAGCATCTTGAATGCCCCACAGAAAACTCTAGGATACTCACCCTTTGAAATACTAATGGGTAGACCCTTTTCCTACACCCTGGGCTAAGAAACCACTAGTAATACAGGAAGGAGATCTAGAACTTATAAGGGAAGAGTATGTCAGGTCCCTGATAACAAAACTGAATGAAATTGAACATGAGGTTGTTTGTAAAAACCCTTTGAATCCACAGGAACCTACACACCCCTTTAAAGTCAGAGACAGAGTCGTGGTGAAGGTGCTCCCCAGGAACAAGAGCCCAGGAGACTTCACCTATGGTCCAGAGACAGAGGTCGTAGCAGTTACCCGAACAGCAGTCCTGACAGAGGAAAGTCCTACCTGGATCCATGCATCCCGAGTAAAAAAGGTTCCTAGACCAGACCTAGAGAGGGAAGCAAGTGATTCCAGTGAGGTACGAACCGGGGCAGACAGCCCTGACCTCCCACCTAGCGAAGAAAGAAGAACAGAAGAAGATGAGGAACCTGTCCCCTATCTCTATCCTGGGGACTATCTCGATAGCCCTACTGGCCCTCATTCACCTCACAATATGTGAAGTCGACATCACACAAACAGATGGGGTCCCCACCTTGTGGTACAATTCCTCCAATACACACGTAGCCACATACATCCTTGATTATTTCATGTTCCCTAAACTTGCTGACAACAAACACAATAAAAGCAACTGTTATGTCTGTGGCAAATCTAGGCCCCACCTAGGTACAGTGCCCCTTAATATACCCCTAGAACAGGAAAATTGTTTTTTCAGCCTTTTTAATGATCACCGATGACCCCACTCCTCCCTCTAATACTCCTGCTAATCGAAAGAAAAGAGCACTCCCAGGAGGTAGCTTTGACCCCCACGTATACATTGATGCTATAGGGGTCCCAAGAGGTGTTCCAAATGAGTTCAAAGCTAGAGATGAGGTGGCTGCGGGTTTTGAGTCATTGTTTCCTATAGTAACTGTAAATAAAAACGTAGCCTGGATTAATTATATATATTATAATCAACAAAGATTTGTTAATGATACCAAAGATGCTCTTAAAGGTATAGCTGAACAGCTAGAAGCCACTTCCCAAATGACATTCCAAAATAGAATGGCCCTTGACATGATCCTAGCAGAAAAAGGCGGTACATGTGTTTACATTAGTAAGGTGGAAGGCTGTTGTACATATATTCCTGACAACACTGGTCCCAATGGTAAGGTTACTTTAGCCATAAACAAGTTAGAAACCTTATCCATAGAACTTAAGAAAAATTCAGGTATTGATAACCCATGGAGCCAATATTTTGGGTGGTTTGAAAATTGGAAACAGGCTCTTGTGCAAATAAGCATATTCATACTTGTACCTTTAATTCTTGTAGGCATTATAGTTTATTGTGTAATTCCCTGTGGAAAGAAACTTACCTCCAAAGGCATTGATAAGGCCCTGATGTACTATGATATAACCACCAGTCCTGTCACCTCCTCTGATAGTAAGGGACCCGACGACTATGTCCAATATCTCAAGAACTGGAGGAACAAGAAAGGAGCCTCACTCAAGAATCATGTCATATAATAATCATGATTCTAAGAGGGGATTGAAGGGTTAACTCTTCAATGCTTTTTTCTTATTACTTTTTATATGATCAATTTCCTTATAATAGTTACAGTGTAAAAGTGAATATTTCTACCTCCCTAATGAAGGGTTAAAACATGCTATATGAACTCTTATGTGTTTGCATGGATGCGTGCTGCCCTGTGCTAGGTGCCTTTGTCTCTCATACAGATACCAGGCTTGTATGTGTCTGTTTCTCAAGGTCAGTTCTATACCAGATGAAACCTGTTACAGACTTTGTTAAATGTTTTGAGAAACTTGTAAAAAACCCATATATGGACATCCGCCTTTTCAATTCTGCCTGGTAACTACCAACGAGCCAATGGGAATGTAACAACATGTCAGTTACACCCATATGCATTGTCTTATATACTTTTGTTAAACGAACAATAAACCAGTGTGAATTTTTACTGCTTGTGTTGTGCATGTAACTGATAGCATAAAGGTTTACACTCCCAGACGTCTGAGAGGCCATCACATCGAGGGTTAAAGAATATAAGGGCAAATCCTTTCAGTTGGTGTCCGAGTCATCCTGCATAATTGCCAGCGCACGTTTTTGAGAATGTACTGCAGGGGACCCCGAGGAGGCAGTATCAGACCATACCACCATAGAGGACTGGAGGACCTGAGTGGCATGCTCAGTCCTGGCAACCCTATCAGAAATCTGAGAAATAGTCCCCCTCAGAGAGACTAACCATTCTGGCTCTCTAGCTGGGATCTGCGCTAAAACAGTGCAATCCTGATTACATGGAATGGAGTCTTCCTGGGAAGACAACTCCTCTGCAGCATATGAAACAGTGTCGCTAGACATGTTGATATACAACCTCAACCACCCCACAAACACTGGGCACTGGGTACTGGGCAGACAGAGTTTCCCCCCCAAGAATGGCAGAGAGATACAGAGATTGGAGCCAACCCACACACAGCGCTGTTATAGTATAGGGAAACCCTAAACCCGCGCTGACTGTGTCCCTTCATAGGTGACACAGCCTTAACACAGTCTCCCCCATCCTTCTACAACCCCCTGGTACCGTACAGATAGCTGGAGTTGAGCAGGAGGGACCTGGAATCCACTTGAGCTGCAGGCTGGAAATTGCGCTGAACGCTGCTGGGTCCGCTCTGAGGAGAAACTCCGCCCCCTCAATGGCGCTGTCTTCCCCCCCTCTATTCAGATTATACTGGCCAGAGGAGTTCAAGCTGGCTTGGATCCTCAGACCCCGACAAGCTGCTTATGGTCAGTTTTGGGTCCGGAGCTGGCCCAGGGCGCCCCCCCCCCCTCAGCGCCGCACCGCAGTACTGCTGGGCCTTCCAGGAGCGCGGTTAAGACCGCGCTCCTACCCACCAACATTCACACTGTCCCCCCGCTTGCAAGGGGGGACTGTGACTCACTCGCCTATTTTCAGCATCCTGAAGGGGGTGGCGGCTGGCTGCCGGGGCGAGCGTTCCCCTGCGGCGGGGCGCGATCAGACCCCTCTGGAGCTCAACGTCCAGTCAGCGGGGGCAGTGGCTCAAGACCCCGCAGGGCGGACACTGCTCCCCCCCCCCCCCCTCAGTCCCACGCTGCAGGGAGGCTGTCGCCAGCAGCCTCCCTGTAAAAAAACAAACTCTGAAATAAACTAAACTTTACCTAAGAGAACTCTGTAGAGCTCCCCTAGCTGTGACTGGCTCCTCCGGGCACATTTTCTAAACTGAGTCTGGTAGGAGAGGCATAGAGGGAGGAGCCAGCCCACACTATTAAACTCTTAAAGTGCCAATGGCTCCTGGTGGACCCGTCTATACCCCATGATACTAATATGGACCCCAGCATCCTCTAGGACGTAAGAGAAAGGGGCATGTTCTTGCCTGGGAAGTGGCATGGCCACACAATAGTACCCCCAATTCAGATTACGCCACACAGTACAGCAACTTTATTCACATTGTATCATGCAATAGTGTCCCATATTCATGTTACATCACACAGTAGTACCACTTTACCTTATAAATGTTACTCCTCACAGTAGTGCCCCTTATTCACATTACATCACACTGAATTGCTCCTTATTCACATAACACCACACCACAGTAGTGCCCTTTCTATACATTACGCCACACAGTAGTGCCCCTTTTTCCCAATACGTCACTGAATTGCTCCTTATTCACATTACATCACACCATATTGCCCTTTATTCACATTAGACCACACAGTAGTGCCCTTTCTATACATAACACCACACAGTAGAGCATCTTATGCCACACATTAGTAATGTATTTAAACACATAATACCACACATGACACACATTAATGTTCTTATAAACATAATGCCCCTTACACACTATGCCAACTTTTATTAATGCCCTTATACACATAATGTCCCTTAAACATATGCTGCACATTATTAGTGCCCTTATACAAATAATCAGAATCAGAATCAGCTTTATTGGCCAGGTGTACTCACGTACACTAGGAATTCTTTGTGGTACAATGCATCGCCAAGCAGCAACATGAAGGGGGAATACATAGCATACGAAGGGGGAAGAACATAGCATACATTACACACATTACACGTATGAGTTGATACTGCACATTGCAACTGTACAATAGACTCAACATATTAGACATATTATACACGTAGGACTAAACACAAAGGCTGCTTGGCAGAGCAGCACCGAGGCAGCCATTCGCGGCGCCAACTAGAACTCAAACAATGCACATAATACAGAAGATTTAAGTATTACATCAAAAGATAAACCACACAGACAGTAAAGACAGAAAGCATAATGCAGGGTTGGTGTAAGCATTTTGGGTAATAACCTCCAGGGGTTGTGTATTCCACCCTCACAAGGTACCAGGTGCGGCAGCCATCTTAGGCGCTCTGCGTAGGATTACCCAGGGTGGAATAGTCCACCCCTAGAAGAGAACACAAAACGGGGAGATTGCAGAGTCCTTAAGTTCAGAGTAGGGTTCCAATAAAACCATCAGGTCCATGTATTTTTCATCCCATCCACAAGTTTACCAGATAAGGCAGCCATGTTGGGCGCACTACGAAGGTTACACAGTGGGAGATGAGCCATACAAGGGCCAAATGCATTCACGGGAAAACTGACACGAGTGTAGGAGTATGCTATACCCTGCATGGAAAGATCCAACTGAAGCACACCCTGCCCATGGAGGAACCATCCGAGAAAGCCATGTGAGGCGCACTGTGTAGGTTACTGCTGGCAGGGTGTGCAACCAATGGAGGTACACATTACAGGAATAGCACACAGTGGGGGGAAAGTACCCTGTAAGAAGAAAGAAGAGAAAGACACATTAGCAGGAAATCATTAATTTGTGGAAATGATAAATGTCCTGGTCTCATGAGAGCAGTGCGGGTGGATGTGAGAGTGTGGGGAGCAGTGCGGGTGGGTGTAAGAATGTGGAGTGCACACTAATGTCCAATGGAACTGACCCAGCAGAATCTGGTCCTGATGCGCACGCCCCTCAGTTCCCTGCTCAGCTTGAGGGGTAGTCTTGGGGGCAGTCATGATGTTCTTGGACAGAGAAGTAGTAGGCATTGGTCCTGGTGTTCTCAAGGCAGAGGTGAGGAGAGGCCACATGATGGTCCTGAGTTGCAGTGTTTGGGGAAATTGTTTTATTCGAGATTTTAGCGTAGTCCAAATCCAGTTCAAACTCCGGTTCTAACTCCATTCTTAAATCACATTCTTAACAACTGCATTCTTCACAATTGCAAGCAGGCCAAGTCCTGACTGCAGGCCTTGATAATATTGCTCTTCTGACACACAGAGTGCCCCTTACACATTTGCTGCACATTATTAATGCATTTATACACATGACACGCATAATGCCCCTTACACATATGCCGAACACTATTGCACAAACCTAATCACACACAGCACTCACACGGCCGTTAACACTGTGACCCCGCCTGCTTGGATACAGATGTGTCCTCATAAATCTTGCCTCAATGCGCCATGCAGCAGGAGATGCCTGGCATGAATCAGCTTGCAGCTTCCAGCCAGCTCTGTTAACAGGCACCTTTTTTTTATGAAAAATCATCTTATTTGCATTGCTATGTCACTAGGATGCACAAGCAGCTTCTGCTGATTAAAATGATATGCAGCATACCTATATACTGTGTGCAACTGTGTCTGTATCTGCATACAAAATGCTACAAACAGAATATAGGCATGCTGCATATCATTTTAATCAGCAGAACCTGCTGGTGCCCCCAGACACCTATATCCCGATATCAAATGAAAAACTCAATTTCACCTGGTTTTAATCAGCCACAGAACCTGTGTAATTAATATATGAAATATATAGAATTGTCGGAGTTCGAAGAGAATATCTGTGATTCAAGACTATTATGCAAAAATATTTATATCAATTAAAGTAAATATTAGCAAAAATTGCTATAGTATAGTGTAAGCCGGGAAATTTTTTTATTCTCAAAAAGGATGTCACCTTCTAGTCTCAGTAGTGTCCGTCAAATGAGTATATGACCATCATTCGTACTGCAAGAATCCCAAATGGAATAAATGGTTGCAGAAAATTAAATCATAAGTCATATGAATCCGAGTACCTATCTGTGATTTAGGATTAGGCAGCAAAATTTATTTGCAGTACCAGGATGTTCCAAGGTGGTCTCCCATCCAAGTACTGGTCCGGCCCTCCACTGCTTAGCTTCCAAGATCGGAAGAGATTGGGCATCTCCAGTGGGGTATGTCCGCAATTTTTTAAGCTAGCCCTTTCCTTTGTCACCTTAAATTGGAAGTGGAATTGGTCATATCTTCAAACAAGAAAAGTGGACGGAAACACATATGACAAACGGGCTCAAAAAGTACAGATTGGGTATGACAATTATATGGCAAGAGAAAATCAATCAAGGCCATAGATATCCAATCAAGGTAAATCCTTCCTTATTGGTATTATACTGTACACCAGTCAATAATGAGTAGATAATAAACTCATTCTTGGTTATGCTGTCTGAATATGACAAAAAAGTAGGCATAAATTTATCACCAAGAAAGATCACAAAATTGCTACAAAGAATCCTTTATAGTTAATGGGTTAGCATCTGTATTTTTCTTACAACCAAAGATCCACCATTGGTATATATATCTCTGAAAAAATGAAAGAGATATATATACACCAATGGTGGATCTTTGGTTGTAAGAAAATACCAATAAGGAAGGATACAATTTATTCCAAACTTAAAAATTTGGTAGAAAAATATGAAAAGAAGGGAACATTAAGCAAACAAGAAGTGAAGTTTATAATGATAGAGAATCCTATTGTGCCGGTAATGTACATTCTACCGAAAGTACATAAGAGCCTTATAGACCCTCCAGGACGTCCAATTATATCAGGAGTGGATTCTGTTACAGCAAATTTGTCACAAGTAATTGACTATATTCTTCAACCCTTAGTTTTACTAAATAAATCACACCTCAAAGACACCAAGGATTTTCTGTTGGCCTTAGAAACCATCAAATGGGAGGAGGGTAATTATTTGGTCACTGCAGATGTAACCTCCCTCTACACCATTATAGACCACAGACAAGGTGTAGAGGCAGTTAAAGGGTTTTTGGACCTATCAGACCTCTCAGAAGATGTAAGGGAATTTACTGTGGAAGGTATATCTTTAATCTTAGAGAATAACTTTTTCCTGTTCAAAGACCAGTTCTATCTTCAAAGAACTGGAACAGCGATGGGCACCAGGTTCGCCCCGAGTTACGCCAATCTCTTTATGGGACAATGGGAGACCGATGCCATCTGGTCCGGGGGCGTGCTCGGGTCGAGCCTGGTGACCTATCTCCGCTATATAGACGATATTTTTTTCGTCTGGCGGGGCGATGCGAATTCATTGGATGTTTTTTGTAGAGATTTAAATATTAATGATAAAAATATCAAGTTGTCTTTTAATATCAGTCAGGAGTCAGTGGACTTTCTGGACATAACAGTCTATATAAATGAAGGTAAAATAAACACTAAAACATTTACTAAGCCCACAGACTCTGGGACATATATACCAATGGACAGCTGCCATCACCAAAGTTGGTTAAATTCCATCCCTGTGGGCCAATTAAAAAGGATTAAAAGGAACTGTAGTGACAATACCATCTTTTATGAACAAGCCTCTGCTCTATCTAAAAAATTCGAAAATTGTGGTTATAAGAGTATAAATGTGACGAAAGCAATGGAAGATGTCAATGTATTAGAACGAAAAGCGCTGTTAAACAAAAATAATCCGAAAAGACAGAATGATAAAAAATTCGAATGGGCATTTATAACAGACTACACTGTGCAATATAAATCCATCGAAAAGATTCTCTATAAACATTGGAATCTTGTAAAAAATGACCCAGTCATTGGTCCTTTAGTTCCATGCAAACCAGTACATATTTATCGCAGGGCTCCCAATCTAAAGTCAAAATTGGTGTCAAGCACCTGCAACACTAAAATATCCACATATGGAATTACCTCAAAAGGCTTTTTCAGATGTGGGAGCTGCATGGGCTGTAGGAACATCAAAAGCAACGGGTGTAATAAAATAGAGAAAATGTCTATCAATGGAAAAGCCATTGAGATAAGGGACTTTATTACTTGCGACACAAAGAATATAGTATATGCTATTACATGCAAGTGTAATCTCACTTACATAGGGCGCACATCAAGACCGTTTAAAATCAGGCTGGGAGAACATATTAGAAATATTAAAAAAGGAATGGACTCCCATTCACTCTCTGCCCATTTTAAATTAGTACATGAGTGTCGCACCTCAGATATAAGTGCGTTCTGTGGTCTAAGGCATATAAAAAGCTCTCAGCGTAATAATAACACAGCAACAAGCCTGGCCAAAATGGAAATGAACTGCATTTTTAATTATAATACATTACACCCTACAGGCTTAAATAACGACTTTGAGCTTAAATGGTTTATGTGATTGGTCCGGTTCTGCGCTGTAAATTTGGTACTATAATATATATAAGAACTTTCCTATATAATTGCCCTTTTTCAATATCTTTCTCCATATATATCACATTGTTCACATATTGTTGTTTTTTTACTAAATCACTCATTTGAGTTTGTGTATTGTATTTATTCATAGCACAACCAAAACGGTGAAGTCCTGGACTTTGTCTTTCATTACAAACCTTAGAAACTACATTTCCCATGAACCCCGTCGGCGGAAGTGCGATACTTCCGGATATGACAGTTTCCGCCTAGAAGGAGAAAGCACAAAAGGACTACGCCTCCCAGAAACCTCAGGAGTGGAAATAATCAACAGAAAGTCCGTCCAATATATAGGACTTAATGAACCACAATTCCCATGATACTCAGCGATGCCGCACTTCCGGTCCGGCGTGAACGAAAGAAATGCTTTACCAATGTGAAATCCTTCATATTTTTAAAAACATAAACCCATTGAGGTTGTTTATAAATGATGTGTATTTTGTAATCCTCTGCAGAAACGGCAAGGAGGATCTATATACATAGAAAATAAAGATAAAAATAATAATTAATTATGACATCATTTCCTGCTATTTTTTGATTGGACAGCTGCCCTTTAAATATCGAGTCACAACCACACTCCACCATGTCTCGATAAAGGCCCAGGCTAGGGCCGAAACGCGTTGACAAGCAGGAGTGTGAGTAGTGACAATTCTTTCCGGATTTTTATTTTTATTGGATTTTTTATTCTTGATTTTATATTTAAAAGGGCTATCCCGTTTTTCTGGGGAACCCCTTTAGTTTTTTCCTTGCCGGTTCTGCCTAGGAACTGTTCTATTTTTGTATATTGTGTGTCTTTATGGTTTTAAGACAATCCGTCTGTATTCGTGACTGCCAATAAATTTCTGTACCCCCCTATATAAAATCTGAGGAGATTGAGTTCCTTTATTTGGGGAGGCAAGAACGTCACCACTAAGAATTTTGGACAGGGGAGCTGAACTTTAAAGATACCTTGATGGGAGTACGAAGACTTTAAGAACTGTGAGTTTTGGGTACGCATAAGTGGATCCTTAGATCTCTCCTGTCACCTTAAAGATACCTTGATGTGTGTATTATCGCCCCTATGAGTGTGAGTTTTTCGGTACGCTCCACCTAGACATTCTCAAGTCTATAAAAGATACCTTGATGTGTTTACCACCCTTCTCGCGAGTGTGAGTTTTGGGGTACGCTCCATCAGTATACCATTGATTACATCCATTGTACCAGGCGCAGTTCAAGTGAATCAGGCCTTGGTACTGGAAAAGAAACCTTGATGAGCTTAAATATATCTGATTATAGTGTGAGTGGGGTACGCACAGAACCACTACTAGTCTTTGTGTAAAAGATTTAATTGACATAGAGAAGGAACATACTACACATTGGTTTCTTGTTCTTATATCTCCCCACATGTTGCTATATCCTGGAGAAACTACATCAGTCAATATCCACTGAAGGATCCACTACAGGAAACTGCCAATAAGGGATGTAATGGTGATACTTACAATATAATTGGTTTCATAAAAAGCGCTGTTGGTGTAAATACAGATTTCAAATTTGTGGTTTTGAGAGTTGTGTTTGAGGTGTGGTGACACCTCTTGATATCTGTTATACCGGTAGCTGCTTGGCGCCTGTCCTGGGACACCCCCAAAAAAATTATTGTTCTATTATCCTTTTTTTCACCAAGGGTGTGGACTAGAACGGCTGCCAATTAAAAATACATCTTGTTCAATATCATCATGTTTTCATGTCGAGAACAAAGAAATACAATGTTTGAAAAAACTTTCGGTGAAAACATGATTGAGACGGAATTACTAGATGATGATTTATATGGAGTAATGAATAAGTTAGAAAGTATTCTAATGAAAGAATGTAAATTATGGTGGGAAGTTGCCACGTTGGAACGATATTTAGCACACGAAATCATCCCACGTGGTTTAAAAATTCTAAAAACTTCCACATTTGAGACTGCTAGAGAGGATTTTAAAAAAGAGTGGGAGAGCACCATTGATGCATGCTCTTTTTCACTAATAAAACTCATTATCTCAGAAAGAAAGAGAGAACTCAGTAAACTCGATGATGAGATTGCAGTCTACAAGTCCTTAACATCACCGTATATAAGTTCTGAAGAATATAAGTCCCTAGACAAAGAAATAGAGCTAAAATTAAAGAGGGCACAAAGACAATTAATGGAAAGAAAGTTAAAAAAATTCAATAGGGACAAGCTAGAAAAGGATGACACATCAGAAAAGGAATTATCATTGAAGGTTACTCATGGTAATAAACCCCGTGGATTTAGAAAGAATCCTTATATACATAATAGGGACCTATCAAAAAATCCCTCCTATAATCATGGGAACAATAGGGAAAAAGCTATCTATCATTCTGAACGGGGAGTACCTGGCACCACCCATCAAAGGTCAAGGTTCAGACCTGAGAGTGGACGTGATACCAGATACTGCCATCAGAGAGATCAGACTCCAGAATGGAGAAACAGAAAATTCATAGATAAAAGAAATTTGAGGTTCCAAAGGGAACCAACTAAATGGGAATCTGATTTGAGAGAACCTACACCCCAATACAGGTCCCCAATACGTAAGAAGAATTATCCTTCTAGACGTCCATCAGATAGAGAGGGGGCTATCACCTCCAACCGCTACTCCCCTCTGGAAAGTGTGAGCGATTCACCTTGTTTTTTAGACGAGGGGAAGCGGCTAATAAGGTACAGATAACCATATTAAGATCAAGGAGGGGCAAAAGAGGAGGACAAAATAAACAGAGAAAACGTAAACCCAAAAAAGGTAAAAAAAGTAAAAAAAGTAAAAAGAAACAGGGCATAATACATCTGCCCATTGGTGAAACCGCCAGTGTAATATCCTCCGTGACACCCAGTAATCAAATAGACACCATTGACAATAACTTAAAAAAGGTGAAAATATTCAATTTAAGTACACATATTCTTTCTAAGAATGAAACTTCTGTCCTACAAAAGGGCCTAAAATATGCACCCAGCAACTTCATAAACTCGTTTGATCTCTACATAGACATCCAAAAGTATGTCAGAAAATTAACGGTAAAAAAGTTTTTCGCTAATCAAACCCCCCAAAATGACCCCAACCCGGTTGCTCTCACTCCTTATAAGCCAAAATCAATCTTTTTCCCCAGACACGTACAGGGACCTTTTTTAGAATCCTTTGCAAAATTAGTTATGGAGGATATAAAGAAATTACAAGAAAAGCCAAAAAAATCATTTAATCTAACAGCAAAAGAAAGGCAAGCTTTAAAAGAGCTAAAGGAGGCAGAAACCTTTATCATTAAACCGGCAGATAAAGGGGGGGGGGATTGTCCTGATGGACACTGAGAAATATGAAGGTGAGGTCTTTAGGCAATTAAATGACACTACCGTTTACAAAAAACTAAGAAATAATCCCAGCGATACAATTTATTCCAAACTTAAAAATTTGGTAGAAAAATATGAAAAGAAGGGAACATTAAGCAAACAAGAAGTGAAGTTTATAATGATAGAGAATCCTATTGTGCCGGTAATGTACATTCTACCGAAAGTACATAAGAGCCTTATAGACCCTCCAGGACGTCCAATTATATCAGGAGTGGATTCTGTTACAGCAAATTTGTCACAAGTAATTGACTATATTCTTCAACCCTTAGTTTTACTAAATAAATCACACCTCAAAGACACCAAGGATTTTCTGTTGGCCTTAGAAACCATCAAATGGGAGGAGGGTAATTATTTGGTCACTGCAGATGTAACCTCCCTCTACACCATTATAGACCACAGACAAGGTGTAGAGGCAGTTAAAGGGTTTTTGGACCTATCAGACCTCTCAGAAGATGTAAGGGAATTTACTGTGGAAGGTATATCTTTAATCTTAGAGAATAACTTTTTCCTGTTCAAAGACCAGTTCTATCTTCAAAGAACTGGAACAGCGATGGGCACCAGGTTCGCCCCGAGTTACGCCAATCTCTTTATGGGACAATGGGAGACCGATGCCATCTGGTCCGGGGGCGTGCTCGGGTCGAGCCTGGTGACCTATCTCCGCTATATAGACGATATTTTTTTCGTCTGGCGGGGCGATGCGAATTCATTGGATGTTTTTTGTAGAGATTTAAATATTAATGATAAAAATATCAAGTTGTCTTTTAATATCAGTCAGGAGTCAGTGGACTTTCTGGACATAACAGTCTATATAAATGAAGGTAAAATAAACACTAAAACATTTACTAAGCCCACAGACTCTGGGACATATATACCAATGGACAGCTGCCATCACCAAAGTTGGTTAAATTCCATCCCTGTGGGCCAATTAAAAAGGATTAAAAGGAACTGTAGTGACAATACCATCTTTTATGAACAAGCCTCTGCTCTATCTAAAAAATTCGAAAATTGTGGTTATAAG
The DNA here is from genome assembly GCF_028390025.1 of Pseudophryne corroboree. Taxonomy (NCBI): domain Eukaryota; kingdom Metazoa; phylum Chordata; class Amphibia; order Anura; family Myobatrachidae; genus Pseudophryne; species Pseudophryne corroboree. The sequence continues at coordinate 121,764,590 of NC_086454.1, read as the reverse complement.
AGTATAAATGTGACGAAAGCAATGGAAGATGTCAATGTATTAGAACGAAAAGCGCTGTTAAACAAAAATAATCCGAAAAGACAGAATGATAAAAAATTCGAATGGGCATTTATAACAGACTACACTGTGCAATATAAATCCATCGAAAAGATTCTCTATAAACATTGGAATCTTGTAAAAAATGACCCAGTCATTGGTCCTTTAGTTCCATGCAAACCAGTACATATTTATCGCAGGGCTCCCAATCTAAAGTCAAAATTGGTGTCAAGCACCTGCAACACTAAAATATCCACATATGGAATTACCTCAAAAGGCTTTTTCAGATGTGGGAGCTGCATGGGCTGTAGGAACATCAAAAGCAACGGGTGTAATAAAATAGAGAAAATGTCTATCAATGGAAAAGCCATTGAGATAAGGGACTTTATTACTTGCGACACAAAGAATATAGTATATGCTATTACATGCAAGTGTAATCTCACTTACATAGGGCGCACATCAAGACCGTTTAAAATCAGGCTGGGAGAACATATTGGTCTCCCATCCAAGTACTGGTCCGGCCCTCCACTGCTTAGCTTCCAAGATCGGAAGAGATTGGGCATCTCCAGTGGGGTATGTCCGCAATTTTTTAAGCTAGCCCTTTCCTTTGTCACCTTAAATTGGAAGTGGAATTGGTCATATCTTCAAACAAGAAAAGTGGACGGAAACACATATGACAAACGGGCTCAAAAAGTACAGATTGGGTATGACAATTATATGGCAAGAGAAAATCAATCAAGGCCATAGATATCCAATCAAGGTAAATCCTTCCTTATTGGTATTATACTGTACACCAGTCAATAATGAGTAGATAATAAACTCATTCTTGGTTATGCTGTCTGAATATGACAAAAAAGTAGGCATAAATTTATCACCAAGAAAGATCACAAAATTGCTACAAAGAATCCTTTATAGTTAATGGGTTAGCATCTGTATTTTTCTTACAACCAAAGATCCACCATTGGTATATATATCTCTGAAAAAATGAAAGAGATATATATACACCAATGGTGGATCTTTGGTTGTAAGAAAATACCAATAAGGAAGGATTTACCTTGATTGGATATCTATGGCCTTGATTGATTTTCTCTTGCCATATAATTGTCATACCCAATCTGTACTTTTTGAGCCCGTTTGTCATATGTGTGTCCGTCCACTTTTCTTGTTTGAAAATATGACCAATTCCACTTCCAATTTAATGTGACAAATGAAAGGGCTAGCTTAAAAAATTGCGGACATACCCCACTGGAGATGCCCAATCTCTTCCGATCTTGGAAGCTAAGCAGTAGAGGGCCGGACCAGTACTTGGATGGGAGACCACCTTGGAACATCCTGGTACTGCAAATAAATTTTGCTGCCTAATCCTAACTCACAGATAGGTACTCGGATTCATATGACTTATGATTTAATTTTCTGCAACCATTTATTCCATTTGGGATTCTTGCAGTACGAATGATGGTCATATACTCATTTGACGGACACTACTGAGACTAGAAGGTGACATCCTTTTTGAGAATAAAAATTTTTCCCGGCTTACACTATACTATAGCAATTTTTGCTAATATTTACTTTAATTGATATAAATATTTTTGCATAATAGTCTTGAATCACAGATATTCTCTTCGAACTCCGACAATTCTATATATTTTATTAAGAATCCATTAAAATCATGATTTTACCAGTATAAGACATTGATATATTTTAGTTCCTCTGAGGTAGAGTGCACCCAAACAAGCGTCTACTTCTTTCTCCAATGTTTCTTAGTTGGTATTTTTCCTCAATATACTTTTGATTCATGGGAGCACCACTGAATGGTAACTAAATTTAGTGCACCTGAAAAGATACAATATCTTTCTATATGCACAGTTACCTTAATCTGAAGCAATTCTATAACATAAAATTCAGTTTCTCAGAGGACATTACACAGATTTCTATTTCATACAAAAATTATCGTTAGACCGGTGCGGTTCCCACAAACCCCTCTCTCGAATAATTAATATATGTCCAGAATTAAAGGGATGAGGTGGCAACCCTAATGGGCCCTACACATTCCCGACGGCGGATACGGCCGACCCGGCGGCGGGGGGGCAGTGACGGGGGTAGTGAAGTTACTTCACTCCCCCGCCGTCACATGGCTCCATAGAACTGCAGGCAAATATGGATGATCTCGTCCATATTGGCCTGCATGCACAGCCGACGGGGCACCAGCAATGAACGAGCGCGGGGCCGCGCATCGTTCATCGCTGGAGCCTCCACACTGCACGACATGAACGTTATCTCGTTCATTAATGAACGAGAACGTTCATATCGTGCAGTGATGTCGGCATGTGTGTAGGGCCTATATGTGTATATACTCTAAGCCTCTGCTTACAAGGCAGCCAGTTAATTAAAAAACAATTAATAATAATAATAATAAAAATATATATATGTATATAAACATCGGTAACATAGGTCTGGAGCAAGCAATGTTTTGTGACTAATGTTGAAAAGCCCTGTTTGACCGATGTTTTCTTACGATGCTGTCCCATCCCTAGTCCGATTACAAGTATTATGTAGGTGTAGCAAGATGGCGCACTAAACCCATGATGCCGTGCAAGGCCCAGGAGGTACTTCCTCCCTATAAGCACTTCCTCCCAGCCGCTGCCTCCCTCTTTCCCCCCGGCCCTCTGTAGAGGAAGCACGCGTTGAGTAGGCTCTCTCCCTCCCCGAAGCGCTAGAAAGCGATATATAAAGTAAGTTGGCTGCGGATGGAGACATGCTGGCGCTGAGGGCGATTGCTGTGTGGGGCGCTGGGGGTAACGCTACATATATAATTATACACCCCGGGGACCCCGCGCTGCCCATACTGTACGTGTACGGCGCCCTGCCTGATGGTTTCCACCGTTTCTGTCATGCGGGCACACAAACACGTGGTGATGTGACCCCAGTAGGAGTAATACGTGCCGATGCTGCTGGTAGCCGGGATTACGTCTGGCGGCGTTGTCAGCGGTCGGGATTCTGGCGTCTGTATCCTGAGCGCCGGGATCCCGACCGTCGGTAATTTAACTGCATCCCCGTGGTGCGGCTGTATACCAAAACTCCTATAGCACCGGTTAGAATGGTCTCCCAGCCTAATGCTTCTGGAGAGACTCCTTTCTCTGCGGCTGTTAATTATATACCACACTATAGTGCTGACAATACACACACTGCCACACTTTCCCCAATACATGTCACATTGCAGTGTGTCAGAAATTCATAATACTACATTGTATTGCCTCCAGTTCATATTATGCCACATTGTAGTGTCTTCATTTCATATTATATCACTGTAGTGCCCACAGCTCATACAGTGCAACATTTTAGTGTCCCAATTTATATTATGCTATGCTATAGTTCCTCCATTTCATATTATGCTACATTAGTGGTGCAGTTCATATTATGTAAAATGGCAGTACCCTCCGGTTCATAGTCTACAATGTCATTGCAGTTCCCAGTTTAGACTATGCTAATTTACAGGCCCGCTTTATCATTTTAATATCTTCCACTGAAAATGGAATGTGACCCCATGTAAGCCTTGCAACGAGTCAGACCCAGTTGCTTAGCAGGAAGTTCTGGTACTTGATAGACCAATATATGACCTGTGTCCAGGGCCTCCTAAGCCTCGGCCCCATGGCAATGGCACCCGCTATAGCTACGTTCATAGGCGTTCATTACAATAAGGGGATCTGTAAAGATACTGGAACTGTTACCCATAGCAAACAAACCCAGTTCTATTCTAGTATAGTCTTACAAATTGAAGTCCAGTTTAGGATACTATGAGTTATGTTACATTGTTATTGTGCACCAGTTTTACAAAAATGTATGTTTTCTTTGTAAATTGTCCTTTTGCTGCCTGTAAATTGGAATGTGCTATATCTTGGTGCACTCAGTGTTTCACTGAGTACCGTTTACCATATGTATCCAAAATACTTTTATGTGCCTGTAGTGATCCTTGTTTTTCCTAGTAGGCATGAGCCCTAATTTATGCAATGGTATAAAACCTTATGAATGTGGCTATTGCCTTTATATACCTAGAGCAATATTTTTATTGCACTGTACATATTTTTAGATTATGTGCTTAATTGCTACTAAGATAAGCACTTTAGTATACTCTGGGGTCAGTTCAGTTTACCAACAGTTTAATAGCGCTGGGAATTAGCTCCCGGCGCTATTCAATACAGCGCCATGAAATCTGACAAGTGCTGGCAGGGCAGCCAACGCAATGCTGATTCTGTCGGGGATCAGCATCCCACTGAGAGTGCCCGTTCTCCCGACAAATCACCCACCCTGTTAAGTCCGGGAGAACGGGCATTCACCGACTTAACATTGTGCAGAATTGAATAGTGTCGGGAGCTAATTCCCAGCGCTATTAAACTGTCTGTAAATTGAATTGACATCTCTGTGCCTCAATGTACGTTGTGTGTCCCTGAACACAGTTTGCACAGTGTATGGGCACTTTTTGATTCCTCTGTTAATTTATACTTTTATCCCAGAGTAATAAAACTAGGAATTGTAATTTTGTAGAATCTGCAGTGGCTGTACGGGTGGCAGCCAAAAGGGTTAATGCCCTTTGTTATATTATATATTTTGGGACAACTTTATAGCTTTATATTCCCAGGGGAATATGAATCTCCTTAATCCACATTACTAGGGATATTGGATTTGGAAGTTGTGAATAAGTGACTATTTGTATGTCTGTTCTCCATTCTCTTCTGTACAGGATGCGTTACATATCTTCATATCTCCTAGCCGTCCTAGGCGGTAATGATAACCCTTCCATTGGGGATCTGAAGAAGATCCTGGAAAGTGTGGGCATCGAGTTAGACAAGGAGTGTGCTGAGAAGGTATTTGCCTATGTCCCATTTTGTTATCTTCCCCTCATTTCTTCCATAACATTGTTAGATACGTCACCTGTACTGACAGAACGTATAGGCCCATAATCCCTCACAGAGAAATGAGTAGGCAAAAGTTTGTTTCTACTAAAACTGAAGCTGTATACACACGGCGTGATGTGCTGTTTGCCTGGCACAGACTTTTCGAAGGGTCCCTGCCGATATAGTCAGTGTTGGGTTACCTGCGCAGTCTATTTTTTCTTGCGATGCTGATCGCGCATCGGCGTCGCAAGCGGTGTACACACGGTGCGATATGCACTAACTTTCCTTTATGATTTTGACAGTATAGTCAAAATGGTAAGGAAAGTTAAGTGCATATCGCACAGCGTGTACACAGCTTAATGTAGTTCTGCATGTGTCACTTCATAGCTGCCCTTTGTAAATGCACGTTGTCAAAATGGCATAAAATTGATGTTTGGCATAGATACGGCTTTTAGCTGACACTATACAGTATTGGTGTCATTAGTTTAAGTTAATTACATTTAGCAACAATTATAGTGTAAATTTACAACTATTTAAATTGTTCTCCATTGTTGCTACAACTTTAAGAGTGGGTTGGTGATGGTGACCCTGCACATTGCTTTGGGAAAGCCATATTAACCATTTAACTGACAATTTTTACCTTCAAAACCATTAATATGTTCTTTTAAATATAGCATAAAAACTATTTTTACAAATATTTAAGTATTATATTGTGCACATCTACAGAATGGATATCCTCATCAAAAACTGGGGAACACAGTGGCGCGGTGCAGTCGCATGTTATTTGACCATGTCCGTTAAGTGGTTAAAGATGAATGTCTAATACTCTGCTGTATTGCCTCTTTCCCTTTGTAGGTGATCAGTGAGCTGAAGGGCAAGAAAATTGAGGATGTGATCGCTCAGGGTAAGATGATGGCATGAAAGTTATCTGAAAACAGATGCACTAGTAGATGCCAATAGGGCTGTGACCTTCCTATAGGAACTACCTAAAAAAACAAAACAAGGACTTATTGATTGTATGGCGTCCTCCTATGAAGAGTAGCCATCTCTCTGCCAGGTGCACCTCCCACATCATTCAAGGATTTGGTTGCCCACTGCAAGACAGGTACTTCGGGGAGAGGAACTGGGGACACAAATCAGAGTCCATGTATAAGTGTACAGCTGGTCTTCATATCAAATACCAGTACCATGTCCGTATCCTTACCGTGACCATTATCAAAGAAACATGTACATTATTTACACTGTCAATGCCTCATGAGAAAGCTAAAAGGTAGCTATAAGTGGAAGACGACACCGTAGGCAATGCTTACTAAGCGGTGTGTCCGTCAAAGCAAGTTGTGTTTAACACCCAGTATCTAAGGCATGGGTCTTCAACCTGCAGCCCTCCAGCTGCTGTGGTACTACTTAATAGCAAAACTGTGGCAGGGTATGCTGGGATGTGTAGTTCACACCAGCTGGAGGGCCACAGGTTGAAGACCCATGATCTAAGGGATCTTATCCTCCTGCACAAAGGTCCATCCTAATACCCACAGGTTTATCTTGTACCTGCTGGGTTTCGCTTGTGGACCAGATTAAATAAGAGAAGCCTTTTAACCACTTGGGTTTTGTCACTCTTACTCAAGGTGCGGTTTCTCTAGACAGGCTCTTGTGTACCGGGAATACGGTAATGCTAGGGGTCAGAGTACTACATAACACAGCATAAATGGTTTTCTCTATCGTCCTAAGTGGATGCTGGGGTTCCTGAAAGGACCATGGGGAATAGCGGCTCCGCAGGAGACAGGGCACAAAAGTAAAGCTTTTACAGGTCAGGTGGTGTGTACTGGCTCCTCCCCCTATGACCCTCCTCCAGACTCCAGTTAGATTTTTGTGCCCGGCCGAGAAGGGTGCAATTCTAGGTGGCTCTCATAAAGAGCTGCTTAGAGAGTTTAGCTTAGGTTTTTTATTTTACAGTGATTCCTGCTGGCAACAGGATCACTGCAACGAGGGACAGAGGGGAGAAGAAGTGAACTCACCTGCGTGCAGGATGGATTGGCTTCTTGGCTACTGGACATGAAGCTCCAGAGGGACGATCACAGGTACAGCCTGGATGGTCACCGGAGCCACGCCGCCGGCCCCCTCACAGATGCTGAAGCAAGAAGAGGTCCAGAATCGGCGGCTGAAGACTCCTGCAGTCTTCTTAAGGTAGCGCACAGCACTGCAGCTGTGCGCCATTTTCCTCTCAGCACACTTCACACGGCAGTCACTGAGGGTGCAGGGCGCTGGGGGGGGGGGCGCCCTGGGAGGCAAATGAAGACCTTTAAAAAGGCTAAAAATACCTCACATATAGCCCCAGAGGCTATATGGAGATATTTACCCCTGCCTAAATGTACTAAATAGCGGGAGACGAGCCCGCCGAAAAAGGGGCGGGGCCTATCTCCTCAGCACACGGCGCCATTTTCTGTCACAGCTCCGCTGGTCAGGAAGGCTCCCAGGTCTCTCCCCTGCACTGCACTACAGAAACAGGGTATAACAGAGAGGGGGGGCAAAATAAATGGCAATATATTAATATAAAAGCAGCTATAAGGGAGCACTTAATCATAAGGCTATCCCTGTCATATATAGCGCTTTTTGGTGTGTGCTGGCAGACTCTCCCTCTGTCTCCCCAAAGGGCTAGTGGGTCCTGTCTTCGTATAGAGCATTCCCTGTGTGTCTGCTGTGTGTCGGTACGTGTGTGTCGACATGTATGATGACGTTATTGGTGTGGAGGCGGAGCAATTGCCAAATATGAGGATGTCACCTCCTAGGGGGTCGACACCAGAATGGATGCCTTTATTTGTGGAATTACGGGATAGCGTCAACTCGCTTAAGCAGTCGTTTGCCGACATGAGGCGGCCGGACACTCAATTAGTGCCTGTCCAGGCGCCTCAAACACCGTCAGGGGCTGTAAAACGCCCCTTGCCTCAGTCGGTCGACACAGACCCAGACACAGGCACTGATTCCGGTGGTGAAGGTGACGAATCAACCGTATTTTCCAGTAGGGCCACACGTTATATGATTTTGGCAATAAAGGAGATGTTACATTTAGCTGATACTACAGGTACCACTAAACAGGGTATTATGTGGGATGTGAAAAAACTACCAGTAGTTTTTACCGAATCAGAAGAATTAAATGACGTGTGTGATGAAGCGTGGGGTGCCCCGATAAAAAACTGCTAATTTCAAAGAAGTTATTGGCTTTATACCCTTTCCCGCCAGAGGTTAGGGAGCGCTGGGAAACACCTCCTAGGGTGGACAAAGCGCTAACACGCTTATCAAAACAAGTGGCGTTACCCTCTCCTGAGACGGCCGCACTTAAAGATCCATCAGATAGGAGGATGGAAAATATCCAAAAAGGTATATACACACATGCAGGTGTTATACTACGACCAGCTATTGCGACTGCCTGGATGTGCAGTGCTGGGGTAGTTTGGTCAGAGTCCCTGATCGAAAATATTGATACCCTGGACAGGGACAATATTTTACTGTCGTTAGAACAAATAAAGGATGCATTTCTTTATATGCGTGATGCACAGAGAGATATCTGCACACTGGCATCACGGGTAAGTGCTATGTCCATTTCGGCCAGAAGAGCTTTATGGACACGACAGTGGACAGGCGATGCGTAGAGGAGTTATTTGGGGTCGGTCTATCGGATTTGGTGGCCACGGCTACGGCCGGGAAATCCACCTTTCTACCTCAAGTCACTCCCCAACAGAAAAAGGCACCGACCTTTCAACCGCAGCCCTTTCGTTCCTTTAAAAATAAGAGAGCAAAGGGCTATTCATATCTGCCACGAGGCAGAGGACGAGGGAAGAGACAGCAACAGGCAGCTCCTTCCCAGGAACAGAAGCCCTCCCCGGCTTCTACAAAAGCCTCAGCATGACGCTGGGGCTTCGCAAGCGGACTCGGGGGCGGTAGGCGGTCGTCTCAAGAATTACAGCGCGCAGTGGGCTCACTCGCAGGTAAATCCCTGGATCCTGCAGATAATATCTCAGGGGTACAGGTTGAAATTAGAGACAGAGCCACCTCGCCGTTTCCTGAAGTCTGCTTTACCAACGTCCCCCTCAGAAAGGGAGACGGTTTTGGAAGCCATTCACAAGCTGTATTCTCAGCAGGTGATAGTCAAGGTACCTCTTCTACAACAAGGGAAGGGGTATTATTCCACTCTTTGTGTGGTACCGAAGCCGGATGGCTCGGTAAGGCCTATTCTAAATCTGAAGTCCTTGAACCTGTACATAAAGAAGTTCAAGTTCAAGATGGAGTCACTCAGAGCAGTGATAGCGAACCTGGAAGAAGGGGACTTTATGGTATCCTTGGACATCAAGGATGCGTATCTCCACGTTCCAATTACCCCTCACACCAGGGGTACCTCAGGTTCGTTGTACAAAACTGTCACTATCAGTTTCAGACGCTGCCGTTTGGTTTGTCCACGGCACCTCGGGTCTTTACAAAGGTAATGGCCGAGATAATATTTCTTCTTCGAAGAAAAGGCGTATTAATTATCCCATACTTGGACGATCTCCTAATAAGGGCAAAGTCCAGAGAACAGCTAGAGATGGGTTTAGCACTATCTCAAGAGGTGCTAAAGCAGCACGGATGGATTCTGAATATTCCAAAATCCCAATTAATGCCAACAACTCGTCTGCTGTTCCTGGGGATGATTCTGGACACAGTTCAGAAAAAGGTTTTTCTTCCCGAAGAAAAAGCCAAGGAGTTATCTGACCGGGTCAGGAACCTCCTAAAACCAGGAAAGGTGTCTGTACATCAATGCACAAGAGTCCTGGGAAAAAATGGTAGCTTCTTACGAAGCAATCCCTTTCGGCAGATTCCATGCAAAGGGATCTGTTGGACAAATGGTCAGGGTCGCATCTTCAGATGCACCTGCGGATAACCCTGTCGCCGAGGACAAGGGTATCCCTTCTGTGGTGGTTGCAGGAGGCTCATCTATTGGAGGGCCGCAGATTCGGCATGCAGGATCGGATCCTGGTGACCACGGATGCCAGCCTGAGAGGCTGGGGAGCAGTCACACAGGGAAGAAATTTCCAGGGAGTGTGGTCGAGCTTGAAAAAGTCTCTTCACATAAGCATTCTGGAACTAAGAGCAATCTACAATGCTCTAAGCCAGGCGGAACCTCTGCTTCAAGGAAGACCGGTGTTGATCCAGTCGGACAACATCACGACAGTCGCCCATGTAAACAGACAGGGCGGCACAAGAAGCAGGAGGGCAATGGCAGAAGCTGCCAGGATCCTTCGCTGGGCGGAGAATCACGTGATAGCACTGTCAGCAGTATTCATCCCGGGCGTGGACAACTGGGAAGCAGACTTCCTCAGCAGACACGACCTTCACCCGGGAGAGTGGGGACTTCATCCAGAAGTTTCCCACATGCTATTAAACCGTTGGGTAAAACCAATGGTGGACATGATGGCGTCTCGCCTCAACAAAACACTGGACAGGTATTGCGCCAGGTCAAGAGATCCGCAGGCAATAGCTGTGGACGCGCTGGTAACACCTTGGGTGTACCAGTCGGTATATGTGTTTCCTCCTCTGCCTCTCATACCAAAGGTATTGAGGATTATACGGCAAAGAGGAGTAAGACTAGTGGATCCGGATTGGCCAAGAAGGACTTGGTACCCGGAACTTCAAGAGATGGTCACGGACGATCCGTGGCCTCTACTTCTGAGAAGGGACCTGCTTCAGCAGGGTCCTTGTCTTTTTCAAGACTTACCGCGGCTGCGTTTGACGGCATGGCGTTTGAATGCCAGATCCTAAAAGGAAAAGGCATTCCAGAAGAAGTCATTCCTACCTTGATAAAGGCAAGGAAGGAAGTCACCGCGAAGCATTATCGCCGTATTTGGCGAAAATATGTTGCGTGGTGCGAGCAGCGGAGTGCTCCGATGGAGGAATTTCAACTGGGTCGTTTTCCTACATTTCCTGCAATCAGGATTGTCTATGGGTCTCAAATTGGGATCTATTAAGGTTCAAATTTCGGCCCTATCAATATTCTTCCAAAAAGAATTGGCCTCAGTCCCTGAGGTCCAGATTTTTATCAAAGGAGTACTGCATATACAGCCTCCTGTGGTGCCTAAGGTGGCACCGTGGGATCTAAATGTAGTTTTAGATTTCCTCAAATCCAATTGGTTTGAACCACTAAAGAATGTGGATTTGAAATATCTCACATGGAAAGTGACTATGTTACTGGCCCTGGCTTCGGCCGGGAGAGTATCTGAACTGGCGGCTTTGTTTTATAAAAGCCCTTATTTAATTTTCCATTCGACATAGGGCAGAGCTGCGGACGCGTCCGCATTTTCTCCCTAAGGTGGTATCAGCGTTTCACCTGAACCAGCCTATTGTAGTGCCTGCGGCTACAGACGACTTGAAGGACTCCTAGTTGTTGGACGTTGTCAGAGCCTTAAAAATATACATTTAAAGGACGGCTGGAGTCAGAAAATCTGACTCGCTGTTTATACTGTATGCACCCAACAAGTTGGGTGCACCTGCTTCTAAGCAGTCGATTGCTCGTTGGATTTGTAACAAAATTCAACTTGTACATTCTGTGGCAGGCCTGCCACAGCCTAAATCTGTTAAGGCCCATTCCGCAAGGAAGGTGGGCTCATCTTGGGCGGCTGCCCGAGGGGTCTCGGCATTACAACTCTGCCGAGCAGCTACGTGGTCAGGGGAGAACACGTTTGTAAATTTTTACAAATTTGATACCCTGGCAAAGGAGGACCTGGAGTTCTCTCATTCGGTGCTGCAGAGTCATCCGCACTCTCCCGCCCGTTTGGGAGCTTTGGTATAATCCCCATGGTCCTTTCAGGAACCCCAGCATCCACTTAGGACGATAGAGAAAATAAGAATTTACTTACCGATAATTCTATTTCTCGGAGTCCGTAGTGGATGCTGGGCGCCCATCCCAAGTGCGGATTATCTGCAATACTTGTACATAGTTATTGTTAACTAATTCGGGTTATTGTTTAGGAAGCCATCTTTCAGAGGCTCCTCTGTTATCATACTGTTAACTGGGTTTAGATCACAAGTTGTACGGTGTGATTGGTGTGGCTGGTATGAGTCTTACCCGGGATTCAAAATCCTCCCTTATTGTGTACGCTCGTCCGGGCACAGTACCTAACTGGAGTCTGGAGGAGGGTCATAGGGGGAGGAGCCAGTACACACCACCTGACCTGTAAAAGCTTTACTTTTGTGCCCTGTCTCCTGCGGAGCCGCTATTCCCCATGGTCCTTTCAGGAACCCCAGCATCCACTACGGACTCCGAGAAATAGAATTATCGGTAAGTAAATTCTTATTTTCATTAGCGCTGCTCAGCTTTGCTGTTTTGTTGTGAATATTTTATAAAAATAAGGAAACTGGTAAATTAGCAAAATGTGCCCTATAGTGAGCTGGCAGCTGGGCTGAATGTGGGTGGCTTACTCAATGGTGTATTATTAATACTATGGGTAATCGTTACAGAAATGTCGTAATGCAACACTTTAACATATTTTAGCTTTTCTTCCACATAAGGTATATGTTATCCTGTGTGGAGAAGCAGTGTTTCTTTTCTTAGTATATGAATTGCGTACACAGCACAATTCAGTTGTTATGAGAAATACTGGCACTGTTGAACAATGTACCACATTTCCTCTGGGCATTTTACATGAGGCAACAAGGGGGAGTGAATGGTTTATATTTCTGTGGAAGTGCTACATGCGTGTTTTAGATTCTTAACGAAGACAGTTCAGCCCAGGACATGAGTGACCTTTCTGTAAGGCCGTGTCCTTACTGCAGTTGATGCAAAGCAGCATGCAAATGTTCCTGATGTGATGGCAGCTGTAAGTGAGCAGATCACTGGCACCATCTAAGAAGAAGAGTAGAAGCTTAAAGTTTATTTAATGCATAAGTAAAGATTTATCTTTTTGGAATGACCTCTGAAAGGGTTGTCCACCTCCAACCCCACCTCCTTTCATAAGGACTCCACCCCTTTTTACCTGCCCATAGCCTATAGGGCTCTACAGGTTCAGTGCAAATTGATACCCAGATGAAGCTCATTGGACTATTACCATTAATTTACATAGCTGATTCATATTTCATTGTGCTTTACAATTTGTGATAAAACAAGACTGGGTAATAGAGAGAGGGTCTATGCTTGTAAGCTTAAAATCTATAGTAAAGTAATGGTGCCCATACACTTGTGCGATGCGACATTGCGGGGCATCGCACCTGAGTTCAAGTGCGATTTCATCGCACCTGAATTGCCAAAGTGACTATCATGCGATAGATCACGTGGTAATCACGTGATGTGCACGTCACCGCAGAGTGCGAACGTCCTCTGGCCGCTCCCGGCGGGTGCCAATCGCAGTGCAATATATCGCATGTGTTTTAAAACGCAAGCGCTTGCGATGCGATTAAATATTAAGTGCGGCACTTACTATTTTGCAACGCGATATGTGAGCGGCGTGCCTGCGCATCGCGTCGCAGGGTGCTCAATATGTGCATACAATCATGCGAGCGATCGCACAGATGCGATCGAAATCGAAGGATTGTATGCTATATTGTACAGGTGTATGGGCTCATAAGAGTTTCACACAGTAGGATAAGTGCTATGTATTCCATATTGGTGTCCTGATAGAATGTGTGAGCAAAGGATGTTTCTGAGTCAGTGATGACTCCTAGGCACTGGCAGTTAGCTTGATGTTCAGTTTTTCATGGTGTCAGTGGAAATCAGGTCTGGTCAGTAACTTGTGTTGGTTGGTGGAAAAAATGTAACTTTGCTCTTGAAAGATGAAGCTTGAGGAGGCGAGATGAAATGGAGAAAGACATTAAGTAGCGTGGTCCAGTACATATGGCTTCTGTGTATTGTTTAACACCTGCAGTGAAGCTGGAAGTTTGGACTGGGGGTTACAATTGCCTTTTGTGGGAATTAAATTGCTAGATAAGGAAGGAAAATAAAACCATTTTAAATTGAAATGTATTCCTGATAATATATGTATGTGATTGCTACTTTTTAGAGTTCAGGGCTGCTACCAGAAATTGTGGCATCCGGGGGCTGACAAAATAGGCAATAAAAAACAGAAGGTGGGTGGAATCCATAATAAATATATAGTGATGGGGCAGGGCAAGAGGAAAAGTGGTTTGTGAGGGGGAAAGGAGGGGGCAATATGAGAGACCAGTGATGTCTGGATATGGGAGGACTGATACTGGAAGGTCACAGTAGAGAGAAGACAGAACGAAAGGGGGATGCAGGGATCTGGGGGGGGGGGGGGGGGCAGACTAGGCTGGCTCTTCATGGGGGAGGGGGGGCAGGGCAGGCTGGACTTTGGGGACACACATTAAAGAGAAGGCTGGACTTTGGTGAGAAGGGAACAGAATGCTGGCCTGATGCACACACCTTGGATAGGAAGACAGTCAGCTGCTGCTGCTCCTGATGTCTCCTAGGGTCCCCTGCAGCCAATGGGTCCCGGCAGCAGACTGTTGTACGGCAGCTTGCCAAGTGTGAAGGCAGCGCTGCTGCATTTCAAAGTTCCTGCTGTCTGAGCCATTCGCAGCTCAGACTGGCAGCCATTTAGAAGCGGGCGCATTGGCCGCTCCTGATTGGCTGCAAAGTCCGCGAGCTGCGATTGGCTCGCAGACGGCGGGAAATTCAAGTTGCCGCAGCAGCACTGTCTACATGCTTGGCAGGCTGCTAGTCCGCAGTCTGTAGGGTCCCCCCTCTGTCGGAGCCTGGGATGCCAGTAGCCCCCTGATGGCTGCCCTGTTAGGGATAGGTCATAATGGAAGATCTCTAAATGTGAAAAAAATTACTTTTCAGTCGCAAACTGCGTTGATAAAGGACAGCGGTAAGGTCCACTTAGATGCTGGGAACTTCAGTAACTTATATTTCTGTAATACTGTATGTGTGTGTGTATATACGTGCTAGTCAGACTGAATTTATGTTTTAATTGATTAAACCCACCCTTTTTATTCCATCCTATTATCAAATATTGTGATTAAATTGTCTGTTTTATAATAAATACCCCCCCCCCCCCTTTTTTTAGAAATACGTATTGCATCATTCTTCATATATATATATATATATATATATATATATATATATATATATATATATATATATATATATCTCCTTTAGGTATAGATACTGTTAGTCGCTAGTACCCCTACCCTCCCTTTTTACATAAATATATATATATATATATATATATATATATATATATATATATATATATATAATTTTTTTTTGTAAGAATGGAAACTAGATACTTTTCACAAAGCTGTAGTGTTTCTTGCAGCTGTCAGAATATATATTTGAAAATACGGTAAGACTACAGCTCATTCATACCCCTTTTCCACTAGCGTAGCTCGGGTCGCGGCCGTGTCGCCTGACACGGCTGCGACCCGTGCTACAGCCCCCTGCAGACAGCGCTCACCAACCCGGCAATTGCCGGGTTGGTGACGCGCTAGTGATGCGGCACTGGGAGATCACATGATCTCCCAGCGCCGCCCTCCCTATGCACTGTGAACGGGACACGGCTCCCGTTCACACTAGACAGCTAGCCGGGTTGAACACGTGTTCAACCCGGCTAGCTACCAGGGTAGGATTCCCGGATCACTTGATCCGGGAATTTGCCGGGTGACCTGTTTCCACTAGGGAAAAACACTGGTAAATGCGCACGCCCACGCATTTACCCGTGTTTAAAAAAGCTAGTGGAAAAGGGGTATCAGTCACTATTCTAGGTCTTGCGTTTAAGTTCAGTGGATGTGTTTAAGCCTCAGTGATACATTTCACTGCTTGACATTCACCAGTGTCATTTTTACTAGGTAAAAGGAACAAAACCTCCCAGTTCACCACTTGGTAGCATTTCGTGGGAAGTGAATGTTTCTGAGAAGTGTCTCGTGGGATTACTATTCTGGGAGCTGCATATGCTGTTCCTTGACTTTTATTTATAGCAGAGCGACAATGAGATACAGTCACATGTCCACTTTCAGCACCTTTATTTTCAAAACTCTAAGTTTGTGTTATCTGTTTTTGCCTGGGGCCACGAAAGAATTCCCAGTGCTACAGCAGCTCTGCACATTGCTTTGGTGGTCCCCCTATACAGAACGATGGCTTAGCTGAGGGACTCTTACTATGCATAGGGGTGTCATTGCATATTCAAAATAATATGTACTGTAGGGTTGTGGACAGGCCTTTATTAAAATGAGCATGCATCTTGAGTAGCTTTTAGCAAACTATTGGAGTTTGTTCTGTGTCAACAAATCGATGACCATTCTGTCCACATGGGCTCTTTCCTGTCACTCTGAAGTCTGTGCATTAATCATTAGATGCTAAAGTAATCAAACATAGGAAGAGTTGCTTTACCATTGCTGCTGCTAATAGATAGAGATATCGATAGATAGATATTAGATTTATGTTGTGTGTTAAGGCATATGAATGCTGGAGTCTCATAATTCATACACTTTGAGGAAGGTGTTTTTTGTGGGTTTGCTTTTCCTAGTATTGTGAAGTAAAAGGCTTTATCTTGTCAGGTAACACCAAGCTGGCATCTATGCCCTCTGGAGGAGCTGTGGCTGCTGCAGTCTCTGCCAGTTCCGCTGCCCCCGCAGCTGGAGCTCCTGCTGCTAAAGGTAAATTTAATATATGCAGATGTACGAGAAATGATAAAGCAGTAATAAATTAGTATGGGTCAAATGTATGATGCAGTGATTACCCCTTTTTTTTGGCGTTTTTGCTGGAAGAAGGGGGATATTACAGCTTTTCCAAGATGCACAAAGATGCAGTGCTGCCTGGTGGTGAAGTGTGAACTGCGCTTATCGAGGAAATTGAAGCTTTTTTGCTCCGCAGCACATCTGTGCTACTTACCAGTTCCGCCTCTGCTTTCTGATCTCACTTGTGCACTGTTGGTCCAAAGTTAGATCACTGGGGTAGATGTAAGAACGTGCACTCTGTGCTTTTTGCACATAGCGCACGCTAACTGCCGCTGTTACCGCATCTCCGCGATGTATGATGCGGCTTCTTAAGGAATTCAGGTAGCGCATGCTGCAGTTTCGTCTGTGGCGCTGTGCCTATCTAAAGGTGGAGGCTCCCCGATGTATTAAGGCTGGAGCAGTGACTCACGGCTCGTTAAGCCCCCTCAGTCATTTCGGCAGGGCTGGGGATGCCATTCTGCTGCTGGATCGCTATATTGCTTTTTTTTTTTTCAGTGTCCATGTCAGTTTATTAAAACATGAAAAGAATTGTTTGCAGCGCCTCCCTCAATTTGCTGGGCGCATTGAACGGCCGCTGGCTGGATACTAGAGCCAGCTTGCATAAAGTGCCTGCCTCTGTTCCCTGGCTCCCCCGTTTACCGGCTGCCTAGGGCGCCAGGCGTCCGTCACCATCCAGCGTGCATGTGCAAACAAGCACAATGCTCATGTGCAGGGACACAACGAATGGGGGTAGAGAGGGGTGTGACTACATCGCCACCCCTGCACATAACGATTTCTCAAAGGGTCGGGAGCAGCATTCGTACATTAGGGAGAAGAGTAAGTTCATAACACCGCGAAAATGCGGTGAAGTGCCAGGTGCGCATAAGGTACGCTAGGGTACACTTTCATACATCTGCCTCACTGTTTCATGAGATCTCGTGCATGCACAGTGCACCCTCCAGTAGACAGGCTGATGCGGTGCAGGCAGGGCAGAGATTGCTGGTGAGTTACTGTACCACCTTTCCAGTGACTTAGTACATTTCAGTGCAAAGATATCTTGCATTGCTGTGCTAGGGGCAAGTGTATTATCTTGCCATATTTCTCAGTCTTCTGTCTTGCAATGGGGGCTAACTTGTCAGGAAACTCAGAGCTGCCAGGATCCCAAATGATTATATTGGCTGGGACAGGTGATTGGATAAATCATGTGTCATTCAATATACACTACCTAGGACAGCTGCCTTTTTGTCTGGGGACACAGTTTGGCATTCTTTGTGCGTTAACATCCCATTGGGCAATAACCATGTAACATCTGGCATTTTAGTCTTCATTTTATTAACCCGTAGGGTAGCATGGGGATAATTATGTCAAAAAGGGTGTAAGCTGCATTGGAGTATCATGCTTAACTGCCACTAGAGGGTATGTGTCACAGTAACAGTATATCAAGTTATCTCTGCACTCTACCTTGCAGTCGGCTATTGACACAGATTATCTGTGCCACAGTGCCTCTAGTGGTAGAGCATGTGTTTACAGCTTCTGCCTGAATTTCTGTGACATCCATGTGGGAATCATTGTATGTACTATACTATACATACAATAAAATGAATTATTTTGGCAAATGATGGAATAGGAACATTTTCGATTACTGTATAATGGCCATATATAGAAAATAAAGATATATAGATATACATACATGTATGCATGCATACACACATTCTTTCTATATCTATCTTTTCTTTTTACTGGACTATAGAAGCAATAGAAATATTTTTCTGTCCTATGGACACAACATAATATTTGTCTGGACTGTATTGAAAAAAAATAACTATATACTTGAGGGTCACCCAATGTCTTAATGTAACAACTGTTTTTCAGCTGAAGAGAAAAAGGAAGAGAAAGAAGATTCTGAAGAATCAGATGGGGACATGGGATTTGGTCTGTTTGATTAGAACCTGCGGCAGATAAAATAATAAAATATCTTTATTTAACCTTTGTTGTCTTGAATCCAAACTTGTCGTAAAGGCCAATACGTGATGGTGATTTTATAATGGTCATTATTTAAAGGATCCTTGTGAGTCCACAGAAATTAAACTGGAGACATTTAGGATGCAATTCAATTAGAAGTGATGTATTGGAGAAATGTTAGGTACATTGCTTTCCATAGAGATACCCAGGGAAATGTGTGATGTTGGTGTACCATAATTATCAGTGATGTGCACAGCCACAAATTGTGACTACATTGCTGAGAATTAAACTGTTCCCTTATACTGAATAAGAGATTCCTTCATTAAAGACAGGTACAGATAAATTCATCAAAGTGCAAGCGTAATGTAAGGGTTTATAGCTTTGAGCATTAGCTGATACAGTATAAAGAAACATTCCTGATATCCATAACAGAAAGACCTTGCACGTAGATAACAAGATGCATGCTGCTCAGTACGTGTTGTGCAGAGAACATCTGCTTCGATGAGATCCAAGACTAAACTGAAGTGAAATAGTATTTAACATATGCTAATTGGCACATTTATTCGCTAACAGTAGTCTGTTATATTAACCCTTAAGAAATCTGTACATGGAAAAGGGCTCCAGGAATTTTTTTTTTTTTTTTAATTAAAAGAAAACTTGTGTTTTGGGAGTTGATCATACCGTAATTATAATAGCATATGCTGCGTTATATAAGAAACTGTTAATAAATATATATTTCTCTAACGTCCTAGTGGATGCTGGGGACTCCGTAAGGACCATGGGGAATAGACGGGCTCCGCAGGAGACTGGGCACTCTAAAGAAAGATTAAGTACTACCTGGTGTGCACTGGCTCCTCCCTCTATGCCCCTCCTCCAGACCTCAGAATCTGTGCCCGGCCAGAGCTTGGGTGCTTTTAGTGGGCTGTCCTGAGCTTGCTAATAAGAAAGTATTTTAGTTAGGTTTTTTATTTTCAGAGAGCTTCTGCTGGCAACAGACTCTCTGCTACGAGGGACTGAGGGGAGAGAAGCAAACCTAATAACTGCGGCTAGGTTGCGCTTCTTAGGTTACTGGACACCATTAGCTCCAGAGGGTTCGAACACAGGATCTTGACCTTGGTCGTCCGTTCCCGGAGCCGCGCCGCCGTTCCCCTCGCAGAGCCAGAAGCAAGAAGACATCGAAATTGGCGGCAGAAGACTCCTGTCTTCACATGAGGTAGCGCACAGCACTGCAGCATTGCGCCCACACACTCTGGTCACTGCAGGGCGCAGGGGTGGGCGCCCTGGGCAGCAATTAGGATACCTCTTGGCAAAAAGAAACATATATACAGCTGGGCACTGTATATATGTACGAGCCCCCGCCATTTTATTTACACAGACCCGGGACAGAAGCCTGCCGCTGAGGGGGCGGGGCCTTCTTCCTCAGCACTAACCAGCGCCATTTTCTCTCTACAGCTCCGCTGAGAGGAAGCTCCCCAGGCTCTCCCCTGCAGTATCAAGGTAGAAAAAGGGTAAAAAGAGAGGGGGGGCACATAAATTTAGGCGCAAATTATCATAAACAGCAGCTACTGGGTAAACACTAAGTTACTGTGTAATCCCTGGGTTATATAGCGCTGGGGTGTGTGCTGGCATACTCTCTGTCTCCCCAAAAGGCCTTGGGTCCTGTCCTCAATTAGAGCATTCCCTGTGTGTGTGGTGTGTGTCGGTACGTTGTGTCGACATGTTTAACGAGGACAGTTACGTGGAGGCAGAACAAGTGCAAGTGAATGTGGTGTAGGCGCCGACACCTGATTGAATGGATATGTGGAAGGTGTTAAATGATAACGTAAGCTCCTTGCATAAAAGGTTGGATAATCAGTCAGGGTCTCAACCCATGTCTGATTCTACAGCTCAGAGGCCGTCAGGGTCTCAAAAGCGCCCACTATCCCAGTTGGTTGACACAGATGTCGACACGGATTCTGACTCCAGTGTCTATGACGATGATGCAAAGTTGCAGCCTAAAATGACTAAAGCCATCCGATACATGATTATAGCAATGAAGGATGTGTTGCACATATCGGAGGAAAACCCTGTCCCTGACAAGAGGGTTTATATGTTTGGGGAGAAAAAGCAAGAAGTGACTTTTCCCCCTTCACATGAATTAAATGAGTTATGTGAAAAAGCGTGGGATTCCCCCGATAGGAAAGTGCTGATTTCCAAAAGATTACTTATGGCGTATCCTTTCCCGCCAACGGATAGGTTACGCTGGGAATCCTCCCCTAGGGTAGACAAAGCGTTGACACGCTTATCTAAGAAGGTGGCCCTGCCGTCGCAGGATACGGCCGCCCTAAAGGATCCTGCGGATAGGAAGCAGGAAGGTATCCTGAAGTCTGTTTATGCACATTCTGGTACTCTTCTGAGGCCAGCTATTGCTTCGGCCTGGATGTGTAGTGCTGTAGCAGCATGGACAGATACTCTGTCTGAGGAGATAGATACCCTGGACAGGGAGACTATTTTACTGACCCTAGGGCATATCAAAGACGCTGTCCTATATATGCGGGATGCCCAGAGGAACATTTGCCTGCTGGGCTCTAGAATAAACGCAATGTCGATTTCTGCCAGAAGGGTCCTATGGACTCGGCAATGGACAGGTGATGCCGACTCTAAAAGACACATGGAGATGTTACCTTATAAGGGTGAGGAATTGTTTGGGGACGGTCTCTCGGACCTAGTTTCCACAGCTACGGCTGGGAAGTCAAATTTCTTGCCATATATTCCCTCACAGCCAAAGAAAGCACCGTATTACCAAATGCAGTCCTTTCGTTCACAAAAAAGCAAGAAAGTCAGAGGTGCATCCTTTTTTGCCAGAGGCAGGGGTAGAGGAAAAAAGCTGCACCATGCAGCTAGTTCCCAGGAACAAAAGTCCTCCCCGGCTTCCACTAAATCCACCGCATGACGCTGGGGCTCCACAGGCGGAGCCAGGAGCGGTTGGGGCGCGTCTCCGAAATTTCAGCCACCAGTGGGTTCGCTCATGGGTGGATCCTTGGGCTATACAAATTGTGTCTCAGGGATACAAGCTGGAATTCGAGGTGACGCCCCCTCACCGTTACCTAAAATCGGCCTTGCCAGCTTCCCCCATGGAAAGGGAGGTAGTGTTGGCAGCAATTCACAAGCTATATCTCCAGCAGGTGGTAATGAATGTTCCCCTCCAACAGGAAAGGGGTTACTATTCCACCATGTTTGTGGTACCGAAACCGGACGGTTCGGTCAGACCCATTTTGAATTTAAAATCCCTGAATATTTATCTGAAGAAATTCAAGTTCAAGATGGAATCGCTCAGAGCGGTCATTGCAAGCCTGGAGGAAGGGGATTTTATGGTGTCTCTGGACATCAATGATGCGTACTTGCATGTCCCCATTTATCCACCTCATCAGGAGTACCTCAGATTTGTGGTACACAGGACTGTCATTACCAATTCCAGACGTTGCCGTTTGGCCTGTCCACGGCACCGAGAATATTTACCAAGGTGATGGCGGAAATGATGGTGCTCCTTCGGAAGCAAGGGGTTACAATTATCCCATACTTGGACGATCTCCTCATAAAGGCGAGGTCCAGGGAGCGGTTGCTGATCAGCGTAGCACACTCTCAGGAAGTGTTGCGACAGCACAGCTGGATTCTGAATATTCCAAAGTCGCAGCTGATTCCTACGACGCGTCTGCCCTTCCTGGGCATGATTCTGGACACAAACCAGAAAAAGGTGTTTCTCCCGGAGGAGAAGGCTCAGGAGCTCGTGACTCTGGTCAGAGACCTCCTAAAACCAAAACTGGTATCGGTGCATCACTGCACGCGAGTCCTGGGAAAGATGGTGGCGTCATACGAAGCCATTCCCTTCGGCAGGTTCCATGCGAGGATCTTTCAGTGGGATCTGTTGGACAAGTGGTCCGGATCGCATCTTCAGATGCATCGGCTGATCACCCTGTCCCCCAGGGCCAGGGTGTCTCTTCTGTGGTGGCTGCAAAGTGCTCACCTCCTCGAGGGCCGCAGGTTCGGCATACAGGACTGGGTCCTGGTGACCACGGATGCAAGTCTCCGAGGATGGGGGGCAGTCACTCAGGGAAGAAACTTCCAGGGGCTGTGGTCAAGTCAGGAGACTTGTCTGCACATCAATATCCTGGAACTAAGGGCCATATACAACGCCCTGAGTCAAGCGGAGCCTCTGCTTCGAAACCAACCAGTGCTGATTCAGTCAGACAACATCACTGCAGTGGCCCATGTAAACCGCCAGGGCGGCACAAGAAGCAGGGTGGCAATGGCAGAAGCCACCAGGATTCTTCGTTGGGCGGAGAATCACGTACTAGCGCTGTCAGCAGTGTTCATTCCGGGAGTGGACAACTGGGAAGCAGACTTCCTCAGCAGGCACGACCTCCAACCGGGAGAGTGGGGACTTCATCAAGAAGTCTTCACGCAGATTGCAAATCGATGGGAACTGCCACAGGTGGACATGATGGCGTCCCGTCTCAACAAAGAGCTAAAAAGGTATTGCGCCAGGTCAAGGGACTCTCAGGCGATAGCTGTGGACGCACTAGTCACACCGTGGGTGTTCCAGTCGGTCTATGTGTTTCCCCCTCTTCCTCTCATACCAAAGGTGCTGAGAATTGTAAGAAAAAGAGGAGTGCGAACAATACTCATTGTCCCGGATTGGCCAAGAAGGACTTGGTACCCGGAATTGCAAGAAATGCTCACAGAGGACCCGTGGCCTCTGCCTCTCAGACAGGACCTGTTGCAACAAGGGCCCTGTCTGTTCCAAGACTTACCGCGGCTGCGTTTAACGGCATGGCGGTTGAACGCCGGATCCTAGCGGTAAAAGGCATACCGGATGAAGTTATTCCTATGCTGATAAAGGCTAGGAAGGACGTGACAGCAAAGCATTATCACCGTATATGGCGAAATATGTTGCTTGGTGTGAGGCCAGGAAGGCCAGCTGGGTCGATTCCTGCACTTCCTACAGTCAGGAGTGACTATGGGCTTAAAATTAGGGTCCATAAAGGTCCAGATTTCGGCCCTATCCATTTTCTTTCAAAAAGAACTGGCTTCACTACTTGAGGTTCAGACGTTTGTTAAGGGAGTGCCGCATATTCAGCCCTCTTTTGTGCCACCAGTGGCATCTTGGGATCTTAACGTGGTGTTGAGTTTCCTGAAATCCCACTGGTTTGAGCCACTTAAGACGGTGGAGCTAAAGTATCTCACGTGGAAAGTGGTCATGCTGTTGGCCTTAGCTTCAGCTAGGCGTGTGTCAGAATTGGCGGCTTTGTCATGTAAAAGCCCCTATCTGATTTTCCATATGGATAGGGCAGAATTGCGGACTCGTCCGCAATTTCTGCCAAAGGTGGTATCCTTTCATTTGAACCAACCTATTGTGGTGCCTGCGGCTACTTGTGACTTGGAGAAGTCCAAGTTGCTTGATGTAGTCCGGGCTTTGAAGATTTATGTGACCAGAACGGCTGGAGTCAGGAAGACTGACTTGCTGTTTGTCCTGTATGCATCCAACAAGCTGGGTGCTCCCGCTTCAAAGCAAACTATTGCTCGCTGGATCTGTGGCACGATTCAGCAGGCTCATTCTGCGGCTGCATTGCCGCATCCAAAATCAGTGAAAGCCCATTCCACAAGAAAGGTGGGCTCGTCTTGGGCGGCTGCCCGAGGGGTCTCAGCATTACAGCTTTGCTGAGCTGCTACTTGGTCGGGTTCAAACACATTTGCAAAATTCTACAAGTTTGATACCCTGGCTGAGGAGGACCTTGTGTTTGCCCATTCGGTGCTGCAGAGTCATCCGCACTCTCCTGCCTGTTTGGGAGCTTTGGTATAATCCCCATGGTCCTTACGGAGTCCCCAGCCCGTCCCAAGTGCGGACTTTCTGCAATACGTGTATATAGTTATTGCTTACTAAAGGGTTATGTTATGTGGCATCAGTTGAGTGATGCTTGTTTGTTGTTCATACTGTTAACTGGGTATGTTATCACAAGTTGTACGGTGTGGCTGGTATGAGTCTTACCCTGGATTCCAAAAATCCTTTCCTTGTACTGTCCGCTCTTCCGGGCACAGTTTCCTTAACTGAGGTCTGGAGGAGGGGCATAGAGGGAGGAGCCAGTGCACACCAGGTAGTACTAAATCTTTCTTTAGAGTGCCCAGTCTCCTGCGGAGCCCGTCTATTCCCCATGGTCCTTACGGAGTCCCCAGCATCCACTACGGACTACGAGAAATAGATTTACCGGTGAGTAAAATCTTATTTTCTCTAACGTCCTAGTGGATGCTGGGGACTCCGTAAGGACCATGGGGAATAGACGGGCTCCGCAGGAGACATGGGCACCCCAAGAAAGAATTTAGACTCTGGTGTGCTCTGGCTCCTCCCTCTGTCCCTCCTCCAGACCTCAGTTTGAGACTGTGCCCGGACGAGCTGGGTGCTGTTCAGTGAGCTATCCTGAGCTTGCTGTGAGAAAGTATTTTGTTAGGTTTTTTTATTTTCAGGGAGCTCTGCTGGCAACAGACTCCCTGCATCGTGGGACAGAGGGGAGAGAAGCAGCCCTACTCTCTGAAGATAGGTCCTGCTTCTTAGGCTACTGGACACCATTCGCTCCAGAGGGATCGTACACAGGATCTCACCCTCGTCGTCCGATCCCAGAGCCGCGCCGCTGGGAACCGGTCTGAAGATCGACAGTGTCTAGGTCGACCACTATATGTCGACAGTCACTAGGTCGACAGGGTTTCTAGGTCGACAGGGTTTCTAGGTCGACAGGGTTTCTAGGTCGACAGGGTTTCTAGGTCGACAGGGTTTCTAGGTCGACAGGGTTTCTAGGTCGACAGGTCTAAAGGTCGATATGAGTTTTTCACTTTTTTTTTTTTTTTTTGGATTTTTTTCATACTTAACGATCCACGTGGACTACGATTGGAACGGTAAAGTGTGCCGAGCGAAGCGAAGGCACCATGCCCGAAGCATGGCGAGCGAAGCGGTGCACTAATTTGGGATCCCGGTCACTCTACGAAGAAAACGAGACAAAAAAAAAATGATTTCCTCATGTCGACCTTTAGACCTGTCGACCTAAACATTGTCGACCTAGATACCGTCGATAAAACGAACCACACCCGCGCCGCTGTCCCCCTCGCAGAGCCGGAAGACAGAAGCCGGGTGAGTATGAGAAGCGAGAAGACTTCGAAATCGGCGGCAGAAGACTCCGTTCTTCACTGAGGTAACGCACAGCACTGCAGCTGTGCGCCATTGCTCCCACACACCTCACATACTCCGGTTACTGTAAGGGTGCAGGGGGGGGCGCCCTGGGCAGCATATGGACCTCTTTTGGCAAAAGTACACATATATACAGTTGGGCACTGTATATATGTATGAGCCCCCGCCAAGAAAATGCATATTTGAGCGGGACAGAAGCCTGCCGTCGAGGGGGCGGGGCTTCTCCCTCAGCAGTCACCAGCGCCATTTTTTTCTCCACAGCTCCGCTGAGAAGAAGCTCCCCAGGCTCTCCCCTGCAGATCACGGTAGAAAAGGGAAAAAGAGAGGGGGGGGGGGGGGCGCAGCGCACATAAATTAGGCGCAAAAACACAATATACAGCAGCTACTGGGTTAACATTAAGTTACTGTGTTATTCCTGGGTTATAGTGCTGGGATGTGTCCTGGCATACTTTCTCTGTCTTTCCAAAGGGCCTGGTGGGGGAACTGTCTTCAAAAAGGGCATTCCCTGTGTGTGTGGTGTGTCGGTACGCTTGTGTCGACATGTCTGATGAGGAAGGCTATGTGGAAGCAGAATGGGAGCAAATAAATGTGGTGTCTCCGCCGACGGTGCCGACACCTGATTGGATGGATATGTGGAAGGTTTTAAATGATAATGTTAATTCCTTGCATAAAAGGTTAGAAAAAGCTGAAACCTTAGGACAGTCAGGGTCCCAACCCATGCCTGATCCTATGTCGCAGAGGCCGACAGGGTCTCAGAAGCGCCCACTATCCCAAATTGTTGACACGGATACCGACATGGATTCTGACTCCAGTGTCGATTACGATCATGCAAAGTTACAGCCAAAATTGGCTAAATCCATCCGTTATATGATTATAGCAATTAAGGATGTGTTGCACATCACAGAGGAAACCCCAGTCCCTGACAGGAGGGTACATATGTATGGGGAAAAGAAGCCGCAGGTAACTTTTCCCCCCTCACACGAGCTCAATGAGTTATGTGAAAAGGCTTGGGAATCTCCAGATAAAAAACTGCAGGTTTCCAAAAGGATTCTTATGGCGTATCCTTTCCCGCCAACGGACAGGTTACGCTGGGAATCCTCCCCCAGGGTGGACAAAGCTTTAACACGCTTATCCAAGAAGGTAGCCCTGCCGTCACAGGATACGGCTACCCTCAAAGATGCTGCGGATAGAAAACAGGAGGGTACCCTGAAGTCCATTTATACACATTCAGGTTCCTTACTTAGGCCGGCAATCGCGTCGTCCTGGGTGTGTAGTGCTGTAGTAGCATGGACGGACACCCTATCTGAGGAACTTGATACCTTGGACAAGGATACTATATTATTGACCCTGGGGCATATTAAAGACGCTGTCCTTTTATATGAGAGATGCTCAAAGAGACATTAGCCTACTGGGTTCTAGAATAAATGCTCTGTCGATTTCTGCCAGAAGGGTCCTGTGGACTCTGCAATGGACAGGTGATGCCGACTCAAAAAGGCACATGGAGGTTTTACCTTACAAGGGTGAGGAATTGTTTGGGGAGGGTCTCTCGGACCTGGTCTCCACGGCGACTGCTGGAAAGTCAAATTTTTTCCCATATGTTTCCTCACAGCCTAAGAAAGCACCGTATTACCAAATGCAGTCCTTTCGATCACAGAAAAACAAGAAAGTCCGTAGTGCGTCCTTTATTGCCAGAGGCAGGGGTAGAGGAAAGAAGCTGCACAACACAGCTAGTTCCCAGGAACAGAAGTCCTCCCCGGCTTCCACAAAATCCACCGCATGACGCTGGGGCTCCACAGGCGGAGCTAGGCCCGGTGGGGGCGCGTCTCCGAAATTTCAGCCACAAGTGGGTTCACTCCCAGTTGGATCCCTGGGCAATAGATATTGTGTCTCAGGGATACAAGCTGGAATTCGAAGAGATGCCCCCTCACCGATACCTCAAATCGGCCCTGCCAGCTTCCCCCCACGAGAGGGAAATAGTGTTAACTGCAATTCACAAATTGTATCTTCAACAGGTGGTGGTCAAGGTTCCCCTCCTTCAACAAGGAAGGGGTTATTATTCGACCATGTTTGTAGTACCGAAACCGGACGGTTCGGTCAGACCCATATTGAATTTTAAATCACTGAACATGTACCTGAAAAGGTTCCGGTTCAAGATGGAATCGCCAAGAGCGGTAATCGCGAGCCTGGAAGGGGGGGGGGGGGTTTTGGTGTCTCTGGACATAAAGGATGCATACCTTCATGTCCCCATTTATCCACCTCATCAGGCGTACCTCAGATTTGTGGTACAGGATTGTCATTACCAATTTCAGACGTTGCCGTTTGGTCTCTCCACGGCTCCGAGAATATTTACCAAGGTAATGGCGGAAATGATGGTACTCCTGCGGAAGCAAGGGGTCACAATTATCCCATACTTGGACGATCTCATAAAAGCGAGATCAAGAGAGCAGTTGCTGAACAGCGTAGCACTTTCTCTGAAGGTGTTACGGCAACACGGCTGGATTCTAAATATTCCAAAGTCGCAGTTGGTTCCTACGACTCGTCTGCCTTTCCTGGGCATGATTCTGGACACAGACCAGATAAGGGTTTATCTCCCGATGGAGAAAGCTCAGGAACTCATGACACTGGTCAGGAACCTATTAAAACCAAAACAGGTGTCAGTGCATCACTGCACTCGAGTCCTGGGAAAGATGGTGGCATCATTATACGAGGCCATTCCCTTCGGCAGGTTCCATGCGAGGACCTTTCAATGGGACTTACTGGACAAATGGTCCGGATCACATCTTCAGATGCATCGGTTAATCACCCTATCCCCCAGGGCCAGGGTGTCTCTCCTGTGGTGGCTGCAGAGTGCTCACCTTCTCGAGGGCCGCAGATTCGGCATCCAGGACTGGGTCCTAGTGACCACGGATGCAAGCCTCCGAGGGTGGGGAGCAGTCACACAGGGAAGAAATTTCCAAGGTCTGTGGTCAAGTCAGGAGACTTGCCTTCACATCAACGTCCTGGAACTAAGGGCCATATACAACGCCCTACGTCAAGCGGAGACCCTTCTTCGCGACCAACTGGTTCTGATTCAGTCAGACAACATCACCACTGTGGCTCATGTAAACCGACAAGGCGGCACAAGGAGCAGGGTGGCGATGGCGGAAGCCACAAGAATTCTTCGCTGGGCGGAGAATCACGTAAGCGCACTGTCAGCAGTGTTCATCCCGGGAGTGGACAACTGGGAAGCAGACTTCCTCACCAGGCACGACCTCCACCCGGTAGAGTGGGGACTTCATCAGGAAGTCTTCGCGCAGATTGCAAGTCGGTGGGAACTGCCACAAGTGGACATGATGGCATCCCGCCTCAACAAAAAAATACAGAGGTATTGCGCCAGGTCAAGAGACCCTCAGGCGATAGCTGTGGACGCCCTGGTGACACCGTGGGTGTTCCAGTCAGTCTATGTCAGGCCTGGCCAACCTGTGGCTCTCCAGATGTAGTGAAACTACACTTCCCAGCATGCCCTGCCACAGTTTTAGCATTCCCTAATAGCAAAACTGTGGCAAGGCATGATGGGACTTGTAGTTTCACAACAGCTGGAGAGCCACAGGTTGGCCAGGCCTGGTCTATGTGTTTCCTCCTCTGCCTCTTAATACCCAAGGTGCTGAGAATCATAAGAAAAAGAGGAGTGAGAACAATACTCATTGTTCCGGATTGGCCAAGAAGGACTTGGTATACAGATCTGCAAGAAATGCTCACAGAGTACCCATGGCCTCTTCCTCTAAGACAGGACTTGTTGCAACAGAGGCCCTGTCTGTTCCAAGACTTACCGCGGCTGCGTTTGACGGCATGGCGGTTGAACACCGGATCCTAGCAGAGAAGGGTATTCCGGATGAGGTCATTCCTACGCTGATAAAGGCTAGGAAGGACGTGACAGCTCAACATTATCACCGTATATGGCGAAAATATGTTGCTTGGTGTGAGGCCAGGAATGCCCCTACGGAGGAATTCCAGCTGGGCCGTTTCCTGCACTTCCTACAGTCAGGAGTGACTTTGGGCCTAAAATTGGGTTCCATTAAGGTCCAGATTTCGGCCCTATCCATTTTCTTTCAAAAAGAGCTGGCTGCTTTACCTGATGTTCAGACGTTTGTAAAGGGAGTGCTGCATATTCAGCCCCCTTTTGTGCCTCCAGTGGCACCTTGGGATCTTAACGTGGTGTTGAGTTTCCTGAAATCCCATTGGTTTGAACCACTCAAAACGGTGGAATTGAAATATCTCACGTGGAAGGTGGTCATGCTACTAGCCTTTGGGATTATACCAAAGCTCCCAAACGGGCGGGACAGTGCGGATGACTCTGCAGCACCGATTGAGCAAACACAAGGTCCTCCTCAGCCAGGGTATCAAACTTGTAGAACTTTGCAAAAGTGTTCTAACCTGACCAAGTAGCCGCTCGGCACAGCTGTAATGCCGAGACCCCTCGGGCAGCCGCCCACCTTCCTAGTGGAATGGGCCTTAACTGATTTTGGCAGCGGCAACCCAGCCGCAGAATGAGCCTCCTGAATCGTGTTACAGATCCAGCGAGCAATAGTCTGCTTTGCAGCAGGAGCACCAAGCTTGTTGGAAGCATACAGGATAAACAAAGACTCTGTTTTCCTGACCCTAGCCGTTCTGGCTACATAAACCTTCAAAGCCCTGACCACATCAAGCAACTCGGAATCCTCCCAGTCAGTAGTGGCCACAGGCACCACAATAGGTTGGTTTATATGAAAAGATGAAACCACTTTCGGCAGGAATTGTGGACGGGTCCGCAACTCTGCTCTATCCGCATGGACAACCAATTGAGCACATCTGGGACATCATGTCTCGCTCCATCCACCAATGCCACGTTGCACCACATACTGTCCAGGAGTTGGCGGATGCTTTAGTCCAGGTCTGCGAGGAGATCCCTCAGGAGACCATCTGCCACCTCATGAGGAGCATGCCCAGGCGTTGTAGGGAGGTCATACAGGCACGTGGAGGCCACACACACTACTGAGCCTCATTTTGACTTGTTTTAAGGACATTACATCAAAGTTGGATCAGCCTGTAGTGTATTTTTCCACTTTAATTTTGAGGGTGACTCCAAATCCAGACCTCCATGGGTTAATAAATTTGATTTCCATTGATAATTTTTGTGTGATTTTGTTGTCAGCACATTCAACTATGTAAATAACAAAGTATTTAATAAGAATATTTCATTCATTCAGATCTAAGATGTTATTTTAGTGTTCCCTTTATTTTTTGAGCAGTGTATATATATATATATATATATATATATATATATATATATATTTATTCATTCCAATGTCCGGCTCTCTCTCAATGCTCCTTAACTGCGCCGGGTGCCCGCATGAGGGTAAGATACACAAATATACAAATATGCAGCACTACTGCGTCTAAATAATCACTCTTCACTGCACTTATAGTCTGGCAACGTTTCAGTGCCCTTTAATGTGGCACTTTCGTCAGGTATCAAAAGACAATACAGAATGCACTTACCTAAATACCCCACCATACACCGGTGACTAAACGCTGCTCCGTTGGCGGGACCGATTCCCGGTGCATGTAACGTGACGCATGTAGCCGATGCGTCATCACTGTGCTCCCCGTCACCACAGCTACCAGGATACAAATGCAAAAAACAGAACGTTCATATCTATTATTCATCTACAGCCATTAATGCTTATATAACACATCACATGAGTCACCTGATGGCCACATAGCTAGATAAATACATAGTACATGAACTGCTCAATGGTCAAAAAATGACACCAACAGACAAAATTAAATTGCTAACATACTGAATTGTTGATTGAAAATATATTACCAATTCCTTTAATGAAGTGGCAGCTTTCTGCCGATGTAGGTGCTTGCTCCTTCATCAAGCTGAGATAATATATATATATATATATATATATATATATATATATATATATATAGCAGCTATAGTCAACGTTTCAGGAATAACTCCTTTTATCAAGACCAACAGCAAACTGAGAATACAAACATATAAATAGCTTACAAATCACCACGTGAAACCACCCGCCTCCGCTCTCCGGGACTCACAGTGACGTCATGGGCGCGCCGGCGCCCTGCATCCACAGGGGGCGGAGCTACTGTGTACTGAACCCATCACCATGGAAACCCGGCTGTAGATGCCTAACGAATGGAATACAATCCATGTGTATACATAGTATGCGGGTAATAGAGATCACAAATGCAGCAACATAGTAAATAATACTGAAGGTAATAAACTGGTCTAGAGATATCAATCAAAAACAATTGGATCAACTGTATAAAAGCGAATAGCAAGTGACAGATATAGAGAAGTAAAATTACTTACAGAGGGGCAGATGTATTAACCTGGAGAAGGCATAAGGAAGTGATAAACCAGTGATATGTGCAAGGTGATAAACACACCAGCCAATCAGCTCCCATATGTAAATGAACAGTTAGGAGCTGATTGGCTGGTGCATTATCACCTTGCACTTAATACTGCTTTATCACTGGTTTATCACTTCCTTATGCCTTCTCCAGGTTAATACATCTACCCCAGAGTGAGGCATTGCTAAAGTCCCAGGCTCTAAGACTGCATATATAAGTAGGTGAATAATATTGTTTAGTACACCATACTAGGGGACAACTAGCAAAAGGCACTGTACTAATTACAAGTGTGCCACACTGAAATTAACAGTGCCCAGACTCAGAAGTGATAAATATAGACTACATAATTACAGGAAGCACGTATAAGAGAGAATGTCATTGAGGCCCAGCGGTTTGACTGTTTGTAGAATATAAATCCAGCGTGCTTCTTTCTGTAATAGAATTTTTCCTCGGTCACCGCCTCTTTTGGATTCTGGCACACCATCAATGATTTTGTAGCGAATTGATGCTAAATTATGATGGCAGTCTTTGAAATGGCGAGCGACCGGTTGGTCGGAACCTTTACCCTCCAGAGCGGTTCTAATACTGGAACGATGGAGAGCTATCCTTTCCTTAAATTGGCGAATCGTTTTGCCAATGTAGAGGAGTCCGCATGGGCATTTAATGTAGTAGATGACAAAACGACTGGAACACGTATATGGAGCTGTGATCGTATACTTCTTGCCTGATCTTGGATGATGGAAAAACTGTCCCGTTTCTAGACAGCTGCAAGTGGTGCAGCCCGGACACCTATAGTTGCCCGGTTTACGTGTTAAAAAATGTGTAGTGATAGTTTTGTTGAAGTTAGAGATATCGTTGTGAACAATGATGTCTTTAATGTTTTTGCCCCTGCGGAATGCTGGAAGGATGGACGTTGCTTTAAAAGTTGGCAAGGCTCTGTCATTTGATACAATGGGCCAAACCCGCTTAGCAGAGTTGACCGTGTGGGCACTATTAGTGCAAAAGTCCTGTGGCCACACTATTCGATCTCTAGAGTCCTTGGGGGCTCTTTTACTTAGTAGATCGATACGGTTTTTAGAAAGTACCTTTTCTTTCGCTTTTTTAAGGAGTTTCAATTTGTACCCCCTAGCCAGAAACTTACGTATCATGGTATCAATCTGGAAGCTTGCATCCGTATTGTCACTGCACTGCAGATGCAGTAAATCCTGAGGAATTGGGAATAAGGTAGACCCCACTTCATTGCTGGGGGGTGATGACTATTAGCGTGTAAGGTAGTGTTCCTATCCTTGTCTTTAACATAAAGTGTCGTATGTAAACAGTGATTCCGGTCTTGTGTAACTGTTACATCGAGGTAACGGATGGTGATATAACTCGAGGAAAAGGTGAATTTGATAGAAGTATCAAGTGAATTAACTTGGTGCATAGCGCTACTGAATTCCTCTGCTGTACCAGACCACAGGATGAAAATATCATCGATGCAGCGATGGTAAGACTTGATCTTACTTGACATCTCCGGATTAGTAAGGAACAGGTCTTTTTCTACCTCACACATGAAAAGATTGGCCAGGCTGGGAGCTACACAAGAACCCATCGCACACCCTGACTGTTGATACAGTTTGCCGTCAAAAATAAAATAGTTACGTTTCAAAGTGAGCGCTCCAGAAGCTGGATGAAAAAGTTGACATCAGACCCAGTGTAAATCATATTGGCAGTAATACAGCGCCTGATAGCCTCTACTCCCCGATGATGGGGAATATTGGTGTACAGGCTAACGACGTCAACTGTGCACATAAGATATTTATCCGGCAATGGAGTGAGAGCCAGAATGTGTGTCAAAAAAACGGTGGTGTCTTTAAGACACGTCGCTTGCTCACTTACAATCGGTTGGAGAAACATATCCAAATACTTAGATATTGTATAGTATAATGAATCACGTGCCGCGATAATGGGGCGGCCGGGAGGGCATGTAGGGATTGGCCCATTGTATCAAATGACAGAGCCTTGCCAACTTTTAAAGCAACGTCCATCCTTCCAGCATTCCGCAGGGGCAAAAACATTAAAGACATCATTGTTCACAACGATATCTCTAACTTCAACAAAACTATCACTACACATTTTTTAACACGTAAACCGGGCAACTATAGGTGTCCGGGCTGCACCACTTGCAGCTGTCTAGAAACGGGACAGTTTTTCCATCATCCAAGATCAGGCAAGAAGTATACGATCACAGCTCCATATACGTGTTCCAGTCGTTTTGTCATCTACTACATTAAATGCCCATGTGGACTCCTCTACATTGGCAAAACGATTCGCCAATTTAAGGAAAGGATAGCTCTCCATCGTTCCAGTATTAGAGCCGCTCTGGAGGGTAAAGGTTCCGACCAACCGGTCGCTCGCCATTTCAAAGACTGCCATCATAATTTAGCATCAATTCGCTACAAAATCATTGATGGTGTGCCAGAATCCAAAAGAGGCGGTGACCGAGGAAAAATTCTATTACAGAAAGAAGCACGCTGGATTTATATTCTACAAACAGTCAAACCGCTGGGCCTCAATGACATTCTCTCTTATACGTGCTTCCTGTAATTATGTAGTCTATATTTATCACTTCTGAGTCTGGGCACTGTTAATTTCAGTATGGCACACTTGTAATTAGTACAGTGCCTTTTGCTAGTTGTCCCCTAGTATGGTGTACTATACAATATTATTCACCTACTTATATATGCAGTCTTAGAGCCTGGGACTTTAGCAATGCCTCACTCTGTAAGTAATTTTACTTCTCTATATCTGTCACTTGCTATTCGCTTTTATACAGTTGATCCAATTGTTTTTGATTGATATCTCTAGACCAGTTTATTACCTTCAGTATTATTTACTATGTTGCTGCATTTGTGATCTCTATTACCCGCATACTATGTATACACATGGATTGTATTCCATTCGTTAGGCATCTACAGCCGGGTTTCCATGGTGATGGGTTCAGTACACAGTAGCTCCGCCCCCTGTGGATGCAGGTCGCCGGCGCGCGCCCATGACGTCACTGTGAGTCCCGGAGAGCGGAGGCGGGTGGTTTCACGTGGTGATTGGTAAGCTATTTATATGTTTGTATTCTCAGTTTGCTGTTGGTCTTGATAAAAGGAGTTATTCCTGAAACGTTGACTATAGCTGCTGTGCTGTGTCAAGTTATTACATGAGTCTCCAGGAGTGCCGGCTACTGTTGTTTCCCTATATATATATATATATATATATATATATATATATATATAATGCAAAATAGTGTAAAACCTTACAATAATGTATTCATGAAGTAATAGGTTACCCAAAATGACAGCAACAACATGCATCAAAGAATCGAAGATATCAGGATGGTTTCACACCAGGTGGAGGTTTTAAATAGACATTTAAATAACTTCACTCAGAGATCTGGGTACTTCCTGGATGCAATTAGCAAACCAATATATGCCAGTTCCTGGTAGGCTGTTGGTGTCTCCATCTTCTGATATGTTCCTCCTCATTCTTACTGTAGCAGTACGTAACTGCCAGTCCCCAACAGTGGCAGGTAATGCTTCTGCCATACAGTAGATACTTTCCCCAACAACAGCTACAGTTGTCTGCTAGTCTAGGGATGTGCACCTGAAATTTTTCGGGTTTTGTGTTTTGGTTTTGGGTTCGGTTCCGTGGCCGTGTTTTGGGTTCGAACGCGTTTTGGCAAAACCTCACCGAATTTTTTTTGTCGGATTCGGGTGTATTTTGGATTCGGGTGTTTTTTACAAAAAACCCTAAAAAACAGCTTAAATCATAGAATTTGGGGGTCATTTTGATCCCATAGTATTATTAACCTCAATAACCATAATTTCCACTCATTTTCAGTCTATTCTGAACACCTCACAATATTAGTTTTAGTCCTAAAATTTGCACCGAGGTCGCTGGATGGCTAAGCTAAGCGACACAAGTGGCCGACACAAACACCTGGCCCATCTAGGAGTGGCACTGCAGTGTCAGGCAGGATGGCCCTTCCAAAAAATACTCCCCAAACAGCACATGACGCAAAGAAGAAAAAAAAGAGGCGCAATGAGGTAGCTGTGTGAGTAAGATAAGGGACCCAAGTGGCCGACACAAACACCTGGCCCATCTAGGAGTGGCACTGCAGTGTCAGGCAGGATGGCCCTTCCAAAAACTACTCCCCAAACAGCACATGACGCAAAGAAGAAAAAAAAGAGGCGCAATGAGGTAGCTGTGTAAGATAAGCGACCCAAGTGGCCGACACAAACACCTGGCCCATCTAGAAGTGGCACTGCAGTGTCAGGCAGGATGGCCCTTCTAAAAAATACTCCCCAAACAGCACATGACGCAAAGAAAAATGAAAGAAAAAAGAGGTGCAAGATGGAATTGTCCTTGGGCCCTCCCACCCACCCTTATGTTGTATAAACAGGACATGCACACTTTAACCAACCCATCATTTCAGCGACAGGGTCTGCCACACGACTGTGACTGAAATGACTGGTTGGTTTGGGCCCCCACCAAAAAAGAAGCAATTAATCTCCTTGCACAAACTGGCTCTACAGAGGCAAGATGTCCACCTCATCATCATCGTCCGATTCATCACCCCTTTCACTGTGTACATCCCCCTCCTCACAGATTATTAATTCGTCCCCACTGGAATCCACCATCTGAGATCCCCGTGTACTTTCTGGAGGCAATTGCTGCTGGTGAATGTCTCCATGGAGTAATTGATTATAATTCATTTTAATGAACATCATCTTCTCCACATTTTCTGGAAGTAGCCTCGTACGCCGATTGCTGACAAGGTGAGCGGCGGCACTAAACACTCTTTCGGAGTACACACTGGAGGGAGGGCAACTTAGGTAGAATAAAGCCAGTTTGTGCAAGGGCCTCCAAATTGCCTCTTTTCCCTGCCAGTATACGTACGGACTGTCTGACGTGCCTACTTGGATGCGGTCACTCATATAATCCTCCACCATTCTTTCAATGGTGAGAGAATCATATGCAGTGACAGTAGACGACATGTCAGTAATCGTTGGCAGGTCCTTCAGTCCGGACCAGATGTCAGCATCAGCAGTCGCTCCAGACTGCCCTGCATCACCGCCAGCGGGTGGGCTCGGAATTCGTAGCCTTTTCCTCGCACCCCCAGTTGCGGGAGAATGTGAAGGAGGAGATGTTGACAGGTCGCGTTCCGCTTGACTTGACAATTTTCTCACCAGCAGTTCTTTGAACCCCTGCAGACTTGTGTCTGCCGGAAAGAGAGATCCAACGTAGGTTTTAAATCTAGGATCGAGCACGGTGGCCAAAATTTAGTGCTCTGATTTCAACAGATTGACCACACGTGAATCCTGGTTAAGTGAATGAAGGGCTCCATCCACAAGTCCCACATGCCTAGCGGAATCGCTCTGTTTTAGCTCCTCCTTCAATGCCTCCAGCTTCTTCTGCAAAAGCCTGATGAGGGGAATGACCTGACTCAGGCTGGCAGTGTCTGAACTGACTTCACGTGTGGCAAGTTCAAAGGGCAGCA
Source organism: Pseudophryne corroboree (assembly GCF_028390025.1). NCBI lineage: Eukaryota > Metazoa > Chordata > Amphibia > Anura > Myobatrachidae > Pseudophryne > Pseudophryne corroboree. The sequence goes on along the minus strand of NC_086454.1, from coordinate 121,726,864 downwards.
GAACCTTGCACAACGTTGAAATCATTCTCCACAGCGCTTGAGACAGGTGCATTCCACCTCCTTTGCCTATATCGTGGGCAGATGTATAGGCTTGAATGGCCTTTTGCTGCTCCTCCATCCTCTGAAGCATATAGAGGGTTGAATTCCACCTCGTTACCACCTCTTGCTTCAGATGATGGCAGGGCAGGTTCAGGTTTTTTTGGTGGTGCTCCAGTCTTCTGTACGCGGTGCCTGCACGCCGAAAGTGGCCCGCAATTCTTCTGGCCACCGACAGCATCTCTTGCACGCCCCTGTCGTTTTTTAAATAATTCTGCACCACCAAATTCAAGGTATGTGCAAAACATGGGACGTGCTGGAATTTGCCCAGATGTAATGCGCGCACAATATTGCTGGCGTTGTCCGATGCCACAAATCCCCAGGAGAGTCCAATTGGGGTAAGCCATTCTGCAATGATCTTCCTCAGTTGCCGTAAGAGGTTTTCAGCTGTGTGCGTATTCTGGAAAGCGGTGATACAAAGCGTAGCCTGCCTAGGAACGAGTTGGCGTTTGCGAGATGCTGCTACTGGTGCCGCCGCTGCTGTTCTTGCAGCGGGAGGCAATACATCTACCCAGTGGGCTGTCACAGTCATGTAGTCCTGAGTCTGCCCTGCTCCACTTGTCCACATGTCCGTGGTTAAGTGGACATTGGGTACAACTGCATTTTTTAGGACACTGTGGAGTCTTTTTCTGACGTCCGTGTACATTCTCGGTATCGCCTGCCTAGAGAAGTGGAACCTAGATGGTATTTCGTAACGGGGGCACACTACCTCAAGAAATTGTCTAGTTCCCTGTGAACTAACGGCGGATACCGGACGCACGTCTAACACCAACATAGTTGTCAAGGCCTCAGTTATCCGCTTTGCAACAGGATGACTGCTGTGATATTTCATCTTCCTCGCAAAGGACTGTTGGACAGTCAATTGCTTACTGGAAATAGTACAAGTGGTCTTCCGACTTCCCCTCTGGGATGACGATCGACTCCCAGCAGCAACAACAGCAGCGCCAGCAGCAGTAGGCGTTACACTCAAGGATGCATCGGAGGAATTCCAGGCAGGAGAGGACTCGTCAGACTTGCCAGTGACATGGCCTGCAGGATTATTGGCTTTCCTGGGTAAGGAGGAAATTGACACTGAGGGAGTTGGTGGTGTGGTTTGCGCGAGCTTGGTTACAAGAGGAAGGGATTTACTGGTCAGTGGACTGCTTCCGCTGTCGCCCAAAGTTTTTGAACTTGTCACTGACTTATTATGAATGCGCTGCAGGTGACGTATAAGGGAGGATGTTCCGAGGTGGTTAACGTCCTTACCCCTACTTATTACAGCTTGACAAAGGCAACACACGGCTTGACAAATGTTGTCCGCATTTCTGTTGAAATACTTCCACACCAAAGAGCTGATTTTTTTGGTATTTTCACCAGGCATGTCAACGGCCATATTCCTCCCACGGACAACAGGTGTCTCCCCGGGTGCCTGACTTAAACAAACCACCTCACCATCAGAATCCTCCTTGTCAATTTCCTCCCCAGCGCCAGCAACACCCATATCCTCATCCTGGTGTACTTCAACACTGACATCTTCAATTTGACTATCAGGAACTGGACTGCGGGTGCTCCTTTCAACACTTGCAGGGGGCGTGCAAATGGTGGAAGGCGCAACCTCTTCCCGTCCAGTGTTGGGAAGGTCAGGCATCGCAACCGACACAATTGGACTCTCCTTTGGGATTTGTGATTTCGAAGAACGCATAGTTCTTTGCTGTGCTTTTGCCGCAAGTCTTTTCTTTTTTCTAGCGAGAGGATGAGTTCTTCCATCCTCATGTGAAGCTGAACACTAGCCATGAACATAGGCCAGGGCCTCAGCCGTTCCTTGCCACTCCGTGTCGTAAATGGCATATTGGCAAGTTTACGCTTCTCCTCAGACACTTTTAATTTTGATTTTTGGGTCATTTTTTTACTGATCTTTTGTGTTTTGGATTTTACATGCTCCGTACTATGACATTGGGCATCGGCCTTGGCAGACGACGTTGATGGCATTTCATAGTCTCGGCCATGACTAGTGGCAGCAGCTTCAGCACGAGGTGGAAGTGGATCTTGATCTTTCCCTATTTCTCTAACGTCCTAAGTGGATGCTGGGGACTCCGTAAGGACCATGGGGAATAGCGGCTCCGCAGGAGACTGGGCACATCTAAAGAAAGCTTTAGGACTAACTGGTGTGCACTGGCTCCTCCCCCTATGACCCTCCTCCAAGCCTCAGTTAGATTTCTGTGCCCGACGAGAAGGGTGCACACTAGGGGCTCTCCTGAGCTTCTTAGTGAAAGTTTTAGTTTAGGTTTGTTATTTTCAGTGAGACCTGCTGGCAACAGGCTCACTGCATCGAGGGACTAAGGGGAGAAGAAGCGAACTCACCTGCGTGCAGAGTGGATTGGGCTTCTTGGCTACTGGACATTAGCTCCAGAGGGACGATCACAGGTTCAGCCTGGATGGGTCCCGGAGCCGCGCCGCCGGCCCCCTTACAGAGCCAGAAGAGCGAAGAGGTCCGGAAAAATCGGCGGCAGAAGACGTTCCTGTCTTCAATAAGGTAGCGCACAGCACTGCAGCTGTGCGCCATTGCTCTCAGCACACTTCATACTCCGGTCACTGAGGGTGCAGGGCGCTGGGGGGGGCGCCCTGAGACGCAATAAAACACGATAAAAATACCTTACATGGCAAAAAATGCATCACATATAGCTCCTGGGCTATATGGATGCATTTAACCCCTGCCAGAATATACAAAAAAACGGGTGATAAGGCCGCCGAAAAGGGGGCGGAGCCTATCTCCTCAGCACACTGGCGCCATTTTCCCTCACAGCTCAGTTGGAGGGAAGCTCCCTGGCTCTTCCCTGCACTACAGAAAGGGTTAAAAAAAGAGAGGGGGGCACTAATTAGGCGCAGTATTAAAATATACAGCAGCTATAAGGGGAAAAACACTTATATAAGGTTATCCCTGTATATATATATAGCGCTCTGGTGTGTGCTGGCATACTCTCCCTCTGTCTCCCCAAAGGGCTAGTGGGGTCCTGTCCTCTATCAGAGCATTCCCTGTGTGTGTGCTGTGTGTCGGTACGTTTGTGTCGACATGTATGAGGAGAAAAATGATGTGGAGACGGAGCAGAGTGTCTGTAACAGTGATGTCACCACCTAGGGGGTCGACACCTGAGTGGATGTACTGTTGAAAATTACGTGACAGTGTCAGCTCTGTATAAAAAAACAGTGGTTGACATGAGACAGCCGGCTACTCAGCTTGTGCCTGTCCAGACGTCTCATAGGCCGTCAGGGGCTCTAAAGCGCCCGTTACCTCAGATGGCAGATACAGACGCCGACACGGATACTGACTCCTGTGTCGACGGTGAAGAGACAACCGTGATTTCCAGTAGGGCCACACGTTACATGATTGAGACAATGGAAAATGTTTTATACATTTCTGATAATACGAGTACCACCAAAAAGGGGTATTATGTTCGGTGAGGGAAAAATTACCTGTAGTTTTCCTGAATCTGAAAAATAAAATGAGGTGTGTGATGATACGTGGATTTCCCCCCGATAACAATTGATAATTTCTTAAAAAGTATTGGCTGTATACCCTTTCCTGCCAGAGGTTAGGGTGCGTTGGGAAACACCCCCTAGGGGGGATAAGGCGCTCACACGCTTGTAAGAACAAGGGCTCTACCTTCTCATGAGATGGCCGCCCTTAAGGATCCTGCTGATAGAAAGCAGGAGGGTATCCAAAAATGTATTCACACACATACTGGTGTTATACTGCGACCAGCAATCGCCTCAGCCTGGAGGTGTAGTGCTGGGTTGGCATGGTCGGATTCCCTGACTGGAAATATTGATATCCTAGATAAGGATAGTATATTATTGTCTATAGAGCATTTAAAAGATGCATTTCTATATATGCATGATGCACAGCGGAATATTTGCGTTGTCCAATTCTACCAGTAAAATGGTCAGGTGATGCGGATTCCAAACGGCATTTGGAAGTATTGCTTTTAAAAGGGGACATTTGGGGTCGGTCTTTTAGACCTGGTGGCCACGGCAACAACTGGGAAATCCACGTTTGTACCCCAGGTCGCCTCTCAAAATAAGACGCCGTATTATCAGGCGCAGTCCTTTGTTGGCAAGCGGACAAAAGGTTCCTCTTTTCTGCTCGTGACAGAGGGAGAGGAAAAAGGCTGAAGAGATTACCCAGTTCCCAGGAACAGAAATCCTTTCCCACCTCTGCAAAAGCCCTCAGTATGACGCTAGGGCCTTACAAACTCAGGCACGGTGGGGGCCCGTTCTCAATGAATTTCAGTGCGTAGTGGGCTCACTCGCAAGTAGACCCCTGGATCCTTCAGGTAATATCTCAAGGGTACATATTGAAATTCGAGACGTCTCCCCCTCGCCGTTTCCAAAAGTCGGCTTTACCGACGTCTCCCTCTGACAGGGAGGCAGTTTTGGAAGCCATTCACCCAGCAGGTGATAATCAAGGTACCCCTCCTGCAACAGGGAACGGGGTATTATTCCACACTATTGTGGTACCGAAGCCAGACGGCCCGGTGAAACCGATTCTAAATCTAAAATCTAAAATCTTTGAACACTTACATACAGAGGTTCAAATTCAAGATTGAGTCACTCAGAGCAGTGATTGCGAACCTGGAAGAAGGGGACTACATGATGTCTTGGGACATCAAGGATGCTTACCTTCATGTCAAAGTTTACCCTTCTCACCAAGGGTACCTCAGGTTATGGTACAGAACTGTCACTATCAGTTCAGACGCTGCCGTAGGGATGGTCCACGGCACCCCGGGTCTTTACCAAGGTAATGGCCGAAATGATATCCCTTCGAAGGAAGGGAATTTTAGTTATCCCTTACTTGGACGATTCCCTGATAAGGGTAAGATCCAGGGAACAGTTGGAAGTCGGTGTAGCACTATCTCAGGTAGTGTTGCGGCAGCACGATTGGATTCTCAATATTCCAAAATCGCAGCTGGTTCCGACGACTTGTCTTCTGTTTCCTAGGGATGTTCCTGGACACAGTCCAGAAAAAAGGTGTTTCTCCCGGAAGAGAAAACCAGGGAGTTATCCGAGCTAGTCAGGAACCTCCTAAAACCGAACCAAGTCTCAGTGCATCAATGCACAAGGGTTCTGGGTAAAAATGGTGGCTTCCTACGAAGCAATCCCATTCGTTAGATTCCACGCAAGAACTTTCCAGTGGAACCTACTGGACAAATGGTCCGGGTCGCATTTTCAGATGCATCAGCGGATAACCCTGTCACCAAGGACAAGGGTATCCATCATGTGGTGGTTGCAGAGTGCTCATCTTCTAGAGGGCCGCAGATTCGGCATTCAGGACTGGGTCCTGGTGACCACGGATGCCAGCCTGCGAGGCTGGGGAGCAGTCACACAGGGAAGGAATATCCAGGGCTTAGGGTCAAGCCTGGATACATCACTTCACATAAATATCCTGAAGCTAAGGGCCATTTACAATGCTCTAAGCTTAGCAAGACCTCTGCTTCAAGGTCAGCCGGTGTTGATCCAGTTGGACAACATCATGGCAGTCACCCACGTAAACAGACAGGGTGGCACAAGAAGCAGGAGGGCAATGGCAGAAGCTGCAGGGATTCTTCGCTGGGCGGAAAATCATGTGATAGCACTGTCAACAGTATTCATTCCGGGAGTGGACAACTGGGAAGCAGACTTCCTCAGCACGACCTCCACCCGGGAGAGTAGGGACTTCACCCAGAAGTCGTCCACATGATTAAAAAACTCGACAGGTATTGCGCCAGGTCAAGAGACCCTCAGGCAATAGTTGTAGACGCTCTGGTAACACCGTGGGTGTACCAGTCAGTGTATGTGTTCCCTCCTCTGCCTCTCATACCCAAGGTACTGAGATTGATAAGATGGAGAGGAGAAAGCACTATATTCGTGGCTCCGGATTGGCCAAGAAGGACTTGATAATCGGAACTTCAAGAGATGCTCACGGAGGATCCGTGGCCTCTACCTCTAAGAAGGGACCTGCTCCAGCAAGGACCCTGTCTGTTCCAAGACTTACCGCGGCTGCGTTTGACGGCATGGCGGTTGAACGCCGGATCCTGAAGGAAAAAAGGCTTTCCGGATGAAGTCATCCCTATCCTGATCAAAGCCAGGAAGGATGTAACCGCAAAAACATTATCACCGTAATTGGCGAAAATATGTTGCGTGGTGCGAGGCCAGTAAGGCCCGCCGGAGGAAATTCAACTGGGTCGATTCCTACATTTCCTGCAAACAGGAGTGTCTATGGGCCTGAAATTGGGGTCCATTAAGGTTCAAATTTGCGGCCCTGTCAATTTTCTTCCAAAAAGAACTAGCTTCAGTCCCTGAAGTTCAGACGTTTGTAAAAGGGGTACTGCATATACAGCCTCCTTTTGTGCCTCCAGTGGCACTTTGGGATCTCAATGTAGTTTTGGGTTCCAAAAGTCACATTGGTTTGAACCACTTAAATCTGTGGAGTTAAAATATCTCACATGGAAAGTGGTCATGCTGTTGGCCCTGGCCTGGGCCAGGCGCGTGTCAGAATTGGCGGCTTTATCCTGAAAAAGCCCTTATCTAATTTTCCATTCGGACAGGGCGGAATTGAGGACTCGTCCTCAGTTTCTCCCCAAGGTGGTTTCAGCGTCTCACCTGAACCAACCTATTGGTGGTGCCTGCGGCTACTAGGGACTTGGAGGCCTCCAAGTTGCTAGACGTTGTCAGTGCCCTGAAAATATATGTTTCCAGGACGGCTGGAGTCAGGAAATCTGACTCGCTGTTTATCCTGTGTGCACCCAACAAGCTGGGTGCTCCTGCTTCTAAGCAGACTATTGCTCGTTGGATTTGTAGTACAATTCAGCTTGCACATTCTGTGGCAGGCCTGCCACAACCAAAAATCTGTAAATGCCCACTCCACAAGGAAGGTGGGCTCATCTTGGGCGGCTGCCCGAGGGGTCTCGGCTTTACAACTTTGCCGAGCAGCTGCTTGGTCAGGAGCAAATACGTTTGTAAAATTCTACAAAATTAATATCCTGGCTGAGGAGGACCTGGAGTTCTCTCATTTGGTGCTGCAGAGTCATCCGCACTCTCCCGCCCGTTTGGGAGCTTTGGTATAATCCCCATGGTCCTTACGGAGTCCCCAGCATCCACTTAGGACGTTAGAGAAAATAAGAATTTACTTACCGATAATTCTATTTCTCATAGTCCGTAGTGGATGCTGGGCGCCCATCCCAAGTGCGGATTGTCTGCAATACTTGTACATAGTTATTGTTACAAAAATCGGGTTATTATTGTTGTGAGCCATCTTTCAGAGGCTCCTCTGTTATCATACTGTTAACTGGGTTCAGATCACAGGTTATACGGTGTGATTGGTGTGGCTGGTATGAGTCTTACCCGGGATTCAAAATCCTTCCTTATTGTGTACGCTCGTCCGGGCACAGTATCCTAACTGAGGCTTGGAGGAGGGTCATAGGGGGAGGAGCCAGTGCACACCAGTTAGTCCTAAAGCTTTCTTTAGATGTGCCCAGTCTCCTGCGGAGCCGCTATTCCCCATGGTCTTTACGGAGTCCCCAGCATCCACTACGGACTATGAGAAATAGAATTATCGGTAAGTAAATTCTTATTTTTTTTAACCTCCACATTTTTGTTCTCCATATTTTGCGCACAACTAAAAGCCACCACAGGTATACAATGTAGATGGATGGATAGTATAGTATTACTTATACTTATGGACGACGAGTGCACTGACGACACAGAGGTAGGTACAGCCGTTGCCTACCGTACTGCTGCTTAGTGCTTATATATAAATATAATATACTGTATAACGGACCTGGTGGACAGTGTCAGCAGACTGCTAAACAAACTAGTATGAAGAAAGAAAAAAAAACCACCACAGGTATACAATGTAGATGGATGGATAGTATAGTATTACTTATACTTATGGACGACGAGTGCACTGACGACACAGAGGTAGGTACAGCCGTGGCCTACCGTACTGCTGCTTGGTGCTTATATATAAATATAATATACTGTATAACGGACCTGGTGGACAGTGTCAGCAGACTGCTAAACAAACTAGTATGAAGAAAAAAAAAAAAAAAACACAGGTATACAATGTAGATGGATGGATAGTATAGTATTACTTATACTTATGGACGACGAGTGCACTGACGACACAGAGGTAGGTACAGCCGTGGCCTACCGTACTGCTGCTTAGTGCTTATATATAAATATAATATACTGTATAACGGACCTGGTGGACAGTGTCAGCAGACTGCTAAACTAGTATGAAGAAAGAAAAAAAAACCACCACAGGTATACAATGTAGATGGATGGATAGTATAGTATTACTTATACTTATGGACGACGAGTGCACTGACGACACAGAGGTAGGTACAGCCGTGGTCTACCGTACTGCTGCTTAGTGCTTAATTATATATATATAATATTCTGTATAACGGTCGGACCTGGTGGACACTGTCACAGACTGCTATTAACAAACTAGCATGAAGAAAGAAAAAAAAAAACACCACAGTGTTTTTCAGGCAGACAAACGTATACTGTACTGGTGGTCACTGTCAGCAAAACTGTGCACTGTACTCCTGCTATAACTGCTCCCCAGTCCCCACAATTAGGCAGTGTGAGCAGTGCACTCAGCACAGATATATCATGCAGCAGTGCAGCACACTGAGTGAGCACAGATATGGTGGAGCGTTTTTTTTCAGGCAGAGAAACAACGGATTAAACTCAGAACCCTGCACTGTACTCCCTAACAGCTGCTCTCCGTCGCCAATCCTCCCCACAATTAAAACTAAGTCACTCAGTTGTTTTTTTTTTCTAATACAACGGAGAGGACGCCAGCCACGTCCTCTCCCTATCAATCTCAATGCACGTGTGAAAAATGGCGGCGACGCGCGGCTCCTTATATAGAATCCGAGTCTCGCGAGAATCCGACAGCGGGATGATGACGTTCGGGCGCGCTCGGGTTAACCGAGCAAGGCGGGAGAATCCGAGTCGCTCGGACCCGTGTAAAAAAAAGGTGAAGTTCGGGCGGGTTCGGATTTCCGAGGAACCGAACCCGCTCATCACTATCTGCTACACTACCTCGTGTATCAATGAGGCTACCGCACTTAGATGATAGGCTCATTTAGGCAGAACCATCTTTGTTTTATGTTTGATACTTGTATAATAATCCTCTCCATGTACACCACTGCAGTATGTGACAGTGATCTATAAATAAAAATATTCACAGTCAACACAGTTGATCTATTGATTCAGGGCATCGTTTAAAAAAATAAAATGAATGCAAATATATTACTTTACAATATTTGTGTCTGGAGACAGCAACTGTGAAAATGCTAAAGCTGGGCATACACTATACAATTATCTGCCAGATCTGGCTGGTTGGAATGAAAATTTGGTAATAGATGAAAACAAATGATCGTCTATTTGCTCCCAAACAATGGAAAACGAGCAAAAACTTGTTCATACAAATTGGTTAAATATGTAATTTAACTAATTTGTCTGAACGACAGGTTTTGCCCACTTACCAGTGTATGGGAGCAAATGGTTGATTGCCATTTGTTTTCATTACAACCAACCAGTGTTAATTTTGTCAAGGATTTACAATTTAATTTTAGTCTTCGTCACTTTCATGAAATTTGACTAAATTAAGTCACATTTAGTTTTTTTTAACTTTTCGTCTTGGTCAAGATCGGTGGATCTCAGTTAACATTTTAGTCTAATTTTAGTCAATGTTTTAGTCATAACTTTTCAGTTTAATGAAGAACATTTCTCTATTATTCCCTTGAGTACTTTGTTGTATAACTTTCACTATGTGTTTAGTAATCTAGGTAACAAACAAGTGAAACACAATATTTCCTTCACAGCAGGTAATTTATTTTCTGCAAATATCAATTCAAGAATTCAATTGCTCTTTAATTAAAAATGTAAAAACATTAAGTACTAGTAGTAGTTGAAGTTTACGTCACACAACAAGATGTAAAAAGGAATGTACATATACATGCTAGTGGATTTACATACTGATTAAACAAACTTTTAATCTTAGTTATTACTCCCCCCCCCCCCCTTCCCTGTTGCGACGGGCCCAAATGATCACTTGGGTCCCTCCCTGCCCAGTCAGGGCCGTCTTTTCGTATGGGCTCAATGGGCTCATGCACAAGGGCCCCAGGAGTATAAGGGCCCTAGGCTGATAGCTGAGGGTCTCCTATTTCCAGGGGTACCAGGTTTATGAAAATCGGCCTTGGGGAACCAGAGATATCTGACTTCAAAGCAGTGGTCCCCATCCGAGCCTCTGATCCCCAAGTTCCCAGTACCTCCTGACAGGTGGGACTCTCTAGTATTTTACCCCATTAAATGCTAAGAAATCTAATTCCAGGAACTGGAGATATCTGCAGTCAAGCAACCTGCCCTCCCACCAGAAAATGATGAATATTAAGCCCACTCCACTATCCACTCCTCCCCTACGTATTAAACACACCCTACCACCCTGAAAGTCAAGTATCAGCGATTCTTCATTCAGTCCAATGACCCCTTCTACAGTTTAGTGTTCTTCCTCCCACCCCATCTGTGCAGTAAAGGAGTTATTAGCATAAATTACTGCACCAGGTCCTACATGCTGAGCGGAAGATAGAACACCCTCTACCGCCCGCAGGACATCAAATCTGCTGCTGATAGCACCTGCCGCTCCTACCGCTGGAGGATTGGTAGGGGCCCAAGTGCATTGCTGTGCCCAGGGGCCTACACTGCTGTTAAGACGGCCCTGTGCCCAGTGCCCTGTAACATGACAATAGAAAAATCCTGTGATACAGCAGCAGGCATTGCAACTTGTTGCAAGTAACTCTATTCTAGGGCCAGAGAGGCTTGATAAAAATGTATAATAAATACAGTATTGATTAAAAAATACAATAAATCACTAGAAAAATACAACATGACACATACAAGTAGTACTACAGTTAAGTACTTCTGAAAAAGATTAAGCCATAAGGATGCATATCATCATATGATGATAATAGGATTTTAATTATCTACCGGTAAATCTTTTCTCGTAGTCCGTAGAGGATGCTGGGGTCCACATTAGTACCATAAGGTATAGACGGGTCCACTAGGAGCCATTGGCACTTTAAGAGTTTGAGTGTGGGCTGGCTCCTCCCTCTATGCCCCTCCTACCAGACCCATTCTAGAAACTGCCCGAGGAGACGGACATCTACGAAAGAAGGATTTTACACAGATAGTGGCGAGATTCACACCAGCTCACACACAAACACATCAAGCTAACTAGCTTGAAACATTAGCAACGGCTGAACAAGATTACTTACCAAGTAACAAAACAGTACTTAACCTAGAACTAAGCAGTACTGAACTAAATAACCACTGCAGGATCACGAAGCGCTGGGCGGACGCCCAGCATCCTCTACGGACTACGAGAAAAGGATTTACCGGTAGGTAATTAAAATTCTATTTTCTCTTACGTCCTAGAGCAGGGGTGGGCAATTATTTCAGCTGAGGGGCCACTTGACATTTCCTGTCAGTATCCGAGGGCCACATACAAAATAGCAGCTCGCCCCACTTGCCAAAACTATAGGGACGTGGCTTCATGTGGAAGGGGTGTGGGCAAAAAATAATACAGATTCATATTAGGCTGCACAATAGTCTCCATTATTCAAATTGCGCCACACAGCGCCACTTACACACATTACACCAGGTAGAGCGCCTTTTACACACATTACGGCAGGTAGAGAGCCTTTTTACACATTAACATTTTATTTAGGATAATTATTGTGCAGCAAGCAAATAATCCAGTGTCTTATGGCCCCTTGGCCCCTGGGGAAAGGTGTGACACGGTGACAGAACATGGGGGGTGTGACACAGTGACAGAACACGGGGGTGTGTGACACAGTGACAGAACACGGGGGTGTGTGACACAGTGACAGAACACGGTGGGGGTGACACGGTGACAGAACATGGGGGGTGTGACACGGTGACAGAACACCGGGAGGGGGGGTGACAGTGACAGAACACGGGTGTGTGACACGGTGACAGAACACGGTGGGGGTGACACGGTGACAGAACACGGGGAGGGGGGGTGACAGTGACAGAACACGGATGTGTGACACGGTGACAGAACATGGGGGGTGTGACACAGTGAAAGAACACGGGGAGGGGGGGTGACAGTGACAGAACATGGTGGGGGTGACACGGTGACAGAACACAGGGAGGGGGGTGACAGTGACAGAACACTGGGGGGTGTAACACGGTGACAGAACACGGTGGGTGTGACACAGTGAAAGAACACGGGGAGGGGTGGTGACAGAACACGGTGGGGGTGACAGTGACAGAGCACGGGAGGGGTTGGTACAGCGAGAGCTAAAGATCTCTCCCCCAAACCTAAAAACAGTCTGATACCACTGCCCACACACACACACACACACACACACACACACACACACACACACACACACACACACACACACACACACACACACACACACACACTCTTTCACTTTTCCCATTAACTTACTGATCTGTCTGGCAGTGACAGGAAGGATGGATCTGTAGCAGTCTGGCTCTTGTCCCGTGTAGCTCCGCCCCCTGAGGTCCCGTGTAGCCCCGCCCCCTCATCGGCACGTAACCCTGCCCCCTTCTCGGCTGAACACAGCCGTTGTCACTGGGGACTCTGGAGGAGGCTGCTACAACGCAGCAGCAGGGGAGAGAGGCGCCGCTTGCAGCTTGGAGGTTCTGCAGTGCAGAGCAATGACAAGCAGCTCAGCCGGTCGGGCCGCTTGTCATTGCTCACTGGTGGGAGGCAGTGGGCCGGGCAGGATCGGTTTGCGGGCCGCATCCGGCCCGCGGGCCGTATTTTGCCCACCCCTATCCTAGAGGATGCTGGGGTCCACATTAGTACCATGGGGATGTACTAAAGCTCCCAGAACGGGAGGGAGAGCGCGGAGGCTCCTGCAGAACCAATTGACCAAACTTAAGGTCTTCAGAGGCCAAAGTATCAAACTTGTAGAACTTTGCGAACGTGTTCAACCCCGACCAAGTAGCTGCTCGGCAGAGTTGTAAGGCCAAGACACCCCGGGCAGCCACCCAGGAAGAAACCACCTTACAAGTAGAGTGGGCCTTAACAGACGTAGGACACGGCAAGCCTGCCGTAGAATACGCATGCTGGATAGTGAACCTGATCCAGCGAGAGATCGTCTGCTTAGAAGCAGGACACCCAGTTTTCTTGGGATCATACAGGACAAACAGAGAGTCCGATTTTCTGTGACGAGCAGTCCTCCTCCTATAGATTTTTAGAGCCCTTACAACATCTAAGGACTTTGATAAAACTGAGGAGTCAGTCGCAACTGGCACCACAATAGGTTGGTTGATATGAAATGCCGACACAACCTTTGGAAGGAACTGCTGACGTGTCTAAAGCTCAGCTCTGTCTTCATGAAAGATCAAGTATGGTCTTTTACATGACAAAGCCCCCAACTCCGACACATGTCTAGCAGAAGCTAAGGCCAACAAAGTGACAGCCTTCCACGTGAGAAACTTGACCTCAACCTCCTGTAGAGGTTCAAACCAGTCCGACCGGAGGAACTGCAACACCACGTTAAGATCCCAAGGCGCCGTAGGCGGTACAAAGGGAGGTTGGATGTGCAGAACTCCCTTCAAAAAAGTCTGAACCTCAGGAAGGGCAGATAACTTTCTGGAAGAAAATGGATAGGGACGAAATTTGGACCTTTATGGATCCTAACCTCAGGCCCATATCCACACCTGCTTGCAGGAAGAGGAGAAAACATCCCAGTTGAAACTCCACCGCAGGAAACATCTTGGACTCACACCAAGATACATATTTTTTCCAAACACGATGGTAATGTTTTGACGTTACTCCTTTCGTAGCCTGTATCAGGGTAGGAATAACCTTGTTCGGAATGCCCTTCCGAGCTAGTATCTGGCGTTCAACCTCCATGCCGTCAAACGTAGCCGTGGTAAGTCTTGATAGGCGAACGGTCCCTGCTGCAGCAGGTCCTCCCAAAGAGGAAGAGGCCTCAGCTTTTCTAGCAGTAGATCCAGAAGATCCGCATACCAAGCCCTTCTTGGCCAGTCCGGAGCAATGAGGATTGCCTGAACTTTTGTTCTCCTTATGAGTTTGAGAACTCTTGGAATGAGTGAAAGTGGAGGAAACACGTACACCGACTGGAACACCCACGGAGTCAATAGGGAGTCCACCGCTACTGCTTGCGGGTCCCTCGACCTGAAACAATACCGCCAAAGCTTCTTGTTGAGACGAGAGGCCATCATGTCGATCTGGGGGTACGCCCCAAAGATCTGTTACCTCCTTGAACACCTCCGGATGGAGACTTCACTCCCCTGGATGGAGATCGTGTCTGCTGAGGAAGTCCGCTTCCCAGTTGTCTACTCCCGGAATGAAGATTGCTGACAGCGCCAACGCGTGTTTTTCTGCCCAGAGGATGATTCTTGTTACCTCTGACATTGCAGCTCTGCTCTTTGTTCCGCTTTGTCGATTTATGTAAGCCAGTCGTTACATTGTCCGACTGCACTTGAATGACCCGATTTTTCAGAAGATGGGCCGCTTGGAGAAGACCGTTTTAGATGGCTCTTAGTTCTAGAATGTTTATCGGCAGGCCAGCTTCCAGACTTGACCACCGTCCTTGGAAGGTTTCCCCTTGAGTGACTGGCCCCCAGCCCGGAAACTTGCATCCGTGGTTTGAAAGATCCAGTCCTGAATCCTGAACCTGCGGCCCTCCAGAAGGTGAGGTAATTGCAGCCACTAGAGGAGTGAAATCCAGGCCTTTGGCGACAGATGTATTCTCTGGTGCATGTGTAGATGGGATCCCGACCACTTGTCCTGGAGATCCAGTTAGAAGGACCGAGCATGAAACCTCTTGTACTGCAGAGCCTCGTAAGAAGCCACCATTTTCCCCAGAAGGCGAATGCACTGATGAACCGAAACCCTGGCTGGCTTCAGGACATCCCGGACCATTGTTTGTATCACCAACGCTTTTTTCTCTGGAAGAAACACCCTCTGCATTTCTGTGCCGAGGATCATTCCCAGAAAAGACAACCTCCTGGTTGGTTCCTAATGTGATTTTGGGAGATTCAGGATCCAACCATGTTCCCTGAGAAGCTGGGTCGTGAGAGCTATGGACCGTAACAGCTTCTCCTTGGACGATGCATTTATCAGCAGGTCGTCCAGATATGGAATTATGTTCACCCCCTGTCTGTGGAGGAGAACCATCATTTCCTCCATCACCTTGGTGAATACCCTCGGTGCTGTGGAGAGGCCGAATGGCAGGGCCTGGAACTGAAAATGACAGTCCAACAGAGCGAATCGGAGATAAGCTTGATGCAGTAGCCAAATCGGAATGTGGAGGTACGTATCCTTGATATCCAGGGATACCAGGAATTCCCCCTCTTCCAGACCTGATATTACTGCCCTTAGAGACTCCATTTTGAACTTGAACTCCCTCAGAAAGGGGTTTAGTGATGTTAAGTTCAGAATGGGCCTGACTGAACCATCCGGTTTCGGTACCACGAAAAGGTTCGAATAGTAACCTTTGTTTTGCATCTGGGGAGGAACTGGTACAATAACCTGTGCCTCCACCAACTTCTGGATGGCTCCCTGTAGGGTAGCCCTGTCTGCCGGCAAAGCTGGCAAGCCTGATTTGAAGAACCGGTGAGGAGGGAGATCTTGAAATTTCAGCCGGTACCCCTGGGACACAATATCTTGTACCCAGGGGTCCAGGCCGGACAACACCCAGACGTGACTGAAATGTCTGAGTCTCGCCCCCATTGGCCCTACCTCCAGGCCGCGCGGTCCACCGTCATGCTGAGGACTTTGGCGTACTGGAAGCAGGCTTCTGTTCCTGGGAACCGGCAGCAGCAGGTTTCTTGGATTTTGGGCAACCTCCTCTAAAGAAGCTGTTGGACGGTTTGGCCTTTCTTGTTTTAGCAACCCGAAAGGACTGTGATGCAGCTGAAGAAAAAGGTTTCTTCGTAGCAGGTGCAGCTGAGGGAAGAAAAGGCGACTTACTCGCTGTAGCCGTTTTGATCCACGCATCCAACGCTTCCCCAAAGAGAGCCTGACCTGTGTAGGGTAGGTTCTCCACACCTCTCCTGGATTCCGCGTCGGCAGCCACATTCCTCGACGAGCTGAGACCGACATGGAAGATATTTCTGCAGTCATTGAACCCAGGTCTTTCATGGATTCCACCATAAAACCTGCAGAATCCTGAATGTTACGTAAAAACAATTCCACGTCACTTTTATCCATAGTATCCAAATCCTTAAGTAACGTGCCTGACCCCTTTACTATAGCTTTGGAAATCCATGCACAGGCAATTGTAGGACGTAGTATCACCCCTGAAGCCGTGTATAGGGATTTGAGTGTAGTATCAATTTTGCGATCAGCCGGCTCCCTTAAGGCGGTAGATCCTGGGACAGGTAAAACCACCTTTCTCTTACGTCCTGGAGGATGCTGGGGACTCCGTAAGGACCATGGGGTACAGACGGGCTCCGCAGGAGACGTGGGCACTATAAAGAACTTTTAGTATGGGTGTGCACTGGCTCCTCCCTCTATGCCCCTCCTCCAGACCTCAGTTAGATTTTGTGCCCAGAGGAGATAGGGTTCATTACAGAGGAGCTCTCCAGAGTTTCTCTGAAAAAGAATTTTGTTAGGTTTTTTATTTTCAGGGAGCACTGCTGGCAACAGGCTCCCTGCATCGTGGGACTGAGGAGAGAGAAGCAGACCTACTTAAATGATAGGCACTGCTTCTTAGGCTACTGGACACCATTAGCACCAGAGGGAGTCGGAACGCAGGTCTCACCCTGCCGTTCGTCCCAGAGCCGTGCCGCCGTCCTCCTCGCAGAGCCGGAAGATAGAAGCCGGGTGAGTATAAGAAGAAAAGAAGACTTCAAGGCGGCAGAAGACTTCAGATCTTCACTGAGGTAAGCGCGCAGCGGTAACGCTGCGCGCCATTGCTCCCACACGCTACACACACAGAACGGGCACTGATGGGTGCAGGGCGCAGGGGGGGGGGGTGCCCTGGGCAGCAATAAACCTCTGGTCTGGCAAAAAAGGGTACATTAGCCTGCGGAGGCAGTAAATGAAGAGATCCCCCGCGATTTTTTGAATATTGAAGCGGGACCGGAGCCCGCCGCTGGAGGGGGCGGAGCTTGATCCCTCAGCACTAACAGCGCCATTTTCTCCACAGAACGCTGCAGAGAAGCTGGCTCCCAGGACTCTCCCCTGCTGAACTCGGTGACAGAGGGCTGAAAGGGGAGGGGGGGCATGTTTAAGGCGCAGTGAGTGTATAACATTGATTATATAAGTAAAAAGCGCTATCTGGGTTATTCCAGTGTCAGTTTGGCGCTGGGTGTGTTCTGGCATACTCTCTCTCTGTCTCCCCAAAGGGCCTTGTTGGGGAATTGTTCCCTTATAGATATATCCCTATGTGTGGGGGGGTGTCGGTACGTGCGTGTCAGCATGTCTGAAGCGGAAGGCTCGTCCAAGGAGGACGTGGAGCAGATGTGTGGTGTGTCTCCGTCGGCAACGCCGACTCATGATTGGATGGACATGTGGCATATGTTAAATGCGAGTGTGGCCTCATTACATAAAAGACTGGACAAAGCAGAGTCCAGGGAGAAAGCAGGGAGTCAATCCACGGATTGGACTGGGTCACAGGACCCTTCTGGGTCTCAAAAACGTCCCCTATCCCAAATAGTCGACACTGGTACCGACACGGATTCTGACTCCAGTGTCGACTACGATGATGCAAAATTACACCCAAGGGTGGCAAAAAGTATTCAGTGTATGATTATTGCAATAAAAGATGTTTTGCATATCACTGATGACCCCTCTGTCCCTGATACGAGTGTGCGCATGTACAAGGAAAAGAAACCTGAGGTAACCTTTCCCCCATCTCATGAGCTTAACGAGTTATTTGAAAAAGCTTGGGAAACTCCAGATAAAAAACTGCAGATTCCCAAAAGGGTTCTTATGGCGTATCCTTTCCCTGCACAGGACAGGGTGCGTTGGGAATCCTCTCCCAGGGTGGACAAGGCTTTAACGCGCCTGTCCAAGAAGGTGGCGCTGCCGTCTCCTGACACGGCAGCACTCAAGGATCCTGCTGATTGCAGACAGGAGACTAGTTTAAAGTCTATTTATGCGCATACGGGTGCTTTGCTCAGACCGGCAATAGCATCGGCATGGGTATGTAGCGCAGTTGCAGCATGGACAGATCAGCTGACCTTGATACCCTAGACAAGGATACCATTTTATTAACCTTAGCCCACATTAAAGACGCAGTCTTATATATGAGGGACGCACAAAGAGACGTTGGGCTGCTGGGTTCCAGAGCCAATGCCATGGCTATTTCTGCGAGACGAGCTCTATGGACCCGCCAATGGACAGGTGATGCAGACTCGAAGAAGCATATGGAGGTTTTACCTTACAAGGGTGAAGTGTTGTTTGGGGAGGGGCTCGCGGACCTGGTTGCCACAGCTACCGCGGGTAAATCTACCTTTTTACCTTTTGTTCCCCAACAGCAAAAGAAAACTCCACAGTATCAGATGCAGTCCTTTCGGTCGCATAAATCCAGAAGAGGTCGGGGCTCCTCTTTCCTTGCCAGAGGTAAGGGTAGAGGAAAGAGAACACCTGCTTCGGCTAGTTCCCAGGAGCAGAAGTCCTCTCCGGCTTTTACAAAATCCACCGCATGATGCTGGGGCTCCCCTAAGGGAGTCCGCACCAGTGGGGACGCGCCTTCGACTTTTCAGCCAGATCTGGATTCTTTCAGACGTGGATCCTTGGGTGATGGAAATTGTTTCCCAAGGCTACAAGCTGGAATTCGAAGAGGTGCCCGCTTGCCGATTTTTCAAGTCGGCCTTGTCAGCTTCACCCCCGGAGAGGGAAGTAGTGTTAGCTGCAATTCAAAAGCTGTGTCAACAGCAAGTGGTGGTCAAGGTTCCCCTGGTCCAACAGGGAAAAGGGTATTATTCAACCCTGTTTGTGGTCCCGAAGCCGGATGGTTCGGTCAGACCCATTTTAAATCTAAAATCTCTAAACCTGTACTTGAAAAAGTTCAAGATGGAATCGCTCCGAGCTGTAATATCCAGCCTGGAAGGGGGGATTTGATGGTGTCACTTGACATAAAGGATGCATACCTTCATGTCCCCATATACCCCCCTCATCAGGAGTCCCTGCGATTCGCTGTACAGGACTGTCATTACCAGTTTCAGACGTTGCCGTTTGGTCTTTCCACGGCCCCGAGGATTTTCACCAAGGTATTGGCAGAGATGATGGTGCTCCTGTGCAGGCAGGGAGTCACAATTATCCCATACTTGGACGATCTCCTGATAAAGGCGAGATCGAGAGACGAGTTGCTGAAGAGCGTGTCGCTCTCCCTAAAAGTGCTACAACAGCATGGTTGGATTCTGAATCTGCCAAAGTCACAATTGGTTCCAACGACTCGGCTATCATTCCTAGGCATGATTCTGGACACGGAACAAAAGAGGGTTTTTCTCCCATTGGAAAAAGCCCAGGATCTCCAGAACATGGTCAGAGACCTGCTAAAACCAAAAAGAGTGTCTGTTCATCAATGCACTCGAGTTCTGGGGAAAATGGTGGCAGCCTACGAGGCCATCCCCTTCGGCAGGTTTCATACGAGGACTTTTCAGTGGGACCTTCTGGACAAGTGGTCCGGGTCCCATCTACAAATACATCAGAAAATAACCCTGTCCCCCAGGGCCAGGGTGTCTCTCCTGTGGTGGCTGCAGAGTGCTCACCTTCTAGAGGGTCGCAGATTCGGCATTCAAGACTGGGTTCTGGTGACCACGGACACGAGCCTCCGAGGATGGGGAGCAGTCTCACAAGGAAGAAATTTTCAGGGACTATGGTCAAGCCAGGAGGCTTGTCTACACATCAACATACTGGAATTGAGGGCCATATACAACAGCCTACGACTAGCGGAGAATCTTCTTCACGACCTGCCGGTTCTGATTCAATCAGACAACGTCACAGCCGTGGCTCATGTAAACAGCCAAGGCGGGACAAGGAGCAGAGTGGCGATGGGTGTTTCAGTCGGTCTATGTATTTCCTCCTCTTCCTCTCATCTCAAAAATATTGAGGATCATAAGACAAAGAAGAGTGCAGACAATACTCATTGTCCCAGATTGGCCTCGAAGGACCTGGTACTCAGATCTTCAGGAAATGCTCACGGAAGATCCGTGGCCTCTTCCTCTCAGGGAGGACCTGTTACAGCGGGGGGCCTGCGTGTTCCAAGACTTACCGCGGTTACGTTTGACAGCATGGCGGTTGAACACCGAATCCTAGCTGGGAAAGGTATTCCGGAGGAAGTTATCCCTACTCTGATAAAGGCTAGGAAGGAGGTGACGGCAAAGCATTATCACCGTATCTGGAGGAAGTATGTATCTTGGTGTGAAGCCAAGAATGCTCCTACGGAAGATTTCCATCTGGGCCGGTTTCTCCACTTTCTACAGACAGGAGTGGATATGGGCCTGAAGTTAGGCTCCATTAAGGTACAGATTTAGGCCCTATCTATATTCTTTCAGAGGGAATTGGCTTCTCTCCCAGAAGTCCAGACGTTTGTGAAGGGAGTACTGCACATCCAGCCCCCCTTTGTGCCCTCAGTGGCACCGTGGGACCTTAACGTGGTGTTAAGTTTCCTGAGATCTCACTGGTTTGAACCTCTTCAAACAGTGGAATTAAAATTTCTCACGTGGAAGGTGATCATGTTATTGGCCTTGGCATCTGCAAGGCGGGGTGTCCGAATTGGCGGCCTTGTCTCACAAGAGCCCCTATTTGATTTTCCATGTGGATAGAGCAGAGTTGAGGACACGTCTTCAATTTTTGCCTAAGGTGGTTTCTTCATTTCATATGAACCAACCTATTGTGGTGCCTGTGGCTACGGGGGACTGGGAGGACTCCAAGTCCCTGGATGTAGTCAGGGCCTTAAAGATTTATATAGTCAGGACGGCTAGGGTTAGGAAAACAGAGGCTCTGTTTGTCCTGTATGCAGCCAACAAGGTTGGCGCTCCTGCTTCTAAGCAGACTATTGCTCGCTGGGTCTGTAACACGATTCAGCAGGCTCATTCGACGGTTGGATTGCCATTACCAAATTCGGTAAAGGCCCATTCCACTAGGAAGGTGGGCTCTTCTTGGGCGGCTGCCCGAGGCGTCTCGGCATTACAGCTTTGCCGAGCAGCTACTTGGTCGGGTTCAAACACTTTTGCTAAATTCTACAAGTTTGATACCCTGGCTGATGAGGACCTTGCGTTTGCTCAGTCGGTGCTGCAGAGTCATCCGCACTCTCCCGCCCGGTTGGGAGCTTTGGTATAAACCCCATGGTCCTTACGGAGTCCCCAGCATCCTCTAGGACGTAAGAGAAAATAAGATTTTAAACCTACCGGTAAATCTTTTTCTCCTAGTCCGTAGAGGATGCTGGGCGCCCGTCCCAGTGCGGACTGCATCTGCAAGACTTGTATATAGTTGTTGCTTTCATAAGGGTTATGTAACAGTTGGAATCGGTCTTTGACTGATACTGTTTTTTGTTCATACTGTAAACTGGTTGCGTGTATTCCAGGTTATATGGTATGATTGGTGTGGGCTGGTATGAATCTTGCCCTTAGATTAACAAAATCCTTTCCTCATATTGTCCATCTCCTCTGGGCACAGTTTTCTAACTGAGGTCTGGAGGAGGGGCATAGAGGGAGGAGCCAGTGCACACCCATACTAAAAGTTCTTTATAGTGCCCATGTCTCCTGCGGAGCCCGTCTATACCCCATGGTCCTTACGGAGTCCCCAGCATCCTCTACAGAAAAAAAGATTTACCGGTGGGTTTAAAATCTTATTTTTTCGAGAATCTGGATACAGATGCTTCCACTATGGGTGGGTTTTTCCTATCCTCCTCAGGGAAGGGGAAAGCAACCAGAACCCTTTTAGGGATCTGGAATTTTTTCTCCGGGTTTTCCCATGCTTCTTCTAAAATAGCATTTAACGATTTGGACGCAAGGAAGGTTAGCGAGGCTTTCTTATTGTCAGTGAAGTAAGCCTCCTCAACCTGCTCAGGTGCTGTGTCAGCAATATTCAACACATCCCTAATTGCCTCTATCATCAACTGCACCACTTTAGCAAGAGATGCGGCCCCCCTGAGCATATACCAGTGGCGTGCGGTGAGGTCAGAGGCTGGTGAGGCACTACAGCCAGAATGTCCGCAGAATCCTGCCGATGACCCCTACCGCCGCCAAGCCAATGCCCGCTACTGCCACTGAGCCGATGCCTGCTGCCACCGCCAATGGCTTACAAACTCGCCCACCATCAACTGACCCAGCCCTCCGCCACTAATTTGCACCTCAGTCCGATGCCGCCAATGCCTGATGCCTGCCTGCTCATCATACTTGTGATATATTGTACATTTTTATAGAAAAAAAATAAAAATTAGTGTTTGGGAACGGAGTGGGAGGAGGACATGAATGCAATTTTGTTGTCCAGGGCTTCCATTAACTTAATGGAGAAGGGTCTGAATGGGTTAAAAAATGTAAAAAAAAAAAATGCGTGAGGTCCCCCCTCCTAAGTGTAACCAGCCTCGGGCTCTTTGAGCCGGTCCTGGTTGTTTAAAAACTGGGAAAAAATTGGACAGGGGTTCCCCGTATTTAGACAACCAGCACCGGGCTCTTAGACCGGTCCTGGTTCTAAAAATACGGGGGACAAAAGATGTAGGGGTCCCCCGTATTTTTAAAACCAGCACCGGGCTCCACTAGCCAGGGACATAATGCCACAGCCAGGGGACACATTTATGTAGGTCCCTGCGGCCGTGGCATTACCCCCCCAACTAGTCACCTCTGGCCGGGGTTCCCTGGAGGAGTGGCGACCCCTTAAATCAAGAGGTCCACCCCCTCCAGGCACCCAAGGGCCAGGGGTGAAGCCCGAGGCTGTCCCCAGCACCCCTGGGCGGTGGGTGCCAGGCTGATAGCCATAAGTGTGTATGAAAAAGAATATTGTTTTTTGTTGTGGAACTACAAGGCCCAGCAAGCCTCCCCCGCTTGCTGGTACTTGGAGAACCTCAAGTGCCAGCATTCGGGGAAATAACGGGCCCGCTGGTACCTGTAGTTCTACAACAAAAAAAATACCCAAATAAAAACACAACACACACACCGTGAAAGTAAAAATTTATTAAAACACACACACTCACACATACTTACCTACATCCCACGCCGGTCACGTCCACTTGTCCAGTAGAATCCAATAGGGCCGGTACCTGTAAAAATGAAAATTATACTTACAAACGAAGTAATCCACAGGAGGAGAGAGAGAGAGCGAGAGAGACAGAGAGAGAGAGAGAAATGAATGAATATTATGCACTCGCTGACGCGGGAAGACGTTAGCACAGACAGAGGAGAGTGCTGCTGCTAACTGGGAGGATGGAGCAGGCTCCCCCAATAGTTGTGAGCCTAGTAGCTGTACCCCTAGTAGCTTTGCCCCCTGTAGCAGTGCCCCGAGTAGTTGTGACCCACTAGTTATGCCCCCAGTTGCTGTGCCCCCTGTAGCTTTGCCCCTTGTGGCTGTGCCCCCAGTAGTTGTGACCCCTGTAGCTGTGCCCGTTGTAGCTGTGCCCCTTGTAGCAGTGTCCCTTGTAGCTTTGACCCCAGTCGCTGTGGCCCCCTGTAGCTGTGCCCCCAGTAGTTGTGACCCCAGTCGCTGTGCCCCTTGTAGCTTTGACCCCAATAGCTGTGCCCCCAGTCGCTGTGCCCCTAGTAGTTGTGACCCCTGTAATTGTGCCCCCAGTTGCTGTGCCCCTTGTAGTTGTGCCCCCCCAGTTGCTGTGCCCCTGTTGCTGTGCCCCCCAGTTGCGGTGCCCCTGTTGCTGTGCACCCCAGTTGCGGTTTTGCTGTGCCCTCCAGTTGCGGTGCCCCTGTTGCTGTGCCCCCCCAGTTGCGGTGCCCCTGTTG
This sequence comes from Pseudophryne corroboree, assembly GCF_028390025.1. NCBI lineage: Eukaryota > Metazoa > Chordata > Amphibia > Anura > Myobatrachidae > Pseudophryne > Pseudophryne corroboree. The sequence continues at coordinate 121,702,810 of NC_086454.1, read as the reverse complement.
CTGTGCCCCCCAGTTGCTGTGCCCCTGTTGCTGTGCCCCCCAGTTGCGGTTTTGCTGTGCCCCCCAGTTGCGGTGCCCCCTGTTGCTGTGCCCCCCAGTTGTGGTGCCCCTGTTGCTGTGCCCCCCAGTTGCGGTGCCCCTGTTGCTGTGCCCCCCAGTTGTGGTGCCCCTGTTGCTGTGCCCCCCAGTTGCGGTTTTGCTGTGCCCCCCAGTTGCGGTGCCCCTGTTGCTGTGCCCCCCAGTTGTGGTGCCCCTGTTGCTGTGCCTCCCAGTTGCGGTTTTGCTGTGCCCCCCAGTTGCGGTGCCCCTGTTGCTGTGCCCCCCAGTTGTGGTGCCCCTGTTGCTGTGTCCCCCAGTTGCGGTTTTGCTGTGCCCCCCAGTTGTGGTGCCCCTGTTGCTGTGCCCCCTAGTTGTGGTGCCCCTGTTGCTGTGCCCCCCAGTTGCGGTGCCCCTGTTGCTGTGCCCCTCAGTTGTGGTGCCCCTGTTGCTGTGCCCCCCAGTTGTGGTGCCCCTGTTGCTGTGCCCCCCAGTTGTGGTGCCCCTGTTGCTGTGCCCCCCAGTAGTTGTGGTGCCCCTGTTGCTGTGATTCCCAGTTGTGGTGCCCCTGTTGCTGTGCCCCCCAGTTGTGGTGCCCCTGTTGCTGTGCCCCTGTTGCTGCCCCCAAACACAAACACATTTAAAAAAAAAAAACACACACACACACACATACATACTTACCGCTCCTGCAGCGCTGTCCTCCGTCCGTCCGCCGCCGGCTCGTCTCTTCTGTACTATGGGAGAGACGTCATGACTCATGACGTCTCTCCCATAGTAGCGGCGCTGGCTGCAGCGGGCGCCCACACAGGCCACGGCGCCTGCTGCAGCCGGGAAGGGGGTGATTGGACAGCGGATCCAGCACTGGATCCGCTGGGCCAATCACATCTGGGGCACTGACAGGGGCGTGCATTCATCGCACGCCCCTGTCATTGCGGCACCAATATAGGTGCCGCTTCCCCATTCATTTTCAATGGGCTTTCACAGCCCATTGCTGCGCCCCGCCCCCCCGCTGCCCGGAGTTTTAATGTTAGCAGCGGGAGGCACCTCTCCCGCTGCCGCCCACCCTCACAAGCAGCCACGGGGGGCAGGGGAATTATTAAAATAATGAAAAAAAATATTTATAACAGACTGTTATAAATATCTTTTTTTTATTATTTTAATCATTATGACAGGGGAGGCACTGCCTCCCCTGCCTCCCCTGACTGCACGTCCCTGGCATATACCCATCACCGTCTGCCGTGTCAGAGTCGGTATCTGTGTCGTCTTGCATAATCTGGGCAAGAGCACGTTTGTGGGAACCTACAGAGGGGGTCCCCTGAGGTAACAGAACCGGACCAAACTGCCATAGAATTCTGTAAAACCTGAGTTGCAGATTCATTCTGTGCAATCCTAGTAGAAATCTGAGAAATCATAGATTTGATAGAGGATAACCATTCAGGCTCCCTTGCTGGTATCTGCACTTAAACAGTGCAATCCTGATTACATGGAATGAGATCATCCTGAGAGGACATATCCTCAGCCGCATATGACACAGAGTCCCTGGACATAGCTAACTGGAGACTACACACACACACAGGGGGTGTAGTATGGTATGCCGGCGGTCGGGCTCCCGGCGACCAGCATACCGGCGCCGGGGAGCCCGACCGCCGGCATACCGACACTGTGGCGAGCGCAAAGGAGCCCCTTGCGGGCTCGCTGCGCTCGCCACATTACGGGCGCGGTGGCGCGCTACGCTATTTTATTCTCCCTCCAGGGGGGTTGTGGACCCCCACGAGGGAGAATATGTGCCAGTATGCCGGGTGTCGGGATTCCGGCGCCGGTATACTGTGCGCCGGGATCCTGACATTCGGCAAACTGAAGACCACCCCACACAGGGGAGGTTAGACAGAGTTTCCCCCCTGTGAACGGCAAGAGAGACACAGAGTTTGGAGCCAACCCCCACAAAGAGCAGCTTAGATAAAGGACACCCCTGACCAGTGCCCACTGTGTACTGTAACAGGTTACACAGAACTAGTTCACCGCCTCCCCCCCCCCCCCCCCCCCCCTTCCCTCCTTCTACAACCCCCCGGTACTGCACAGGATAGCTGGAGTTGCTTGGAGGGGCTGTTCTGTCAGTGTCTGTGTACAGGAATGGCAGGTAGGAAAATGCAGCTGAACGCTGCTGGGTCCACTCTGAGGAGAAGCTCCGCCCCTTGAAGATGGCGCATCTTCCCGCACAAATTCTTTATACTGGCCTGAGGAATCCGTCGCTAGGTGGGGGATTCTGTCCCCTGTTAGCGTCTAAGTATGGAGGATTGTGACGCTAGCCTGGGGATTCAGTCTCCGGTTAGCGTCTGTGACCAGTGTAGGGTATTAAGACGCTGGTTCAGGACGCCCCTCATAGCGCCAACACTGTGTGCCACTGAGCCTTCCCGGAGCGCGGCCGCACAGAGCTGCGCTCCTACCCTTGTGCCGCCATATCTCGCCATCTTCTGATCTTCTGGCTCTGTAAGGGGGTGGCGGCATGCGGCCGGGGTAGGGCGATCCTCTGTGGTGTGGAACGTTCGATCTCCTCAGGAGCTGTGTCCTGTCAGCGGAGATAGTGGCTCAGACCCCGCAGGGCGGACACTACTCCCCCCTTAGTCCCTCGAAGCAGACAGGCTGTTGCCAGCAGCCTGCCTGTACCTAAACTCTAAATAAAATAATAAAACTAAAAGAACTCCTGTGGAGCTCCCCTAGCTGTGACGGGCTCCTCCGGGCACATTTTCTAAACTGAGTCTGATAGGAGGGGCATAGAGGGAGGGGCTAGCCCACACTCTCAAACTCTTAATGTGCCAATGGCTCTTAGTGGACCCGTCTATACCCCATGGTACTAATATTTAGCTGAACTGAGTGATTTTCATGACAGAGTTGTTGTGCAGCGCAAGTACATCTAGGGCTAGAGAAGATGGACAAAAACAGGATTTTAATACCTACCGGTAAATCCTTTTCTCCTAGTCTGTAGAGGATGCTGGGGTCCACTTCAGTACCATGGGGGTATAGACAGTTCCGCAGGAGCCATGGGCACTTTAAGACTTTTTCAGAGTGTGAACTGGCTCCTCCCTCTATGCCCCTCCTCCAGACCTCAGTATAGGAACTGTGCCCAGGGAGACAGACATTTCGAGGAAAGGATTTACTTTTAAGTTAACGGTGAGATTCATATCAGCTCACACTTCAACCATGCCGCACAACATGGCATGCAACCTAACACATGCCAACGGGCATGAACTATTGCAGCAACATGCTGAAATTAATTTGAACACAACACTTGTGTAACTACAACGAAATAACAACTGTAGGTGAAGTACGCACTGGGTTGGGTGCCCAGCATTCTCTACAGACTAGGAGAAAAGGATTTACCGGTAGGTATTAAAATCCTGTTTTCTCATACGTCCTAGAGGATGCTGGGGTCCACTTCAGTACCATGGGGTTATACCAAAGCTCCAGTACGGGCGGGAGAGTGCGGATGACCCTGCAGCACCAATTGACCAAACTTTAGGTCCTCATCGGCCAAGGTGTCAAACTTGTAAAACTTAGCAAACGTGTTTGTCCCTGACCAAGTAGCTGCTCGGCAAAGTTGTAAAGCCGAGACCCCCCCGGGTAGCCGCCCAGGATGAGCCCACCTTTCTAGTAGAATGGGCTTTTAGCGAAGTCGGTAACGGCAATCCTACTGTGGAATGAGCGTGCTTAATCGTACCTCTGATCCAGCGCGTAATAGTCTGCTTAGAAGCAGGACACCCAATCTTGTTGGGAGCATACAGGACAAACAGAGCCTCTGTTTTCCGTATCCGAGCTGTTCGAAGCTCTGACCACATCCAGAGACTTTGACGCAGCGAAGGTGTCAGTAGCCACTGGCACCACAATAGGTTGGTTTATATGGAAAGAAGAAACCACCTTAGGCAGTAATTGCTGACGAGTTCTCAACTCAGCCCTATCTTCATGGAAGATCAAGTAAGGGCTCTTGTAAGACAAGGCCCCTAACTCAGACACCCTTCTTGCGGATGCCAAAGCCAACAGCATGACCACTTTCCAAGTGAGAAGCTTCAATTCTATCTCCTGGAGAGGTTCAAACCAATCCGATTGAAGGAACTGCAACACTACGTTAAGATCCCATGGTGCCACAGGAGGCACAAATAGAGGTTGGATGTGCAGAACCCCCTTCACGAAGGTCTGAACTTCTGGAAGGGAGGCCAATTGTTTCTGAAAGAAAACGGACAATGCCGAAATCTGGACCTTGATTGACCCCAATAGTAGGCCCGCGTCCACACCTGCCTGGAGAAAATGGAGAAAACGTCCTAACTGAAACTCTTCCGTTGGAGCCTTCTTGGATTCACGGTGGTAATGTTTAGACGTTACCCCTTTCCTGGCCTGAATCAGAGTGGGAATGACTTCTTTGGGAATACCCTTTCGGGCTAGGATCCGGCGCTCAACAGCCATGCCGTCAAACGTAGCCGTGGTAAGTCTTGATATACCCACGGCCCCTGCTGGAGCAGGTCCTCGCGAAGAGGAAGAGGCCGAGGATCTTCTATGATCAACTCCTGAAGATCTGGATACCAAGCCCTCCTTGGCCAATCCGGGACAACGAGGATCGCTTGAACCCTTGTTCTTCTTATGATCTTGAGAACTTTTGGTATTAATGGAAGTGGAGGGAAGACATACGCCGACTGAAACGCCAACTGGGTCACTAGTGCATCCACTGCTATTGCTTGAGGGTCTCTTGACCTGGAACAATATCTCTAAAGCTTCTTGTTGAGACGAGATGCCATCATGTCTACTTGAGGAACTCCCCAAAGACAATGTCACCTCTGCAAAGACTTCTTGGTGGAGGCCCCATTCTCCTGGATGGAGATCGTTTCTGCTGAGGAAGTCCGCTTCCCAGTTGTCCACTCCCGGAATGAAAATTGCCGACAGAGCTCTTGCATGTCTTTCTGCCCAGAGGAGGATCTTTGTCACCTATGCCATCGCCGCTCTGCTTTTCGTTCCGCCCTGATGGTTTATGTACGCGAGTGCTGTTACATTGTCCGGCTGGATCTGTACGGGTTGATCTTGAAGAAGATGTACCGCTTGTAGAAGGCCATTGTAAATGGCTCTCAACTCCAGAACGTTTATGTGAAGACAAGCTTCTTGACTTGACCATCTTCCTTGGAAGCTTTCCCCCTGTGTTACTGCTCCCCAGCCTCCGAGAGTTACATCCGTGGTTTCTAGGACCCAGTCCTGAATCCCGAACCTGCGTCCCTCTAGTAGGTGAGAACTGTGTAGCCACCACAGGAGCGAAATTCTGGCTTTGGATGACAGGATTATCCTCTGGTGCATGTGTAGGTGGGATCCGGACCACTTGTCCAACAGGTCCCACTGGAATACTCTGGCATGGAATCGGCCAAACTTCACGGCAGCTACCATCTTTCCCAACAACCGAATGCATTGATGAATCAACACTTTTGTTGGTTTCAGAATTTGTTTGACCATTCTCTGGATTACCAGAGCCTTTTCTACTGGAAGAAATACCCTCTGTACTTCTGTGTCCAGTATCATCCCCAGAAAAGACAATCTTGTCATCGGTTCCAACTGTGACTTTGGAAAATGTATGATCCAACCGTGTTGTTGAAGTACTGTCAGGGAGAGTGCAATGTTCTGCACCAACCTTTCCCTGGACCTCGCTTTTATCAGGAGATCGTCCAGGTAAGGAATTATATTTACTCCTTTCTGTCGAAGGAGGACCATCATCTCCGCCATCACCTTGGTGAACACCCTCGGTGCCGTGGAGAGTCCAAACGGCAACGTCTGAAATTGGTAATGACAACCCTGTATCGCGAATCTCAGATAAGCTTGAAGTGGAGGATAATGGTAACATGTAAGTAGGCATCTTTTATGTCCACTGACACCATGAAGTCCCCTTCCTCCAGACTGGAAATCACTGCTCTCAGAGATTCCATCTTGAACTTGAATCTTTGCAGGTAGAGATTCAGAGTTTTCAGGTTTAGAATCGGTCTGACCGAGCCGTCCGGCTTGAATAAAACCCTTCTCCTTGTTGTAACAAGGGAACCAGGACAATAACTTGATCCTGACACAATTTTTGTATTGCTGCCGCTATCACTTCCCTGTCTGGGATAGAAGCTGATAAGGCCGATTTGAAAAATCGGCATGGGGGAATGTCTTGAAACTCCAGTTTGTACCCGTGGGACACTATTTGTAAGACCCATGGGTCCAGGCCAGATTGAACCCAGACCTGACTGAAGAGTTTCAGACGTGCCCCCACCTGAGCGGACTCCCGCAAGGGAGTCCCAGCGTCATGCTGCAGATTTGGCAGAAGTTGATTTTTGCTCCTGTGATCCTGTAGACGCTGCAGACTTTTTTCCTTTTCCCCTTCCTTTACCCGCAAAGAAAGGGGAACCTTTACCCTTTTTGTATTTATTGGGCCGAAAGGACTGCATCTGAGAGTGATGTGTCTTTTTCGCCGGCGCAGGAGCATTAGGCAAGAATGTCGACTTACCTGCGGTAGCAGCAGAAGCTAACGCATCCAGCCCATCTCCAAACAAGGCCTCACCCTTATACGGGAGAGCCTCCATATTCCTTTTGGAATCTTCATCAGCATTCCATTGGCGAATCCACAACGCCCTCCGTGCTGAGACTGCCATGGTTGCGGCTCTTGATCCCAAGAGACCAATATCTTTCATGGCCTCTAGCATGTATGCAGCAGCGTCTTTGATATGACCTAACGTTAGGAGTATCTCGTCTCTTATCTAGAGATGAGCGCCGGAAATTTTTCGGGTTTTGTGTTTTGGTTTTGGGTTCGGTTCCGCGGCCGTGTTTTGGGTTCGACCGCGTTTTGGCAAAACCTCACCGAATTTTTTTTGTCGGATTCGGGTGTGTTTTGGATTCGGGTGTTTTTTTCAAAAAACACTAAAAAACAGCTTAAATCATAGAATTTGGGGGTCATTTTGATCCCAAAGTATTATTAACCTCAAAAACCATAATTTCCACTCATTTTCAGTCTATTCTGAATACCTCACACCTCACAATATTATTTTTAGTCCTAAAATTTGCACCTAGGTCGCTGGATGACTAAGCTAAGCGACCCTAGTGGCCGACACAAACACCGGGCCCATCTAGGAGTGTCACTGCAGTGTCACGCAGGATGTCCCTTCCAAAAAACCCTCCCCAAACAGCACATGACGCAAAGAAAAAAAGAGGCGCAATGAGGTAGCTGTGTGAGTAAGATAAGCGACCCTAGTGGCCGACACAAACACCGGGCCCATCTAGGAGTGTCACTGCAGTGTCACGCAGGATGTCCCTTCCAAAAAACCCTCCCCAAACAGCACATGACGCAAAGAAAAAAAGAGGCGCAATGAGGTAGCTGTGTGAGTAAGATAAGCGACCCTAGTGGCCGACACAAACACCGGGCCCATCTAGGAGTGTCACTGCAGTGTCACGCAGGATGTCCCTTCCAAAAAACCCTCCCCAAACAGCACATGACGCAAAGAAAAAAAGAGGCGCAATGAGGTAGCTGTGTGAGTAAGATAAGCGACCCTAGTGGCCGACACAAACACCGGGCCCATCTAGGAGTGGCACTGCAGTGTCACGCAGGATGTCCCTTCCAAAAAACCCTCCCCAAACAGCACATGACGCAAAGAAAAATTAAAGAAAAAAGAGGTGCAAGATGGAATTGTCCTTGGGCCCTCCCACCCACCCTTATGTTGTATAAACAGGACATGCACACTTTAACCAACCCATCATTTCAGTGACAGGGTCTGCCACACGACTGTGACTGAAATGACGGGTTGGTTTGGACCCCCACCAAAAAAGAAGCAATTAATCTCTCCTTGCACAAACTGGCTCTACAGAGGCAAGATGTCCACCTCATCATCATCCTCCGATATATCACCGTGTACATCCCCCTCCTCACAGATTATCAATTCGTCCCCACTGGAATCCACCATCTCAGCTCCCTGTGTACTTTGTGGAGGCAATTGCTGCTGGTCAATGTCTCCACGGAGGAATTGATTATAATTCATTTTAATGAACATCATCTTCTCCACATTTTCTGGATGTAACCTCGTACGCCGATTGCTGACAAGGTGAGCGGCGGCACTAAACACTCTTTCGGAGTACACACTTGTGGGAGGGCAACTTAGGTAGAATAAAGCCAGTTTGTGCAAGGGCCTCCAAATTGCCTCTTTTTCCTGCCAGTATAAGTACGGACTGTGTGACGTGCCTACTTGGATGCGGTCACTCATATAATCCTCCACCATTCTTTCAATGGTGAGAGAATCATATGCAGTGACAGTAGACGACATGTCCGTAATCGTTGTCAGGTCCTTCAGTCCGGACCAGATGTCAGCATCAGCAGTCGCTCCAGACTGCCCTGCATCACCGCCAGCGGGTGGGCTCGGAATTCTGAGCCTTTTCCTCGCACCCCCAGTTGCGGGAGAATGTGAAGGAGGAGATGTTGTTGACAGGTCGCGTTCCGCTTGACTTGACAATTTTCTCACCAGCAGGTCTTTCAACCCCAGCAGACTTGTGTCTGCCGGAAAGAGAGATCCAAGGTAGGCTTTAAATCTAGGATCGAGCACGGTGGCCAAAATGTAGTGCTCTGATTTCAACAGATTGACCACCCGTGAATCCTTGTTAAGCGAATTAAGGGCTCCATCCACAAGTCCCACATGCCTAGCGGAATCGCTCCGTGTTAGCTCCTCCTTCAATGTCTCCAGCTTCTTCTGCAAAAGCCTGATGAGGGGAATGACCTGACTCAGGCTGGCAGTGTCTGAACTGACTTCACGTGTGGCAAGTTCAAAGGGCATCAGAACCTTGCACAACGTTGAAATCATTCTCCACTGCGCTTGAGACAGGTGCATTCCACCTCCTATATCGTGCTCAATTGTATAGGCTTGAATGGCCTTTTGCTGCTCCTTTAACCTCTGAAGCATATAGAGGGTTGAATTCCACCTCGTTACCACTTCTTGCTTCAGATGATGGCAGGGCAGGTTCAGTAGTTTTTGGTGGTGCTCCAGTCTTCTGTACGTGGTGCCTGTACGCCGAAAGTGTCCCGCAATTCTTCTGGCCACCGACAGCATCTCTTGCACGCCCCTGTCGTTTTTTAAAAAATTCTGCACCACCAAATTCAAGGTACGTGCAAAACATGGGACGTGCTGGAATTTGCCCATATTTAATGCACACACAATATTGCTGGCATTGTCCGATGCCACAAATCCACAGGAGAGTCCAATTGGGGTAAGCCATTCCGCAATGATCTTCCTCAGTTGCCGTAAGAGGTTTTCAGCTGTGTGCGTATTCTGGAAAGCGGTGATACAAAGCGTAGCCTGCCTAGGAAAGAGTTGGCGTTTGCGAGATGCTGCTACTGGTGCCGCCGCTGCTGTTCTTGCGGCGGGAGTCCATACATCTACCCAGTGGGCTGTCACAGTCATATAGTCCTGACCCTGCCCTGCTCCACTTGTCCACATGTCCGTGGTTAAGTGGACATTGGGTACAGCTGCATTTTTTAGGACACTGGTGAGTCTTTTTCTGAGGTCTGTGTACATTTTCGGTATCGCCTGCCTAGAGAAGTGGAACCTAGATGGTATTTGGTAACGGGGGCACACTACCTCAAGAAATTGTGTAGTTCCCTGTGAACTAACGGCGGATACCGGACGCACGTCTAACACCAACATAGTTGTCAAGGCCTCAGTTATCCGCTTTGCAGCAGGATGACTGCTGTGATATTTCATCTTCCTCGCAAAGGACTGTTGGACAGTCAATTGCTTACTGGAAGTAGTACAAGTGGACTTCCGACTTCCCCTCTGGGATGACCATCGACTCCCAGCAGCAACAACAGCAGCGCCAGCAGCAGTAGGCGTTACTCCCCGGGTGCCTGACTTAAACAAACCACCTCACCATCAGAATCCTCCTGGTCAATTTCCTCCCCAGCGCCAGCAACACCCATATCCTCCTCATCCTGGTGTACTTCAACACTGACATCTTCAATCTGACTATCAGGAACTGGACTGCGGGTGCTCCTTCCAGCACTTGCAGGGGGCGTGCAAATGGTGGAAGGCGCATGCTCTTCACGTCCAGTGTTGGGAAGGTCAGGCATCGCAACCGACACAATTGGACTCTCCTTGTGGATTTGGGATTTCGAAGAACGCACAGTTCTTTGCGGTGCTTTTGCCAGCTTGAGTCTTTTCAGTTTTCTAGCGAGAGGCTGAGTGCTTCCATCCTCATGTGAAGCTGAACCACTAGCCATGAACATAGGCCAGGGCCTCAGCCGTTCCTTGCCACTCCGTGTGGTAAATGGCATATTGGCAAGTTTACGCTTCTCCTCCGACAATTTTATTTTAGGTTTTGGAGTCCTTTTTTTACTGATATTTGGTGTTTTGGATTTGACATGCTCTGTACTATGACATTGGGCATCGGCCTTGGCAGACGACGTTGCTGGCATTTCATCGTCTCGGCCATGACTAGTGGCAGCAGCTTCAGCACGAGGTGGAAGTGGATCTTGATCTTTCCCTAATTTTGGAACCTCAACATTTTTGTTCTCCATATTTTAATAGGCACAACTAAAAGGCACCTCAGGTAAACAATGGAAATGGATGGATACTAGTATACTTATGGATGGACTGCCGAGTGCCGACACAGAGGTAGCTACAGCCGTGGACTACCGTACTGTGTCTGCTGCTAATATAGACTGGATGATTGATAATGAGATGAAATCAATATATATATGTATGTATATATAATATCACTAGTACTGCAGCCGGACAGGTAGATAATATATTTATTAGGTAATGATGACTGATGACGGACCTGCTGGACACTGTCAGCTCAGCAGCACCGCAGACTGCTACAGTAAGCTACTATACTCTATAGTAGTATGTACAAAGAAGAAAAAAAAAAAAAAAAAACCACGGGTAGGTGGTATACAATTATGGATGGACTGCCGAGTGCCGACACAGAGGTAGCTACAGCCGTGGACTAACGTACTGTGTCTGCTGCTAATATAGACTGGATGATTGATAATGAGATGAAATCAATATATATATGTATGTATATATAATATCACTAGTACTGCAGCCGGACAGGTAGATAATATATTTATTAGGTAATGATGACTGATGACGGACCTGCTGGACACTGTCAGCTCAGCAGCACCGCAGACTGCTACAGTAAGCTACTATACTCTATAGTAGTATGTACAAAGAAGAAAGAAAAAAAAAAAAACACGGGTAGGTGGTATACAATTATGGATGGACTGCCGAGTGCCGACACAGAGGTAGCTACAGCCGTGGACTAACGTACTGTGTCTGCTGCTAATATAGACTGGATGATTGATAATGAGATGAAATAAATATATATATGTATGTATATATAATATCACTAGTACTGCAGCCGGACAGGTAGATAATATATTTATTAGGTAATGATGACTGATGACGGACCTGCTGGACACTGTCAGCTCAGCAGCACCGCAGACTGCTACAGTAAGCTACTATACTATAGTAGTATGTACAAAGAAGAAAGAAAAAAAAAAACACGGGTAGGTGGTATACAATTATGGATGGACTGCCGAGTGCCGACACAGAGGTAGCTACAGCCGTGGACTAACGTACTGTGTCTGCTGCTAATATAGACTGGATGATTGATAATGAGATGAAATCAATATATATATGTATGTATATATAATATCACTAGTACTGCAGCCGGACAGGTAGATAATATATTTATTAGGTAATGATGACTGATGACGGACCTGCTGGACACTGTCAGCTCAGCAGCACCGCAGACTGCTACAGTAAGCTACTATACTATAGTAGTATGTACAAAGAAGAAAGAAAAAAAAAAACCACGGGTAGGTGGTATACAATTATGGATGGACTGCCGAGTGCCGACACAGAGGTAGCTACAGCCGTGGACTAACGTACTGTGTCTGCTGCTAATATAGACTGGATGATTGATAATGAGATGAAATCAATATATATATGTATGTATATATAATATCACTAGTACTGCAGCCGGACAGGTAGATAATATATTTATTAGGTAATGATGACTGATGACGGACCTGCTGGACACTGTCAGCTCAGCAGCACCGCAGACTGCTACAGTAAGCTACTATACTCTATAGTAGTATGTACAAAGAAGAAAGAAAAAAAAAAAACCACGGGTAGGTGGTATACAATTATGGATGGACTGCCGAGTGCCGACACAGAGGTAGCTACAGCCGTGGACTAACGTACTGTGTCTGCTGCTAATATAGACTGGATGATTGATAATGAGATGAAATCAATATATATATATGTATGTATATATAATATCACTAGTACTGCAGCCGGACAGGTAGATAATATATTTATTAGGTAATGATGACTGATGACGGACCTGCTGGACACTGTCAGCTCAGCAGCACCGCAGACTGCTACAGTAAGCTACTATACTCTATAGTAGTATGTACAAAGAAGAAAGAAAAAAAAAAAAACACGGGTAGGTGGTATACAATTATGGATGGACTGCCAAGTGCCGACACAGAGGTAGCTACAGCCGTGGACTAACGTACTGTGTCTGCTGCTAATATAGACTGGATGATTGATAATGAGATGAAATCAATATATATATGTATGTATATATAATATCACTAGTACTGCAGCCGGACAGGTAGATAATATATTTATTAGGTAATGATGACTGATGACGGACCTGCTGGACACTGTCAGCTCAGCAGCACCGCAGACTGCTACAGTAAGCTACTATACTATAGTAGTATGTACAAAGAAGAAAGAAAAAAAAAAACCACGGGTAGGTGGTATACAATTATGGATGGACTGCCGAGTGCCGACACAGAGGTAGCTACAGCCGTGGACTAACGTACTGTGTCTGCTGCTAATATAGACTGGATGATTGATAATGAGATGAAATCAATATATATATGTATGTATATATAATATCACTAGTACTGCAGCCGGACAGGTAGATAATATATTTATTAGGTAATGATGACTGATGACGGACCTGCTGGACACTGTCAGCTCAGCAGCACCGCAGACTGCTACAGTAAGCTACTATACTCTATAGTAGTATGTACAAAGAAGAAAGAAAAAAAAAAACCACGGGTAGGTGGTATACAATTATGGATGGACTGCCGAGTGCCGACACAGAGGTAGCTACAGCCGTGGACTAACGTACTGTGTCTGCTGCTAATATAGACTGGATGATTGATAATGAGATGAAATCAATATATATATGTATGTATATATAATATCACTAGTACTGCAGCCGGACAGGTAGATAATATATTTATTAGGTAATGATGACTGATGACGGACCTGCTGGACACTGTCAGCTCAGCAGCACCGCAGACTGCTACAGTAAGCTACTATACTCTATAGTAGTATGTACAAAGAAGAAAGAAAAAAAAAAACCACGGGTAGGTGGTATACAATTATGGATGGACTGCCGAGTGCCGACACAGAGGTAGCTACAGCCGTGGACTAACGTACTGTGTCTGCTGCTAATATAGACTGGATGATTGATAATGAGATGAAATAAATATATATATGTATGTATATATAATATCACTAGTACTGCAGCCGGACAGGTAGATAATATATTTATTAGGTAATGATGACTGATGACGGACCTGCTGGACACTGTCAGCTCAGCAGCACCGCAGACTGCTACAGTAAGCTACTATACTATAGTAGTATGTACAAAGAAGAAAGAAAAAAAAAAAACACGGGTAGGTGGTATACAATTATGGATGGACTGCCGAGTGCCGACACAGAGGTAGCTACAGCCGTGGACTAACGTACTGTGTCTGCTGCTAATATAGACTGGATGATTGATAATGAGATGAAATCAATATATATATGTATGTATATATAATATCACTAGTACTGCAGCCGGACAGGTAGATAATATATTTATTAGGTAATGATGACTGATGACGGACCTGCTGGACACTGTCAGCTCAGCAGCACCGCAGACTGCTACAGTAAGCTACTATACTATAGTAGTATGTACAAAGAAGAAAGAAAAAAAAAAAACCACGGGTAGGTGGTATACAATTATGGATGGACTGCCGAGTGCCGACACAGAGGTAGCTACAGCCGTGGACTAACGTACTGTGTCTGCTGCTAATATAGACTGGATGATTGATAATGAGATGAAATCAATATAGATATGTATGTATATATAATATCACTAGTACTGCAGCCGGACAGGTAGATAATATATTTATTAGGTAATGATGACTGATGACGGACCTGCTGGACACTGTCAGCTCAGCAGCACCGCAGACTGCTACAGTAAGCTACTATACTCTATAGTAGTATGTACAAAGAAGAAAGAAAAAAAAAAACCACGGGTAGGTGGTATACAATTATGGATGGACTGCCGAGTGCCGACACAGAGGTAGCTACAGCCGTGGACTAACGTACTGTGTCTGCTGCTAATATAGAGTCTAGACTGGATGATAAATTATTGATAATGAGATGAAATCAATATAATATCACTAGTACTGCAGCCGGACAGGTACTATATATATTTATTATGTAATGACTGATGACGGACCTGCTGGACACTGTCAGGTCAGCACAGCACCGCAGACTGCTACAGTAAGCTACTATAGTAGTATGTATAAAGAAGAATGAAAAAAAAAAACCCACGGGTAGGTGGTATACAATATTATATATATATATATATATATATATATATATATATTATATACAAATATATATATATATATATATATATTAAACTGGTGGTGATTGATTATTAAACTGGTGGTCACTTCAGGTCACGTTGCAACTTGCAACTAGTACTCCGAGGCCTAAGCAGACAATCACAAAATATATTATTATACTGGTGGTCAGTGTGGTCACAACAATGGCAGTGTGGCACTGACTCTGGCAGCAAAAGTGTGCACTGTACGTTATATGTACTCCTGAGTCCTGCTCTCAGACTCTAACTGCTCCCCACTGTCAGTGTCTCCCCCACAAGTCAGATAATACACTTACAGTCACACTATCTAATCTATAAATATCACTTCAGCAAGTAGTATAGTAGTATACAGTATAGTAGTACTCCTCCTAATAATGCTCCCCGAAAATACTGTGTCTCTCTCTTCTCTAAACGGAGAGGACGCCAGCCACGTCCTCTCCCTATGACTCTCAATGCACGTGTGAAAATGGCGGCGACGCGCGGCTCCTTATATAGAATCCGAGTCTCGCGATAGAATCCGAGCCTCGCGAGAATCCGACAGCGTGATGATGACGTTCGGGCGCGCTCGGGTTAGCCGAGCAAGGCGGGAAGATCCGAGCCTGCTCGGACCCGTGTAAAAAACCTGAAGTTCGGGCGGGTTCGGATTCAGAGGAACCGAACCCGCTCATCTCTACTCTTATCTATTGTGTCAATGTCTGATGACAAGTTTTCTGACCACTTTTCAATAGCACTACTCACCCATGCACAGGCAATGGTAGGCCTGAGTAGTGTCCCATTGGCCACATACATAGATTTCAACATATTCTCCAACTTGCGGTCTGCCGGCTCTTTCGGTGAAGCCGTCCCAGGCGCAGGGAGAATCACCTTGTTTGTTAACCGTGACAGGGCACTGTCTAAAATGGGAGGGGGGGGGGGGGAGGTGACTCCCACCTTTTCCTTTCCTCTGCAGGGAAGGGGTAAGCTACCTGAATTCCTTTGGGAATCTGAAATTTCTTTTCAGGATTTGTCCAGACTCCCTCAAAGAGACTGCTCAGCTCATGAGATGGAGGAAAAGTTACATTAATTTTCTTTTCTTTACAAAAAGTAAGCCTTCCCCTGTGGTAAAGGAGGGGCCTCCGTAACTTCTAACACCTCGTTTATAGCAACAATCATATATTGAATGTTTTTTGCTAACTTTGGATCTATTCCCCTGGAATCACTAGTGTCGACACAGGAATCAGAGTCCGTGTCGGTATCAGTCTGTACAACATGTGTAAATGACCTTTTATGTGACCCAGAGGGGTCCCCTGTGAATGAAAAGGCAGAACTATTAAAAATCACATCTTCCACGGATTTTCTCCAGTTTTCTGCATGAGACTCAGACTTATCCAATCTCTTACTGATATGATTCACACTATCACGTAATTCTTTCACCCATTCAGGCTCGTGGTGTGCCGGCAGCGCCACCATATTACAACTCTGTGTCCCTAAAATGGCTCCCTCAGGGGAAGAGCTCCCTGCCTCAGACATGTCACACACGTGCACAATCACACTACAGACACTCCGGGGCTTAATGGGGACAGACCCACAGTAAAGTCTGTCAGAAGGACACAGAAAGGAATTGACAGTTCACAACTCAGCGCCAAAAGAAAAAATCCCTGTGTCGCGTACTTTGTACACAGAGACAAAAATCCCTGTGTCGCGTACTTTGTACACAGAGACAAAATCCCTGTGTCGCGTACTTTGTACACAGAGATCTTCAAGCGCTTTCTATTACAAATAATAGGTTTTAGCACCGAATATTACCCCCCCCCCCCTTTTTTTGCACCCTGATACTTTATTCAGAAGTGGAGAGGAGGATCAGCTTTTCTTGCCCTGCAGCTGCTGGGAGAAAATGGCGCTGAGCAGTGTGCTGGCTGCCTGAGGAAGAAGCCCCGCCCCTGTAATGGCACGTTTTTCCTCAGCTTTAGAATAGATATACTGGCGGGGGTGTAGGACAGTGTAAATACAAAGTATGCTACCTTTTGCCACTGAGAGTAGGTTTCATGCTGCCCAGGCCCCCCCCCCCCCCCCGCACCCTGCACCCTGCTGTGCACTGTGTTATGGATAGCATGTTCGCGCAGCGTTCCCGCTCGCTGCGCAGTACCTTGAGCCATCACGATGACCGGAGATCCCTCTCTGCAGATCTCCGGTAATAATACTCACGCGTCTTCTGACTTCTGGCTCTGTTAGGGGGGTGACGGCGTGCTGTGGGAGTGAGCGAGTAGCCGCAGCTAGTGTTCAGTACCCTTCAGGAGCTAATGGTGTCCTGTCAGCAAGAAGCAGAGCCATGAAACTCTTTAGGAAGTTGGGGGCAGATGTATTAACCTGGAGAAGGCATAAGGAAGTGATAAACCAGTGATATGTGCAAGGTGATAAAGGCAGCAGCCAATCAGATCCTAACTGTTAATTTACATATTGGAGCTGATTGGCTGGTGCCTTTATCACCGTGCACATATCACTGGTTTATCACTTCCTTATGCCTTCTCCAGGTTAATACATCTGCCCCTGAGTTCCTACTTCTTCCCCCTAAGTCTCACGAAGCAGGGAGACTGTTGCCAGCAGTCCCCCTGAAAATAAAAAAACCTAACATAAAGTCTTTCAGTGAAACTCAGTAGAGCTCTACTGGAGTGCGACCAGTCTGCCTGGGCACATTTTCTAAACTGAGGTCTGGAGGAGGGGCAAAGAGGGAGGAGCCAGTTCACACTCTGAAAAAGTCTTAAAGTGCCCATGGCTCCTGCGGAACCGTCTATACCCCCATGGTACTGAAGTGGACCCCAGCATCCTCTAGGACGTATGAGAAACTATAAAAATACAGTATTAAAGAATGCAAAAATCAAATCACTAGAAAAATACAACCTGGTTGATCTTGATACAAGTAAGTAGTAGTACTACTACAAAAAAAATTAAGCCATAAGGATGCATATCATGTGATAATATACAACTATTTAGCTTAACTGAGTTATTCTCATGACAAAGAGTTGTTGCACAGCCACTGTGCTGGCTGGCAGAACACTATGACCTATCCACAAGGGTAGAGCTCTCGCTTTAGTTTGTTGTTCTTTTGCATGTGGATGGTACTTTTGAAGCCAAAGCAATCACATTTGGAAGAGCTGCCTATTTTCTGTAGAGTGAAAGTCTCCGGAATCTGGAGGATTAAAAAAGTGTTTTATATTATTGGAACAGCTGAGCACATTGAATTACTTCATAATCAGTCTATGTGAACAATGGGGGTCATTCCGAGTTGATTGCTAGCTGCCGTTGTAGGCAGTGCAGCGAAGAGGCTAAAAATCTGCATTTCTGCGCATGCATATGCACCGCAATGCGCACGCGCGACGTACGGGTACAAAGACCTTTGTGGTTTTGCACAGGTTCTAGCAAAGCATTAAGTCGCACGGTTCGAAGGCAAGATGATTGACAGGAAAGAGGCGTTTCTGGGTGTCAACTGACTGTTTTCAGGGAGTGTTTGGAAAAATGCAGGCGTGCCGGGGAAACGCAGGCGTGGCTGGGCGAACTCTGGGCGGGTGTGTGATGTCAAAAGCAAACCCTCCAACGTTAGAATCAACGCACACGAAGAGTAAGTCCAGGGCTGGTCTTGTTTTGCACAAAATGTTTTTACAGGCGCTCTGCTGCACAGGCGTTCGCACTTCTGCAAAGCGAAAATACACTCCCCGGTGGGCGGTGACAATGCGTTTGCACGGCTGCTAAAAACTGCTAGCGAGCGATCAACTCGGAATGATCCCCAATGTTCCTCCCCAGATTTATTATCACTATCTTTATTGGTCCACGTCCCTGAATAATACTGCCCTGAATTGAACTGTTGTTAACTCTATACCAGAGGTTCTCAAACTCGGTCCTCGGGGGCACACACAGTGCATGTTTTGCAGGTCTCCTCACAGAATCGCAAGTGAAATAATTAGCTCCACCTGTGGACCTTTTAAAATGTGTCAGTGATTAATTAATACACCTGTGCACCTGCTGGGTTACCTGCAAAACATGCACTGTGTGTGCCCCCGAGGACCGAGTTTGAGAACCTCTGCTCTATACAATAAACACCACAAGCTCGCTGCCTAGGTGGTGTCATCCTTGACTCTCTGAATTGTCCTTTTGTTCCCCACATTCAATATGTTTTGACTCAAAAATAGGATTTTGGTATTAACCAGATAAATCCTTTTCTTTGAATCCACACGGGGCACTAGAGTACTCTTGGGATATGGATGGGTCGTTAGCTGGGATAGGCACATTTAAATATTTAAATTAGTAACCCTCCACCAGTGTTTTTTACTGAGACGAATAGGAGCGATAGGATGAACAATGCTAAATTACATATAACATTATAACATAATTAGAAAGTTGACACGACAATAGATAACAATCACCTTAACATTTGAACAAGTCTGTGAGAATATGTTACCATAAGATTTACTGAACTTAACACAAGCCAGGTGAAACTGCTCTGGGTGGGCGTCCAGTGCCCTCTGTGGATTCAAAGAAAAGGATTTATCTGATTAGTACCAAAATCCTAACTTCTGCTGCGGGGTACACTGGGCTCCACAAGGAAATACATTGGGGGGGGGGGGGGGGGGGTAGAGTAGGATCTTGATCCGAGGCACCAACAGGCTCAAAGCTTTAGACCAGGCTTGTCCAACCCGCGGCCCGCGGGCCGCATGCGGCCCAAGTCGGCTAGTAATGCGGCCCAGGAGCAGCGCTGCAGCAGAGGGTTTTTTTTTTTGCAGAGTACGGACACCACACGTGAAGCTGAGCCGGCCCCAGCAGGCTGTCAGCACATCCTGATTGGATTGCTGCTGCTGGGACCAGCAACAGCTCACGCCCTCTCCGCTGTCAGTCACAGTGTAGCTCTCCTCCGCTGCATAGCGGCACACGTGACTGAGCAGCGCGAGAGTAGAGGAGCCCAGTGGAGAAGATGGTTGTGCAAGAACACGTGGAGCGGCGGACGGAGACGGAGGTAGCGCTGCAGGAGCGGTAAGTATGTGTCTCTGCGTGTGTGTTTTTTTTACAGCTACAAGGGGCACAGTACAAGGGCTCAGCTACAAGGGGCACAGTATAAGGGGGCAGCTACAGGGCCACAACTACAAGGGGCACAGTACAAGGGCGCAGCTACAAGGGGCACAGTACAAGGGGGCAGCTACAGGGACACAACTACAAGGGGCACAGTACAAGGGGGCAGCTACAAGGGGCACAGTACAAGGGGGCAGCTACAGGGACACAACTACAAGGGGCACAGTACAAGGGGGCAGCTACAAGGGGCACAGTACAAGGGGGCAGCTACAGGGCCACAACTACAAGGGGCACAGTACAAGGGGGCAGCTACAAGGGGCACAGTACAAGGGGGCAGATACAGGGCCACAACTACAAGGGGCACAACTACAAGAGGCACAGTACAAGGGGGCAGCTGCAGGGCCACAACTACAAGGGGCACAACTAGAAGGGGCACAGTACAAGGGGCACAGTACAAGGGGCACAGTACAAGGGGCACAGTACAAGGGGGCAGCTACAAGGGGCACAGTACAAGGGCTCAGCTACAAGGGGCACAGTATAAGGGGGCAGCTACAGGGCCACAACTACAAGGGGCACAGTACAAGGGGACAGCTACAAGGGGCACAGTACAAGGGGGCAGCTACAGGGACACAACTACAAGGGGCACAGTACAAGGGGGCAGCTACAGGGCCACAACTACAAGGGGCACAGTACAAGGGGGCAGCTACAAGGGGCACAGTACAAGGGGGCAGCTACAGGGACACAACTACAAGGGGCACAGTACAAGGGGGCAGCTACAAGGGGCACAGTATAAGGGGGCAGCTACAGGGCCACAACTACAAGGGGCACAGTACAAGGGGGCAGCTACAAGGGGCACAGTACAAGGGGGCAGATACAGGGCCACAACTACAAGGGGCGCAGTACAAGGGGGCAGCTACAGGGCCACAACTACAAGGGGCACAGTACAAGGGGGCAGCTACAAGGGGCACAGTACAAGGGGGCAGCTACAGGGACACAACTACAAGGGGCACAGTACAAGGGGGCAGCTACAAGGGGCACAGTATAAGGGGGCAGCTACAGGGCCACAACTACAAGGGGCACAGTACAAGGGGGCAGCTACAAGGGGCACAGTACAAGGGGGCAGATACAGGGCCACAACTACAAGGGGCGCAGTACAAGGGGGCAGCTGCAGGGCCACAACTACAAGGGGCACAGTACAAGGGGGCAGCTGCAGGGCCACAACTACAAGGGGCACAACTAGAAGGGGCACAGTACAAGGGGCACAGTACAAGGGGGCAGCTACAAGGGGCACAGTACAAGGGGGCAGCTACAGGGGCACAGTACAAGGGGGCAGCTACAGGGGCACAACTACAAGGGACGCAGCTACAGGGGCACAGCTACAAGGGGCGCAGCTACAGGGGCACAGCTACAAGGGACGCAGCTACAGGGGCACAGCTACAAGGGACGCAGCTACAGGGGCACAGCTACAAGGGACGCAGCTACAGGGGCACAGCTACAAGGGACGCAGCTACAGGGGCACAGCTACAAGGGGCACAGCTACAAGGGGCACAGCTACAGGGGCACAACTACAAGGGACGCAGCTACAGGGGCACAGCTACAAGGGGCACAGCTACAAGGGGCACAGCTACAAGGGGCACAGCTACAGGGGCACAACTACAAGGGACGCAGCTACAGGGGCACAGCTACAAGGGACGCAGCTACAGGGGCACAGCTACAAGGGACGCAGCTACAGGGGCACAGCTACAAGGGACGCAGCTACAGGGGCACAGCTACAAGTAAGTTTAATATGTTAACTATGTTTCCTATGGTTTTTTTGGATGATCAGGTATCGTTACTGTTATTTTATTTTATGTGCGGCCCAAACCAAATTTTCATCTTCTAATGTGGCCCAGGGAAGGTGAAAGGTTGGACACCCCTGCTTTAGACTGTTCCCAAGATGCACAGCGCCGCCTCTTCTATAACCCCGCCTCCATGCCAGAGAGCTCAGTTTGTAGTTGGTGTCACTTAACAGGGGGCTGCCTCTGGCAGCCTAATTCTTAGCTTTAGCTTCAACAAAAAAGAAGAGGACTATACCAGGGCTGCAGCATGCTGTGTCTGAAGACGTCCCTGCAGCAGGTCCATCACCACCAGCGGATGCTGTATACTCCCGCGCTGCGGTTGCCGGGTCACTACAGCGGAGGCGCCGGCTTTTCTTCCTCTGTCCTTTGTGAGTCACACACACGCCGCCGTCTCCCGGATCGCCGAGCCGCTGTCAAGGGGAGGTAAGGGGCTTCTGTGCCCACGCTGTACACCGCGATCCCGTGCGGCCATAGGAGGTGGGCCACGCGAGCGCTGGTGTGGACACAGATTACTGGGCTGCTGTTCCACTAGCCATCAGGGTGTTTTTACAGGGGCACAGGTCAGGGGGGACTTTTGTACATTACCCCCCACTTCTTATCACTGCCCACACGCCCGGTGGGGATGCCAGCAGGGGGAGTAGGCCGGACCTGAGGCCCCTCCCCCAGCCCCAGGCCACCCTGGAGCTGCATATCGCTCTCCCTCACTCCTGATCAGCGGCCATCACAGATTGAGCTGAGCGGTTTCTAGGACTGCTGTGACAAATCCTCCTCTGTGGAACCGCCTGACTGCCAGTGCTGTGCTTCCTACAGGACACTTGAGTATTCTACCTGTCACTGCGACTGTGCTAGTTAAGAAAGAGTGCATAATGTCGGGGTTGTGTGGTACAAACACCCTGTGATATACATCCAGTGCCTACTGCGTTTGTTATATCTATTATTATCACACATAGCCATACTGAGTATTACTTTGTATTGCTAGTCCAGTGCAGTTTATGGTACATAATTTCTGCATGGTACGTTTGTGACTATGGGCCTAATTCTGAGTTGATCGCAGCATCAAATTTGTTAGCAGTTGGACAAAACCATGTGCACTGCAGGGGGTGCAGATGTAACATGTGCAGAGAGAGTTAGATCTGGGTGTGGCGTGTTCAAACTGAAATCTAAATTGCAGTGTAGAAATAAGGCAGACAGTATTTACCCTGCACAGAAACAAAATAACCCACCCAAATCTAACTGTCTTTGCAAATGTTATATCTGCCTCCCCTGCAGTGCACATGGTTTTGCCCAATTGCTAACAAACTTGCTGCTGCGATCAACTCAGAATTACCCCCTATATACGTGTGTGTGCATGTAGCTGCTGTGTGGTTGCCTTATTGCAGGGTATTTCACTCAGCGTGCTATTCCTATATTACCATACCTCCCAACTTTGGCCGCCTTGAAAGAGGGACACACGCGCGTCGAAGCCGCTCCCGAAAAGGGGTGTGGCCTGTGAAAAGGGGGCGTGGCTTCATGGGAAGACCCGCAATCGTGAGCCACGCCCCCGATTTAGTCACTGAGGGGGCATGCCCAGCGCTCCGTGAGCCGCTGGCATGCCCCCTCTCCCTCTGTCTACAATGAATAGACGCTGTGCGCATGCGCACAGCGTCTATTCACCGCTGCTCTGCGAAGCAGGGCAGCGAGAGACTGAGCCTCCCAACTGCCCCCCCTACCGCGGGACACTACGGCCCGCGGGTGGGACAGCGGGACAGACCCCAAAAAACGGGACTGTCCCGCGAAAATCGGGACAGTTGGGAGGTATGTATTACTATACCTGTGGGGGCCAAGTGTTTCAGGTTTTTTTCTGATAATATAGGTTTGTTTCAAAAGATATGCTACTGGAGTATTTTTTCTTGTGAATTATAGTCACTATATGTTCTATTCCTATTGAACACTCGGTCTGTGCCAGCTTCGGCTGTTTCTCTGAGAGTTCTTATTAGGTATAGTGCTGCTACAAAATTATAACTATCTTTTTGTACCGGGTTCCCCATTACTGTGCGCATTGTTATGTCTGCTTCACGTGGCAACGACGTTGGGGCCTCTCCCACACTGCATGGTAGTGAGGCCACTGGCGGCATGGAGGATCATTTAGCAGCTGAGAGTTCAGGTTCAGGGGCTTCCCTGCCCCCCAGTGGGTCAGTAGCACTCGGGCAACTCAAGATCCACCTTGGGCTACATTTTCCACATTGTTAAACACGCTTGTAACTAAATTAATGCCCCCTGTGGGACCACCTGTGCCACTATCACAGATTATGGTCCCTGCTGCGAACCCGCCATGGGCGTATCAGCTTTCCACTCAGTTACAGCATTTGAACCGATCCATGTCCAAATCTAAGGGTCACTCACCCGCATAAGACTAAGTCGTCTTCTAAAAGGGCCATTACCTCCTCCCGATCCGCGGCCTTAACTGACACGTCCTCTGAGGACGGTGCTTATACTGACCCCTCGGACACTGACGCTGATGTTTCAGATGGGGAAGGGAAATCGTCTGTGGATGTCCCGGATTTGATTGAGGCGATACGGCTCATTCTTCAGGTGGCTGATGACTCTGAGCCTGAGACGGTCTCCAAGAAACCTGATAGGTTTAAGCATAAGAAGGTGGTTAAGCAGGTTCTACCCTACTCTAAACACCTGATTGACATACATCAGGAATCCTGGAAAAATCCAGGGACAAAGTTTACACCGAATAAGAGACTGTTGGCTCGCTATCCTCTCTCTGCGGAGGTGTGTAAAAATTGGGAAACCCCTCCGCCTGTAGATTCACATGTGGCGCGTATGGTTGTTTCCTCTGCCCTGCCCGTAACTACCGTCACCTCTCTGAAGGAACCGACGGATCGTCGGGTGGAGGGCTGTTTAAAAGCGATATATACCCTGTCTGGGGCTGTTCAAAGGCCAACTATTGCAGCAACTTGGACTGCTGAAGCTGTTGAGGCATGGGCTCAGGAACTTGAGGCGGAACTGCCTTCTAATGCTTCTGAGCATGCTCGACAATGTCTCTCGTATATTGCCATGGCTTCTCTGTACCTTAAGGAGGCGGCCTCTGATGCCGGGGTGCTCGCGGCCAAGGCTGCTACTGCATCCATTTTGGCCAGACGTATCCTTTGGTAGAGATCCTGGTCGGTGGATTTGGATTCCAGAAAAACCCTGGAGGTTCTTCCTTTCAAGGGAGACATTCTCTTTGGAGAAAATCTCGATAAGATTGTGGCTGACCTGGCTACTGCTAAAACAGCCTGCCTGCCTAGTACGGCTCCTTCCGCACAGAAGGCTAAAAGTACTCTCCCTCAGCCCTTTCGTACTCCAGGTAAAGCAAAAGGTCAGGCTTACCCAAAGCAAGCCCGTACTTCCAGACCTGCCAAGCCCAGACCGAAGCGTGCTTGGGCCGCCTGTCAGCCAGCTTAAAAAACTGATAAGCCTGCCGCATGACGGGGCGGGCTTCCCCCTGGGGGATCCCAGGGTTTTGGGCCGACTTCTAGGTTTTACCCAGAAATGGTTGAAGACCACTTCAGATACCTGGGTGAGGGAAGTCGTTGCTCGAGGTTATGCCATACCCTTCAAGAATCGCCCCCCTCATCGGTTTTGCCTAATACGTTGCACTCGGTGGTACATTCCCTCCTGTCCACAGGAGCGGTGGTACAGGTGCCTCTGGTTCAGGGGGGCAAGGGGTTCTATTCACAGCTGTTTCTAGTCCCGAAACCGAACGGGTCCTCGCGGCCCATTCTCAATCTGAAGTCCTTGAACAAGCAGTGCGAATTTCCAAGTTCCGTATGGAAACGCTGTGCTCTATTGTTCTGGCCATGGAGCCTGGGGACTATATGGTCTCCCTGGACATACAGGATGCCTACCTACATATTCCTGTTGCGGTATCTCATCAGTAGTACTTGCGGTTTGCAGCAACCTTCATTACCAATTTCGAGCGTTACCTTTTGGTTTGACAACGACTTCGCAAGTCTTCACCAACGTTATGGCGGTCATGACGGCCACGCTACACCGTCAAGGGGTCAAAATACTACCATACCTAGACGATTTTTAATCCTAGCGAGTTCCCCAGCACTTCTCCTGTGTCATCTCGATTTGACAATCCAGTGCATGGAAGCCCACGGATGGCTAATCAACTGGAAGAAATCCTCCCTGGTTCCGGCTCGGAGTATGGTACACCTGGGAGCGTTATTGGACACCCACAACCAGCGGTTATTCTTGTCTCAGGAGAAAGTCCTGAAGCTTCGGGACAAGATTCAATGCTTCCTATCTCATCCGCAAGAGTCGATTCATTCGGCAATGCAAGTGCTAGGTCTCATGGTGTCGGCTTTCGACATGGTGGAGTATGCTCAATTCCATTCTCGCCCTCTGCAGAATTAATCACCGGTTAAGATCTCACATGATCTCCCTATCTCCGGAGGTCCGCCTGTCACTGAGCTGGTGGCTTCAGGACCAACGATTGGGCAGGGGCCGTCCCTCCTGGATATCCGACTGGGTCCTGCTGACGACGGATGCCAGTCTGCGAGGTTGGGGCGCGGTGTTGGAACAACACTCTCTCCAGGGTCGGTGGACCGAGGAGGAGTCTCTACTTCCGATAAACATTCTGGAACTGCGGGCAGTGTTCAATTAATTGACAATGGCTCAGCATCTGATACAGAACAGACCTGTTCAAGTACAATCGGACAACGCCACCACGGAGGCATACATCAATCATCAGGGCGGCACTCGAAGCCGCATGGCAATGAGGTAAGTATCGAGGATTCTTCAGTGGGCAGAACGCCATCTGCCGGCCATATCAGCAGTGTTCATTCTGGGCATCCTGAACTGGGAGGCAGACTATCTCAGTCGTCAGGACGTGCACGCCGGAGAATGGAGCCTACATCCGGAGGTGTTTCAACTTCTTGTGGACAAGTGGGATCTCCCAGATGTGGACCTGATGGCGTCTCGACACAATCACAAGGTTCCGGTCTTCGGAGCAAGGACAAGGGATCCTCAAGCAGCGTTCGTGGATGCTCTATCAATCCCGTGGAACTTTCGGCTGCCGTATGTGTTCCCTCCGGTGTCCCTCCTGCCCAGAGTAATACAGAAGTTCAAGCAAGAAGGAGGAAACCTACTTCTAGTCGCTCCAGCGTGGCCCAGGCAGCACTGGTTCTCCGATCTACAGGGCCTCTCGTTGGATCGTTCCCTTCTACTTCCACAACGACCAGACCTCCTCGTTCAGGGCCCTTGTGTTTACCAGGATGTGGCACGTCTGGCTTTGACGGCATGGCTCTTGAAGCTTCCGTCCTGAGGGCCAAGGGTTTTTCTGAGGCAGTTGTTCAAACTATGTTGAAGGCCCGTAAGCCGGCTTCTGCTCGGATATACCATAGGGTCTGGAATGCTTACTTTACTTGATGCGCGTCTTACAATCATGACGTTTTCAAGTTTAGTACGGCCAAACTATTGGCCTTTCTACAACAAGGCCTGGATTTAGGCCTGCGTCTGGCCTCCCTCAAGGTTCACATCTCGGCCTTGTCGGTTTGGTTTCAGAGAAAGATCGCTACCCTACCTGATGTCCATACATTCACTCAGGGTGTGCTGAGGATTCAGCCTCCTTATGTGCCACCTGTGGCCCCTTGGGATCTGTTGGTGGTCTTGGAGGCCTTACAAGAGTCTCAGTTTGAGCCTCTTACCTCTGCTGACCTTAAGTGGCTTTCCCTTAAGGTGTTGTTTTTGCTGGCTATTGCTTCAGCTCGAAGGGTCTCGGACTTGGGTGCCTTATCCTATAAGTCCCCCTATCTAATTTTTCACCGTGACTGGGCAGTTCTTCGGACACGCCCAGGTTATTTACCCAAGGTGGTGTCTTCTTCCCACCTTAACCAGGAGATTGTGGCTCCGGCCTTTAATTCTCCTGAGTTGTCTTCCAAAGAGCGGTCTTTGGATGTGGTACGGGCTCTCCGTATCTATGTGAAAAGAACTTCCTCCATTAAGAAATCCGATTCTCTTTTTGTGTTGTTTGGTTTTCACAAATGAGGCTGGCCTGCTTCTAAGCAGACATTGCCCAGATGGATTAGAATGGTGATTGCACATGCTTATGTACAGGCCGGTCGTCCGGTTCCTGCTACCATCAAAGCCCGTTCTACTCGGTCGGTTGGACCTTCTTGGGTGGCCCACTGTGGTGCGACCCTTGAACAATTGTGCAAGGCGGCTACGTGGTCCTCGAGGAACACGTTCATTAGGTTCTATGTCTTTCATACCGCCGCTTCCCAGGATGCTTCCTTTGGACGCCGGGTTCTTGTGCCCGCTACAGTGCGTCCCCTCCCGTGAGGAACTGCTTTGGGACATCCCCGATGTATTTCCTTGTGGAGCCCAGTGTACCCCGCAGCAGAAAACGAGATTTATGGTAAGAACTTGCCGTTGTTAAATCTCTTTCTGCGAGGAACACTGGGCTCCACAAGGCGCCCACCCTGACGCACTTAGCTTTTTTGGGTTGGTATTGGCATAGCCGCTGACACCCTCTCCTGTGGTGAGTGTGTGGTGAAATTGGCTACGAGCGGTTGTCGTCTCTGGTACCTGCTACTGCATTGGGCTGGTTAACTAAACTGAGCTCTCTGACATGGAGGCGGGGTTATATAGGAGGCGGCGCTGTGCATCTTGGGAACAGTCTAAAGCTTTGAGCCTGTTGGTGCCTCGGATCAAGATCCTACTCTACACCCCCGATGTATTTCCTTGTGGAGCCCAGTGTACCTCGCAGAAAGAGATTTAACAACGGTAAGTTCTTACCATAAATCTCGTTTTCTCTTACGTCCTAGAGAATACTGAGGTTCCATTTAGTACCATGGGGTATAGACGGGTCCACTAGGAGCCATGGGCACTTTAAGAATTTGATAGTGTGGGCTGGCTCCTCCCTCTATGCCCCTCCTACCAGACTCAGTTTAGAAAATGTGCCCGGAGGAGCCGGTCAAACTGAAGGAAGTTCCTGAAGAGTTTTCTGCATTTATTTTTCTGTTTTTTATTTTCAGGCAGGTCTGGATGGCACCAGCCTGCCTGCTTCGCGGGACTTAGGGGGGAAAATGGCCCAACTTCTTGAAGGGTTAATGGTCTCGTTCCCCGGTGACAGGACACTAGCTCCTGAGGGAACTATTTGCAAGGCCCACCACGGCGAGCATACATTCCTGCAGCACGCCGCCACCCCTAACAGAGCCAGAAGAATGAAGAGTGAGTACTAAGTTGGCATCCCGGTTAGCGGGTCGCCGGCCATTATGGCGGCATTAGGGTACGGAGACGCACGGCTTCTAACCGGGGTGGAATACGTCTCCAGACTCAGTACACAACTGCGTCTCAGTACACTGTACACAGTACCCACACTGGCAAAAACAGCCTTAAAACGTGTTTCTCTCGTTATTTTAAGCACCAGTATAAAAAAGCGGGAAGACCGCGCGCCATAAAAGGGGCGGGGCTTCACTATGAGAGGATCCAGTAGCTCACAAGCGCCATTTTCTCTTTGCAGTGGACGCTGACTGACAGGGGCGCGCAGGTCCTCCGGAGTGACTCCAGTTTACCTCAGAGGTACCAGGGGGTCATAGCAGGGAAGAAGCGATTATTAGTGTACTAAATCCCCAATCTGGGCACTTAGTGCTACGACCCAGCTAAGCTTGGCATCAGCGATAGGGGCGCTGTGTGCTGGCTCCACTATACCTCTATGTATCCCTAGAAGGGCTCTTTGTGGGTTGTGCTTTTAACCTTTCCTGTGTGTGTGTGTGTGTGTGTGTGTGTGTGTGTGTGTGTGTGTGTGTACTGTCACATTTACAAATGTCAGGCAAAGAGTGTGTTTCATGTACGGCAGTGTTCCTCTTCCCCAGGGAGCCCACTACTATGTACTCAGTGCAGTGCATCTTCCCAGGTTAGCGGGGCTGAACAGCATGGCTGGATTACATTGAAGGAATGATTTCCAATATTTCTAATAAATTGTCCCGCAATGAGAAAGAGACGCAATACTTAAAACAGTCTGTGGATGAGTTTATGAACAGAGACTCAGTCCCCAAACCAGCGTCTCAGTCCCCTCCCATTTGTCCACAAAAGCGAACTCTGGCCCATGTCCAGCAGCTGACTCTGACGCTGAACGGTCAGACATGGAGGAGGGGGAGGTGAGTACAGAAGGGGGGGGGGGATGCTGCTCTGTCACAGGGAATAGCAGCTCTTATAGAAACTATCAGACATTCTGCAAATTCCTGATAAGATGACAGAGGAGTGTGAGGAATCTTATTTTCTGCAGCGGGGTACACTGGTATTCCACAGGGAATAACATCGGGGATGTACTAAAGCAGTTCCGAGGCACCAACAGGCTAAAAGCTTTGACTGTTCCCAAGATGCTCAGCACCGCCTCCTCTATAACCCCGCCTCCGTGCACAGGAGCTCAGTTTGTAAGTTGGTGCCTGCAGTGCAGGCAGCTAACAGGCAGGGCTGTTCCAGTGCTATTATAAAGAAGATAGAAGACTTCAAGGGCTGCAGCAGAGGCACTGTAGTGCTAGATATCATTCTGATATCTCCTGCTGCAGCTCCATCACCTCCCCCAGCGGCGCTGTATACTCCCGCGTCCCTGGTTGCTGGGTACTTACAGCGGAGGCTCCGGTTCTTCACCCAGGGCACACACACTAACCAAAGTTCTCCGGGATTGCGTGGCCACATTCAGGGAGGAGGTAAGAGGGTCCCTCAGGCGGGACCTGCTGGAAATCGCGATCCGACGCGGCCATTAGGAGGCGGGCCATGCGCGCTGACGTGGACACTGTGGCCTTACAGGGACCCCACTAGACCACCAGGACAAGGGCACAGGTCGGATTAGGCTATAATCCATTTTATTAAGGCCTACAACACCCGGTGGTGAAGTCCAGCAAGGGGACAAGGCTCTGGCCTGTAGCCCCTCCCCCAGCCTCATGGCACCATTTAGAGTTAGTGTTCCCACCCTGGAGCTGCATCTCTCTGTCTCCCTCACTCCCTGTCAGCGTTTCAGCACCATTACACACAGCTGCGCTGATTCTGGGATTGCTGGGTGATGCCTCCTCTGTAAAGCCGCCTACATCATCAGCGCTGTGCACTTAAGTATTCTATATGTCGTTTAGACAGTGTTAGTTAAGAACAAGTGCATACTTCAGGGTTATTTAGTACAAGTACCCTGTGATATTCATCCAGTTTTTAGTTTGCATTGATATATCTGTTTATATACATAGCTATACTCAGTAATAGTATTGCTACTCCAGTGCAGTTTTATTGTTTGTCATAATTCCTGCATTGTAAATGTGACTGCGTGTGTGTGCATATAGCTGCTGGGTGATCTCTACTCCGTGCAGTGGCGTAAGTTTGTCCCAGATGCCTGGAGGCAAGATAAATATCGGAGCCCCCCACCTATATATAGACAAATATATATACACTGCTCAAAAAAATAAAGGGAACACTAAAATAACACATCCTAGATCTGAATTAATGAAATATTCTTATTAAATACTTTGTTCTTTACATAGTTGAATGTGCTGACAACAAAATCACACAGAAATTATCAATGGAAATCAAATTTATTAACCCATGGAGGTCTGGATTTGGAGTCACCCTCAAAATTAAAGTGGAAAAACACACTACAGGCTGATTCAACTTTGATGTAATGTCCTTAAAACAAGTAAAAAATGAGGCTCAGTAGTGTGTGTGGCCTCCACGTGCCTGTATGACCTCCCTACAACGCCTGGGCATGCTCCTGATGAGGTGGCGGATGGTCTCCTGAGGGATCTCCTCCCAGACCTGGACTAAAGCATCCGCCAACTCCTGGACAGTCTGTGGTGCAACGTAGCGTTGGTGGAAGAAGCGAGACATGATGTCCCAGATGTGCTCAATTGGATTTAGGTCTGGGGAACGGGCGGGCCAGTCCATAGCATCAATGCCTTCGTCTTGCAGGAACTGCTGACACACTCCAGCCACATGAGGTCTAGCATTGTCTTGCATTAGGAGGAACCCAGGGCCAACTGCACCAGCATATGGTCTCACAAGGGGTCTGCGGATCTCATCTCGGTACCTAATGGCAGTCAGGCTACCTCTGGCGAGCACATGGAGGGCTGTGCGGCTCCCTAAAGAAATGCCACCTCACACCATTACTGACCCACTGCCAAACCGGTCATGCTGGAGGATGTTGCAGGCAGCAGAACGTTCTCCTTGGCGTTTCCAGACTGTCACGTCTGTCACATGTGCTCAGTGAGAACCTGCTTTCATCTGTGAAGAGCACAGGGCGCCAGTGGCGAATTTGCCAATCTTGGTGTTCTCTGGCAAATGCCAAACGTCCTGCACGGTGTTGGGCTGTAAGCACAACCCCCACCTGTGGACGTCGGGCCCTCATACCACCCTCATCGAGTCTGTTTCTGATCGTTTGAGTAGACACGTGCACATTTGTGGCTTGCTGGAGGTCATTTTGCAGGGCTCTGGCAGTGCTCCTCCTGTTCCTCCTTGCACAAAGGCAGAGGTAGCGGTCCTGCTGCTGGGTTGTTGCCCTCCTACGGCCTCCTCCACGTCTCCTGATGTACTGGCCTGTCTCCTGGTAGCGCCTCCATGCTCTGGACACTACGCTGACAGACACAGCAAACCTTCTTGCCACAGCTCGCATTGATGTGCCATCCTGGATGAGCTGCACTACCTGAGCCACTTGTGTGGGTTGTAGGGAGGTCATACAGGCACGTGGAGGCCACACACACTACTGAGCCTCATTTTGACTTGTTTTAAGGACATTACATCAAAGTTGGATTAGCCTGTAGTGTGTTTTTCCACTTTAATTTTGAGGGTGACTCCAAATCCAGACCTCCATGGGTTAATAAATTTGATTTCCATTGATAATTTTTGTGTGATTTTGTTGTCAGCACATTCACCTATGTAAAGAACAAAGTATTTAACAAGAATATTTCATTAATTCAGATCTAGGATGTGTTATTTTAGTGCTCCCTTTATTTTTTTGAGCAGTGTATATATATATATATATATATATATATATATAGAGGTGGAGGGGCACCAGTATTTATCTTGACAAATATATATATAAGCTAGAGGGTATAGGCGGCACTCAGAGTCTTGCACACTGTCGTTTAAGAAAAAGCCATGTGTGTTTATTGATCGCGTTGTCCGGTCCACGGAGTTCGCGCTTCCGGTCACGTGTGGCGCCCGTCGGCCGGAAGTTGCGTCATCCCGCGACCCGGACCCGCTTCTGACGCGGCTGTGGACAGAGGGGAACAGGTTACCATGGAGACTGTACACAATCAACGCAATGCGCCGCGTATCGTCTCCTGGAAACAACATACATTTTTAATACTCATACCGAAAAACACCTAGTGCAAACATTGTTGGCATAAACATAAACATACCAATACAGTGTTAAAACATTAGTAATAAGACACACTGATAAACAGGGCCAGATGTACTAAGCCTGAAAACTGATAAATATCGCAGTGATAAAGTACCAGCCAATCGGCTCCTAACTGTCATTTTTCAAACACAGCCTGTAACATGACAGTTAGGAGCCGATTGGCTGGTGCTTTATCACAGTGATATTTATCACTTTTCAGGCTTAGTACATCTCCCCCACAATGTGATCTACCTTCATGGTGAATTTAAAACTCATGTGCTAAAATATCAAGTGTGAATACACAATGTAAAAATACATAATATAAAATGCATAACATACATCGGCTCAAGCCTGCAATATTATAGAGTACTGCCTGTGACTAATTATATTGAACAATTATTTTAGGCTATTATGACATGAACTAGAGAGGCAATATGCCTGTAAATACATATCTAGATCCTACGATTATCAATGGAGATGCCTAAACCTAGGCCATTCAACTTAGATCTAGGTCTATAGTTGTGTCATTATGCCTAATGCAACTCATTGTGAGTGTCTCGCTGGACCATGATGGGTATAAACGTTGGTGAGACAAACAATGGGAAAATTAGAGAAAATTGGACAGTTTGTCCACCGGCCTATAATCTACAATAAATTTACAAGAAACACTGTAGATTTAGCTGTTCATTTAAACCTCTGGGGTGGATAGTATCGAGTCTATGTATCCATCTAGCCTCCAGTTGTAATAGTCTGGTGGCCCGATTGCCCCCACGAGGTGTATCCTGGATCTGGTCGACGATTTTATACCTTACGGATGCCAGACTATGTCTCATCTGCGCAAAGTGTCTTGCGACCGGTTGGTCGCTTTTCCCAGTGTTCAGGGCAGCCCTAATTGCCGACCTATGCTGGGCCATCCTTTCTTTAAAGAGGCACTGGGTCTTGCCTACGTAATACAGGCTACAGGGGCAAATTAAGACATAAATAACAAATGACGAACTACACGTGAGTGGCCATGCAATATTGATTTTTTGCCTGTATGCGGGTGCATGATGGAATCTCCTGTAAGCATGTAGCTACAGGTAGTGCACCCTAAGCATTTAAAACATCCAGCTTTGTG
Organism: Pseudophryne corroboree; assembly: GCF_028390025.1. Taxonomy (NCBI): domain Eukaryota; kingdom Metazoa; phylum Chordata; class Amphibia; order Anura; family Myobatrachidae; genus Pseudophryne; species Pseudophryne corroboree. The sequence goes on along the minus strand of NC_086454.1, from coordinate 121,668,696 downwards.
ACTCAAAAAGTGTGAAGTCACTGGCATGGTTTTAAAACCAGTGACATCTTTTTTGACAACTAGATCCTTGATATTAGCGCTACGGGTGTAGCACGGCATGATTCTACTGTGTTTAAGAGAAGACAAATTGGGATCCGTAGTGACAATAGGCCACATTTGTTTGATACGTCTACTGGTTCTTTCACTAGCTGTATTAAACTCATTGACCCATGTTACTTTCTCACTTATGGGTCTGGCCCTCTCACTTAAAAGTAATTCAATTCTATCTAAGGACATGACCTTGTCACGTGCCTGTTGTAAGATCACCTTTGGATACCCCCTCTGGGTAAACTTTTCTGACATGCTGTTTAACTGACATTCCAAATCATTGTGGTCGCTGGTGATTCTCCGGACCCGAAGAAATTGGGAGAAAGGGAGACCTCTCACCAGGGACCTGGGATGGAAGCTGTCATAGCGCAACAAAGTGTTGCGATCCGTGGGCTTACTATACAACGAGGTCTGTATCAAACCATGGTGAATGTTGATCTTGATGTCAAGGAAACAAATTTCATAAGGATGTGTTGTAAGGGTGAGTTTAACGGGGCTGGCTGAGTGGTTATGTTCCCCAATTAGGGTGGACAGAACCTGAGGTTCGTGAGTCCAAAACAGCAGCAGATCGTCAATATAACGAAAGTATAGCAAAACATGTTCTGTGATGGACGTATTTTCAAAGAATAGATTACGTTCAATTTCCCACATGTAAGCATTAGCCAGGGATGGAGCCACGGCTGACCCCATAGCACACCCTATCCTTTGGTTGAATAACCGTCCGTTAAACAAAAATAATTGTGAGTCAACGTAAATTCAAGCAGGGATATAAAGAGATCAATATCAGGCCCTGTATATAATGTATTGTGTGTGATAAGATGCCTGACTGCGGCTAAGCCCGCTTGGTGCGGAATGCACGTATACAAGCTTGCTACATCTAGTGTGGCCAGAATAGTACCTTCTGGCACAGACCCCATTGACACCAACTTTCTCAATAGCATGTTGGAGTCCTTGAGGTGTGTGAACGTGGCCTGTATGCACGGCTGAAGGTAGACATCTAAAAAGATGGCTACTGCTTCGCACAGCGAGCCCCTGGCAGAGATGATCGGTCTGCCAGGCGGCTTCCGTGCATCTTTGTGTAATTTAGGGATGGCATAAAATATGGGAATCACTGGGTGCGTGCAAGTGAGCTTGTTGTGAATTTCTTGTGTGATGAGCCCATCTGATAATGCTGCTCTCAAAATCCCATCTAGTTCAACTTTATACTCCCTAGTGGGATCAGACTTCAAAGGACTATACGTGTCAATATAATATATATCCCACCATTCTTTGCAGGCATAACGGCGTATGCTTGAAGAAAATTCCAAATGACCGCTCTTGCGGTAAGAGCTGATCTTTGCTATGATAGGAATTCCTTGAGTCCTATCTGCGCATGCGTGGGCAGACATGTGCCACTGGGAGGGATCTATTAGAAATGCGGGAGAAGCCCATAGACACCATCTTAGCCAAGGGAGGGGGGGGGGGGCAGGCGGTGGCAATGGATGTCAGAGTGGAGGACAGGATGAGGCAGAATGGGGGTCATTGGTGACTAGTATATATATATTTATACATATATATATATAAAACATATACTGTGTGTATGTATATATATATATATATATATATATATATATATATATATATGACAGTATATCACAAAATATATTTACTAGAATATGACAGTGCACTCAGAGAGGGAGAAAGGGAGCGTATGTTTTTATATAGGCACGTACAGAACACAGACACCTCGTTCCTAATCCTCTCCTGGTGCCCCATCTACTCCTCCTCCTCTGCACTAGTGAAAGAAGGCACTGCTCTCCCCGCAGAGCGCCAGCCACAATAGGGAATCCGAGGTGAGCGCTGTAGCTGTACCGCCTGTTCGTAGCATAACAGCGCCTCACACGTCTGTCCCCCCGTCCCTCCTGCAGCAGAAGCTCCTCTCCCAACTTTCACAACCACTGCAGTCGCGCACAAGTGCCAGGCCTTTCTGGAGATGAGTGCTGGAGGGACTGCATCACAGTCTGCGGCCAGCGGGCTCACTGTACAGGAATGAGTCAGTTTGACTCATTGCTGCCATCACGTAACTGAAGACAATGGAGGCGAGGTGCCCCCTTTAAAGCAGGAGCCTGGCGGCAGCCGACCCCGTTGCCTCCCAGAGTTCTGCCTCTGACTCCGTGTATCTCATTCCTACTGCTATCCCTATATTCTGTAACCTGAGGGGGCTCCGTGCGTCAGGGTTATTAGATATTTCACAGGGTTATTAGGTATTTCCCAGGATATACGTATTTTGTATTTTTCTCTGTGTTTTTCAGTCACATTTTACCTCAGAAATCCTCTGTTTGTGCTGTCACACTGCACGGGGGGGTTTGTGTTAGGTATTATATCTGCTGATATTGTACTGTGTCGCCCGTGGTTTACGCTTTCATATCATGTCAGCTACAGGGGGTGATGGGCAGGGGGCGATGGGTCTGGGGCTGATTCCTCCGTGCCTGGATATGATGTCCCAGATGCATTTGAGGATAACATGGCTGCGGAGGGTTCAGGTTTTGGGGGTTCTGTACCCCCCAGTCAGTTTTTAACACTGAGGGCACATCAGGGCCCGCCTTGGTCTGCCTTTTCTAATTTACTGACTACGCTGGTAGCTAGACTTACGCCCCCTATGGGACCTGTTGTGCCTTATCAGCCTTATATGGTCCCTGCGGTTAATCCGCCATGGACAGATGCTCTGTCCACTCAGTTACAGCACTTGAATAACTCTTTGGATAAACTTATTCCTGACCCTCGCCCACCTAAGACTAAACCTAAGAAGTTTTCTAAGCAGGCTGTTACTTCCTCTCAATCCACGTATGTATACTGACCCCACAGACTCTGATCATGACGTTTCTGATGTGGAATCTGTTTCACAGGGGGATGTTCCTAATCTCTTAGAGGCTATCAGGCTCATTCTTCAGATTGATGATGATCCTGAGCCTGCTGCTACATCTAAGAAACCGGACAGGTTCAAACGTCAGTAGGTTACTAAATTGGCTTTACCTCATTCTGACCACTTGGTTGATATACATCAGGAACATAGGCGTGCGTAGGGGGGGTGCCTGGTGCGCACAGGCACCCCCTAATGTCTGGCACCCCAATCTCACATGCCTGATGCAGCGATCGCCGAGCAGGCTGATTACTGTCCCCTCTGTGCTGCACCCTGTCAGGACTGCATTACTGACCGGAAGCCTGGGTTAATCAAGGGTGCCACTGCCACCGGCTTTCATACTCCTGGCTCCACCTCCATGTACAAAAACTGCGTGATGTGATGTGCTCGCACGCCCACCCATCACACCCGCCAAACGCCCACCTCTCTCCTTATTTTCTATGCCAAAGCCAGCCACTGATGGGATCAGCATGCAGCCAGCATTCCTCTTAGGAAGACAAATTCAATACTGGCAGGTGGTCTGCAGCAGCATTGACACGTCACTCATTTTCCAGCAGCAGCAGTACTAGTCTGCGACTGTCAGTGTCAGTGAGTGACTGACTTGTAAGTAAGCTGCTGCAGCTTGCAGGGAAAAGAGAGGGGGAGCCAGACCAGGCTGAGGAGGAGCAGTGTAATTGCAGTGAGTGCCATCATGGGTGTTTGTTTGGTGCACACCACAACATCTGACAATGTACCTGCTTTATTAGGATTGGTACAAGGGTGGATACTTTATATTGCGTTGACCATCAATAGATGGTGCTAGACACGCCCAAAAGGCGGTTCTAGACACACCCCTTCGATGGTGCACCCCCTAATAAAATGTGCTGCGCACGCCTATGATCAGGAATCCTGGGAGAACCTAGGAAAGAAATTCACCCCGCACAAGAAGATGCTATCCCGCTATCCCCTTGCAGCAGAATTAAGTAAAAATTGGGAAACACCACCGCCGGTGGACTCGCAAATCGCTTGGCTGGTGGTGTCATCTGCTCTGCCTGTCACTACCATCACTTCTCTCAAGGAGCCGACGGATAAGCGTGTGGAGGGCTGCTTAAAAGCTATCTATACCCTTGCAGGGGCTGAGCATAGGCCCACCATTGCGGCTACTTGGGCCGCAGAAGCTATTGAGGCGTGGGCTCAGGAAATAGAGGCTGAGTTTCCATCCAATTTTTCTGAACATGCCGGACAATGTCTCTCTTATATTGTCACAGCATCTCATTATATTAAAGAAGCAGCTTCCGATGCAGGTGTTCTGGCAGCCAAGGCTGCTACGACATCCATTTTGGCTCACTGTATTCTCTGGTTACGGTCCTGGTCGGTGGACTTGGACTCTGAGAAAACCCTGGAGGTACTTCCTTTTAAAGCAAACATCCTCTTTGGTGAGGATCTCAACAAGATTGTCGCTGACTTGGCGTCTGCTAAGACTGCTTGTCTACCTAGTACTACTCCTTCGGCCCCAAAGGCTAAGAGTACTTCCTTTCATTCCTTTCATGCTCCGGGTAAAGCAAAGGGTCAGGTGTACCCAAAACAGTCTCGCACTTTCAAAACCAACAAGCCCAAGCCTAAATGTGCCTGGGCTGCCCGTCAGCCGGCTTCCAAATCTGACAAGCCTGCGGCATGATGGGGCAGTGGGAGGCCGACTTCTACAGTTCACCCAGGTATGGTTGAAGACCACTTCAGACGCTTGGGTACGGGAAGTCGTCACTCACGGATACGCTATATCCTCCAAGACACGTCCCCTCCTCGCTGTTGCCTGATGGACATCCCTACGGATCAGGTGAAGGCAACAACTCTCCGTTTAATGGTACAATCCCTCCTGGACACCGGAGTGGTAGTGCCGGTGCCTCTGGCTCAGAGGGGCAGGGGGTACTATTCAACGCTGTTCCTAGTCCCCAAACCGAATGGTTCCTCCCGGCCCATTCTTAACTTCAAATCTTTGAACAAGTTTGTGAGTGTCTCCAAGTTTCGTATGGAGATACTTCACTCTATTGTCCTGGCTTTGGAACCAGGAGACTATATGGTATCCCTGGATATACAGGATGCTTACCTGCATATCCTTATTGCCATGTCACATCAGCAATACCTGAGGTTTGCTATTGGCAATCTCCATTACCAATTCCGTGCCTTACCGTTTGTTTTTCACCAAGGTCATGGCAGTTATGAGGGCTTCACTCCGCCGTTGGGGCATCCGGATCCTGCTGTATCTGGAATACCTGCTGATCCTGACCAATTCCCCAGAAGTTCTCCTCCTTTGTTTGGATCTGACGGGCCAGTTTCTGCAAGCCCATGGGTGGCTCATCAACTGGAAGAAATCATCCCTGGTCCCTGCCCAGAGCATGGTTGTTTTTGTCACAGGAGAAAGTCCTGAAGCTACAGGACAAGATACGTTGCTTCCTTGCTTCCTCTCTCGTCCGCGTGTGTCGATACACTCGGCGATGCAAGTACTAGGCCTCATGGTGTCGGTTTTCAACATGGTGGAGTATGCTCGATTTCATTCCTGCCCTCTACAGAAACTGATTCTTGCCAAGTGGGACGGCCTGCCTCACCGGATCAGGTCTCAAATGATCTCCTTGTCTGTTACTGACCTGGTGGCTGCAGGACCAACGATTGAGTAGGGGTCGTCCCTTCTGGATCTCCAACTGGGTCCTTCTGATGATGGATGCCAGTCTGAGGGGTTGGGGCGCGGTGTTGGAGCAACACTCTCTTCAGGGTCGGTGGACCAGGGAGGAGTCTCTCCTCCCGATAAACATTCTGGAATTGCGGGCAGTGTTCAATGCTCTGAAACTGGCCCAGCATCTGGTACTGAACAGGCCTGTTCAAGTACAGTCAGACAACGCCACCACGGTGGCAAACATAAATCATCAAGGTGGCACTCGAAGCCGCATGGCAATGATGGAAGTGTCAAAGATTCTTCAATGGGCGGAACGCCATCTGCTAGCCATATCGGCAGTGTTCATTCCGGGGGTCCTCAACTGGGAAGCGGACTTCCTCAGTTGTCAGAACGTACACCCCAGAGAGTGGAGCCTTCATCCAGAAGTATTTCAACTCCTAGTGGACAAGTGGGGCCTACCAGATGTAGACTTGATGGCGTCTCGACACAATCACAAGGTTTCGGTCTTCGGAGCAAGAACAAGGGATCCTCAAGCGGGCAATCTCTGCCTGATGTTCATTCACTCAGGCTGTTTTACGGATTCAAGCTCCCTATGTCCCACCTGTGGCTCCTTGGGATTTATCGGTGGTTCTGGAGGCTTTGCAAGAGTCTCCGTTTGAACCTCTTGAATCTGCGGACCTTAAGTGGCTTTCCCTCAAGGTCTCGTTGCTGCTGGCTATTGCCTCTGCTAGACGGGTATCAGATTTGGGTGCCTTGTCTTGTAGGTCGCCCTATCTGAATTTCACCGTGACCGGGCGGTTCTTCGGACGCGCCCTGGTTATCTACCTAAGGTGGTGTCTTCTTTCCACCTTAACCAGGAGATCATGGTTCCGGCCTTTGTCTCTCCGGATTATCCTCCAAGAGTGGTCTTTGGACGTGGTACGGGCTCTCCGTATCTATGTGAAGTCTGATTCTCTCTTTGTACTGTTTGGTTTTCACAAACGTGGCTGGCCTGCTAACAAGCAGACCTTGGCCAGATGGATTAGAATGGTGATTGCACATGCTTATGTACAGGCTGGTCTTCCAGCTCCTGCTACCATCAAAGTCCATTCTACTCAGTCTGTTGGACCATCTTGGGCGGCCCGCCGTGGTGCGACCCTTGAACAATTGTGCAAGGTGGCTACGTGGTCCTCAGTGAACACGTTCATAAGGTTCTATGCCTTCGATACTTCCGCCTCCCAGGATGCTTCCTTTGGACGCCGGGTTCTTGTGCCCACTACAGTGCTTCCCCTCCCATAAGGAACTGCTTTAGGACATCCCCGATGTTATTCCCTGTGAAACCCCAGTGTACCCCGCAGCAGAAAGGAGATTTATGGTAAGAACTTACCCTTATTAAATCTCTTTCTGCAAGGTACACTGGATTCCACAGGGCGCCCACCCTGACACACTTAGCTTCTTTGGGTTGGTATGGCATTAGCCGCTGATACCTTCTCCTGTCGTGAGAATGTGGTGTCTGTGGCTACTAACTGTTGTCGTCTATTTTACCTGCTACTGCATTGGACTGGTTGACAAAACTGAGCTCCTGTGCACGGAGGCGGGGTTATAGAGGAGGTGGCACTGAGCATCTTGGGAACAGTCAAAGCTTTTAGCCTGTTGGTGCCTCGGATCAAGATCCTACTTTACACCCCAATGTTATTCCCTGTGGAATCCAGTGTACCTTGCAGAAAGAGATTTAACAAGGGTAAGTTGTTACCATAAATCTCCTTTTAATGTAGAAAAGAAGTCCTCAGTCACTTTTCCTGTGTCAAAGGAATTGAATACCCATGGGTTAATCCTGATAGGAAATTTCAAATCCCTAAAAGGTTACTCTCATCTTTTCCTTTTCCTCCTGATAGGAAAAAATGGGAACATACACAGATAGTGGTTGCATCAGTGTCCAGGCTGTCACGGAAAATAGTATTGCCTGTCCCTGGTGCAGCCTCCCTAAAAGTCACGGCTGATAGTAAAATTGAGACTACACTCAAATCCTTGTACACAGCTCCTGAGGTGGCCCAGGGGAGATTGTTTTACTCCCGCAATATACAGGACTCTGCGAACTTCAGTGGACTGCTGATGCGGACTCCGGGAAATGCGAGGAAGGTCTACCATTCACTGGAGAGGTCTTATTTGGAGACGAACTAGACAAATGGATCTCCAAAGCTAGTGCGTGTAAGACTACATATCTTCCTTCCGCAGCTCTCCCAGCCAGGAAGGCTTACTCAGCTTCAAATTTACAGTCCTTTCGGACTGCCAAGTTTAAGGGCAAGTTGAGACGAATGGTTGGTAACCTAACTGCGCTCATCCCCTACAGTTCTGAATGCTTGCACAGATGAAGTGATAAAGAGTGTCTAATAAAGTAGTGTCTAATAAAGTAGACTGGGTGATGGTCAAAATTGTATGTTTAATGGTACATAGACTGACCTATCAAAATATGATGATAAAACTTAACACACAAAAAAATGCAGTAAAGGAAAAGGATAATGAAATAAATTGAAATAATAACAACAGAGTATAAGTTCCAAGAGTAAGCACTGAAGATGATTCCCTATAGGTGCTTAGCCCTTGTGCCACTATCTTATGATAAGTTCCTTGTGGTGAATGGCAAAACTGAGGTGGCAATTAGACAAAAGGAAAGGGGGGGGGGGGGGGGTCCAAAAAGGGAAATTAATAAAGTCAGAATGGCTATATAAAGGTTCCTTTTGATTTTTTAATGCTCGCGGGTAAATGGAAGTCCTAGTCCTGACCGGACTAAGAAAGGTCTTTAAGCGTCTATCTTTAAAGCGGAGGACGGCGTCCCGTACCTCTATGAGTGAAGACAGGTACTAGTGCACTTTCGTTGCGGCCATAATGATAAGGGGTACAGGTGCAGGGGGGCTGCAAGATCTCTCAGCGGCTCCGGACAAGCTTTACACTCAGCTCACGTGCCCGCTCTGTCGGTTCGTCCTGCTACGGATCTCCCCGTGAGCTTGCGCCGTTCGCCGGGCCAGTCGTTGTCAGGGGGGAGGGTGCTCTGTCGTAGGGTCTGATTAGAACCCGTGGCAGTGGCGCACCTCCCCGCAATGGAGAACTCACCTGTGGGACCGTCTTGCTGCCCTTCCGTCTACACAGCTTACCGGTGAGGTGTCTGCGCCGTGGTTCCGAAGCTCTTGTTGCACTTTCCTGTTGTCCGTTGATATGTGTTCTGTGTCCTCGTTATTATCCAACGCGTTTCAACCGAATAGGTCTTGATATGTGTACTGTGTCCTTGTTATTCTCCAACGCGTTTCAACCGAATAGGTCTTTCCAGAGGATCTTATTTCGCAGGGCTACAGACTGGAGTTCCAAGAGCTCCCACCTCACAGATTCTTCACCAGTTTCATAAGTTTCATAACTTTACAGGACGCCATTCAAAAACTGGTACTGACTCAGGTCATTGTCCCAGTTCCACCTCATCAGCAAAACAAGGGGTACTATTCAACTTGTTTGTAGTACCGAAACCAGACGGTTTGGTAAGGCCGATTCTGAACCTCAAGTCATTGAACCCGTACTTAGAAGTGTTCAAATTCAAGATGGAGTCTCTGAGAGCGGTGATCTCAGGTCTAGAGGAGGAGAAATTCCTAGTGTCTCTGGATATCAAAGATGCGTACCCTCACATTCCGATCTGGCCGCCTCATCAGGCATATCTATGGTTTGAACTGCAGGACTGTCACTACCAGTTCCAGGCCCTGCCATTTGGTCTCTCCACGGCACCGAGGGTGTTCACCAAGGGGATGGCAGAGATGATGTTTCAACTCCGCAAACAGGGAGTGAACATAATTCTGTACCTAGATGATCTTCTGATAAAGGCGCCGTCCAGGGAGAGGTTGCTGGACAGCATTGGTCTTTCATTTAGACTTCTCCAGGATCACGGGTGGATTCTGAACCTTTCGAAATCTCACCTAAAGCCGACACGGAGGCTTCCATTCCTGGGAATGATACTGGACACGGAATCCCCAGTAATCCAGTAAATGGTTTGGGATGCCCTGAAGCCCACCCGGATATTGGTGCATCTATGCATTCGCCTTTCTGGGGAAAATAGTGGCCTCTTATGAGGCGATTCAATACGGAGGGTTTCTTGCAAGACCTTCCAGCTCGATCTGTTGGACAAATGGTCCAGACAGCATCTTCACATGTACCAGAGGATCCGTCTGTTGCCAAAAGCTAGGATCTCCCTTCTGTGGTGGCTACAGACTTCTCACCTCGTCGAGGGTCGGAGGGTCGGTATTCAGAATTGGATTCTGTTAACCACAGATGCAAGCCTCAGAGGTTGGGGAGTAGTCACCCAGGGGGTGCAGTTTCAAGGAAGATGGTCAAGTCAGGAAGTCGTCCTTCCAATCAACATTCTGGAACTCAGGGCCATGTACAACACCCTTCTGCAGGCCTCATATCTTCTTCAAGATCAGGCCATTCAGGTCCAGTTGGACAATGTGACGGCAGTAACGTACATAAACCGACAAGACGGAACTAAAAGTAGAGCAGCAATGTCAGAGGTGTCAAGAATTCTCCTGGGCAGAAAAACATGCTGTGGAGTTGTCAGCGGTCTTCATTCCGGGAGTAGACAACTGGGAAGCAGACTTCCTCAGCAGACACGACCTGCACCCGGGGGAGTGGGGCCTTCACCCGGAAGTGTTCAGGTGCTTGACACGTCGATGGGGATATCCACAAATCGACATGATGGCCTCTCATCTCAACAAGAAGCTCAAGCGGTATTGTTCCAGGTCGAGAGACCCACAGGCGGTGGCGGTAGACGCTCAGACGACTCCATGGGTCTATCAGATTGTGTACATGTTTCCTCCACTTCCTCTGATCCCAAGAATTCTCAAAAGAATAAAAGGGAAATGGTTCAAGCAATACTCATTGCTCCAGACTGGCCAAGAAGGGCCTGGTACGCGGACCTTCTGGAGATGCTTCTCGAAGATCTGTGGCCTCTACCTCTTCGCGAGGATCTTCTGCAACAGGGCCCGTTCGTCTATCAAGACTTACCGCGGTTACATTTGATGGCATGGAAGTCGAACGGCTGATTCTAGCAAGGAGAGGGATCCCTGACAAGGTTATTCTGACTATGATCCAAGCCAGGAAGGGGGTAACGTCTAAACATTACCACCGTACTTGGAAGAAATATGTCTCTTGGTGTGAGAGCAGAAATAATTTTGCGGTGGAATTTCATATGGGATGTTTCCTGCTTTTCTACAGGCAGGTGTGGATGTGGGCCTCCAGCTGGGCTCCATAAAAGTCCAGATTTCGGCCTTATCCATTTTCTTTCAGAAATAATTGGTTTCTCTCCCTGAGCTCCAGATGTTCTTGAAAGGTGTTCTGCACATACAACCTCCCTTTGTGTCTCCCACGGCACCTTGGGATCTCAATTTGGTGCTGTAGTTCCTCCAATCAGACTGGTTTGAACCATTAAAATAAAAACATAAAATATCTTACGTGGAAGACCGTCGCACTGTTGGCATTGGCTTTGGCGAGGCGTGTGTCGGAGCTGGGGGCATTGTCTCACAAGAGCCCCTATTTAATTTTCCATGAGGATAGAGCTGAACTCAGAACTCGTCAGCAATTTCTTCATAAGGTGGTGTCGGCGTTCCACATCAACCAACCTATTGTGGTTCCGGTAGTTACCGAGACCTCTGCTACTTCAAAGTCTTTGGAGAGGACTTTGATGGTGTATGTAAAGAGAACAGCTCGTCACAGAAAATTGGACGCACTGTTTGTTATTTATGATCCCAATTTGATTGCATGCTGTATCAGGCTCGCTATCCAGCATGCTTATTCCACGGCAGGCTTGCCAGTTCCAAAATCTGTATACAGGCCCACTCTAGTAGGTCGGTGGGTTCTTCTTGGGTGGCTGCCCGGGATGTCTCGGCTTTACAGCTCTGCCGAGCAGCTACTTGGTCGAGTTCGAACACGTTTGCTAAGTTCTACAAGTTTGATACTTTGGCCTCTGAGGACCTTCAGTTTGGTCAATCAGCTCTGCAGAGACCTCAGGACTCTCCCACCCAGTTTGGGAGCTTTGGTACATCCCCATGGTACTAAATGGAACCCCAGTATCCTCTAGGACATAAGAGAAAATAGGATTTTAATTACCTACCGGTAAATCCGTTTCTCGTAGTCCATAGAGGATACTGGGCGCCCGCCTGGTGCTTCATTCTTCCTGCACTGTTACTTGGTTAAGTATTATTGGTTCAGCTGTTACTGTTCCTGTTTCCAGTCTGGTTAGCGTAGCTTTCCCCTTGTGTGTGCTGGTTTGGAATCTCACCACTATCTTTATCTATCCTTCTCTCAAAGTATGTCCGTCTCCTCGGGTACAGTTTCCTAGACTGAGTCTGGTAGGAGGGGCATAGAGGGAGGAGCCAGCCCACACTATCAAATTCTTAAAGTGCCCATGGCTCCTAGTGGACCAGTCTATGCCCCATGGTACTAAATGGAACCCCAGTATCCTCTAGACTACGAGAAATAAAAATCCTATTTTCTTTTTCATCCACTAGGGGTCACTGGAGTACTCTTGGGACATACCAAAGTTTCCCCATTGGGCGGGAGAGCTGGTTGGCACCTGTAACACTAGACGGCCAAGGCTAGATGCTGATGCCGCAAACGTTTCAAACTTGTAAAAGCGCACAAACGTGTGCACTGATGACCATGTAGCTGCACGGCAAAGTTGCATCGTAGAAGCTCCACGACCTGCTGCCCAAGATGTTCCTACAGAACGCGTGGAATGTGCTGAAATTTATGCAGGCGGTTGTAGACTAGCATGAAAGTAAGCTTGACGAATGGTCAGCCTAATCCATCCAGGCAAGGTTTGTTTGGAAGCTGGCCAAACTATCTTGACTGCATCATAGAGAACAAACAATGTATCCGTTTTACGTATTGTTGATGTTTGGGCTACATAAACGTGAAGAGCGCTTACCACATCCAAAGTAGCTGGAGTTCCTGAACCTTCTGAAAAAATAGGAACTACGATTCGTTGATTGATGTGAAAAGAAGATACTACCTTTGGTAGAAAAGCAGGATTTGTCCGAAGTTCTGCTCTGTCATCATTAAACACCAGATACGGTGGTTTGCATGACAACGCACTTAACTCTGAAACACGCCTTGCCGAAGCTAAGGCTAATAGAAAAACTGTTTTCCAAGTTTGAAACTTAACATCCACTTGTTGGAAGGGTTCAAAAATTGAAGACTGCAAAAAATCTAAACCTAGATTCAAGTCCCATGGAGCTGTAGGTGGTAACAATGGAGGTTGAACTCTAAGGACACCTCGCAGGAAAGTGTGAACTGTTGGCAAAAGAGCCAAATGCCTTTGAAAGAAAATTGACAAGGCAGAGACCTGCACCTTTAGTGTAGCTAAACGTAGTCGTCCATCTAAGCCCACCTGTAAAAATAGCAAAAGACGGTATAACTTACACCAGCCTATATAAAATTTACAAATCCTGTGATAATGAGCTGCTGTAACTGGCTTTCTAGCACGTATCATGGTTGGTATAACCGACTGTGGAATGCCCTCTTGTCTTAAGAGAGTGATTTCAACAGCCACCCCATCAAACACAGTCGCGCTAAATCAGGATAAAGGAACGGACCCTGTTGTAGTAGGTCTGGACGTAGCGGAAGCGGCTATGGACCGTCTGCAAGTACACCGCAGAGATCCGAGAACCATGCTCTCCGAGGCCAATGAGGCGCCACTAGTATGACTGTCGTGGATTCTTTTTTGATCCGCTTTAACAACTGAGGAAGCAGCGGAAATGGTGGAAATAGATACATGAGGCTTACGGCCACGCTATTGTGAGAGCATCCACTGCCACTGCCTTTGGATCTCTTGTTGTGGACACATACTGGGGTGTCTGATGATTTTGGCGAGATGCCATTAGATCCACCTGTGGATAACCCCACCGCTGGACCAACACCTGGAAAACTTCTGGATTTAAAATCAATTCTCGTGGATGAAAATCCTGACAGCTGAGATAATCTGCTTCCCAGTTTCTACTCCTGGAATGAACACTGCCAACAATATCACTTGGTGATGCTTTGCCCATTTCAGGATTTGAGCAACTTCTCGCATGGCCATGCGACTTCGAGTTCCTCTTTGTTTGTTGCTGTATGTGACTGCCATTGCATTGTCTGACTGAACATGAACAGTCTGAGACTGGAGCATGTGAACTGCCTGTCGCAGTACGTTGTAAATCGCCCTGAGTTCCAGGACATTTATTTCTCGGTCTGACCATAGACCCTGAAGCTGACAAAGTAGGACCACTGCTCCCCAACCTCTGAGACTTGCATCCGTCGTCAGCATAATCCAAATCCAGACTCTTTCCCGCGGTGAGATTGTGTATGTAGAGTCATCAGAGTAGTGATACTCTGGCCCTTGAAGACAACCGGACCAACTGATGAATTTGTAGATGAGAGCCTGACCACTATGCGAGAAGATCCAGTTGAATAGGATGTGAGTGAAATCTTCCGAACTGGAGTGCTTCGAAAGACGCCACCATCTTTCCTAACAGTCGAATGCATAAATGCACCGAAACTGGTCGAGGTTTGAGTACTAACTGTATCAGATGACGAATACTTTGTGCTTTCTGTTCTGGCAGGTAAATTTGTTGATCCACCGTATCCAGAATCATTCCTAGGAATTGAATTCTTTGAGATGGAACCAGGCTTGATTTCTTGAGGTTGACAATCCAACTGTGCTGAACTAGTACATTGTACGTCAGGAAGGCATTTTGAAGGAGTATTTGTTGAGATGGAGCCTTGATGAAATGGTCGTTTAAGTACAGAACTATTATCGCTCCCAGGGATCTGAGATGAGCTAGCATCACAGACATCACCTTTGTGAATAACCAAGGTGCTGATGAGAGGCCAAACGGTAGTGCCTGAAATTGATAATGGTTTTGTTGTACTGCAAACCTTAAGTATGCCTGATGTGGTGGCCAAATTGGAATGTGTAAGTACACATCCTTGAGATCCAGCGAAATCATGAATTCCTGTGGTTCTAAACCTGCAATCACTGACCGCAGGAATTTCATCTTGAATCTGTAGTAAGCGATGTACTGATTGTGCCCCTTCTGCTTTGGTACTACAAAAAGATTGGATTAATTACCTTGATCCTGTTGGTGAACTGGAACCTGAATCAAAACTGCTGAATCTACCAGAGGCTGAATCGCGATCTGCAGAACCGCCTTTTTGTCTCCTGACACAGGCAGGCCTGTCTTGAAAAACCGCATTGGTGGTAGACAATCAAACTCTATTTTGTAACCTCTGAACACTAAATTGTGGATCCACCCATTTGTGGATGTCTGAAACCATGCCAAGTGAAATGTCTGAAGACATGCTCCCACAGCTGAAGATCCAAGATGGGCTGGAATCCCATCATGCCACTGGCTTGTCAGCGGCCTTTGTGTCACTGGCTTGTACCACGTCCTCTACCATGCCTACTCTGTGTGGTTGTTCCTCTAGCACGGCCTCGAAAGGACTGAGGTCTAAAAGATTTGAATGCTGGTCCAGCGTATTTCCTTTTAGGAACTGGTGCTGGCAATGGCAGGAAAACAGACTTTCCCCCAGTAGCATGAGAAATCCATTTGTCCAATTCAGGACCAAAAAACATATCGCCAGTGTAAGGCAACAATTCCATTCCTCGTATTGACTCTGCCTCGTTCTGCCAAGAACGCAGCCAAAGCGCCTGTCAGGCCGCAACTAGTGATGATGAAAGCCGAGAACTAACCTGGCCGACGTCCATATAAGCCGTACCTAAATACTCAGCCGATTCACAAATGTGATCAGCAAGAAGTATAAGCTGGTCTAAAGAAAGATCCTGTTGTAGGCCCAACTTGAGCTGTGTTGCCCATGCAACTACATCCTTGTTAACCCAAACTCCAACTAAAGCAGGTCTAAGCAACACCCCTACTGCTGTATACATTGACTTTAGTATAGCTTCCAGCTTATGCTCTGACGGGTCTTTAAGCGTCATTGCAGCTGGGACTGGAATGGTTAACCTCTTTGAAAGTTTTGAAACTGTGGAATCCACTGTTGGTGGATTTTACCATTTAGTTGTCATAGACTCTGGGAATGGGTAGTTAGACAGAAATTGCCTAGGCATAGAAAACCGTTTATCTGGATTTTTCTATGCTTCCGTTAACTGCTTAGTAAGAGAATCTAAATAAGGAAAACACAGTTACCCTCTGTTTTTTAGCAAATAAAACCTCATCATTTGATAGAGGTTCCTCAATCTCAGTAAAATTTAGCACCTGGCGTACTGCCCTGATGAGATTGTCAATGGCTAGGCTATCAGTAACCTTACTGACTCCTGACCTAATTCAACTTCCTCTTGTTCCTCATGAGATATAAGGTCTGGCATTGAATCATCAGAATGAAACACAGCTGAAACAGGTAAATTATGAGACAAACAATGACTACTCTTAGGAATTGAGCTATACCTGGACTTTTGTAATCCCTGAAAAGTCCCTTGACATATCCTGAGCCCACTCTGGCAGCTCAGACGGTATTAACCTAGAATCAGACCTAGCTGCCTCACAATCTTTTTGCGCAGGGGCTAACTCTGACTTTAACTTGGTCATCACACCTGCTATCATTGCCCAAGGAGGATCAGGGTAGAAGTTTCGTATTTGGACCTGTATTTGCAAGACACACTGTGCAAGTGGTAGTTCCATCAGGTAACACACTCTCACAGACATCGCAGACAAGCTGCTTCTTTGATGTTGCATTAGCTTTACTCATCATGCACACAGATAGACAGACAGGTAGACAGTGAAACACAAGTCCCCACGACTCAGTAAAATTTTTTTAACTAAAGTTTCTATAAGCTAGAAGTGTACTGCACCTGGTACATACTAAAATCTGTTAAATATGTGCTTCACTGAAATTCCTACTAACACACTTGCCCCCTTCAGAGACCGAGTGTTGTAGATGACACCAAATTCCTGGAAGAAGAACCAGGAAGTTGTGTTAAAATAGCTTCCAGCCATGTGCTTATTTTTTTTTTCAACATAGAAACAGTTTGTGCACTATATAAGCATAGCATTGTACGTCAGTAAGGCATTTTAGGGTTAATAGTCTGTTTTAACTGACAAATCATACATCCCCATAAGTAAGGGTTAATCGCAGTTAGGGAACTCTTACAGCTCTCCCACACTGCAATCTCCCCCCTCAGCATAATATACCAACTCCGATCGCCACCCTCAACTTAAAGCACCAACCACGATCTCCCCCCTCAGCTTAATGCAGGTAAGATTACTGGCAGTCCACGGCAGCAATAAAATCTGTCTGCAGCCGGGGAGCAGCGAGGGGCGAGCCGCAGCAGCAGTGATGCAGTCCGCGGCTGTTGTGAAGGAGTGGCAGCGGCAGCGCGATCTCCCCCTGCGAGCTGATCGTGTTGTACACTGGGGAGCGGAGAGCGACCAGTGACAGCAGCGTGTGACCATGGCTGGGCATGGATGCTGGGCAGCGGCTTCCATACACAGGAACATGCAATCCCACACATGGCGGGGCCGCAGCATGAGCTGACCGCCCCGCTCCCCAGTTACCATAACATGTCACACTTTAAAACGGAGCGGCGGTAGTGTGAACTGCCTGCCTGTTCTTTACCTGTGTTAAGTAGAGGCTCTGACGGGGATTCCTGATTAAGCACTGTCCAGCTCCTGCAGCCTTATGCTGAAATCAGCTGCCGCTGATTAGGTCTATGACGGGGCTCCTCTCCTGAGCGCCGACAAGCCTATGCAGCACTCAGCTGCATACCCAAACCTGGACCCACGCTTCTTAGTAAGCTGGGAAGGGATTGGGAAATTGAAAAAAGAAAAATCCTTTTTAAAAAGAAAAGTTAAGTCTGGAGATCCCTCCAAACGTGTGCCTTCCTGGCGAGGCACAAAAAAACACTTAGGTATCTTGGGAGTATGGAGGGGGTAGAGGGTTTCTAATTTAAATATTTAAATGTGCCTATCCCTGCTTACGCCCTATCCATATCCCAGGAGTACTCCAGTGACCCCTGGTGGATGAAAAAGAAATCATTTTACAATCTGTCACAGATTACATCCAGTCATCCACACACATAATAAGACTCTCCTACTAGTCTCTCAACTCCAAACCTTCAAGTTTAAGCATTTCCAGAAAACGCGCCTCTTCAGGGCAGCTTATCAAATTCCAGAATCACTGACATAAGCTTCACAAGCTATCTAATGACATACCCAGCTTACACAGTCCACCCAACCTCACACATATTTTCTCTTTCTTCACGTCCACATTCTCCTCCTCCTGACCCCTGGCCAACACTGCTATGCCTGTGCGACTGGAATTGATCATAGTACATACAGGGCAGGCCAATGTATGAAAGTTTATCTTGGGCAATGTTATGTTATTGAAATATCAATCAATCAACACATACAATGACTCATATTTACCTTAGAAAACACTGAAGGATGGTGTGTCTTCAAGTGTCTCTTCAAATTTGTAGTGTTTTTTCCAGCCATCTTAATTCCACTCAGCACTCCATCCTCACTGGAAATAATACACTGTGTCTTTCTTTCAGTTTTACAATAACTGATTCTGAAGTGTGTCCATAAATCATCTCTCCGTTTCCTTTCTACTGCCAATATATAAATATATATATATATATGTATATATATATATATATACATTTATACATGCAACACACTATATATATATATACATATATATATTTATAGTTACTATATATATATATATATATATACAGAACATAGAATCGGCACTCACTGTCGCTGATACTTGCTCCGGTGCCCTCCAGAAAAAATACATGCAGATAGCTGTCCTGAGAAGCGGCGGCACTCAGAGTCTGGTCTCCGTTGATTAAAGTGCAATAGTGCTTTAATAAATCACGGTGTGCGACGTTTTGGGGCCACAACGCCCCTTCTTCAAGGTGATACAAACAATACTGTAAAACAACATACCTTTAAAGCATTGGAAGACCCGCAAACGGGACGAGCTGGCCGGTTCCTGTGTGAAGACCCGCCCCCAGCTCGGCTCACCAGTGGTGTGACGCACTTCCGCCCATCGGACCTGGCAACCGCGACTTCCTGGAGACCTGGGAGCAGTAAGGTCGCCATGGCAACTCATGTAACCCAGACGTCGGAGACCCGACGCTGGGAACAGTAAGGCAACCACGGCAACCCGTGCACTCCACACGCCGGGAGCCTGACGCTGTCATGTTACAGGGGCTGAAATAAAACAAAGTGTAACATATAATAAACACATCAATTGCTAACAATGTGAAAGTGAACATGAAAAAAGGCCATTACTGTTTGAAAATGGTCAGTAATATCTAAAAGGAACAACCATCGGAACATAATGTCTAATTGCATAATCCATACTAACTATATGGTATTTGATCTATAAGCAATCTAATCCAATACCTATCACCTAATCACAGTTATTTCCGAAAGAGTTGATTTGAAACGATCCGTTAGGAAATATACTAAAGGCAAAATGTTTGTGGATTGTGCACCCCCTACATGATGTTCCACTGGATTTTATCATTAAGCCCTGCTGGTTTGATGGTGTTCAAAACATATATCCATCTTGCCTCCATATTTAAAAGCTGGCCACCCCTATCCCCTCCTCTCAAAGACTTGGGGACATGGTCAATGATTTGAAATCTAAGATCATGCAAAGAGTGCCCTAGCTCTGCATAGTGTCTGGCCACCGGTTGGTACGACACCCTGCCACCCAAGGCACTCTTGGCTGCAGATCTATGTAAGGCAAGTCTCTCCCTGGCGGTGCGAATAGTTTTACCCACGTATTGTAACTTTCACGGACAGGTGATTACATAAATGATATGGGACGTGGTGCACGAAAGAACATGAAAAATCCTAAATACTCTGCCTGTATTACTGGATATAAATGAGGACCCCGTTTGGAAATATGTACATGTTTTACAGCCCAGGCACCGATAACAGCCTGGGGCTTTTGAAAGAAAATTGGTGGTCAATGCAGAACCCATTCCTGTTACATCCGCATGTACTACATGGTCCCTAATATTTTTCCCTCGTGTAAAACAGGTAAGCGGACGCTTATTTTTAAACGTAGGTAAGCTTTGTTTATCGATCCTCTTAGGTTTTAACATGTCTGCTCTAGGCATAGACATGACCTCTTGTTTGTATTGCAATAATTCTGAGCGATTGTACCATCGTGCTACAAACCGGTCTACCACTGTGGTGAGGACCCCGTCCAGTTTCTCACTGTCACTGGTAATTCTAGCTGCCCTTATAAGTAGGGAATGGGGAAGACCCATTTTCAGGGCCCTCGGGTGGTGGCTATTATGGCGCAGTAGGGTGTTTTTTTCAGTAGGTTTATAATAAACCTCTGTGCTGATCTTATTATTATTCAAGCACACCTTAACATCTAGATAGTTGATACATCTAAAGTCAATTGATGCCGTGATCTTAATGGCAGATGGTTGACTATTAATGCTAGATACCAGTGCATCAAACTTCTCCTGGCCTCCTGTCCAAAGAATAAAGATGTCATCAATATATCTTGAATAATGTAAGATATATTGACTGACATCTGTGGAATTGAAAAACATCTCCTGTTCCTCCCTGAACATAAAAATGTTGGCGAACGATGGGGAGACATTGCTCCCCATCGCACACCCGCTAATCTGGCGGAAAAACTTCCCATCAAACAAAAAATAATTTCTAATTAGTGTCAATTCTAGCAGTTGTAGGAATAAGTCCACATCAATAGAAGTCACTTTTTCTTGGATCAGGAAGGACCAGTGGCGTGCGGTGAGGTCATTGGCTGGTGAGGTACTGCAGCCATAATGATCCGCAAAGTCCGGCGATGAACCTTACTGCCACTTGTGATGTCATGGAAGTAGGCTGACAGTGCCTGTCTACTTCTATTTTTCTATTTAAACATTTATATATTTTTTGAAAATATGTGTTTTAGGTAGCCCTTGAGTTGAAATAGTTGGGGGATTTGGGATCAGAGTTAGGTACCCCTTTTTACACATTACAGGAGACAGTCCCCCTTTTTACACATTATGGCAGACAGCGTCCCCCTTTTTACACATTACGGCAGACAGCGTCCCCTTTTTACACATTACGGCAGACAGTCCCCCTTTTTTAGACATAATGTCAGAAAGCGTCCCCCTCTTTTACTCATTACGGCAGACAGTCCCCATTTTTTACACATTACGGCAGACCGTCCCCCTTTTTTAGACATTACGGCAGACAGCGTCCCCCTCTTTTACTCATTACGGCAGACAGTCCCCCTTTTTATACACATTACGGCAGACAGAGTGCCCTATTTTACACATTACGGCAGACAGCGTCCCCTTTTTTACACATTACGGCAGACAGCGTCCCCTTTTTTACACATTACGGCAGACAGCGACCCCTTTTTACACATTACGGCAGACAATCCCCCTTTTTTAGACATAATGTCAGACAGCGTCCCCCTCTTTTACTCATTATGGCAGACAGTCCCCCTTTTTTACACATTACGGCAGACAGCGTCCCCTTTTTACACATTACGGCAGACAGCGTCTTCCTTTTTACACATTACGGCAGACAGTCCCCCTTTTTTACACATTACGGCAGACAGAGTGCCCTATTTTACACATTACGGCAGACAGCGTCCCCTTTTTTACACATTACGACAGACAGCGTCCCCTTTTTTACACATTACGGCAGACAGCGACCCCTTTTTACACATTACGGCAGACAATCCCCCTTTTTTAGACATTACGGCAGACAGCATCCCCCTCTTTTACTCATTACGGCAGACAGCGTCCCCTCTTTTACACATTACGGCAGACAGCGTCCCCCTTTTTACACATTACGGCAGACAGTCCCCCTTTTTTACACATTATGGCAGACAGTCCCCATTTTTTAGACATTACGGCAGACAGCGTCCCCCTCTTTTACACATTACGGCAGACAGCGTCCCCCTTTTTTACACATTATAGGAGACAGTCCCCTTTTTTACACATTACGGCAGACAGCGTCCCCCTTTTTACACATTACAGCAGACAGTCCCCCTTTTTTACACATTATGGCAGACAGCGTCCCCCTCTTCTACTCATTATGGCAGACAGCGTCCCCCTTTTTTACACATTACGGCAGACAGCATCCCCTTTTTTACACATTACGACAGACAGCGTCCTTTTTTTTACACATTACGACAGACAGCGTCCCCTTTTTTACACATTACGGCAGACAGCGACCCCTTTTTACACATTACGGCAGACAATCCCCCTTTTTTAGACATTACGGCAGACAGCATCCCCCTCTTTTACTCATTACGGCAGACAGCGTCCCCTCTTTTACACATTACGGCAGACAGCGTCCCCCTTTTTACACATTACGGCAGACAGTCCCCCTTTTTTACACATTATGGCAGACAGTCCCCCTTTTTTAGACATTACGGCAGACAGCGTCCCCCTCTTTTACACATTACGGCAGACAGCGTCCCCCTTTTTTACACATTATAGGAGACAGTCCCCTTTTTTACACATTACGGCAGACAGCGTCCCCCTTTTTACACATTACAGCAGACATTCCCGCTTTTTTACACATTATGGCAGACAGCGTCCCCCTCTTCTACTCATTACGGCAGACAGCGTCCCCCTTTTTTACACATTACGGCAGACAGCATCCCCTTTTTTACACATTACGGCAGACAGCATCCCCCTTTTTTACACATTACGGCAGACAGCGTCCCCCTTTTTACACATTACGGCAGACAGTCCCCTTTTTTACACATTACGGCAGACAGTCCCCCTTTTTTAGACATTATGGCAGACAGCGTCCCCCTCTTTTACTCATTATGGCAGCTTTCTTATTTTTTTAAGTGTGTGTGTGTGTATTTTTTACTCGCCTTGGGGGGCAACAATCCGGACACTCTCCTCGGCTGCGCGACGATGGTCTCAGGGGCTTAGTAGGGGCAGCGGGACTCGGGGACGACGGCGGCGGCGGGACAAGGGGAAGGCGCGCCTCACACTCCTTCCACTGGTGGGACAGAGGCTTAGGCTCCGGGACAGATCCCCTCCCGCTCTGCTGACTCTGGCCTGACAGGGCCAGCCGCCAGCCACCCGCTCCACTACTGCTGCTCACTCTTAGCTACAGGGGCGTGCTATGGGTTGAAAGCACGCCCCTGCCACTCCCCTGTCAAAGCGGCACTTCCACAAAGTGCCGCTTCAGATGCATTTTTTCATGGGCTTTTACTGCCCAATTCTTAATACCATCTACCCGCTACCTGCTCGTTGCAATGACAATGTGAGGCACCGACAGCGGTACCTCCTAAACTCACTTAAAATGATTATTTTAAACTAAAAGAATCATTCAAATAATATAAAGCCTAATGCATATACTTATGACACAGAATATGTGTCATAAGTATTTTCTTTATATTATTTTAATGATTATGTGCCTCCCCTGACTGCACGTTCCTGGGAAGGACCTCATAGCCAGTAGTCCCTGCGAGTGTGGGATAGCAGTATAAAGACGGCAGATCGTGCACATCAACGTACCATCCGGAATCTTCCCCAATGAATTCAACCGTATCAAAAAGGAAGTAGTGTCCTTAATGAAGTTATGCTGTTTGACAACCATGGGCTGGAGGATGCTATCCAGGAAGATGGAGACTGATTGGTACTGCCAGGAGGCTTGGTAAGGCTTTTATGAATTTTGGGTACCGTGAACAAAACCGGTACCCTGGGATGCTCCTGCTTTACTGCCTGGCATAGTTTCTCCGAAATCCTTCTGGAGTACTGTGCTTGATTCAAAATGTTATCAATCTCAGCCTTGTATTGCACTGTTGGATCCGTTACTAGTGGTTGATATACTCTTGTGTCCGCTAGTTGGTTATAAATCTCACGTTTGTAATCTGATAAATTCAGGATCACAATTCCGCCCCCCTTGTCGGCGGGGCGGATTACTAGGACCCCAGTTGCTTGAGTGCTCTCATCTCAGATTTGGATAGATTATAGTTGATTTTGGATGATGCAGCTGAATATTTGGTCATGGAATCGTCCAAGAGGCGCGTCACCGATTTAATTGATGCATTGCTTGACTGTGCATTTACAGGAGTTTTTCCAGAACCGTGAAGATACTAATAGCATAGAACCACATCAGCACTTTATCCGACAGAGACACAAGTCCACTTTCGATCCACAGTCAAGCAATGCATCAATTAAATTGCTGACGCCGACAAGGGGGGCGGAATTGTGATCCTGAATTTATCAGATTATAAAAGTTATACAAGGAAAAGCAATACAAGGCTGAGATTGATAACATTTTGAATCAAGCACAGTACTCCAGAAGGATTTCGGAGAAACTATGCCAGGCATTAAAGCAGGAGCATCCCAGGGTACCGGTTTTGTTCATTGTACCCAAAATTCATAAACGCCTTACCAAGCCTCCTGGCAGGCCCATAATCTCGGTCCAACAGTCACTATACCAACCAGTCTCCATCTTCCTGGATAGCATCCTCCATCCCCTGGTTGTCAAACAGCATAACTTCATTAAGGACACTACTTCCTTTTTGACACGGTTGAATTCATTGGGGAAGATTCCGGATGGTACGTTGATGTGCACGAACGACATCTGCAGTCTTTATACTGCTATCCCGCGCTCGCAGGGACTACTGGCTATGAGGTCCTTCCTGATCCAAGAAAAAGTGACTTCTATTGATGTGGACTTATTCCTGCAACTGCTAGAATTGACGCTAATTAGAAATTGTTTTTTGTTTGACGGGAAGTTTTTCCGCCAGATTAGCGGGTGTGCGATGGGGAGCAATGTCTCCCCATCGTTCGCCAACATTTTTATGTTCAGGGAGGAACAGGAGATGTTTTTCAATTCCACTGATGTCAGTCAATATATCTTACATTATTCAAGATATATTGATGACATCTTTATTCTTTGGACAGGAGGCCAGGAGAAGTTTGATGCACTGGTATCTAGCATTAATAGTCAACCATCTGCCATTAAGATCACGGCATCAATTGACTTTAGATGTATCAACTATCTAGATGTTAAGGTGTGCTTGAATAATAATAAGATCAGCACAGAGGTTTATTATAAACCTACTGAAAAAAACACCCTACTGCGCCATAATAGCCACCACCCGAGGGCCCTGAAAATGGGTCTTCCCCGTTCCCAACTTATAAGGGCAGCTAGAATTACCAGTGACAGTGAGAAACTGGACGGGGTCCTCACCACAGTGGTAGACCGGTTTGTAGCACGAGGGTACAAGCGCTCAGAATTATTGCAATACAAACAAGAGGTCATGTCTATGCCTAGAGCAGACATGTTTAAACCTAAGGAGAGGATCGATAAACAAATTGTCCCATTTATCACCAATTACAACGTCTCCAGTCCAGTAGTCCCAAGAGCTCTGAGGGACTTGTGGCCCATAGTATCTTCGGATAAGAGCTTACCTACGTTTAAAAATAAGCGTCCGCTTACCTGTTTTACATGAGGTTAAAATATTAGGGTCCATGTAGTACATGCGGATGTAACAGGAATGGGTTCTGCATTGACCACCAATTTTCTTTCAAAAGCCCCAGGCTGTTATCGGTGCCTGGGCTGTAAAACATGTATGTATTTACAAACGGGGTCCTCATTTACATCCAGTAATACAGGCAGAGTATTTAGGATTTTTCATGTTCTTTCGTGCACCACGTCCCATATCATTTATGTAATCACCTGTCCGTGAAAGTTACAATACGTGGGTAAAACTATTCGCACTGCCAGGGAGAGACTTGCCTTACATAGATCTGCAGTCAAGAGTGCCTTGGGTGGCAGGGTGTCGTACCAACCGGTGGCCAGACACTATGCAGAGCTAGGGCACTCTTTGCATGATCTTAGATTTCAAATCATTGACCATGTCCCCAAGTCTTTGAGAGGAGGGGATAGGGGTGGCGAGCTTTTAAATATGGAGGCAAGATGGATATATGTTTTGAACACCATCAAACCAGCAGGGCTTAATGATAAAATCCAGTGGAACATCATGTAGGGGGTGCATAGTCCACAAACATTTTGCCTTTAGTATATTTCCTAACGGATCGTTTCAAATCAACTCTTTCGGAAATAACTGTGATTAGGTGATAGGTATTGGATTAGATTGCTTATAGATCAAATACCATATAGTTAGTATGTATTATGCAATTAGACATTGTGTTCCGATGGTTGTTCCTTTTAGATATTACTGACCATTTTCAAACAGTAATGGCCTTTTTTCATGTTCACTTTCACATTGTTAGCAATTGATGTGTTTATTATATGTTACACTTTGTTTTATTTCAGCCCTTGCAACATGACAGCGTCAGGCTCCCGGTGTCTGAAGTGCACGGGTTGCCGTGGCTGCCTTACTGTTCCCAGGTCACACCACTGGTGAGCCGAGCTGGGGGTGGGTCTTCACACAGGAACCGGCCAGCTCGTCCCGTTCGCGGGTCTTCCAATGCTTTAAAGGTATGTTGCTTTACAGTTATTGGTTGTATCACCTTGAAGAAGGGGCGTTGTGGCCCCGAAACGTCGCACACCGTGATTTATTGAAGCACTATTGCACTTTAATCAACGGAGACCAGACTCTGAGTGCCGCCGCTTCTCAGGACAGCTATCTGTATATATATATATATATATATATATATATATATATATATATATATATGCAACACTGCCTGTGCATTCCCCCGCCCCATATTATATGCCACACACTGTACAATGTATGTGCATCATGCCCCCCCCCCCCCATCATGCCCCTCCGCACCAGTTTACTTTATCCTTGAAGCTAGATGGATTTTTGATTTGAGGACTGACACATGGGTTGAATGAGGCTAGCCCCTATGGAATTTTCCTGGATTAACTCCCTATTTTATTTCTCCCTATAAAGATTTTTTTTATTGCGAAAGATCTTTCTCTATGCAGCAGATCCTCTTTATATTAGTATAAATGTATATTTTTTTTGTGTGTTAATGTTTGTCTGTATTTTTATATATATTGTTTTTATTGTATATGTAACTATTACTGCGCTAGCTTGGACAGTGCTGTACCTGTTTGAAATTTCTTTATTGTCAGTACTGAGACAGCTGGTCCTTGTCTGGTGACTTTTTATACAAGAATGATTAAAATCTTCTGAGGTTGTTGACAATGTTCATGTTATGCTTGCTGGGCCATTTATACCCGATTTTCTTTGTTCTTTTAAGCAGTTACTTACTATGGTGAACTGTGTTTACATTCAGTAATAGAATTGTCTGTATTGCCGGTTACCACGGTGATGCGATGTCACTTCCAGTTTCGGCATGCGTTCCACCGCTGGTGGAACGCGTAGCGCTACCTGTTTGGCAGTGCTGAAGTGCAGCGACGTCTACTCTCCCTTTTGAATGGGGTTTATCAAGTGTGCTTTATTATAGCACCTAATCGCTTTGTTAACTATTGATTCCTGTAACTTTGACTCTGATAATTTCTGTAGATCACACTGTTTTTCTGACACTTCCCCTCTGTGAGATGACTGGAAGTGATGTCACAGGGAGTGTCTTTGCCAGCGATTGCTTTGGGTGTAAATGTTCCAGCATGAGTACATGTTGCTCATGCTGCTCTGGATGTCCTGTTCCATTCTGTGACCTAAAGATGTCTTGACAAAGATCGCATTGCTGATCGAAAAGTCGACTGACCTACATGTTGTGCCATGTTTTCTTGTTGAATAAAATGACCAACTGAAGCCTCTCCATTAAGAGTGTAGCAAGTGCCCTCTATTCAAGTACTTCCTTATTCTGGGAAGCAGAAAGACTCCTCACCAAAGAAATTAAAGCATGGTGGGAAATAAAGGGTCTTGAACAATATATAAAGGTCAATAGGATCCCAAGAGGCCTAAGACTAATAAAAAGACCTACCTTTGGCCTAGATAACACCGAATTTATATCCAAGTGGGATGAGATTCTACACAGTTGCTCAATCAACCTGATGAATCTCATAATCCTAGAAAAACAAAAAATTCTGGCTAAAATTGAGGACGAACTCAAGGTGAAGGAACAACAACTAGTCTTACATAAAGACAAGGAGGAATTCAAGGCAAATGACCTTACATTGACAAAGAAACTTGAACACATTGAGGAGGATGTCATTAAAGGTAAACAAAAGAAATTCTTTAGAGACAAGCAAGATTATCTGCATAACAAAATACAAAACTGGAGCAGATTTCAAGACAAACAATACCAGCACATTCCTGTATATCAGGACCCAGGAGCGAGAAAATGGAAAAAGACACCATATAGGAACAAAAATTATCATAATCAAAATCGACAACAAATACATTATGAAAAAGAAAGAACTTACCCTACAACTTCAAAAACTACAGCTACATACAACAGATTTTCAGCATTACAAAGACTAGAATCAAATAGTGACTCAGATTTTTTATCCCCGGACCCGACAACAGACAACATCTTCTCTACAAGGAAAACATTCTTCAGAGAGAGACTGAAAGGAAATTCCCCCATGAAAAGAAGCCTCCAAGAAGAAGAGGGACAAGGGGCGGGCATAGGAAGAATAAACAAAAGACGTTATCAACCATAAAGAACCCGATGGAACAAGGAATATTTAACCTTTCGGGCTATAGTCTTAATGAAGCAGAGATATCACTTTTAAGCAAGGGATTAAAATTTGCACCTGACAAACAGATGAACAAATTCGATACTTTCATAGACCTTAACAAGTTCTCAAGGGCACTCACCTTGAAGAGACATTTTGCAAAGAAAGAACAACAACCGGATTTAATGGAACCATCAAAATCAGGACTAAAAAGGAAATCAAAGTACTATCCACTTGAATCGAAAGGGAATCACATAAACGTGTTCCAGGAACTAGTTAGAAAGGACCTTTGTGATGTCGAGATTAAAAAATCCACTTTCTCAAATCTGAAGAATAAAGAAAAAGAAGCTCTTAAAAAATTACAAGACAACAATGATATCATCATAAAACAAGCAGATAAAGGAGGTGGTATTGTTATCCTCGACAGAGAGGCATATGAATGCGAAGCTTTACGTCTTCTACATGATGCCTCATCCTATAAACAGCTTCCACAAGATCCTACTAATCCTTTTGTAGAAGAACTTAGAATACTATTGGTACACTACTTCCAAAAAAATACCCTTGATAAGAATGAATTCCAGTACCTTATGACAACAACACCGGTAATACCAACTTTCTATCACCTTCCAAAGATACATAAGAATCTCTCCAAACCTCCTGGCAGACCCATCATCGCAGGGATTGACTCCCTCACCAGCCACCTATCAGAATACGTTGACATATTTTTGTGTAAATACGTGACCAATTTACCATCATTCTTGAAGGATACCAACAGCGCGATCAACATATTGTCCACAGTGGAATGGAAAGATTCTTACCTATGGATTACGATTGATGTGCAGAGCCTATATACCTCTATTATCCACGATAAAGGAATAGAAGCCTGCAGAAGATTCCTGGATAAAGACCTTGAACTATCAATAAATCACAGGAATGCAATTTGTGACTTTATAAAATTTATTTTAAGTCACAACTACTTCACATTCCAGCGGACTTTTTATTTACAAATCTGTGGAACAGCCATGGGCACATCATTCGCTCCCAGTTTTGCTAATTTATTAATGGGCGCATGGGAAGATGAGTGCATCTACAACAACAACCCATTCTTGAAAAATCTGATCATCTACAAACGTTATATAGATGATATATTAATCATCTGGGAAGGAGATGAGGAAACATTCAAAAGCTTCTTTGAAATACTCACTGCAAACCAATATAACTTGAAGTTCACTTATGAGATCAGTAAAGACAGTGTGCATTACTTGGATCTTACCCTTTCAAGTGCTGATTCAAAGGTCATAACCAGTAATCACATAAAAGAAGTAGACACTAACAGCTACCTCCATTTCAAAAGTTGCCATGCTCGGAATTGGAAAACAAATATTCCTTATTCACAGTTTCATCGCATTAAACGTAATTGCAGTAACGAACAGGATTGCAAGAACCAACTATCAACCTATGCTACAAGATTCAAGGAAAGGAAATACCCGGAACACGTGATAAGTGAAGCACTAGAGAAGACGGCTAATGCACAAAGAACGAATTTATTCAACAAACAAACACAAAAGAAATCTGATAAGTTCATTCCGTTCATCACTACATTCAGTAACCAAGAACGTATTATCAAAAAATCCATTAACAAACACTGGAACATCCTACTAATGGATCCAATACTGAAAGATATTCTTCCACCAAAACCAGACATTGTGTTTCGAAAAACTAGTAGCCTAAAAGAAATTCTGGCTCCAAGTCATCTACAGAGCAAAAATAGATCCGGGAATAACACATTTATTAACTGCAAAGGATGTTACAAATGTGGTAGCTGCAACATCTGCAAATATCTTCACCCAAATAGGAAGAAATTCAGCAACCACGACGGCACCAAAGACTACAACATTAAGGATTTCCTTAATTGTAATTCTACTATGGTAGTATACTTGTTGGAGTGTACATGTGGATTAAAATACGTCGGAAAGACGAAACGAGTTCTTAAGCTACGAATTCAAGAACACATCAGAAATATTAAAAATAAGGTAGACAACCACACCGTTTCCAAACACTTCACAGAAAAACATAAATCCAACCCGGAAGACATTTCGTTTAAAGCAATTGAATTGGTAAAACTTGGAGAAAGAGGAGGTGATGTCCTAAACAAGTTGTCGAGACGGGAAATGTTTTGGATATATGAACTCAAGACCTTATCCCCATTAGGACTGAATGAGGCGTTTGAAATTGCCCCTTTCCTCTGATGCCTTATCCTCGTATTTTCTTACCACATTAATCTATCACATCCTTTTATCACTATTTTATCTCCCTTTTAATACACCTTCCTTGTTTTATGAAATTGGTTCTTTTATATCGATATTGATATAAGTCATAAGCCATTTTATGGTTTTTTTCAGTTGAATTATTCTTTGGATAATCCCGTAAATAAATATGAAAAATACCGCAAGACTTATACAAGCGATGAATAAGACTGAGTTTATTGACACAACAAAAAACTATGGACATCTTCTACAAAGACTAAGGAAGAATGAATCCACATGACTGTTTCGGATAAAGAAGAATTTTTTATTCAAAAAATTATTTCCAAGAAGCATAAAATTTGCACACATACATTATATATTTTAAATATTTTTAATAATTTTAAATATTTTTAAATATCCAATTGCACTCAAAATAAATTAATACAGCATTAACACTTTAAATATAAATTAATTCAGGGCAGTGTCACTTTAATTATTATTGCTGTATTTGTATCCACATACACTTATGTGCATGTATGTTTATATGTGCATACATGTAATGTGTGTATATATATACATGCTTGTAAATTTTCCACACCTTGTTCACTTATAAATGCACCTTACTAAATCTATTATGCGCCTATTAGCTCCACTAATTTTCGGTGCGTCTCACTGTCTATTAATTCCGCATTGTATACGTCAGCGACATAGCGGTGCGTTCCACCGCTATGTCCTGCTTTCCTCCATCTCAATGGCGGTGCGTTCCACCGTCCTATTGAGCTCACTTCCGGCTATCGTCATAGCGGTGCGTTCCACCGCTATGCTTTACCTTAATGGCGGTGCGTTCCACCGCCGCACTGCGCTTCCCTCCGTGCTTCTCACGGATATAGGATGAGTGTTGTGGCGGTACGCACCGCTAATCACCTTCTCTCCTTCCCCATCATTATCAGCACTTTACTGGGTCAGTTAAATAGTTTATAAAACCCACTATATTAATGTATATCACGCCGGACCGGAAATGACGCATGCGTTCCACATGCGTTCCACCACCATTTCCGAGGGCAAATAGCTTTTCCTTCACCCTTTTCACTACTGATTCATATTCCATAAGTAATTTTGGTTCTTTCTCACTTTACCACAATTCTAATTATGTCCTACTATTTTGAGTGCATATTAGATTGTTGTTATACGAATTTTTTAACTAAATTAATGACAATCACAGGAAGTGATGTCATGGTCAATTTCCTCCTTCTGGGCATAAATAGAGCAAAGGTTGCTCAGTGTGGTTATCCCCTTGATGAAGTCCTGTTGCTGACGGACGAAACGCGTTGGGAGTACCTGCAGACATCCCCTCTTGATGGACAGATAAGCCTAAAACTATTTTAAATCCTGTACGCATGCATTTCAGTCATTTCATGGACAGATAAGCCTGATTTAATTTTTATCTTGTACGCATGCTATACAGCTATTTTTATGTGTGTTTTTATGTGATTATGTTATTAAAAACTTGTTTGTATTTTTAATCCATATACTGCTCAGGCTATAAATTGTTGCTATATGGGAATAAGCTAAGTTCCCTAATAAGGCCTGTGAAAGCAAACAGTAACATAATATGTAACATAAACGGTACACACTATGTTAGTTTTTTCTGTTTTATCCACATGTTCTTAATCCTCAAAAAGACCACCACTTGAGTCAAGTCTTTACCTGCCAGATAAGTTTTTTGAATCAATCCTTATCATACGTTTTTTATACCTTCATTTTCCCTAACCCTAATAACTTCACTCTTGGGCGCTTGTTTTTCCAATTCTTGCAATATATATATATATATAAGCATCTCCTCTGAGTCCTTCTTTCATTTCTTACCCTGCCTGAAATGGTGTTAAACGTAAAAGAACGTCCCACTCCTGAGTCCGACTCCCGGTCAGTGCTCTGGCGCCTGTGCTGCTTGAAATTGTGAAAGCAACCTCAGCCTCTCGTCTATCCGTCCGGTCACAGTGACAATGACACTGCAGTGTGACCACCACACAGTGACTCACTTTACCCCACTCCGAGTCTAGAGTAGACTCCAATCCAGTCACACCCCGCCACGAGTCCCGTATCCCACGTCCAGCCTCCTGCAGTGCTTCCTGGGTAGTTACTATCGCGAGACCTGCGAGCGGTGCCGGCGGCGGTCAAACGAAATAGACACAGCTTTTTCGTCTCGTCATTATTCATCAGGACACCATGGACTAATATTTTGTCATAATTTTCGTTATTAAGAATTTCCTGTTGTCGTTATCATATTAATTTAGCCATGAAAAAAACCTTTGTCAATGAATAGTTTTAGTCTAAATATTCGTCGACGTAATTAACACTGCAATCAACCAGATCTGGCAGATGATCTACCAGATAATTGTATAGTGCAGAGGTTCTCAAACTCGGTCCTCAGGACCCCACACACAGTGCATATTTTGCAGGTAACCCAGCAGGTGCACTGGTGTATTAATTACTCACTGACACATTGTAAAAGGTCCACAGGTGTGTCACGGCTACTAGGCTTTTCTGTGTGTGCGTGCGCAGGAGGTACATGGAATGAGGCATACAGAGACAAAAGGAAATGTGTATAGATTTATAAATGCAAAATAACAGAATCCATAGGCATAAACTGTGTTATCAACAGATAAGAGACCATTAGTGACAAACTGGGACAAAGCAGGTCAGCTATGCAGGAAAACAGGGTACTGGGATAATGCAGGTCAGCTATACAGGTTACCTGAGTACTGGGAGAATGCAGGCCAGCTACTCAGTTCCTTAACGATGGGCTGAGAGAATGCAGGTTACCTGAGTACTGGGAGAATGCAGGCCAGCTACTCAGTTCCTTAACAACAAGCTGAGGGAATACAGGTTACCTGAGTACTGGGAGAATGCAGGCCAGCTACTCAGTTCCTTAACCATGGGCTGAGGGAATACAGGTCACCTGAGTACTGGGAGAATGCAGGCCAGCTACTCAGTTCCTTAACAACAAGCTGAGGGAATACAGGTTACCTGAGTACTGGGAGAATGCAGGCCAGCTACTCAGTTTACTTAACCATGGGCTGAGGGAATACAGGTTACCTGAGTACTGGGAGAAAGCCGGTCAGCTGCTCAGTAGTCCATTAACAATGAGCTGAGAGATTGCAGCCTCAAAGATAGACTTGATGAACTGGCACAGGAGTGCTTGTGAACAGAGGATAAATAGCAGCTTCCCAGGTGCAAACTACAGCTGCACATAACTAGGTAATCAACGCTGCCAGGTCACAGAGTGGGAACTGCTAGACAGACTAGGAGTCAGAGAGTGACACCTAGAGGCAGAAAGGATATATGGCACGGATCATGACAGTACCCCCCTCCTCGAGGGCTGATTCCAGACGCTCCACTAATTATTTCTTCTTCTTTCTCCTCTTCTTAGAACCTTGAGTCCTCTTAGATGTTGTCCGTAATTTTTCAGAGGAGAAGACATTGCTTGAAAATATAGGACCCCCAATTGCAAACCCTGAATCGTCCAGAAATTCACTTTCAGAGTCAGAGTCCAATTCCAATGACAGTAATGACCACTTGCTTTCTTGGATGGCATTAGGAGCAGGCGGTGTATTTGCAGAAACCGAACTTAGCAAGTGGTTAGTTGAAACCTCTAGTGAGGCATAACCAATTCTCAGAGGTAGCTGTGAATGCTGTTCAGACTTTGAGGGCTTAGAACTATGGAAACTAGGTGAAGTGGTAGAAGTAGGCAGATGCTTGGAACACTGTGTAGCTGGCAGACATTTAGATGTCTGGATATCAGATGGGCACCCAGAGGAGTGAGCAACAGATGAATTCTTGGAAGAATGAGTATAATGCTTAGATGTCCCTTCATGGGCTGACTTTGGACCAAACCATTTACATACAGCTTCACTAAAAGCCGGTAAATTCTGGATTCGTGGATCGTTGGATTCAAAGAGTGGATAAGCCCACTCTAAGGCTTCTCCTTTGAAAGACAGGTAGAGATACTTAACGACATTGGCAGGAGTAATACCACATGACGGATCGGCTTCCATCATAGTCAGATACCGGTCAACCAGTCTCTGGTATTGAGCTAGATCTCCAGTGAAATAAATGAAAGATCGGTCACCAGTTAGAGACTTGGAAGATGGTCTTGAAGACTCCGGCAGAACAGCAGACTCAGACGACCTTAATTGAACGATGACCTTAGATGGCCCCGGCTGAGCAGAAACCTCGAATGGCCCCGGCTGAGCAGAAACCTCGGATGGCCCCGGCTGGGCAGAAACCTCGGATGGCCCCGGCTGGGCAGAAACCTCGGATGGCCCCGGCTGGGCAGAAACCTCGGATGACCCCGGCTGGGCTGGAACCTCGGATAGCCCCGGCTGGGCTGGAACCTCGGATAGCCCCGGCTGGGCTGGAACCTCGGATAGCCCCGGCTGGGCTGGAACCTCATACCCGAGGACAAGGGCAGGCGAAACCTCATGCCCGAAGGCAAGGGCAGAAATATCCTCAGGCCCAGAGGCCAGGGCAGTAACACAAGGTGGCAGTCTGGTTGCAGCACTCACAGCATTTAAGGGAGCACTAGAAACACCCTCCTGGAACAAGATGCTTCCTAGGTCCCTCCAAGTCCCCTCCTGAGGCATGCTACATGGAGACTCCGGCAAAACTGAAGCACTAGCAACTTTTCCTAGGTCTGTGCCCATAGTGACCTCTCCTGGATTTATGATTGTTCCGTCTGATGATGACTCTGGCTGGGCAGCTTTATGAAGAGACTCTAGCTGGGCAGCTCTGTGAAGAGACTCTAGCTGGGCAGCTCTGTGAAGAGACTCAGATGGTCCCTCCATGGAACCGGCAAGGCTGGACATCACTCCTGGGGATGGACACTCGGAACCCCTTCCTGGGGATGGACACTCGGAACCCCTTCCTGGGGCTGGAC
Source organism: Pseudophryne corroboree (assembly GCF_028390025.1). NCBI lineage: Eukaryota > Metazoa > Chordata > Amphibia > Anura > Myobatrachidae > Pseudophryne > Pseudophryne corroboree. The sequence goes on along the minus strand of NC_086454.1, from coordinate 121,633,280 downwards.
ACTCGGAACCCCTTCCTGGGGCTGGACACTCGGAACCCCTTCCTGGGGCTGGACACTCGGAACCCCTTCCTGGGGCTGGACACTCAGAACCCCTTCCTGGGGCTGGACACTCAGAACCCCTTCCTGGGGCTGGACACTCAGAACCCCTTCCTGGGGCTGCGGACACTGAACCTTTCTTGGGTTTGCGGGTGGGACAAAACTGAATGAAATGTCCAGACCCACCGCAATAAAAGCAGAGTTTGTTAACCTTTCTATGGCTTCTCTCAGCTTCAGAAAGACTGGGTCGTAAGAAGCTCCGAAACTTGCCTTTGCTTGATACAGGGTAGCTATGTTCAAAATCAAGAACTTCAGATTCACAATTCTTCCTTTTACCTGAAGACAGCTTGATAGATTTTGGCAGAGTGGATAATATCTCAGAAGACAGAGCTTGTAAATTAATCAGTTTCATCCTGAAATCTGCCAGTAATGCAGGGTCCAGAAAAGGCATTAACTCGGAAGGCATACAACTCATTAGTAATGTAGCCATTTTCCTGAAGTCCTGTATAACCTCAAACCTTCTGCACACGTTTTTAGGGCCAGTTCATACTGTCACGGCTACTAGGCTTTTCTGTGTGTGCGTGCGCAGGAGGTACATGGAATGAGGCATACAGAGACAAAAGGAAATGTGTATATATTTATAAATGCAAAATAACAGAATCCATAGGCATAAACTGTGTTATCAACAGATAAGAGACCATTAGTGACAAACTGGGACAATGCAGGTCAGCTATGCAGGAAAACAGGGTACTGGGATAATGCAGGTCAGCTATACAGGTTACCTGAGTACTGGGAGAATGCAGGCCAGCTACTCAGTTCCTTAACGATGGGCTGAGAGAATGCAGGTTACCCGAGTACTGGGAGAATGCAGGCCAGCTACTCAGTTCCTTAACCATGGGCTGAGGGAATACAGGTTACCTGAGTACTGGGAGAATGCAGGCCAGCTACTCAGTTCCTTAACCATGGGCTGAGGGAATACAGGTTACCTGAGTACTGGGAGAATGCAGGCCAGCTACTCAGTTCCTTAACCATGGGCTGAGGGAATACAGGTTACCTGAGTACTGGGAGAATGCAGGCCAGCTACTCAGTTCCTTAACAACAAGCTGAGGGAATACAGGTTACCTGAGTACTGGGAGAATGCAGGCCAGCTACTCAGTTCCTTAAACATGGGCTGAGGGAATACAGGTTACCTGAGAATGGGAGAATGCAGGCCAGCTACTCAGTTCCTTAGCCATGGGCTGAGGGAATACAGGTTACCGGAGTACTGGGAGAATGCAGGCCAGCTACTCAGTTCCTTAACAACAAGCTGAGGGAATACAGGTTACCTGAGTACTGGGAGAATGCAGGCCAGCTACTCAGTTCCTTAACCATGGGCTGAGGGAATACAGGTTACCTGAGTACTGGGAGAAAGCCAGTCAGCTGCTCAGTAGTCCATTAACAATGAGCTGAGAGATTGCAGCCTCAAAGATAGACTTGATGAACTGGCACAGGAGTGCTTGTGAACAGAGGATAAATAGCAGCTTCCCAGGTGTAAACCACAGCTGCACATAACTAGGTAATCAACGCTGCCAGGTCACAGAGTGGGAACTACTAGACAGACCAGGAGGCAGAGAGTGACACCTAGAGGCAGAAAGGATATATGGCACGGATCATGACAAGGTGGAGCTAATTATTTCACTTGTGATTCTGTGAGGAGACCTGCAAAACATGCACTGTGTGGGGTCCTGAGGACCGAGTTTGAGAACCTATGGTATAGTGTATGCCCAGTTTATTTTAGGCCCATACACACTAGATTTTTTTCAACGATTTGAGAGATAACTATGGCTTTGAACAATCTATTGTTCAAATAGTCTAGTGTGTACACATCGAACGATGCACCCACGCTCGTTTGAAGTGGGTTGTCCATGCATGCAGACGGGAATTCAGCAGTGACCCATTCACACTACACAGCGACCCATGTCGACCCAGCAAAATACTGGGTCGATACTGTTTTTTTTGTCCAGTGTAAATGGAGTAAAAGATGCTCCGATATTCCCCCTCCCCCACTCCGCTATCAGCAAGTATCACCATTCCTCATTTTCAGATCTGCCCTTCTCGTGAGTGAACTTCCTGTAAGTATACAGAATTTGCATAGTCTACTGTGTAATACAGGTTGAGTATCCCATATCCAAAATGCTTGGGACCGGAGTTATTTTGGATATCAGATTTTTCCGTATTTTGGAATAATCGCATTCCATAATGAGATATCATGGCAATGGGACCCAAGTATAAGCACAGAATGCATTTATGTTTCATATATGCCTTGTACACACAGCCTGAAGGTCATTTTAGCTAATATTTTTTTATAACTTTGTGCATTAAACAAAGTTTGTGTACATGCACACAATTTATTTATGTTCCATATACAGCTTATACACACACAGCCTGAAGGTAATTTAATAAAATATTTTTAATATTTTTGTGTATTAAGCAAAGCTTCTGCACATTGAGCCATCAGAAAACAAAGGTTTCACTATCTCAGTCTCACTCAAAAAAATTCTGTATTTCGGAATATTCCGTATTTCGGAATATTTGGATATGGGATACTCAACCTGTATGAGAAATAAAAATATACAGTGCCTGAATTCACCTCACACACCTCTGTCACTCAGGCTGTTAAAGAAACTGCTTAGGGTCTACGGGTGAGAACCTGAATGTAAGTTTCTTTCCAGAAGTTACCATTTGGGCACCTGTGATTGCAGTTCTTCATATGGTCACCTGAAAGTTTTCTGACACAGCGCTGAGAACACTGTATATTTTTATTTCTCATATATGCTTTAGGAGTATATAAAGGGTTAACATCATCAGTGCTTTTAGCTGCTTAAGTGTTTGGTAGTGCAGGTGAAGCACATTGTTCATTTAATCATTGTCTACTGTGTAATAGTCTAAACTTAGCTGGGTTATGTTAAAGCCATTAGTCGAACAGCCAATCATACACTTATCTTCCTACCTGGGTCTAAAAACCCAGGTAGGGTGTGTTCACACTGCGAAAAATCCTGGTAGACAGCAGGGTCATGGACCCAGGACTTCAACCCTGGTTGTTTCTGTTCACACATAGCAAAAACCTGGGTCGATGCATGTTCACAGCAAAACCACAGGCTTTTGCTGTATGTCTGGAAGGGAAATCTAGAGATATGATTCCACAGCCAAGACTTAAGCCAGGTACACACTATCCAATTATCCAGCCAATCAGCTAATTGGTTAGTGTGTATGTAGCAGTTACAGTAGATCATTTGAAGCCTATAAATGGCCACAAATGCTCCTGCAATGGTCAGACTGGAAGCGTGTGCTGTACACTCTTTATCGTTCCTACCTCCCAATTCCATTAAGGAGATCAACATAAAGTACACACTTAGCAAGAAATTGTTCAATGTGTATGGGGTACCCACTGGTCTGATAATTACTCCATCAGATCGGGACACTATCTGATTGTGCCTACCTAGCTTTATGTATATTATGTATTTAATAATTGTGTAAGACTGTCCTGTCTACACAATGCCAACCACTTTGAGTGACTGTACACTGGGGAAATATGGGATTGGGAGGGAGCAGCACGTTCTGTTGACAGAAGAGAATGCCAAAGTGGCGACTGAATCTGATAGACATTGTTCTTATTTATCCTTCTCTAAACATCTCCTTTTCAAAATGTCTCTGGTTGGCAAACATAAAATGTCCATGAGACACAGTAAGACTGTGCAGGTTCACAGCTCTCAGCATATCATGGCGTTTTTATAGGATGAAGAATATAAAGATTAAGAAACAGGAGGCTCAGGCCAAAGAAACAGATGAATTTGGGTGGCTGTCTGCAACGCCAATTGGAGTAGTGTGGCAGAGTGGTACATGCACAAATGCCTGTACAAGATCCCGATCCTGCTCACCTCAGAATAACACTTTTTCATAGTAACAAACTGTGAATGTCAGTGTGTATATAGCATCATGCATTGCTCCATCCAAGGCAAGCAACCCTCTCTGTTGTTAATGATGGGTGGTCTTCAGTATGCCGACTGACGGGATCCCGGCGCACAGTATACCGGCGCTGGGATCCCGACAGCCGCCATACCGACACTTATTCTCCCTTGTGGGGGTCCACGACCCCCCTGGAGGGAGAATAAAATAGTGTGGCGCGCATAGCCACCGTGCCCGTAGCGTGGCGAGCGCAGCGAGCCCGCAAGGGGCTCATTTGCGCTCGCCACACTGTCGGTAAGCCGACGGTCGGGCTCCCGGCGCCGGTATGCTGGTCGCCGGGAGCCCGACCGCCGGCATATCGTAGTGAACCCGTTAATGATGACTGTGGGGAAAAAACAGTAGTCTCTCTAAAAAAAGTGCCATGTTCACCACACAGACCCTGATACTTATGCTTAGCAATACTCAGTAGGTAAGAAACATTTGCTGCTCAGACCCCAAGCACATGCCAATGACACAGGTGACAGGGCTGGATCCTGTGTAGCATGTCTAGATGTAGAATGTCTGGATAATCCTGTGCAAATGTGCTAGGATACTGCAAGTCTTCAGATGGCTTCCTGATCTGCACTGTAGCCTTGAGGCATTACTCTGAAAGAATAAACAATATCAGCTATGCACCATCCGGCAATATGGTAGACTGAAAAGCTTCCATACATGTGACGTGATGCACTGACATTGTCACCTACAGTATGCCATACTGCAAGCTCAGGCTAAGGCACGAGATCTTCAAGGCTAATCTGAGTACTGCTCTGATACGTCCAAGGAGTCAATGAACGGAGGAACCAGTGCTATAACTAACTACAACACCAGGAACAGTGTTAGGGTCAGCAATAACAGAGTCAGCATCTCTAACGCCTTTGGCTCCTTCACCACCTGATGTATCACTCTAGGCAGGGCCGGTTCTACCCCTTTTGGCGCCCCAGGCGGAAAATAGGGGCGTGGCTTCATACAGTTGGCATGCTCAGTTACGCCCCCTGTAGAGTTGTGCCCCAATTTGTGCCCCCTGTAGGAGTAGCGCCGCTTACACAAAAAATAATAATTAATACTTACTATCCCCGCTCCTGATTCCCGACCGCTGCAGACCTCCGCCAGCGCCGCTCCTCTCCTCGGATCTATGGGACAGATAGACACTAGAGGTCAATTATGACCCCTAGCGTCTGTGTCAGTCCCACAATCGTGCACCGCACAGCAAAAGTCCTCTCCACGAAGGGAAACTAGACGGGTATCGTCTAGTTCCCTTCACAGCGGGGGGCACAGTAGCGGATCTTGCCATGGTGCGGCACCCTCCGGATGGCGCAGACGCCCTCCGGAAGGCGGCGCCCCGGGCAAAAGTCCTGCTTGCCCGTGGCAAGATCCGCTACTGACTCTAGGGACATCTGAAGAGAAAATATAGTGACTATGGGCCTAATTTGGGGTTGATCGCAAAAGCAAAATCTTTCTCTAATGGGCAAAACCATGTGCACTACAGGTGTGGCAGATATAACGCGCAGAGAGAGTTAGATTTGGGTGGACTACATTGTTTCTGTGCATAGTAAATACTGGCTGATTTATTTTTACACTGCAATTTAGATTTCAGTTTGAACACACCTCACTCATATCTAATTCTCTCTGCACATGTTATATCTGCCCCCCCCTGCAGTGCACATGGTTTTGCCCATTAGAGAAAGATTTCGCTTTTGCGATCAACCCTGAATTAGGCCCTGTATGAGAAATCAAACATCTGTTTATATTGTTAAATTGGAAGAAGTGGTGATAGCACCTTTCTCCAGCAATAAAGCCAAAAATGGGTTATCACTGCTTGATAAATACACCCCTGAGGATATCCTCTTTGCTAGCTGCAAATTTAATTTAGTATCACTGTGATACTAACGAATATGCAGTCTGTATTTAACATAACTTACCTGTCCAACAAGGTCCATCAATGTCCCCCTCCTCGTCAGCTGTATTGCCAGCAGTCAACCTCTGCAGGAGACGGGCTGCTGACTACTGCACATGCGCAACATCCGTCTGAATATGCCAATTATGCTTCAACTCGGCAGGTAGTCTGCAAACCCTTTAAGGCTTCGATGAAGCTACAGTAGAAAGCCTTTGGCTGGGTCACCATTGCCAGAAACGTACTGGTAATGTTAACTATAGATGGTGTAAACAGTGTTGAATGGATCTCGTAACCCCGTTAGTCAGTCTTTATGGGGTTATGACTCATTCTTAAATGGAGCCCTGAGAATGAGAGCAATTGTAATTGATTGAGAATGCAAAAATCATTAATAATTATTATATAGGGGGGCAATAGTATTAATACAGTAGGGGGCCAAATTATTGTAGCAGTATTATGTTATATTAAGGAAACGAGATTAATTGTTAAAGGGGGACGTTAAAAATTTATTTAGGAAATAGTAAATCTCTTAGATAAAATCAAGGCCCTTGAAAGCACACACAAGCCTCCTTTGGCACTGGGGGTTCAGGAAGAGATGCTTCAGACTTGATTGGCTCTCAACAAGTTACTCAATGACAAGATAAAATTAGCTCATCATAAATGTAAATACAAATTCTTTGGGTGGGGTAATAAACCTGGAAGACTTTTAGCCAGTGCTCTCAGTAAGCAAAGAAGCCTGTCTTAAGGGCCCCATACACTAGAATGATAATGCCCGATTTCATCTGATTCTGAACTTAAAATCACTAAACCCCTTTCTGAGGGAGTTCAAGTTCAAAATGGAGTCTCTAAGGACAGTGATATCAGGTCTGGAAGAGGGGGAATTCCTGGTATCCCTGGATATCAAGGATGCGTACCTCCACATTCCGATTTGGCTGCTGCATCAAGCTTATCTCCGATTCGCTCTGTTGGACTGTCATTTTCAGTTCCAGGTCCTACCATTTGGCCTCTCCACAGCACCAAGGGTATTCACCAAGGTGATGGTGGAAATGATGGTTCTCCTCCGCAGACAGGGGGTGAACATAATTCCATATCTAGACGGACTGCTGATAAAGGCATCGTCCAAGGAGAAGCTGTTACGGTCCATAGCTCTCACGACACAGCTTCTCAGAGAACATGGTTGGATCCTGAATCTTCCAAAATCCCATTTGGAACCAACCAGGAGGTTGTCCTTTCTGGGAATGATCCTTGACACGGAGGTGCAGAGGGTGTTTGTTCCAGAGGAAAAAGCGTTGGTGATACAAACAATGGTCCGGGATGTCCTGAAGCCAGCCCGGGTATCGGTTCATCAGTGCATTCGCCTTCTGGGGAAGATGGTGGCCTCTTAAGAGGCTCTGCAGTATAAGAGGTTTCAAACTTGGTCCTTCAAACTGGATCTCCTGGACAAGCAGTCGGGATCCCATCTACACATGCACCAAAGAATACATCTGTCGCCAAAGGCCAGGATTTCACTCCTCTGGTGGCTGCAATTACCTCACCTTCTGGAGGGCCGCAGGTTCGGGATTCAGGACTGGATCCTTCTAACCACGGATGCAAGTCTCCGGGGCTGGGGCGCAGTCACTCAAGGGGAAACCTTCCAAGGAAGGTGGTCAAGTCTGGAAGCCGGCCTGCCGATAAACATTCTGGAACTAAGAGCCGTATACAACGATCTTCTCCAAGCGGCCCATCTACTGAGAAATCGGGCCGTTCAAGTACAGTTGAACAACGTAACAACAGTGGCTTACATAAACCGACAAGGCGGAACGAAGAGCAGAGCTGCAATGTCAGAGGTGACAAGAATCATCCTCTGGGCAGAAAAATACACGTTGGCGCTATCAGCAATCTTCATTATGGGAGTGGACAACTGGGAAGCGGACTTCCTCAGCAGATACGACCTCCATCCAGGGGAGTGGGGTCTCCATCCGGAGGTGTTCAAGGAGGTGACAGATCTTTGGGGCGTACCCCAAATCGACATGATGGCCTCTCGTCTCAACAAGAAGCTTCGGCTGTATTGTTCTAGGTCGAGGGACCCGCAAGCAGTGGCGGTGGATGCCCTAGTGACTCCGTGGGTGTTCCAGATGGTGTACGTGTTTCCTCCACTTCCACTCATTCCAAGAGTTCTCAAACTCATAAGGAGAACAGGAGTTCAAGCAATCCTCATTGCTCTGGACTGGCCAAAATCTTCTGGATCTACTGCTAGAAGAGCCGATGCCTCTTCCTCTTTGGGAGGACCTACTGCAGCAGGGGCCGTTCGCCTATCAAGACTTACCACGGCTACTTTTGACGGCAGGGAGGATGAATGCCAGATATTAGCTCGGAAGGGCATTCCGAAAAAGGTTATTCCTACCCTGATACAGGCTAGGAAAAAAGTAATGTCTAAACATTACCATCGTATTTGGAAAAATATGTGTCTTGGTGTGAGTCCAAGAAGTTTCCTATGGTGGAGTTTCAACTGGAACGGTTTCTCCTCTTCCTGCAAGCAGGTGTGGATATGAGCCTGAGGTTGGGGTCCAGATTTCGGCCCTATACATATTCTTCCAGAAACAGTTGGCTGCCCTCCCTGAGGTTCAGACTTTTTTGAAGGGAGTTCTGCACATCCAACCTCCCTTTGCACTGCCTACGGCGCCCTGGGATCTTAAGGTGGTGTTCCAGTTCCTACAGTCGGACTGGTTTGAACCTCTACAGTAGGATGAGGTCAAGTTTCTCACGTGGAAGGATGTCACTTTGTTGGCCTTAGCTTCTGCTAGACGTGTGTCGGAGTTGGGGGCTTTGTCATGTAAAAGCCCATACTTGATCTTCCATGAAGATAGAGCTGAGCTTTGGACATGTCAGCAGTTTCTTCTGAAGGTTGTGTCGGCATTTCATATCAGCCAACCTATTGTGGTGCCAGTTGCGACTGACTCCTCAATTTCATCAAAGTCCTTAGATGTTGTAAGGGCTCTAAAAATCTATGTGAGGAGGACTGCTCGTCACGGAAAATCGGACTCTCTGTTTGTCCTGTATGATCCCAAGAAGATTGTGAATCGTTAAAAAGATTTTATAAAGTGGGGGTGGGATAAGTTAATTAAGTTAAATAAATAAATATATAAGGGGTCGTGGTGAGGTGATTAAATGTATTATATGAGGAGTGAGCCTATTAAATATATTGTATAAGGGGTGGTGGAGGGGGTCATTAAATATATTATGTAAGGAGTGGAAGTGATGAGTAATAGATGATATATATACATACTGTATGTATGTATATATATATATATATATATATATATATAAAACTGGTATGGTCGGCACTCCTTTAGTGTAAAGCAACTGCCCCGATGCCTTCCTTCAAAAGGATATACGAACTGTGGTCTTCTAGAGAGGGGTATGCCTCAGCCCACTCTCAATGCTGAAAGAACCAGGCGGCACTCAGAGGACTGGTGAAAAGGCTTGTATAATAAACAAGTCAATCAAACAAGTAACATAGCTTTGCCAACTTGTTTGATTGACTTGTTTAGTGATGTGCACCGGACATTTTTCGGGTTTTGTGTTTTGGTTTTGGATTCGGTTCCGCGGCTGTGTTTTGGATTCGGACGCGTTTTGGCAAAACCCCCCTGAAAATTTTTTGTCGGATTCGGGTGTGTTTTGGATTCGGTTTTTTTTTACAAAAAACCCTCAAAAACAGCTTAAATCATAGAATTTGGGGGTCATTTTGATCCCATAGTATTATTAACCTCAATACCCATAATTTCCACTCATTTTCAGTCTATTCTGAACACCTCACACCTCACAATATTATTTTTAGTCCTAAAATTTGCACCGAGGTCGCTGGATGGCTAAGCTAAGCGACCTAAGTGGCCGACACAAACACCTGGCCCATCTAGGAGTGGCACTGCAGTGTCAGGCAGGATGGCACTTCAAAAAAATTGTCCCCAAACAGCACATGATGCAAAGAAAAAAAGAGGCGCACCAAGGTCGCTGGATGGCTAAGCTAAGTGACCCAAGTGGCCGACACAAACACCTGGCCCATCTAGGAGTGGCACTGCAGTGTCAGGCAGGATGGCACTTCAAAAAAATTGTCCCCAAACAGCACATGATGCAAAGAAAAAAAGAGGCGCACCAAGGTCGCTATGTGACTAAGCTAAGCGACCCAAGTGGCCGACACAAACACCTGGCCCATCTAGGAGTGGCACTGCAGTGTCAGGCAGGATGGCACTTCAAAAAAATTGTCCCCAAACAGCACATGATGCAAAGAAAAAAAGAGGCGCACCAAGGTCGCTGTGTGACTAAGCTAAGCGACACAAGTGGCCGACACAAACACCTGGCCCATCTAGGAGTGGCACTGCAGTGTCAGGCAGGATGGCACTTCAAAAAAATTGTCCCCACACAGCACATGATGCAAAGAAAAAAAGAGGCGCACCAAGGTCGCTCTGTGACTAAGCTAAGCGACACAAGTGGACGACACAAACACCTGGCCCATCTAGGAGTGGCACTGCAGTGTCAGGCAGGATGGCACTTCAAAAAAATTGTCCCCAAACAGCACATGATGCAAAGAAAAAAAGAGGCGCACCAAGGTCGCTGTGTGACTAAGCTAAGCGACACAAGTGGCCGACACAAACACCTGACCCATCTAGGAGTGGCACTGCAGTGTCAGGCAGGATGGCACTTCAAAAAAATTGTCCCCAAACAGCACATGATGCAAAGAAAAAAAGAGGCGCACCAAGGTCGCTGGTGACTAAGCTAAGCAACACAAGTGGCCGACACAAACACCTGGCCCATCTAGGAGTGGTACTGCAGTGTCAGGCAGGATGGCACTTCAAAAAAATTGTCCCCAAACAGCACATGATGCAAAGAAAAATGAAAGAAAAAAGAGGTGCAAGATGGAATTGTCCTTGGGCCCTCCCACCCACCCTTATGTTGTATAAACAGGGCATGCACACTTTAACGAACCCATCATTTCAGCGACAGGGTCTGCCACACGACTGTGACTGAAATGACTGGTTGGTTTGGGCCCCCACCAAAAAAAAGAAGCAATCAATCTCTCCTTGCACAAACTGGCTCTACAGAGGCAAGATGTCCACCTCATCATCATCCTCCGATTCCTCACCCCTTTCACTGTGTACATCCCCCTCCTCACAGATTATTAATTCGTCCCCACTGGAATCCACCATCTCAGGTCCCTGTGTACTTTCTGGAGGCAATTGCTGCTGGTGAATGTCTCCACGGAGGAATTGATTATAATTCATTTTGATGAACATCATCTTCTCCACATTTTCTGGAAGTAACCTCGTACGCCGATTGCTGACAAGGTGAGCGGCTGCACTAAACACTCTTTCGGAGTACACACTGGAGGGAGGGCAACTTAGGTAGAATAAAGCCAGTTTGTGCAAGGGCCTCCAAATTGCCTCTTTTTCCTGCCAGTATACGTACGGACTGTCTGATGTGCCTACTTGGATGCGGTCACTCACATAATCCTCCACCATTCTTTCAATGGTGAGAGAATCATATGCAGTGACAGTAGACGACATGTCAGTAATCGTTGGCAGGTCCTTCAGTCCGGACCAGATGTCAGCACTCGCTCCAGACTGCCCTGCATAACCGCCAGCGGGTGGGCTCGGAATTCTTAGCCTTTTCCTCGCACCCCCAGTTGCAGGAGAATGTGAAGGAGGAGATGTTGACGGGTCACGTTCCGCTTGATTTGACAATTTTCTCACCAGCAGGTCTTTGAACCTCTGCAGACTTGTGTCTGCCGGAAAGAGAGATACAACGTAGGTTTTAAATCTAGGATCGAGCACGGTGGCCAAAATGTAGTGCTCTGATTTCAACAGATTGACCACCCATGAATCCTGGTTAAGCGAATTAAGGGCTCCATCCACAAGTCCCACATGCCTAGCGGAATCGCTCTGTTTTAGCTCCTCCTTCAATGTCTACAGCTTCTTCTGCGAAAGCCTGATGAGGGGAATGACCTGACTCAGGCTGGCAGTGTCTGAACTGACTTCACGTGTGGCTAGTTCAAAGGGTTGCAGAACCTTGCACAACGTTGAAATCATTTTCCACTGCGCTTGAGTCAGGTGCATTCCCCCTCCTTTGCCTATATCGTGGGCAGATGTATAGGCTTGAATGGCCTTTTGCTGCTCCTCCATCCTCTGAAGCATATAGAGGCTTGAATTCCACCTCGTTACCACCTCTTGCTTCAGATGATGGCAGGGCAGGTTCAGGAATGTTTGGTGGTGCTCCAGTCTTCGGCACGCGGTGGCTGAATGCCGAAAGTGGCCCGCAATTCTTCGGGCCACCGACAGCATCTCTTGCACGCCCCTGTCGTTTTTTAAATAATTCTGCACCACCAAATTCAATGTATGTGCAAAACATGGGACGTGCTGGAATTTGCCCAGATGTAATGCACGCACAATATTGCTGGCATTGTCCGATGTCACAAATCCCCAGGAGAGTCCAATTGGGGTAAGCCATTCTGCGATGATCTTCCTCAGTTTCCGTAAGAGGTTGTCAGCTGTGTGCCTCTTCTGGAAAGCGGTGATACAAAGCGTAGCCTGCCTAGGAACGAGTTGGCGTTTGCGAGATGCTGCTACTGGTGCCGCCACTGCTGTTCTTGCTGCGGGAGGCAATACATCTACCCATTGGGCTGTCACAGTCATATAGTCCTGAGTCTGCCTGCTCCACTTGTCCACATGTCCGTGGTTAAGTGGACATTGGGTACAACTGCATTTTTTAGGACACTGGTGACTCTTTTTCTGAGGTCTGTGTACATTTTCGGTATCGCCTGCCTAGAGAAATGGAACCTAGATGGTATTTGGTACCGGGGACACAGTACCTCAATCAAGTCTCTAGTTGCCTCTGAATTAACGGTGGATACCGGAACCACGTTTCTCACCGCCCAGGCTGCCAAGGCCTGAGTTATCTGCTTTGCAGCAGGATGACTGCTGTGATATTTCATCTTCCTCGCAAAGAACTGTTGGACAGTCAATTGCTTACTGGAAGTAGTACAAGTGGTCTTCCGACTTCCCCTCTGGGATGACGATCGACTCCCAGCAGCAACAACAGCAGCGCCAGCAGCAGTAGGCGTTACACTCAAGGATGCATTGGAGGAATCCCAGGCAGGAGAGGACTCGTCAGACTTGACAGTGACATGGCCTGCAGGACTATTGGCTTTCCTGGGTAAGGAGGAAATTGACACTGAGGGAGTTGGTGGTGTGGTTTGCAGGAGCTTGGTTACAAGAGGAAGGGATTTAGTTGTCAGTGGACTCCTTCCGCTGTCACCCAAAGTTTTTGAACTTGTCACTGACTTCTGATGAATGCGGTCCAGGTGACGTATAAGGGAGGATGTTCCTAGGTGGTTAACGTCCTTACCCCTACTTATTACAGCTTGACAAAGGCAACACACGGCTTGACACCTGTTGTCCGCATTTGTGTTGAAATAATTCCACACCGAAGAGCTGATTTTTTTTGTATTTTGACCAGGCATGTCAATGGCCATATTCGTCCCACGGACAATAGGTGTCTCCCCGGGTGCCTGACTTAAACAAACCACCTCACCATCAGAATCCTCCTTGTCAATTTCCTCCCCAGCGCCAGCAACACCCATATCCTCATCCTGGTGTACTTCAACAGTGACATCTTCAATTTGACTATCAGAAACTGGACTGCGGGTGCTCCTTCCAGCACTTGCAGGGGGCGTGCAAATGGTGGAAGGCGCAAGCTCTTCCCGTCCAGTGTTGGGAAGGTCAGGCATCGCAACCGACACAATTAGACTCTCCTTGGGGATTTGTGATTTAGAAGAACGCACAGTTCTTTGCTGTGCTTTTGCCAGCTTAAGTCTTTTCATTTTTCTAGCGAGAGGATGAGTGCTTCCATCCTCATGTGAATCTGAACCACTAGCCATGAACATAGGCCAGGGCATCAGCCGTTCCTTGCCACTCCGTGTCGTAAATGGCATATTGGCAAGTTTACGCTTCTCATCAGACGCTTTCAATTTTGATTTTTGGGTCATTTTACTGAACTTTTGTTTTTGGGATTTTACATGCTCTCTACTATGACATTGGGCATCGGCCTTGGCAGACGACGTTGATGGCATTTCATCGTCTCGGCCATGACTAGTGGCAGCAGCTTCAGCACGAGGTGGAAGTGGATCTTGATCTTTCCCTATTTTAACCTCCACATTTTTGTTCTCCATTTTTTAATGTGTGGAATTATATGCCAGTATCAATAGCAATGGCCTACTACTATATATACTGCGCACAACTGAAATGCACCACAGGTATGGATGGATAGTATACTTGACGACAAAGAGGTAGGTAGAGCAGTGGCCTACTGTACCGTACTGCTATATATTATATACTGGTGGTCAGCAAACTGTGCAAAACTGAAATGCACCACAGGTATGGATGGATAGTATACTTGACGACACAGAGGTAGGTACAGCAGTGGCCTACTGTACTGCTATATATTATATACTGGTGGTCAGCAAACTGTGCAAAAATGAAATGCACCACAGGTATGGATGGATAGTATACTTGACGACATAGAGGTAGGTACAGCAGTGGCCTACTGTACCATACTGCTATATATTAAATACTGGTGGTCAGCAAACTGTGCAAAAATGAAATGCACCACAGGTATGGATGGATAGTATACTTGACGACACAGAGGTAGGTACAGCAGTGGCCTACTGTACCATACTGCTATATATTAAATACTGGTGGTCAGCAAACTGTGCAAAAATGAAATGCACCACAGGTATGGATGGATAGTATACTTGACGACACAGAGGTAGGTACAGCAGTGGCCTACTGTACCGTACTGCTATATATTATATACTGGTGGTCAGCAAACTGTGCAAAACTGAAATGCACCACAGGTATGGATGGATAGTATACTTGACGACACAGAGGTAGGTACAGCAGTAGCCTACTGTACCGTACTGCTATATATTATATACTGGTGGTCAGCAAACTGTGCAAAAATGAAATGCACCACAGGTATGGATGGATAGTATACTTGACGACACAGAGGTAGGTACAGCAGTGGCCTACTGTACCGTAATGCTATATATTATATACTGGTGGTCAGCAAATTGTGCAACACTGAAATGCAACACAGGTATGGATGGATAGTATACTTGACGACACAGAGGTAGGTACAGCAGTGGCCTACTGTACCGTAATGCTATATATTATATACTGGTGGTCAGCAAACTGTGCAAAACTGAAATGCACCACAGGTATGGATGGATAGTATACTTGACGACACAGAGGTAGGTACAGCAGTGGCCTACTGTACCGTACTGCTATATATTATATACTGGTGGTCAGCAAACTGTGCAAAACTGAAATGCACCACAGGTATGGATGGATAGCATACTTGACGACACAGAGGTAGGTACAGCAGTGGCCTACTGTACCGTAATGCTATATATTATATACTGGTGGTCAGCAAACTGTGCAAAACTGAAATGCACCACAGGTATGGATGGATAGTATACTTGACGACACAGAGGTAGGTACAGCAGTGGCCTTCTGTACCGTACTCCTATATATTATATACTGGTGGTCAGCAAAATTATGCACTGTACTCCTACTATATACTGTCTACAATGCAGCACAGATATGGAGTGTTTTTCAGGCAGACAACGTATACTGGTGGTCACTGGTCAGCAAAACTCTGCACTGTACTACTCCTCCTATATAATATTATACTGGTGGTCCCCAGTCCCCACAATAAAGCAGCACACTGAGCACAGATATGGAGTGTTTTTCAGGCAGACAACGTATACTGGTGGTCACTGTCAGCAAAACTCTGCACTGTACTCCTGCTATATATACAGCTGCTCCCCAGTCCCCACAATTAAGCAGTGTGAGCACAGATATATGCAGCACACTGAGCACAGATAAGGAGCGTTTTTTTCAGGCAGAGAACGGATAAAACTGGTTGTCACTGATCAGCAAAACTCTGCACTGTACTCCTCCTATATTATACAGCTGCTCCCAAGTCCTCCCCACAATTAAGCAATAAAGCACAATCAATCAAGTTCAACAATAAACGGAGAGGACGCCAGCCACGTCCTCTCCCTAACATTTCCAATGAAAATGGCGGCGACGCGCGGCTGCTTATATAGAATCCGAATCTCGCGAGAATCCGACAGCGGGATGATGACGTTCAGGCGCGCTCGGGTTAACCGAGCCATACGGGAGATTCCGAGTATGCCTCGGACCCGTGTAAAATGGGTGAAGTTCGGGTGGGTTCGGTTTCCGAGGAACCGAACCCGCTCATCACTATTTATTATACAAGCCTTTTCACCAGTCTTCTGAGTGCTGCCTGGCTCTATCAGCATTGAGAGTGGACTGAGGCATACCCCTCTCTAGAAGACCACAGTTCGTATATATATATACACTGTATATATATATATATATATATATATATTTAACATTATACAGCCAGGGTATATTAAACAGGTGCTGACATGAGGGAGAGGGTCCTCCTACCTTAAGTGCCCTGGGTCCCCATAGGCTTCATCCGGCCCTGCCTGTACACTCACCTTTTCACTCTCTCATCTCCTATCCCACAGCAGAGTGTTAGCAACAGAACCAATGAGGGAGAACGCCAAAAAGATCACAACTGTCATAACTGGTAACATGAATAAAAAAGAATTCCAAATTCTGTGCCGCAAATGTAAATTTCTGCAGAACAATTTTGAAAATGTCATCTCTAATGCAGGCTTTAAAGAAATGTCTTAAAATGTGAGAAATACTTTACATTCCACTACATAGCAGAAACATAAAGGCCTGATTCAGAGGTCCTGCTGTCCTAGGGGCGGAGCTAAAGGTGATGGGCACAACCCATCACTGTGCCAGCGCCTGCCCCTAATGCCTCATCAGCACTCGTGGCTCCGTGCACGTGGCACCAATGCACCAGTCTGCTTTTGACTGTGATCCCCGTGCTCGCCCACCTGGCAACTGCACAGTAGCCCTGCCGACTGAGGCAGTAGATTAATAAATAAAAAGGGGGAGACTGTGGTAAGGTTAATTATATAAATAGCTGCTTTGATCATTTTAATTTTTAATTGAAAGCAAAACGCTTGTTAAATGAAATGTGTGCAGATGTAAATTTTATAAAGACGCATTACCTGTGGGGAATTAAAAGGGTTAACCAAGACAAATTAATGTTTAAGTTATTTTCTGAAAGTTTTTTTGGTTTCCGGTTATGAAGTGTGGGGTTCCAGTAATAGCCGGGTAGTGGGTAATACTGGTTAACAGAGAGGCTGGCTAGCTAGACTGTCCCTAGTGCTGCCTACATCTTGTCTTCTGTGCGCACCTTCATCCGGCTGGTGCCCTCAATCTCTCCCGATCAGCGCTATTCAGTGCTGGTCGATGATGTCACTTTTGGCTGGCGCTAATCCAGTAGCATGCTCCAACACATTTCTGGGTGTAACCCTTTGTCAAAGAAAGCGCTAGGGGTCCTGGTGTCTCCTTTTATTCTTAAAAACTTTATTAAAAAACGGAAGTTGTAATCCGGGATTTTTGTTAGTTTAAGGTGCCAATTTAAAAAGATAATGCGTCAAGAAGTGTTTGTAACTACATATAAAAGTTGGAATTTATTATTTTGGACAAATATTAATTTGAAACAAGGATCATTTTTATTATTATATAGTGAAATATTCCTTAGACGAAAAACAAATATTTTAGAATGGAAATGCAATAGGGGTTATAAAAGTTATATTGTAACAACCTAGAAAAAAGCATTTAACACAAAGTCGATGTTTAAGCCAGATGGCTCAAGTGTTTGTAGACAAAATATCCATTTTGATTCTTTTTTCTTTAGTTCTTGTATGATGTTACCTCCTCTCAAGGGCGGATTGGCCATAGAGCTCACCAGGAACATTCTTGGTAATCCGTGTCTGTGGGTCCTGTTTTGTGTGTTGTTGTGTGGCCCCTAATACTCGTGGTTGCAGATCATTATATCTCTCCAGATTTATGGCAAGCGCTTACAGTAGAAATTCCAATGACTACTAATTTATACAGTGCTGAAAATACATAAGAGACCGGAGGACCCCTTAGGTGCCCCATTATATCTGCCCGGGGCTCTGTATATCAACCAATCTAGATGGTTTATTAAATCCATACGTTCAGAACATTCCGTCTTATCTTAAGGACACTATGTTATTAAACACTGTTAATGTTATTAGACACTGTTATTAAAACTTGATGCAGTGGGTCAGCTACCAGCTGACACCACCTTATGTAGTGCAGACGTTAACCGCCTATATACCTGTACATCACGAGGGTATAGATGCTGTTCAATTATTGATTAGTGACAATCCGCTATATGTGGGTCCACCTGTAGATTTGTTCCCTAAACTGATAGAACTGGTACTTACCAGGAACTATTTTGTTTATGATGGTAAATATTATCTGCAGAAGGCAGGATGTGCAGTGCGGTCCAATGTGGCTCCATCGTACGCAAATGCCTTCATGCATGTGGTGGAACAAACATTTTATTCAAGTTTGCAAGGAAAGTTAGTGCAAATCGCACCATGTGTACACAGCTTGCGATACTGATGCGCGGTCCCACGGGGTCGGTATCGCAAGAAAAAATGTGCAGGCAAGTCAATTTTGACTATCTAGTACAAAGTATAGTCAACATCGGCCATAGCCAAAATCGCAAGCACACATAGACAATATCGCATAGTCAGAATCGCATAGTCAAAATCACACATAAGTGTATGCACCTTAACACTTTGTGGGAAACTCATGAAAGCTGGCAACAGCCTCCCTGCTTCGTGGGACTTTGGGGGGGGGGGGGGGGGGTGGAGTAGTGTCCACCCTGAGGGGTTTTGAGCCACTATCTCCGCTGACATGACACTAGCTCCTGAGGGTGATGATCGTTAGCCGCCCCCAGGCGACCGCTCACTCCCGCAGTATACCGCCACACCCTTACAGAGCCAGAAGATTCTGGTGGCGAGTGAGTCACCGGCCCCCTCAGCAAGCGGGGAGCTGGTGTGAAGCTCCGGAGGCTCAGCGGTACATGGTGCGGCGCTGTGATGGGCGCCCTGAGCCAGTGCCTATATCCTACACTGGCACCATGGCTGTCAGGGACCTCGGTAACGCTGCCAGCAGCATACCTCACGCCAGTATAAAGAAGCAAAGTGCGGGAAGCAGCGCTATGTTTCAGGGGGCAGAGCTTCTCCTCAGAATGGACCCAGCAGCATTCAGCGCCATTTTCCTGCCTGCAGAGAAACGCTGACAGGGAGAGCTGTCCCTCCATGCAACTCCAGCTATCCTGTGTGGTACCAGGGGGTTGTAGAAGGGGAGGGGAGGCTGTAAATTTACTGTGTAGTCTATTAAGGTACACAGTCAGCGCTAGGTAGTTGTATTGCATCTACCTAGGGAAGCACTGTGTGTGTGCTGGCTCCAAGCTCTGTGTTTCTCTGTGACATGCTTGGGGGGAAACTGTGTCTGACATTTCCTGTGTGTATGGATGTCTGTATTCTCACATTGCCATGTCCAGGGACTCTGTGTATTATGCTGCAGAGGACAATTCCTCTCAGGAGGAATCCATTCCATGTACACAGGAATGTAATGTTTTGTCTCAGATCCCTATTACTGAGCCTGAGAGGTAGTCCTCTATCAAGGGAATGATATATCAGATCTCTACTAGGGTAGCTCATACTGAGACTGAAACTAAGGTGTTGAAGAAATTTACAGCAGTTTGGTCAGGTTCTGTTCCTATTCCTTCAAAATCCCCTAGCATGTTCCCACAGAAACGTGCACTTGCCCAGATTATGCAAGATGACACGGATACCGACACTGACACGGCAGACGGTGATGGGGACGTGCTGAGGGGGGCGGCATCCCTTGCAAAGGGGGTGCAGCTCATGATTGAGGCCATTAGAGATGTGTTCAACATTACTGACACGCCACCTGAGCAGGTTGAAGAGGCTTACTTCACTGACAATAAGAAAGCCTCGCTAACCTTCCCTGCATCTAAAGAATTAAACACTTTGTTTGAAAAATCCTGGGAGAACCTGGAGAAAAAATTCCAGATCCCAAAAAGGGTTCTGGTTGCTTTTCCCTTCCCTGAGGAGGATAGGAAAAAATGGGAAAACCCACCCATAGTTGACACATCTGTTTCCAGACTGTCAAAAAAGGTGGTTTTACCTGTCCCTGGGCCTACCGCGTTAAAAGAACCGACGGATCGTAAGATTGACACTACTACGCTCAAATCCATATCCACTGCTTCAGGAGTGGCGTTAAGGCCCACTATTGCCTGTGCATGGAATTCTAAAGCTATAGTGAAGTGGTCAGGCACATTACTAGAGAATTTGGATACACTGGATAGAAGTGACATTGAATTGTTTTTACGTAACATACAGGATTCTGCGGGGTTCATGGTGGTATCCATGAAGGACCTGGGTACGCTGACTGCACGGATATCTTCCATGTCGGTCTCAGCTCGCAGGGGACTCTGGCTATGCCAATGGTCTGCAGATGCGGAATCCGGGAGAAGTGTGGAAAACCTACCCTACACAGGTCAGGCTCTATTTGGGGAAGCATTGAATGCGTGGATTCCACGGCAACCGCGGGTAAGTCACCTTTTCTTCCATCTGCTACGCCTTCTACAGCAACATCGCAGTTCTTTCGGACCAGTAAGACAAAAAAGTTCAAGCCTCCTACCACCTTCTTTAGAGGTAGTCGTGCAAAATCCGAAAAGCCTGCACCTGCAGGCTCCCAGGACCAGAAACCTGCTTCTGGTTCCTCAAAATTCTCAGCATGAAGGTGGACCGCTCAGCCTGGAGGACGGGCTGGTGGGTGCGAGGCTCAAACGTTTTAGCCACGTCTGGGTGTCGTCCAGCCTGGATCCCTGGGTACAGGATGTTGTGTCCCAGGGGTACAGACTGGAGTTTCAAGAACTCCCACCTCACCGATTCTTCAAATCAGGCTTGCCAGCTTTGCTGACAGACAGGGCTATCCTATAGGAAGCCATCCAAAAATGGAAAAGTCACAGGTCATTATCCCAGGTCCACCTCATATGCAAAACAAGGGTTATTATTTAAACCCTTTCGTGGTACCGAACTGGATGTTTCGGTCAGACCAATTTTGAACTTGAAATCATTGAACCCTTATATGAGGGTGTTCAAATTCAAAATGGAGTCTCTCAGAGCGGTGATCTCCGGTCTGGGGGAGGGAGAGTTTCTGGTATCCCTGGATATCAAGGATACGTACCTCAACATTCTGATTTGGCCGCCGCACCAGGCTTATCTCAGATTTGCACTGTTAGACAGTCACTATCAATTTCAGGCACTGCCATTCGGCCTCTCTACAGCACCAAGGGTGTTCACCAATGTGATGGCAGAAATGATGGTTCTCCTCCACAGACAGGGGGTGAACATACTGTAATTCCATATCTGGACGATCTGCTGATAAAGGCATCATCCAGGGAGACGTTGTTGCAGTAAATTGCTCTCACGACTCATCTACTCAGGAAACACGGTTGGGTCCTGAACCTTCCAAAGTCACATTTGGAGCCGACAAAGAGATTGGCTTTTCTGGGGATTATCCATGACACAGAAGGGCAGAGTGTGTTTCTCCCGGAGGAGGTAAGCGTTGATGATTCAAACAATGGTCCGGGATGTCCTGAAACCAGCCCGGGTATCGGTTCATCAGTGCATTCGCCTTCTGGGGAAGATGGTTGCCTCCTATGTGGCTCTACAGTACGGAAGATTTCATGCTCGGACCTTCCAGCTGGATCTCCTAGACAAGTGGTCGGGATCTCACCTACACATGCACCAAAGGATACATCTGTCGCCGAAAGCAAGGATTTTACTCCTCTGGTGGCTGCAAATGCCTCACCTTCTGGAGGGCCGCAGGTTCGGGATTCAGGACTGGATCCTTCTAACCACGGATGCAAGTCTCCGGGGTTTTGGGGCAGTCACTCAAGGGGAAACCTTCCAAGGAAGGTGGTCAAACCTGGAATCCAGTCTTCCAATAAACATTCTGGAACTAAGAGCCATCTACAACAGTCTTCTCCAAGCGGTTCATCTTCTGTGAGATCGAGCCATTCAAGTGCAGTCGGACAATGTAACAACGGTAGCCTACATAAACCGACAGGGCATAATGAAGAGCAGAGCTGCAATGTCAGAGGTATCAAGAGTCATCCTCTGGGCAGAAAAACACGCGTTGGCGCTGTCAGCAATCTTCATTTTGGGAGTGGACAACTGGGAAGCGGACTTCCTCAGCAGACACGATCTCCATCCAG
The DNA here is from genome assembly GCF_028390025.1 of Pseudophryne corroboree. Taxonomy (NCBI): domain Eukaryota; kingdom Metazoa; phylum Chordata; class Amphibia; order Anura; family Myobatrachidae; genus Pseudophryne; species Pseudophryne corroboree. The sequence goes on along the minus strand of NC_086454.1, from coordinate 121,611,091 downwards.
GAGAGTGGGGCCTTCATCCAGAGGTATTCACGGAGGTGACAAATCTTTGAGGGGTTCCTCAAATAGACAAGATGGTCTCCCGCCTCAACAAGAAGCTTCGGAGGTATTGTGCCAGGTCGAGAGACCCGCAAGCAGTGGCGGTGGACGCTTTGGTGTCTCCATGGATGTTCCAGTCGGTGTACGTGTTTCCTCCACTTCCACTCATCCCAAGAATTCTAAAGCTTATAAGGAGAACAAGAGTTCAGGCAATCCTCATGGCTCCGGACTGGCCAAGAAGGGCTTGGTACGCAGATCTTCTGGATCTACTGCTGGAAGATCCGAGGCCTCTTCCTCTTCAAGAGGACCTGTTACAACAGGAGCCGTTCACTTATCAAGACTTACCACGGCTATGTTTGACGGCATGGAGGTTGAACGACAGATATTAGCTTGGAAGGGCATTCGGAACAAAGTAATTCCTACCCTGATACAAGCTAGGAAAGGAGTAACATCTAAACATTACCATCGCATTTGGAAAAAGTATGTATCTTGGTGTGAGTCCAAGAAGTTTCTTATGGTGGAGTTTCAACTGGGGCGGTTTCTCCTATTCCTGCAAGCAGGTGTGGCTATGGGCTTGAGGTTGGGATCCGTAAAGGCCCAGATTTCGGCCTTATCCATGTTCTTCCAGAAACAATTGGCTGCCCTCCCTGAGGTTCAGACTTTTTTGAAAGGGGTTCTGTACATCCAACCTCCCTTTGGACCGCCTACGGCGCCCTGGGATCTTAACATGGTGTTGCAGTTCCTCCAACCCGGGGTGTTTCGGCTTTACAGCTTTGCCGAGTGGCTACTTGGTCTGGGTTGAACACATTTGCTAAGTTCTACAGGTTCGATACTTTGGCCTCTGAGGACCTCAAATTTGGTCAATCAGTTCTGCAGAGCCTTCGCGCTCTCCCTCCCGTTCTGGGAGCTTTGGTACATGCCCATGGTACTAATATGGACCCCAGCATCCTCTAGGACGTAAGAGAAAATAGGATTTTAATTACCTACCAGCAAATCCTTTTCTCATAGTCTGTAGAGGATGCTGGGGTCCATATTAGTACCATGGGGTATAGACGGGTCCACTAGGAGCCACTGGCACTTTAATTAAAATCCTATTTTCTTTTATACTGAGGCCTATGAACACGAGGGGGTGGGGAAAGATTTTTTTAATAAAATATTTTAATATTTAATTAAAAATATTTGTAAAACTTTAGTAAGGAATTTTATATATCTTTTCAGATGACTCATCCACTATCTGCTACTCCCGTCAGGTGAAGAATGACTCATGTACCAGTAACATCATTGGTTCCAGTCCGATCACTGGGTTCAGTCTTGCTAATCATTCCAATCTGTTTACTCCCTGAACCATTGTCATTTCCAGTCTAACTATTCAAATTCCATTGTGTCTGCATTTACCAGAAGCACTGACAGTTCCAGTCAGACTACTGAACATCCACCGAGTCTGCATTCAGTTTCAGCCAGCTAGCTCTGCTGCATTCAGACTAATTCATTTTACCTGCAGCAATAAGCTTTGTTCAGATCAATCAACAGATCTAAGCTGACCTGCATGTCGGACACAGCTGAGCCTATACCTCCTTGTGTGGGTCCCTAGTGAAGACCTCTGCGTGTTATATTCCATGCCTTTGGTTTGGGTATTAGCCATATGACTGGTACTCACTAACAGGGGTGGATTGGGAACAAAAAGCGGCCCTGGAAAAATTTGTACTAGTGGCCCCACATGGGCAGCACCAGAGGTGTAAGGTCTAGCGCATGGGCCATGGCAGCAGCACCCTCCCCCCAAGAGTTTCCAGATAGTGGGCATGTCTAGCATCAAGGGGGAAGTTAAAAAGAAATAAAATTAAATATTATGAGCACATTATATGATACACCTTAAGAATTTAGGAAACTATATCATTCTTTAGAAAGATATATTTTCTTGCTTATTACACCAACCGTATCCCAATCACTATTCACTCAATCTTATATGTCAGCCAAGCAGGCAGACAGAGCATACACTAGATCATCTGCAATCACAGGCTAAGTGGCAAAGAAATTTATATGCAAATTATTTTGCATCTTATTTGTTATGTCTATAAATAGGACCACATGTCCTCAAACAAAATAGGCCCCACAGGTGCGTCGACCCACCGGGAATCTTCCCTGAAGACCCTATGGCCAATCCGCCTCTGCTCACTAATCATTCTATTCTGTCCTTGTTTAAAAACTATCTCAAGCCTCCAAGTTTCATCCATCAGACTTCCACCACTGGTCCACCAGTGTCACTTCCAGGAACACAGAATACCTCTGGTCCGACATCCCCTCAGCTGTTATCCTTTTTACCTCTGTTTCCTTCTCTCTTCCCTCTTCTCACTCTTTCCGTATTTCTCCATGTTACATTTCTTTCCCCTCTTCTCTCCATTCCATACTATCCCCACCTCTCTGTGCAATCCCATCAGCATTCAGTCAACTACTATCTGCCCTGCTTTCCTCTTACCCTTCCGGAGGTACCCTGCACATGTGTCGGACCTATACTGGGCATGTGCTGTACAGGTCCGCAACATTGGTTGAACTACGGCATTAGATTGTCAGCGATTGACAGTCTGATGCTGCTTGGTGGAGGGGGAGGAACATGGCCAGAATCTCTGAGTTCTGAGATTTCCTGGCCTCTTTGTAGTGGTTGCAGTGGCTGACTTGCATGACCGTTTGGGTCACGCAGCCGGTGGGTAGTGTTGTAGAAGACCTGTTACTGATTAGTAATGCACGCAGGAGGTGTCATGCCCCCGTTGCATTTCCATAGTAGCACTGTTGCTGCTGCTTCCAGGATGTGCATGCTTGGCGTCCATTCCGCCTGATAGGAGGTGCCCTATTAATGCTTCACTCCTCCCTTCTATCCTGGGTGCAACTGCGGATGTAGTGGTTTCACTTTATGAAACGCTTTTATTTAAACTGGCTTTTCTCTAACGTCCTAGTGGATACTGGGGTTCTGTACTTTAGTACCATGGGGTACAGATCGGGTCCACTGGAGCTTGGCACTTTAAAACCTTTAGTGTGTGTATGTGTGCTCTGGCTCCTCCCCTCTATGCCCCTCCTGCCAGACTTAGTTTAGAAAAATATGCCCAAGGAGCCGGGTGCATTTCTCTGGAGCTCCAGAGAGTTTCCTTTATTTTTTATTTTAGTTATTTTCAGGTAACCCTGGTTGGCAACCAGGCTACCTGCTACGTGGGACTTAGAGGGGGGACTGAACCAACCTCCTCACAGTTAATGGTTCATAATCACTGAGCTCCTGAGGTGCTGATCACACATCGTTATTATGTGTGCCCACATTGGCAGTTAGCCGCCACCCTCTAACAGATACCGAAGCTGAAGGTGCGGTGAGTGTTACACCGGGGTCCTGGTTAGCGGGTCCCCGGTGCAGTTTGGCGGCATGTTGCAGGGAAGAGCACTACGGCGACAGCGCCGCTGCACTTATATCAGATATACACTTACATTCACACATTGGGTTGCTGTGTTTGTGTGCTGGTCTCCGTTTCCTCAGTGTCACTCCAGGGGCTCTCTAGGGTCTGTGTGGAGGTGTTTGCAGTGAGCTGCGCTGTATTTTCAGTTGTGTCAATATGTCTGTGGACATGATTATATGTGCTGCTTGAAACCCTACCTCTTCATCATGCGTGAACAGTGCTTATCTCCACAGGGGCACAGTTCCCAGGCACCTGACTGGTTAGACAATTTTAAATGCATGATTCAGAATGTCAATTCAGAATTAGCTGCAGCTAAAAAGGAGAGACAGATGTTAAAGCAGTCTATTGATTCTATGGCCAAATCAGCAGATACCAGAAAGGCTTCACAGCCCCTCTGTTGGTTTCACATAAACGCTCACTGCCACAGGTGCTCCAGTCTGATTCTGATCAGCCTGATGCGGATGATGATGATATGGATGAGGACAACTCTCTGTCCTCAGGGGTGGAGGCCCTCCTTTTTTCTGTTAGAGAGGTTCTTCACATCCCAGATCAGGAGTCAGAACCGGATGAGGAGTTGTACCTCAATGTTAGACCAAAGACCTCAGCAACTTTTCCTGTCTCTAAAGAGTTTAAATTCCCTAGTCAGGGAAGCATGGTTAAACTCTGATAAGAAATTTAAAATTCCTCAGAGGTTTTTAACTACCTTTCCCCTCCCCGCTGAGGACAGGAAGGTCTGAGAAAACCCTGCGACGGTTGATACGTCTGTGTCCAGACTGTCTAAGAAATGAGTACTGCCAGTCAGGGGCTATGGGGGTCATTCCGAGTTGATCGCTCGTTGCCGATTTTCGCAGCAATCAGGGCAAAAAATGTAATTTCTGCGCATGCGTATGCCCCACAATGCGCACGCGCGATGTACAGGTACAACGAACGATGTGATTTTGCACAGGCTCTAGCGAAGATTTAAGTCGCACTGACGGCCGTAGAATGATTGACATAAAGTGGGCGTTTCTGGGTGTCAACTGACCATTTTCAGGGAATGTTTGGAAAAACGCAGGCGTGGCTGGGCGAACGCTGGGTGGGTGTGTGACGTCAAAAGCCAACCCTCCAACGTTAGAATCAACGCACACGAAGAGTAACTACAGGGCTGGTCTTGTTTTGCACAAAAAGATTTTGCAGCCGCTCTGCTGCACAAGCGTTCGCTCTTCTGCTAAGCCAAAATACACTCCCCTGTGGGCGGCGGAATAGTGTTTGCACGGCTGCTAAAAACTGCTAGCGAGCGATCAACTCGGAATGACCACCTATATCCCTAAAAGAACCAGCTGACCGTAAAATTGAGACCACTCTCAAGGCAATTTATTTGGCAGCAGGTGTAGCACAGCGCCCCACAATAGTTTGTGGGTGGATTTCCAGGGCAATGGTAAAGTGGTCTGATTCTGTTATTGATGGTTTAGACTCTCTGCCCCGGAATGAGGTCATTACTCTGCTACAACACATACAGGATGTTGCTAATTTTATGAGCGATGATATAAAGGAATTGTGTAAGATAAATGGCCGCACCACTGCTATGGCTATTTTGGCACACAGAGCTTTATGGTTACGTCAATGGTCAGCGGACGCTGATTCCAAAAAGGGTGTAGAAAATCTTCCCTTTACAGGTGATGCCTTGTTTGGGGACGAATTAAATAAATGGATCTCCCAGGCAACGGCGGGTAAGTCTACCTATCTGCCATCGGCTGTGCCACATGCTAGACGTTCTTACACAGGACCGTCCTTGCAGTCCTTTCATGTAGCGAGGTTCATAGGCAGGGGCGTCTCCACCACTCCTAGAGGATCTCGTGGTAAGTCCCGTAAACCTGCAGCTGCTGCCTCCCTGGACTAGACCACCGGATCCCCTGCCGCTAAGCCTTCTGCGTGACGGTTGGCCCCAGCAGCAAGGCAATTTTCCGGTAGGTGCTCGCCTTCACCACTTTGCCCATGTGTAGGTGAAGTTCTGCCGGGATCATTGGGTGAGGGACCTCATTTCCCAAGGATACCGGCTGGAATTTCAAGCACTTCCTCCTCACAGATTCTTCAAATAGGGCTACCAGTTTTGCCCGCAGCAAAAGTTACCTTGCAAGAGGTCATTCAAAAACTTTTGCGGACAGGGGTGGTAGTTCCTATACCTTCTCCGTTACACAACAGGGGTTTTTACTCCAGTCTTTTTGTCGTTCCAAAACCAGATGGTTCGGTGCGACCCATCTTAAACCTGAAGTCTCGAAACCCGTGTCTGCGGGTGTTCAAATTCAAGATGGAATCCCTGCGGGCAGTGATGTCCGGTCTGGAAGAGGGGGAATTCCTGGTATCCCTAGATGTCAAAGATGCTTACCTATACATTCCCATTTGGCCCCCTCATCAGGCTTACCTCAGGTTCGCCATCTTGGATGACCATTTCCAGTTTCAGGTCTTGCCCTTTGGCCTGTCCACAGCTCTGAGAGTCTTCACCAAAGTCATAGTGGAGATAATGTTGCAACTGCGCATGATAGGAGTCAACATGGTCCCCTACTTGGACGATCTCCTGATAAAGGCCATGTCCAGGGAGCATCTACTGCACAGCATCAATCTGACAACTCGCCTGCTTACGGATCATGGGTGGATCCTAAACTTCCAGAAATTTCACCTGGAACAGACCCAACGTCTTCAGTTCCTGGGAATGATACTGGATTCAGTGGGGTTTATTTACTAAGATTCGTAATTTTCAGAATCATGTTCAAGTTCAATCACGACTGACATCGACAGTGTAATTTTGCAACTTTTTGAATTGATTACGACTAATTTACTAAGCTGTCGTATTCGTATTTTCCGTATCTTCCGATGTCGATGTCATTCGTGCTTTTCTGCTGTAGATTGCGGCCGCGTTTGCTATTTCGCGGCCGCGTTGTTGTGTTTTTTTTACGACTGCGTCACAAGTCTGTTACGGCAGTGATTTGGAATTTGCTGCCGCGTTTTTACTCCTAAGTTTCGTTTTCGTCACGCGGCCGTGATTGGTTGTATTCGTGAAGGAGGAGTGTCTGTGCATGTTACTATAAAAACGCCCCAAACACTCCGCACCTCGTGGGTTTAGCTAGTGGAGAGGAGAGAGGAAGGTGTATTTGGAGTTGGTGAGTTTGGTGGAGTTTTTGGTGGATTTGGAGAGGAGTTTGGTGATTGTTGAGTGCTGTACTGTGTGTGTTAGTAGTCTTGTGATCTTTGTAGTATTGTTTTTTCACAGTTTGTAAACTTTTTTGTCCTTGTTTTTTTTTTCCAGTCTTTTGTCATTGTTTGTGAGTGAGTGAGCGTGTGTGTTGGCTGTGTGGTGTGTAGTAGGAGTAGTGGAGGAGTGTGTTTTGTGTTTTCATTTTTCAGTGTTTTATGTTGTTTGTCATGTCCGACTCAGAGGTCAGTGTGGTGGCGGAGGTTAGTGAGGTGGCGGAGGTTAGTGAGGTGGAGGCTGGTAGTGAGGTGGAGGCTGGTAGTGAGGTGGAGGCTGGTAGTGAGGTGGAGGGGGGTAGTGAGAGGGAGGAGGTTAGTGAGGAGGAGGAGGAGGAGGGGGTGCCTGTTGCTGTATTTTCCAGTGATAGTGATGGTGTTGTGGCTCCGCAGCCACGCACCACTACCAAGACTGGCAGGAATATAAAGTTCAGCTATGCTGAAAACATGGCGTTGGTGCGTGAGCTGATGAAGCACCATCGCCAATTGTTTGGTCAGGATGCTGCCAGGGTGTCCTCCCGCAGGAAGTCTGCCCTGTGGGGGCAAGTCATACTTGCTGTGAATAGTGAGGGTGTGGTGAGGCGGACAGAGGACACGTGCCGCAAGCGATTTTATGATATTAAGCGGCGTGTCAAGGCCAAGATGGCCAAAGAGTCCAAATCTGCACGGAGAACCGGAGGTGGGCCACCTTTACGTGTAAGCTATCGGGACTGGGAGGAGCCTGTGCGGGCATTGATTCCTGGCGAAGTGGTGTCTGCTACTCATGTCCGGGATTCGGACCGACCCACGCAGGATGGTAAGTTTGATTTGTAATATTGTTCTTAAAATGTCTGTAAAATGTAGATAATATCATTTTTAAAGTGTAAAGGATGCATTTTTTAACACAAAACAGATTGCAGGCCTATGCTCCCTTAAGGTGTGTTTGTGTTTAGAATGTGCTTTTTTCTCCTTGCTTTAGCATTTTTTTCTATTTAATTTAGTGCCAAAACATGTGCAGTGTTTTATAAAAATTGATTTTTTTTTTTTGGTCAATTTTTGGCGATAATGCTTGAACATGTGTGTTTGTTTAAAATCAACAAAAGGTTTTTTTTTTAAACTAACTGAAAAGCGGTGCAATTTTTTTTTACATTACATTATTAAAACATTTGCAAGTACTCAATCTCTGCAATATCTGAGGCAAAAATCTAATTTTTAAAAAATTTATTGTGTGCCACATCAAGTACATTTTGAAATTCAACTCAAAATCATGAATCTAGAAGCTCTTAAGCTTAAATATTTGGTTTAAACAATACCTAATAGATGCTTACAGTACATTAATGGTTTTCAGTGGGTCATTTTTCTAAAAACATGGTAATAATGTTGGGGTCACTTTTTCAACAGTCACACAGACCAGCCGCCCAGACAGGCCTCAGACAAGTCAGGATGAGGCTGGGATTGCAGGTAAGTCTTCACTGTAGTCACATATTCTGTAAACACATAGAAGTACAAAATATTAATTTTAAATTTTGCACCTAGGTTCTGCTTCTGGAAGCCGACCTCCTGTAAGGCGGCCATCACAGGGCTTGGGCCACTTACCCAGGAGGCCAACTAAGACACGGCGTCTTGGCTCGGATTCAGCACCTCCATCATCCCCACCCAGGCGAAGACTTTCGGCAGTGTCACCCCAGCCACCACTGGCACTATTGGCGAGTTCGCAGAGTGATGAGCCCAGATCACCTCAGTTATCTGGTGAGTAAAAACATAAATTAAACACATAAGCAATAATATACACAGTACACTTAATATGTTGTTAGTTGGTTTGGAGTTTACATGTTTTCAACAACAAGCAATGTGATGTAACGTCTTCAATTGCTAAAGGTGCTTTAATCAAATTATATAAGGTCTTAGTGGATGGTCTCGACAACCTATTTGTAGGAAAATATCAGATTTGAGTAAAAATTAAGCACACACACGTTCACATTTTCAAAAAATATGAATACAATTAAATTTTGGCCCAAAAAAAACCACACCATTATAGTGTTCACACATCGCCCCTGTCCAGTATGTAGATGGCTTACTTGCTCTGCTCCTCTGGACTATACAGGTAAGTAGTCTATATCGTGGTGAGGGGAGGGAATCTAACAGTGTAATGGTGTGGAGGGGAGTTAGTTAGGTGATGAATATGCAAATCTGTCTATGTTAGTGCCTGTGTTGGTATATTTTTAACAATAGCTTTAAAATTGTTAAAGTTGTGAAAATCAAGTGTTAATAATTCAAAAATGGAGTATTATGAATGTATTAATGTGTTGCATTAGCCATGAAAATTTTAAAATAATAAAACATTGCATGTTGCCCACCCCATACAGAGCACAACTTGATGTCCGCCGTGGACCAGCAGGGCCCAGACCAACAGCCATCCATCACACTGCAACTTACAGCTGTTGACCCAAGCCTGCCAATACAGTTGCAGGATATACCCCAAGCATCCATCAGTCCCCAACTGGCACAAGCTCCGCCCCCAAGCCAAATTCCAGACGCATTTTGGGCCAGTTGGACAAGCCAACAGGCCCAAAGCAATGCCAGCCTGACCCAACATACACAACACCTTGCCAGTCTGCCCCATCATCTACCGCGTATTAGTCGCAACTCGGGCAGACTGATAGTACAAGTAGGGCGAATGGCTACCTCAATGGAGCAAATTAGGGCTGAAAACAGCCAAATGAATGCACATTTATCCCGCATTATAGATGAGCAACAGCGCCATCAGCAGGCACTCGTTCAGCTCATTCAACACAATCAAGTGGTGAATGAGTCCTTATCCAGGATTGTAGCCAGCCACACTGCTACTAACACTCAGCTGATTGCAAGTTTAAATAATTTGAGCAGCAATATTTCTATGATGGGAGCTCAGCAAGTAACCTCCAGCTCGGGGACCACGACCCCTATCCAAACGCCAGTAACCTCCCCTGTTCGGCGTTCCTCAAGAGCACGTGCCAGTGAGCCAGCACCCAGCACACACAAGCGAAAAAAATAACAACAATCTTTTTTGAAAAATAAATAAAAAAATTTGTCTAAAAAACACATTCCTGTGTCCGTCTCCAAAATTTATGAAGCTGGTCTGTATGTATGTATGTATGTTTTTCCAGGGTAATGACTGTAAATGTTTTGTTAGCATCAACTAAGCACAATGGACACACCACTATAAACAACAAACAGTAAGTAACAAAACACACAATAGAAAGTAGAGCAAAGTGTTTAGGGAAGGATAATTACAGCATAATAAAACTGACCTGTAAAATATCGCAGGATCACTTCTTGACGTACCTGCCTCCCTACATTTGTACTCACACTGTCACCAGATGGATCTAACTCCTCTGCTTGCTGACTGCTTTCTCCCTCACCATGTGCCAGATGTTGACTTAAACACAGATTATGGAGAAAACAGCAGCAGAACACAATTCGAGTCACCTTTGAGGGACTATACAACAAAAGGCCACCAGATTTATCCAGACACCGAAAACGTGACTTCAGCACCCCAAAACATCTTTCTATCACATTCCGCGTAGCCTTATGTGCATGATTATAACTGTGTTCAGCAGGAGAATCAGGTTGGGACAATGGAGTAAGGAGCCAAGAGTAGCAGCCGTAACCCCCATCACCTGAAAAACATATATAGTCAACATTAGGACATATGTTAGATTATTCTTTCACCTCCTCCAAACTCTAGGTTGTGGTTAAAAGACAGACACACAAAACATTTTCAACATACCCAACAGCCAGCCATCAGGCATTTGTCCCTCCTCAAATTTCTCGAAGAGCGATGACTGACTGAGGATGAAGGAGTCATGGCAGGCACCAGGGTAACCTGCAACAACACTCATAATTTTTAAATTTGCATCACAGACCACCTGGACATTAGTTGATTGATCCATATGCCTATTAGTATATATATACTGGCGGCCCTTAGGTGATCTCAGCTGAACGTGTGTGCAATCTATGGCCCCCAGCACATTGGGCATGCCAGCAAGCTCATAGAAAGCTACCCTGACAGCACTCCACTCCGACTCCTCAGTAGGGAAGCAGATTGAGGCTTTAATGTGTGGCTCCAACACATCCAAAACCTGAGTGGACATTAAAGAAGCTAAGGTGAGTGTCATGTTAGGTATTCTCTACAATACTGTGGTGTTTCAACTTACACAAGCAACACTTAGCCATAACCGCATATGTATTTTTATACTCACCTGCATCAAATATCTTGAAAAGGTGGGCTGTGAGATCCCAATAACGTCGCCTGCCACAGCCTGGAAGCTCCCAGTAGCCATAAAGTGTAACACAGCCAGGAGTTTGTGTAGGCCTGAGACAGAGCGAGAGCGTGCTGTCTCAGGGTCTATGCCCAGTTTGACAAGGTCATACAGGTGGAAAATGTTGTTTCGATTTAGGCGGAACATCTGTATGACCCTATCATCGGACAATGCATTTAAGTTTAAACGCCCTCTAAATAAACGAGGCTGGCGCAGCCTCCGCGGTACCTGGACAACCTGTTGGCCATGTTCACTTACCTGGTCCTGATTCCTGGAAGCCTCATGGAGCAGTCTAACGTATCCCACAGCCAACAAAAAACCATTGCCACACACCACAGCCGCCATTTCAGAGTGAGAGAAGTTCAGAATGTGCCTGAAACACTTTTATAGGCCCAAAAAATCAGGTGTGAGTAATGGATAATTAAGTACACATGTAAACGCGGTTTCCAAAGGCTGGCGCGTTTTTTTTTAGGAAAAAAATGCGAATCGTAATTTTTCGCGGCCGCGAAAGCATTTTCGCGGCAGCAAATACAATTACGAATGGTTAGTAAATGACCGAGATTCATATCTAAACAGGCGTAATTTGACCGATGGTGTATTCATTCGTAATTTTGTACTTGGACTTGCAAAAAAATACGAATGCCCTCATCACTGCCGTGATTACTGTTTAGTAAATGACCGAGATGCCACTTTGAAGAAAAAACGCCATCTCGGTCAAAATCGGGAGCTTAGTAAATATACCCCAGTGTCTCAAAAGGTGTTTCCACCGATGGACAAGGCCTTGGCTATCCAGGCTATGGTCCGCTCAGTTCTCCGTCCCCGCAAGGTGTCCATTCATCTTTGCATACGCTTGCTGGGCAGGATGGTTGCTGCTTACGAGGCAATCCAATATGGCAGATTTCATGCCCGGCCATTTCAGCTGGATCTGCTGGACAAATAGTCGGGGTCTCACCTTCACATGCATCAGGAAGTGACCTTATCTCCAAAAGCCTGGATATCTCTATTATGGTGGCTACAAGTTCCTCACTTGATTGAAGGCAGGAATTTCAATATCCACTCGTGGATTCTACTCACAACGGATGCCAGCCTCCGATGTTGGGGGACTGTGACCCAAGGGGCCCAGTTCCAGGGGATATGGTCAGTTCAGGAATCGGCTCTGCCGATAAACATCCTGGAACTCAGGGCAATTTACAATGCTCTCCTGCAAGCTTCCCATCTCCTCAGGGATCAGCCAATCCAGGTTCAATCGGACAATGCCACTGCGGTGGCGTACATAAACCGACAAGGGGGAACAAGAAGCAGAGCAGCGATGCGAGAAGTGTAAAAAAATCCTCCTATGGGTGGAGGCCAACGCAAGGGCCATCTCAGCCATATTCATTCCAGGAGTGGACAACTGGGAAGCAGACTTCCTCAGCAGACATGACCTCCATCCGGGGGAATGGGGCCTACATCCCCAGGTGTTTCAACAGCTAATTCACTGGTGGGGCTGTCCGCAGATAGATCTGATGGCTTCTCGTCTCAACAAGAAGCTATGCCGTTACTGTTCCAGAACAAAGAATCTGTAGGCAGTAGCAGTGGATGCGCTGATGAAGCATTGGACGTACCAGTTTGTGTATCTGTTCTCTCCTCTACCGCTAATCCCAAGGGTTCTAAAAAGACTAAGCAGGGAAAGCGTTCAAGCAATTCTAATTGCCCCGGATTGGCCTAGACGGGTGTGATACTCGGACCTCCTAACCATGGCTCTGGAGGATCCCTGGCCTCTACCTCACCAAAAGGATTTTCTTCAACAAGGTCCGTTCATCTGTCCAGACTTACAGCGGCTATGTTTTACGGTTTAGAGGTTGAGAGGGAGATTCTAGCAAGAAAAGGTCTTCCCTCCCGGGTTATTTCCACCATGGTCCAAGCCAGGAAGATGGTGACATCAAAACATTATCATCGTATCTTGAAGAAGTATGTTTCCTGGTGTGAAAGTAGAAAAGTGTCTCCCGTGGAATTTAGAATTGGTCATTTTCTACTTTTCCTCCAAGCGAGAGTGGATATGGGCCTACGTTTAGGCTCCATGAAAGTCCAGATTTCGGTGCCCTCTATTTTCTTCCAGAAACAACTTGCCATGTTGCCGGAAGTACAAACTTTTCTAAAAGGAGTTCTTCATATGCAACCGCCCTTTGTACCTCCCACGGCTCCATGGGATCTCAATGTGGTTTTGTCTTTTCTTCAATGGGACTGGTTTGAACCCTTGCATAGGGTTGAGTTAAAATTTCTCACCTGGAAAAAGGTGATGTTATTGGCATTGGCGTCTGCAAGACGTGTCTCTGAATTGGGGGCCTTGTCCTGTAAGAGCCCTTATTTGATTTTTTTATGAAGACAGGACGGAACTCAGGACCCGTCCTCAGTTTTTACCAAAGGTGGTTTCAGCTTTTCATGTCAATCAGCCCATTGTGGTTCCGGTGACGATTCCATTGGGCCAGAGTCCTTAGATGTGGTGAGGGCTTTGAAGATTTATGTAAGGAGGACAGCTCAAAATCTGATTCGCTGTTTGTCCTTTATGATGCCACCAAGATTGGTCATCTGGCTTCCAAGCAGTCCATTGTTTGTTTGCTCAGGTTGACCATTCAACAGGCCTATACTTCGTCGGCTCTGCCTTTGCCGACGTCTATTCAGGCCCACTCAACGAGGTCTGTGGGCTCTTCCTGGGTGGCTGCCCGGGGTGTCTTGGCCTTACAGTTGTGCCGAGCTGCTACTTGGTCTGGTTCGAACACTTTTGTGAAATTTTATTGGTTCAACACCTTGGCCAAGGAGGACCTTCAGTTAGGCGGTGTTACAGGGGTCTCAGCACTGTCCTACCCGTTTGGGAGCTTTGGGACTTCCCCATGGTACTAAAGTACAGAACCCCAGTATCCACTAGAACGTTAGAGAAAATAGGAATTTGATACCTACTGGTAATTCCTTTTTTCGTAGTCCATAGTGGATACTGGGCGCCCGCCTCAGTGCTTCAATTCCTGCTTACCTGAGTAACTATTTGGTTGGCCACGGTTGCGGTCCCATTATGTTGTTGGGATAGCTGTGCTATCCTGGTTGGCTTGGTGTTACTATCCTCTGTTCTGGTTAGTGCCCTCCTTTTGGTTATGGTTGTGTATTGGCTTGTTGCCTCACCACTGTTGTCTTTATTCCTTCTCTCATGGTATGTCCATCTCCTCGGGCACAGTTTTCCTAGAGTGAGTCTGGTAGGAGGGGCATAGAGGGGAGGAGCCAGCACACACATACACACTAAAGGTTTTCAAAGTGCCAGGCTCCAGTGGACCCGATCTATACCACATGGTACTAAAGTACAGAACCCGAGTATCCACTACGGACTACGAAAAAAGGAATTACCGGTAGGTATCAAATTCCTATTTTTCCATGGCTTATCACAGGGCTTCGTGTTTCAGAATTGGTCACTCCTTCCAAATGGAAGGATTCGACTATGATTTATTCCGATGTTAGAGTTAGTAAGGAGTTCTTGCTGTGCAGACTGCATTGGTCCAAGACAGATAAGCTGTGTAGGGGACGGTGGGTCCCCTTATTACCCTCAGTAAATGGTCAAAAATGTCCAGTGGCATTCGCCAATCATTATGTAGCGGTCAGACCCTCGGAGGAGAGTTCAAGGCTTTTGTACTGCGGTTTGCCGCTGACAAAGTACCAGCTTAGCTTGATGTTGCGTCGTTGTCTTTCCAGTTTGGGCCTCTCACCTCAGGATTTCGGAACACATTTGTTTTGAATCAGAGCCGCCACGTTAGCTGCAATGGCAGGATTTACAGTGAGAGAAATCTAGGCATTCTATAATGATAATATTGGCTGCTTGTTATTCAATTCTTCTTTTGTATTTTGTTGGTCTTGTATGTCACCCACGTCTCCCCTGTCCTGCCTACTCGGGGATTAGTTACTCGCCACTATTGGCAGTGGGAGTTTCGTGGGATTTGACACCTTTTTTACCTCACTTGACGGACTTAATTTGGCTTAATTAATACTTGATTTGGCTAATTGGACTTCAGTTATATGTCCCTCAGCAGGTTTTTAAGTTTTACCTCTGGCCGAGTTTACTTGTGTGACCCCACACCCCAGAGCCGGCCCTAACCAATATGATGCCCTAGGCAAGATTTTGGCTGGTGCCCCCTAGCACCACCGCTGGTTCCGCCTCTGACCCTGCACCTCTTTCCCAGCACCATCACCCCCCACCCATAGCAGTCCTTATTTTGGTGTTTGTACCCCCTATATTTTAAATAGGAACAGTTCGCACATTTGGTGCTCAGCCCAAAAAGTGAGTGTTTTTGCTGGCAAGGGGCATGGCCACACAATAGTAACCCCAATTCCAATTACGCCACACAGTAGTGCAACTTTATTCACATTTTATCATGCAATAGTGTCCCTTATTTACATTACATCACACAGTAGTACCACTTTACCTTATATACGTTACTCCTCACAGAAGTGCCCCTTATTCACATTACATCACACTGAATTGCTCCTTATTCACATTACACCACACCCTATTGCTCTTTATTCACATTAGACGACACAGTAGTGCCCTTTCTATACGTAACGCCACATAGTAGAGCACCTAATACACACAATGCCACAGAGTAATGCCCCTTACACATATGAGACACATTATTAATGTCCTGATAAACATAATGCGCCTTACACATTATGACAACCTTTATTAATGCCCTTTTACACATAATGTCCCTTACACATTTGCTGCACATTGGCCCTCATTCCGAGTTGATCGCTAAGAGTCTTCGCAACGCAAATGTACGAAATGTAAGTATCTGCGCATGCGCAAATGCGTGATTACGCATGCGCGAGTACATACGTACGACAACTGGGCAAAATTACTCAGAAAAAAAAAAGCCGTAACTGGCAAACGAAAACGAGGAGTGGCGTGGGCGTGGCGGAGGCGAGACTTCGCAATGCTCCGACATGGGCGTGAAAGTGGGCGTACAGTGTGGGAGTATGCAACTCGCAATGGGCGTGTTTTTTGCAAATAAACATTGTCGCTGTTAAAACCAACATAGGAAACCGTAGCAACATTCACGCAGCAGCCGAGTAGGTCTGCAGTTACTCTACATTTGCGAAGTACTGGTACAAGTGTGTATGCAGTAATTAGCAGTTAATTGGATATCACATTCATCTGATGTCCAATTACTTGTTAATTAATGAGCAGATGAAAGTTACCAACCAGCAATTGTCTGAACACACATCACATGTTTATTCTACTCACATATAAATCTCACACACTGCCAAATAAGGGTGTGATTTTTGTTGAATTTGTTGTGTAAGCATTTGTAAAACTTGTTTTAATGTGTGTAAGACTCCCAAATACAAGCAAGTGAAAATATTTGTGAAAGTGTTTGAAATCTGCAACATTTTTTACAAATAAACCAACACCCACATAATGCAGCATACACTTTAATTTAGTCTTAAAAGTCACAATAATATTTGATTATAATATCTGACAATGTTTGAAATGATGTCCTGTTGACCATAGATATTTATAAAAAGCGTCGTGTCTGTTTACTTAATATGGACATTAAAGTGTGGTGCAAAGCATACCTTTTTTTTGTTTTTTTTTTCAATTTTTATGGAGAATTAGCAGATTGGTCTACAAGTGTCTATATGCTGACCTAATCTTTCTTGAACTGCATTACCTTGAAGAAACTGCTCAAATTTTTTAAATATATATTTTATTACTATAATAATATTTCACAACATTTAAACATGGCTCCACGTGAGTCGCACAGGCAGAGATGGACCAAGCAGCAAGCAGATGGCACTGACAATCATTAGATAGCAGAACTCAGTACTCTGCAAAATTCTGCTTCTGACAAAAGTATATTTTTAAAGCATAAATAAAACATGACACACCCTGCCACACACAAATTTTAAACCAAATGAGAAAGAATTAGGATCCACCACACAAACACAACAATACATAGCACACTAGTAAGAGGAAGATGGCTCTGGTGTTTATACACATAAACTCACAGGCTACAATACATCCAAACAGAAAGAATACATTTCACTAAGAGGGAGTTATCCATTCTGGTCACACAAGCCAACTCCAAAAATACATAGAGGCAACATCAAAAACATGGGTGCTGCCCATCTGGAGAGACATCATTTTCTTCTTTTTCTCCCCGCCTGAGGCTGTTCTTCTTTGGAAGGTCTGCGGAGCGACCTTCGTTGGGCCTGCCCAGTGGGCTGTTCTTCCTGGGCAGGGGCAGGGGAGGGAGCCGATGTGGGTGGCTCTCTGCCACTGTGGGCAAGGGAGACAGCGATGGCCTGGAGCCCTTGCAAGATGTTATTTGCAAGGGTTTGGAATGAGGAGGCAAGTTGTTCTTGGCCCTGCCTGATCTCTGCCAGACCTTGGCAGAGTTGAGCAACACCTTGCTCAACACAGGTTCGGTGCTCAGTGAGCCGGACAGCTATCTGGCTTACCTCCCGGATGACCCCGTCTTGAAACCGATTTAGGCTCTCACCATACCTAGCGATTTCAAGCAGGATCTCCGGGATAGCAGAGGGTTGGGTGGGGGGGCCAGTAGGAACCTGCAGAGGTGGGATTTGTTGGCCCACACTGCCAGACTCACTAGGTCCCTCCACCTCAGCCTCAACCACATAACCGTCCTGTGACTCAAACGGATCACCCCCCTGTGCTGTGTTTTGTGGCAAGCAAATAGAAGAATGTGTGGGAAAAAAGTAGGATACAAAATTAGTTTATTATTATAAATACTGTCAAAATTACAGACAACTAAATGTGTAAACTTACCTTCCAAGTCATGTCCCGTCAGGATCTCAGGCAGGTCCGTGTCCATATGAGACACCCCTTGGCCCTCCTCATAACTGACACAGGGCATCGCCATCTCCTCCAAGTCAGTATACTCCACAGCGACAGGTGCTCCTCCACCTGTAGCCCTTGAGGCATTCCACTCCGCAGCCCTCTTTGCCTTCAGGCGGGATTTGAAGTCGGCCCACCTACATATGTATTGTGAAAGAGGGACAAAGTAGAGTCTTATTATTTGTCTAAGCTAATATATAGGACACGTGTTCTGCTTGTGTTTGCTAGACATAACATCACATGTAACTACATTTTTTAGTCAACTTAGCACAGAAAAAGGACTGTCAATATGCACTTACCGTCGTCTCACTTCCTGTGATGTTCTGACGACAGAGCCAACTTCATTCACAGATTTTGTGATGTCTCTCCAGATTCGTTCTTTTGAAGCAGCCCCCATGTTTTTTGGCCCTCTATGGATTTTGGACATGGCCTGCGTGACCAAGACACGCAACTCCCTCTTAGTGAATGCAGGCTGTCTTTTCTTCCGTCTGGAGGTAGCCTGTGAGGTTTCGTCTTGTTGGTCATCACCATCTTCCTCCTCACTAGCAGCTTCTGTCTGTTGTGTTTGTGTGGCTAAAGCCAATTCTCCCTCAGTTTGGTCACTTTGTGTGTGTGGCAGGGTATCCCCAGTCAATTGTTGTGGTTCAGAAGCAGACATTTGCAGAGTACTAGGTCCTGCCTCTTCAACATCCGCAGAGGCGGATTCCAACATGCGCCTTTGGCAATCTAGGCGTCTTTTCCGCAATGCCATCTCCTGCTCTGCAATGCGCTCCATCTCTGCTGCGATTTGCTCACGAGAAGCCATGTTTGTGATGACGTGTGTACGCCGAGGTGTGTGCTTATATACCTACGTGCGTAGCGTTAATTCACACAGGTGTACACTGTTAATCTGATTAATGATTGCACTGCTTATTTAAGGGCCTACTTTGCACGCTGTGAGTGTAGGTAGTTTGGAGTTTCACTTGAGTTTGTTGGCTTGTGCGTGAAGGTGCTAGAGGAATTTTCAGAGTGAGTAATTGTCAAGCATACATTTGTCCTTTCGTTTGCGTTTAGAATATAGTCAGTGTAGCATTTTGTCTGCGATTTTTCGTTTGTGAGTATTCTGGAATTCGTCTTGTTGTTCATTTTTTGATTTCAAAGTGTTTATTTTATGTTGATTGTTTGTTATTCTTTTTTACACATATATATTTAGCTAGTCCATTTTTGCAAATAAACCTGTGCTTCATTGCTTTTACTGACATTTTTGTTCTCTTGTAGGAGATTTTTTTGGGGAGACGTAACCCTAGTTGATTTTGTTTCTTTGGTGTGCTGTATAACACAAAGAGTTCCTTTCTTTATTTTGGATCAGGTAAGTTCCCTGGGCCTGTGTTGGTGC
Source organism: Pseudophryne corroboree (assembly GCF_028390025.1). Lineage (NCBI taxonomy): Eukaryota > Metazoa > Chordata > Amphibia > Anura > Myobatrachidae > Pseudophryne > Pseudophryne corroboree. The sequence goes on along the minus strand of NC_086454.1, from coordinate 121,591,867 downwards.
CTGTTTTGTTTATTGGTCTGTATGTTGTTTTTGACTGTCATATTTGCTCTCTTGTAGGAGTTTTTTTTTGGGTGACGTAACCCTAGTTGATTTTGTTTCTTTGGTGTGCTGTATAACACAAAGAGTTCCTTTCTTTATTTTGGATCAGGTAAGTTCCCTGGGCCTGTGTTGGTGCCTGTTTTGTTTATTGGTCTGTATGTTGTTTTTGACTGTCATATTTGCTCTTTTGTAGGAGTTTTTTTTTGGGTGACGTAACCCTAGTTGATTTTGTTTCTTTGGTGTGCTGTATAACACAAAGAGTTCCTTTCTTTATTTTGGATCAGGTAAGTTCCCTGGGCCTGTGTTGGTGCCTGTTTGTGTTTGTTCAAAGTGTTTTGATTATGTTTGTTTTCCATCTTGATAATAAATGTTATGTTTTGTACCGGGATTGATCAGCAAAGTAGTGTTGTTCTTGGCTGGGCTAGCTACTAAAGGGCTAACTTTTTTTTTTTTTAATTTAAATTTTTTTAACCAATTATTCTTAATTTTGTAGTAGTTGTTTGTGATGTGTTTGATGTTCTGTTTTTTTAAATAATATTATTTATAACAATTACAATTTAACATATGTAGCTTTCATTATAAAATTTTTTTTTTTTTTTTATAATATTCTTTTTGGTCCTGAATTGAACCCAGAAAAAATGTCTTACGCTCCTGCAGTAAGTTGACACACCCTTTTTGTAATAATTTTTTGTTTGCATATTTTTTGGACTTTGTTTTTGTCTTATTCATTTTTTTTTTTGTTTTTATAAAAGTGTGTGATGTCTATATTTATCGCAGCAGAAGCCCTACCTCCCCAACCCACGCCAGCACTCCCACCCCAACCGCCAGCCCCACAACCACAACCGGCTCCTCATCAACCAAGGCAACGGAGGCGTGCTAGGCCACCAATTTTCCGACCCCGTGTCCTACTTTTTGGGATGCCAGATGATGTGGTTGTACGTAGATACAGGCTGCCACCACATCTAATCCTAGACACTCTCTCCATAATAGAGAGTGATCTGGAGTCTGAAATTCGGTATCCTACAGCAATACCACCATTGACACAATTCCTTGCTGTGTTACATTTTTTGGCAACAGGGTCTTACCAGCATGTGGTTGGAGACCTGGTTGGCATGTCGCAGGGCCAGTTCAGTAAGGTCCTGCGGCGTGTCTGCCAGGCTTTCCTCAAGCGTGTGAAGCAATTTATTGCTATGCCTTTGGATGTTGGTGCCCTAGATGTGGTGAAGCGGCAATTTGCGGAAGGTGGTAGTCGCTTCCCACATGTTATTGGGGTTGTGGATGGCACACATGTAGCTATTCAGCCACCAAAACATAATGAAGAAATTTATAGAAACAGGAAACTGTTTCATTCTCTGAATGTAATGGTTGTTTGTGGGCCATCCAGATCCTTTCCCTGAACGCAAAGTTTACTGGAAGTTCCCATGATGCGTATGTCATTAGACAATCAGGGATATGGCACAGATTAAGATCAAGTCAACGAGCAGACATGTGGTTATTGGGTGAGTTGTTGCACATATTTTGTTCTTAATTTTGTATATTTATCCAAATTGACTATTTCTAATTTTTTTTTTTGCCTCAAACAGGAGACCGTGGATATCCTTGCACCCCCTGGCTCATGACTCCTTACCGTAATCCCAGGCCAGGACCACAGACGGCATTTAACTCCGCGCTTACTGCCACTAGGCAGCTGGTGGAGCGCACAATTGGGGTCCTTAAAGGGCGGTTTCGTGTGCTCCACCGCACTGGTGGCGACATCATGTATTCGCCGGAGATGGCAAGTAAAATAGTGGTCCTGTGCGCTATACTCCACAATATCGTGGTAAGGAGTAGCGTAGAGCTTCCTCAGACAGAGGAATTGCCTGATGAGGAGCCAGGGGTTGTCCGACACTTCGGTGGGGGGAGTGTTACAAGGAGGGGGAGCCAAGTCAGGGCAAGCATTGTTGCGGAATTTTTCAGGTATAGTGTTTTTTTTTACTCTATTGTTACCAAAATAAAAGCACAGTATGCATCATTTTGTATTTAAATGTAGAAATTGTGTTTGCTATTGTAAGGTCATTGTGTAATGCTTTTTGTGTGTTTGAATCTGTTTTTTTTTTTAACTTCAAAAAACAATAACACGTTAAGCTGACAATTTAATTTTGTGTCAAACAATACTGTGATGTTGCTAAATAGTGTCCTTATTTTTTTACTATTCTAACATCATGATTATTTAAACAAAAACACAAACAAATGAAACTGAATGTTGCCCACTTTGTGAATGTCCAGCTGAAAGACCACACAAACTGAGGTGAGTACTCAGATATGTTTATAAATTGATCTAAAACTGTGTGTGTGTCTGTGTCTGTGTTTTTTTGTTTTAAATTTTATGGTTGTGTTTTGCTTAAAATTTGCTTATGCGAATGCGTAGTTCCGCTCGTGCGAAATAACACTCTGCTCTTCACAGCATTGCAAAGATCAATAAAGTTATTATAAATGACATATGACAGCATAGATTGTGGACCAATCACATGCTAACAGACATTATAAATATATGCCCAAATAAGGAAAACGCCATTGCCATGATGCGTGCGGCACCTTTCACCAGGCGGGAGCTCCGCGTCCTGGTTGCGGTGATGGACCGCCGCGTAGGCCGCGTTGGGCGATTCATCCCCAATCGTGTTAAGCGCGAGGCCTACGCGGAGGTCCGTCGCCTGCTGCGGTCTCGCGTCCGCAGCAGGCAGACCATCATCCAGTTAGAGCGGAGATGGAGTGATCTCCGAAGGAGGACTCCAGAGCTGTTGGCGGAGATCCGCCAGCAAATCCGCACTATGCATGCACGCAGTAAGTAACATTACATAAGATTATTAGCATAAATAGTGCAAATTTTCACTAAGTGGTAGGCTAATTGCAACACTGAGTGAACATTTTGAAAAAATAGGACAGTGTGTGTGGTTAGGGCAAACATTACTGACTGTAGCAAAGTGTCCCTAAACAAGTGCATGTTTTACATAATTAGTAACCAGGCAGGAAACTGTACCAAAAAACTTGATCAGTGCTGTCTATATAATAAGGTAGCTTGAATAGTGATCTGGTGATGTTGGCTAGACAAATCAATATGTCTCAATGAAATAGATACAGGAATGACCGACAAAATTTCTAAAATTCATAATTTTGTTTGCAGTGGGCAACATGAAGAGGTTTGAATAATTATTTTTTTTAAATTCTTACAAAAACTTTCTTTTACATGGAACCGAACAGTGAAAATTACAATTGATTAGTATGTAATTTAACATGCAAATTGAAATATATTTTACCAATCATTCTAGGACGACCACAACGGCAAGCACCACATGATGCACCAGCTCAGCACCCTTCCCCTTCTCACTCCCCCTCCACTTCCCAGTCCCCCTCCCCTTCTCACTCCCCCTCCCCTTCTCACTCCCCCTCCCCTTCTCACTCCCCCTCCCCTTCTCACTCCCCCTCAGCTTCCCAATCCCCCTCAGCTTCCCAATCCCCCTCAGCTTCCCAATCACCCTCAGCTTCACAATCCACCTCAGCTTCCCAGTCACCCTCAGCTTCCCAGGCCCCCTCAGCTTCCCAGGCCCCCTCAGCTTCCCAGGCCCACTCCACTTTCCACTCCCCTTCTCAGCCAACCTCTCCTTCTCTTTCTGTGACCCCTTCTCCTCCTTCCCATACCCCTTCTCCTTCTACTTCCAACTCACCTTCTCAGCCCCCCTCACCCTCTATTGGCCTAACATTTTCACCGCCCCCCTCGCCCTCTCAATCAGACCCACCCTCTGAAATTACATCCCCAATCCAACCTCCTTCCCCCATCCAGCCTCCTTCCCCCATCCAGCCTCCTTCCCCCATCCAGCCTCCTTCCCCAATCCCTCCTCCTTCCCCCATCCAGCCGCCTTCCCCCATCCAGCCGCCATCCCCACCCAGTGAATGGGCAGAGGAAGCCCCTGAAGACAGTTCAGAGAGTCTTCATGTTGCCGAGGAAAGTAAGTGTTTTAACATTTTGTTAAAAATGATTACCTACTTACACTTACAATGACAAAACATGCAGTGTTGTACTGTTGGAATTCTTGTACCAAGGAAAATTAAATGTGTTTTTCTTCATGGTGTACATGTTGCATTTACATTTATTTGAGTGTCATTATATGTCCAGTGTTTATGTGTGCCATATTTTGTGTGTCCACTCTAGGTCGACACTCATTAGGTCAACAGGGTTGGCAGGACAACAGGGTTTATATGTGTTAGGTTTTCTGGGAAACAGTTAGACCTGAGTGGAGTTTAGTATGTTGTTGTTCTTTTACACTTGTGCCTGTGTATTCTTAATATTTACACTTACAAATCACATGCTTCACTTTGTTAGGCAGCCTAACGACCCAATGATTTGTGGTGTGAAAGTTACACTCACAAAATGATTATTGGATAAAGTCAAACCTGTTTGACCTTATTTAGTAAGGGCAGCTTTCATGGAGTGTGGGCATGCTAGGATATGTTGTCCTTCTGAAGATGTTGATATGCAGTGTGATGATGCAGGACCAACACCCTAAAAAAAAAAAAAACAATAAAAAAACAAACAAATGGGAATGAATGCCAACATGGTGTAACATTGACGAAGATGGTAGTTATCTTTAACATGGGATGTCGGCCATAGCAACCAATAAGATTATACTTTAAAAATTGGGAACCACTTCTACAATATAATAATCATATTTTTGCTTGTTTGCTATGGGCAACGTTCCATCTTAAATATAACTCACATAGTAGTAAATGTAACCCATGGTCTGGAACACTTTAAAATCTTTAAAAAAGGCTGAGCAGGCTTGTGTGTTGTTCTGCTAATGATTGTACCATAAAACAGGCAGGATGTAGTAACTTTGCCATTAAAGCAGGCCTGTCCAAACTGCGGCCCTACAACTGTTGAGAAACTACACATCCCAGCATGCCCTGACACAGCTTTGGCATTCCCTGACCACAAAACTGTGTCAAGGCATGCTGGTATATGTAGTTTCACAACAGCTGGAGTCCAGCAGTTTGGACATGCCTGCATTTAAGTGTGCTTTGCGCCTTGCTTGGATAATAAGTAATGTAATTAAGTTATTAATGTTTGTGTTGCATCTTAATTTCAGATGTTGCAGTTGGAGATCCTACAAGTTTTGGAGGCATCCTTTACACCATGCGCCAACACCTGCAAGGATTAATGCATTGTGTTGAAAATTTGCAAAAATTTGCATGATTTGGTTTATTTTAAGAAAAAAAAAAATGATTTATTTAAAAAAAAAAAAAAAAAAAAAGTTGATTAAAGTTAACCGGGTGTTGTGTTTATTAATGCAAAAAAGGATCAGCTGATTGGCAGGCAGAAATTGTTTGCAAAAAACATTACACACATCTTACGTTAGATTATTAACAAAAAAAACAGGAGATTATTGTGTTAAGAAACATGTAAACACCTTCATTCACAAACAACACCTTTAAAAACAAACAAAGGGAAAAAAAAAAAAATATACACTTTTACATGTTGATGGGCAATTATGGCAACAAAGTGTTAATCTGGTTTGTTTTGCAGACTTAATTGTTTAGGAACATTATCAATCATTACACTAATTGGATTCGTTATTGAAAAGGGCTTGTTGACTTTAAAAGGAATGGTGTAATTTCACTTAATAGCTTTAAAAAAAATTTTTGAGCGTTTTTCCTTAAAAGTGTGCACTTTTACGGTAAAATGTGTAAATCTACTAAAACTTAGTATTTTTACGATTAAGTATGTGTTATTGCGATGGATTCGCAATGCTGCGATGGTTTCGCATTACTGCGATGTCATTTGGCGTACGCCCACTTTGTGTAATACTGCGTACGAATGTGCAAAAATACGTTGGGGGCGGAGGTTCGCATATTTACTACATTAACGCAACTTTGCGAATATGTTGTGCGACCGAAAAACTTAGCGATCAACTCGGAATGAGGGCCATTATTAGTGCCCCTATACATATAATGACACACATACAGTAGTACCCTGTTACACATATGCCGCACATTATTAATGCCCTTATACACACAATGACACACATAGTGCCCCTTACACATAAATTGCACATTATTAATGCATTTTTACATGACACACATAATGCTCCTTACACATATTCCGAACACTACTGCACAACCAACCCACTCACATGCACACAGCACTCAGTCACACTGCCACTAACACTGTGACCTCTGCCTCTGCTTGGATACAGATGTGTCCTCATAAATCTTGCCTCAATGCTAACATCGGGCACCTTTTTTTTATGAAAATGCATCTTATTTGCATTGTTATGTGTCTAGGATGCACAAGCAGCTTCTGCTGATTAAAATGATATGTAGCATGCCTATATACTGTGTGATACTCTGGCTGTATCTGCATGTGAAATGCTACACACAGAATATAGGCATGCTGCATATCATTTTAATCAGCAGAAGCTGCTGATGCCCCATGGCATATGAAATGCCCTAGGCAATTGCCTAGTTTGCCTATGCATATGGCCGGCTCTGCCACACCCACAACCAGAGCCGGCCCTAGGCATAGGCAAACTAGGCAATTGCCTAGGGCATCTGGTATGCCTAGGGGCACAAGCAGCTTCTGCTGATTAAAATGATATGCGGCATGCCTATATTCTGTGTGTAGCATTTCGTATGCAGATACAGCCAGTCGCACACAGTATATAGGCATGCCGCATATCATTTTAATCAGCAGAAGCTGCTTGTGCATCCTAGACACATAGCAATGCAAATAATATGCATTTTCATTAAAAATAGGCACCCGTTAGCAGAGCTGCCAGTTGACTCACGCCAGGGACTATAAGTGTCATTATGTGTATAAGGGCATTACTAATGTGTAACATATGTGTAAGGGGCACTATGTGTGTCATTATGTGTATAAGGGCACTAATAATGTGCGGCATATGTGTAAGGGAAATTATGTGTATAAGGGTATTAATAAGGGTTGGCATAATGTGTAAGGCGCATTATGTTTATAAGGACATTAATAATGTGTATCATATGTGTAAGTGGCATTACTGTGTGGTATTATGTTTATAAATGCACTACTGTGTGGTCTAATGTGAATAAAGAGCAATATGGTGTGGTGTAATGTGAATAAGGAGCAATTCAGTATGATGTTATGTGAATGTGGGGCACTACTGTGAGGAGTAACGTATATAAGGTAAAGTGGTACTACTGTGTGATGTAATGTGAATAAGGGACACTATCGCATTATAAATTGTGAATAAAGTTGCACTACTGTGAGGCATAAGTTGAATTGGGGGTACTATTGTGTGGCCATGCCCCTGGCCAGCAAAAACACATACCTTTTTGGGCTGTGCGCTGAATGTGCACACTGTTCTTATTTAAATTACAGGGGATAGGAAAACAAAAAAAAGGACTGCTATGGGTGGGGGGTGATAGTGCTGGGAAAGGGGTGCAGGGTCAGAGGCGGAACTAGCGGTGGTGCTAGGGGGCACCAGCCATAAGCCGCTCATAACTTTATTGTGATTACATAAACCTTTTCTTTAAGCTAGCTTATCACTAAATTAAACAACACCACACACTGAAATAAAGACACGGACACCGTAGCTGGAGTTAAAGGTCAGACGATGTTTATTAATCGCTGACCAACTCTTTAAACTATAATTGTGATCGAATTAGAATTGATTTTGAATATAGATTTAAATTTAGTTTGGAGGATGGCAAACAGAAAATCGCTGCCAAACACCAGCACCAGTCACCTAGATGAAAAACCACCAAACCAAGGAGGGGAGTACACATACCCCGCCTCCTTCCCGCATAACCCGCATTGTGCTGGCCTTACCCCTCTTTCTCTGGCAAACGTTCGGTTCCCGCAGGGGAACGTCTAAATGTCCAACCGCAAGAAAAGGACACACCTGCCGTCCTTCTAAAGAGGGAGCCCCACAATGACCACTTATGCCTGTGTGACAGCTGGTTAGCAGCGACTTCCCGCCAATCTGGCTTTCAATAGCCCACTGCAAGAACAAAAAACGTAGCCGAAATCTGGGAGGGCGGGCGGGCATACAATGAATGGCAAGAGGAAGTCTAGGAAAATGGCCACCACCTATATACTAACCTAAGACCCTCCTATTAATCTTGATGAACAACCTTCTAATCCAATAGGAAAAAACCAACCGGGAAAACTGATCTGCCTAGCAACTGCTTAGTCATTTCAACAACCAATCACAAAAAGTTGATCGCTTATATGGCCTCAGGCTTATGCAGCCTTCAGCTTATCTAAGCCGCTCATAACTTTATTGTGATTACATAAACCTTTTCTTTAAGATAGCTTATCACTAAATTAAACAACACCACACACTGAAATAAAGACACGGACACCGTAGCTGGAGTTAAAGGTCAGACGATGTTTATTAATCGCTGACCAACTCTTTAAACTATAATTGTGATCGAATTAGAATTGATTTTGAATATAGATTTAAATTTAGTTTGGAGGATGGCAAACAGAAAATCGCTGCCAAACACCAGCACCAGTCACCTAGATGAAAAACCACCAAACCAAGGAGGGGAGTACACATACCCCGCCTCCTTCCCGCATAACCCGCATTGTGCTGGCCTTACCCCTCTTTCTCTGGCAAACGTTCGGTTCCCGCAGGGGAACGTCTAAATGTCCAACCGCAAGAAAAGGACACACCTGCCGTCCTTCTAAAGAGGGAGCCCCACAATGACCACTTATGCCTGTGTGACAGCTGGTTGGCAGCGACTTCCCGCCACCAAGGTTTACCAAACCGCCACCGCCATCCGCAACCACAACATTAACCCAATAAGAAAACTAACTAGCTCATCTGAAAAAGACCAAAAATATCCTCCAGAAAAAACTGTACTCCTTCCGGAGAAAGGTGAACCCCATCGTCCCTGTAAAACTGCCTGTTCCTTAGCACCAGAAGAGGATGCTTGATTGCCACTCCGCCTATGGCCTTGACAAAAAGAGACACCGTCGAATTCACCTTTTTGCGTGCTTTCTCCAGCGCCGAGAAACGCACCGCACCACGCCAATGGAAACGGGGCACCATTTCCGACCAAACAATGCAGACCCCTGGCCAGTGACAACGGATCGCCACCAAATCCGCCTTTACCGACAAAATCAAATCTATGCCTTTAACTCGACCTAGATCATTACCACCCAAATGAATGATGATACAACTGGGGCGACCCCAGCGGCGCTCCCGAGAAAAAAGGACACGCAACAGATCACCCCATAACATACCTCTCACACCTAACCATCTCAATTGCCTGGACCCAAAAACCTCAGTCGCCCTAGATGCCATGGGATGCTTTGCCGCCCAAAAAATATAGGAATGACCAACCATCCATATTTGGTCTCCAAAATTGATGACAGCTGCAAAAGAAAATAACCTAACATCAGCTTATGAACATAATCCATACATAAACACAACGTAACAAAATTAAACCCAAGTGAAGGAGAAAAATCAAAAAACCTCCCGTGGACCTTGAAAGAACAGCCAATTGAAATTAGGCCCCCTCGGAGGAAAAATTTTTAAAATTCACTTCACACCCTCGATTCCTGAACGGTAAGCGTTCAAAAACCGACGAGTAAACACGTTTTTGGGTTAGCGCAACAGGCGCACTTATAACTTATCTAAACGGACATAGGACCTATAGGAGGCCGACTTCCAGCGGCCCAACTCCCGAATAGCCGCAGGTGATGAACCTGCCGCCGCCGCATGGGTAGCCGCCCCAATCCGAAAGGAATGGGTACCGAAGTCCGCCTCCTGCAAGCCCAACGCCGTTAAACATTTCTTGAACACAGACGCAAACTGAAACTTTGTCAGAGGGTCAACCTGCGCGTGCACCAGCAACTGGTTGCCCCCCGGAGGCCTCAACCGCACATACTCTTGCGTCAACCGCAGCGGGCAAACGCCCGGTTCCTCCTGAGCCTCCAAGGACAACCAGCGACCCCGACCTGTTTGATCTGTCTTGGATCGCACAATCCTACAGAGCAACAGGCCCTCCTGCAAGCGCACATTCTCGTAAAGCAAACCTGATTCCCGGGACGCCTTGCTGCCTGCCACCAACTCGCTCACCCGGAAAGCCCCGAAAAAGGCCAGGGCATACGCACAACTAAACAATGCTACCTCAAATTCCGAGGACGCAATCCGAGGCAGCACACGCAGCAACTCTGCTAGAAGCTGCAATGTTATGGGCCTACGTGAGTCCGCAGGCGCCGGGCGCAACCTAGCCCAACCTTTCAGCGCTCTGGAAAGGACAAACGACCCCGTGGGGTCCGTCATCCCATGGAGCCGCGAGTGAAAAGAAATGCCCGCAAGGGCAGTAGCCATGGCCGCTTTTGACCTACCGTTTTGGTAATGTTCCCAAACAAAGGTCAACAGGGCATCGGCCGAGGACTCACCTGCTACCCCGTACCTACTCTGAAAGACCGACCAATCCCGCCAGGCTGCATCATATGCTCGTAGAGTGGAGGGAGCCAGAGCACACCTGGCTAAAGCAGTTAACCCGACTCGACCATCTGCCAGACAGAAGGTGGGCACTGTAACCCTTCCGCCGCCGCTCCCGGAACCAACGTCCTGAATTTGTCAAACTGGAACCGGGACAATGCATCCGCAATTCCATTGTCAACTCCAGGAACGTGGCGAGCCCTGAAATTAATATTGCGCTGCAAGCAAACCAACACTAAATGCCTTAGCAGTCTCAGCGCCTGCGGCGAGGAGGAACGCTGATTATTAATCGCATGTACCACCCCCAAGTTGTCGCAAAGAAACAAAATGTCCCTATTTGCGAACCGGCCGGCCCATAACTCAAGCGCCACTATGATCGGGAACAATTCCAGCAAAAGAAGGTTCTTGGTAAACCCGCGCGTTACCCAAGAGGCCGGCCAAGCCGCAGCGCACCATGCGCCAGCGAAGAACGCGCCAAACCCTCGACTGCCTGAGGCATCCGTGAACAATTGCAGCTGCTTACTGGAACAACAAGGAGCGGGCCACAAAACTTCCTTGTTGAAGGACACCAGGAAAGAGACCCAAATCCGCAAATCATCTCTGATCTCGCGGGAAAGGTACACGGAGTGATTCTGCCGTACCGTCCCCGCCGTGGCCCGCTCGAGTTTGCGACAGAAAATCCTACCCATGGGGATAATCCGGCACGCAAAATTGAGAGAACCAAGCAAGGACTGCACCTGCTTAAGCCGAACCCTGCGTTTGCCTAAACAGTCAGTAATTAAACCCAACAGCTTCCGCACCTTATCCTCGGGCAAGCGACAGCAACCCCCCACCGTGTCAATTTCGATACCTAAATAGCTAAGACAAGTGCAAGGGCCCTCGCACTTGTCTTGCGCGACAGGCACCCCTAAAGCGCAGAATAACGACCTGGCCACCGACAGAATGTCCCCACAGACCGAACTGTCCCCGGGCCCCACAAAGAGAAAGTCGTCCAGGTAGTGAGCCACCCCCGTTTGGCCGGAGCCGGTCTGGACGCACCAGTGCAAAAATGTGCTAAAGCACTCAAAGTAGGCGCAGGAGACAGAGCAACCCATGGGGAGACACCGATCCACGTAAAATTCACCCCCTAGTTTGAAACCCAGAAACCGCAGGGAATCTGGGTGCAGTGGGAGTAGGCGAAAGGCCGACTCCACGTCCAATTTTGCCAACAGACCCCCCGGACCACAATCCCGCACCAAGCGCAGCGCGTCATCAAAAGACTGATAACGTACCCTGCACTTGGCCTCCGGAATAGCGTCGTTGACCGACAATCCCGGAGGGTGCGACAAGTGCTGTATCAAACGAAACTTGCCCGCGGCCTTCTTGGGCACCACCCCTACTGGGGAAATGCACAAGGAGGGCAGCGGGGGAAAGGCGTAGGGCCCGGCCATGCGCCCCAGGCCAATCTCCCCGTCCACTTTCCGCCGGACCTCCTGCGGGAATTCGCGAGCCGATATCAAATTCTGGCGCGCCACCACATGCACCGAATCCGAAATGGGCAAACGAAAACCGTGCCGAAAGCCCTCCAAGAGAAACGATGCCGCCGCCTCATCGGGGTACAAGCTAAGCCAGCGCTGCAACTCGGGAACTAGAATCGGGGAGAAGGCCTTACTTGCCAATTCCCCCGGCCTCGGCGGAAGCGGCGGGCTTACCGCCTGTCGCCGAGGTGCAATCCTTGGCCGGGTGACTTGCTCCGCACAATTTACATGAGTGGCGAAAACGACAACTCGCTCCTTTGACGCACTTGCCGTCGTTGTAGGCAAAGCACTTGCCTTTCCCTGTCAAGCGGGAACCCGCCGCCCCGGCTGCCCCGGGCTTCTTGGCCGTGACGTCCGGGGTGGGTTTGACCTGCTGCGTGACCTCCAACCACACCTCAACATCCTTAAAACCCGCGGGCAGGATGGGGTTGCCATCTTGATTGCGACGAAACTTCTCGTCGTAATCCCGCCAAGCGGAACCCTTGGATTTTAAATACATATCGTGTACCAAAAACAAATATTTAACCAAGTTGGCATACTCCGAGGGCCGCGATTCCGTGTAACAAGCCGTGAAAACCAAAAAGCCACGCAGCCACTGGTGGAAATTGCGAAACGCATTTTTCCCAATACCACCCGGCTTCTTGGCTGCGTCAAAGCCTTGTCGCATTTCCTCCGTAAGGGTGAATATGTCTACATACTTCCCCTTCCGGATTTTTTCCTGCATGCGCTTGCGAACCCCCCGTGTAACTGCAGTGTTGGCGCAATGTACCATCTCCCCATAACGGGGGGGGGTCAGGAGGGACCACCGGCGCAGGCGCGGCCACCCTATGCGCCTCCTTTGCCATTCGCCGCGCGATGAGTCTAGCTAATTTACGCGGGCGCCGCGGAGAGCCGGACGAAACGCTGCTAGAAGATGAGGAACTACAGGTTGTAATGTGCAAAGGAAGGTTTAACTCACCGGTGTTGGAAGGACCCGGAACCGCGTCGTCCGCTGCACCCGCCTCCGAAGATGGCCGCACCTCCCCGGTCGATGTTGCGGTCGTCCACGACCCTCGCCTCCCGCCGGGCGTAGCCCCTGAACTGGTCGGAACCTGTGAGGGAGAAACAGAGGATACAACAGGCGCAGGGGAGACCAAAACATCATTAACAACGGGTTGAACCTGCGGAGGAGGAGGCCCCGCCCCGCCGCTCCGCGGCGGATGGCCGCCCGGAAGCTGCAGGGGGGGAACCCCCAACGAGGCGTACCCGACCGACTGCGTGAAGGCAGCCCCGCTCACGGCACCGAAACTCGCGGGGTAAGACGGCCGCCACGCAGTATGCGGCGGGCAGCCGCTCGCCCCCGCCCATCCGGATGACACCGGAAGGAACTGAGGGGGCGCCGTGAGAGGAGGCCAACCCTGTGCTACCTGACTCCCCCCGACCAGTGACTGCCCTGGCTGCAGGCCCGCAAAGGCCGGAAGGGGCACCGCGACTCGGGGCCCGCCGACCGACCATGTGGTCTGCACGCCGGCGCCCGCGCCGGTTACGTGCGGGGGAAATTGTGGACCGGACGCAACCGTGAAGCCCATGGAGGGCATGCTGGCGGCTAAGGGAAATGCCGGTGCCAGAGGCCACGGAAAACCCCCGGGGAAGGACTGGCTCCCCGCGAAGCCTTGCTGCGCTGCTAACGAAAGAGCCACGCCGGGTGTCATGTAAGCCGCTGAGACGGACGCCTGTGTGGACCCTAACTGAAATGGACCGGGCAGGGCGGAGGGAGGGGTTTGAAACCCGACAAACGGGGACGCCGCCGAAGGCGGCGGAGCGACTGACGACCAGGGGCCACTAAAGCAGGCCCCCGACGCCGGGTTCGCCTCCGGGAAACCCTGCCATGTGACCGCCGCTGGGGCGGGCGCAGCGGCAGACACTGCCATGTCCCCCGCCCCAGCAACACCAGAAGCAAACAACCCCTCATTCCTACTTAAGTACTGGGGTGTGTTAGGCCCCACGCTAGGGAGGGGTGTATCTGCGTCCTGCGCTGTTCCGGGGACAGCGGGAGCCTCTCCCCGCTGTCCCGGACTCATATTCCCCGACTGTGCAGTGGCCCCCCCCTCACCTCCCGCAGCGCCGCCGCGGCCGCCCGGCACCACGTGTGCGCCCGTGCCGCCGCCGAGAGCAGTCCGCGGGGAAGGCGGGGGAGGCCCGGCGCTGATCATCGCGCCGTGAGAGGGAGCGCGTGCAGGGGGCTGGGCTGCTGCGAGCGCCGGTGCCCGCGGCCCGGCCGGGCCGCGCGGCCCGGCGCCACGTGCAGAGCGGCCGCTGGCCGCCTGCCTCTGGCCGGCTGGGAAGCGGCCTGTCACTGCCCGCCCCCGCCGCCTGTCCGCAGCAGGAGAAAGCAGTCTCCGGGGCCCAGCACTAGGGGAACGGGAGCGGGGGGTGCTCCCAGCCTCTACGAGGCGGCGGGGAGGAGGGGCAGAACGCCTGGGACGCGGCATGCTGGAGGGAGGAAGACACTGGAAAAAAAAACACGCTGGCACCTAACAGGAAAATCAACAGCAACAGGGGGGGAGCAAAAGGGGGGTATAATGCACTGCAGACAATAAGCAATGAAGAATAACAATGAATAAGCAGATTATATAAGTAATGATATACTTATCCTTCCTGGGCCATACAATGAATGGCAAGAGGAAGTCTAGGAAAATGGCCACCACCTATATACTAACCTAAGACCCTCCTATTAATCTTGATGAACAACCTTCTAATCCAATAGGAAAAAACCAACCGGGAAAACTGATCTGCCTAGCAACTGCTTAGTCATTTCAACAACCAATCACAAAAAGTTGATCGCTTATATGGCCTCAGGCTTATGCAGCCTTCAGCTTATCAAATCTTGCCTAGGGCATCATATTGGTTAGGGCCGGCTCTGCCCACACCCCACCTTATCCTGTTGTTTTGTTTAACCATCCTTTTGTGTCTTTATGTTGCTTTGATTGGCCTGAAGCTCGTCTAAACTGGATTTTTATATCCAAACAGGTTTTTTTTTGGCAGATTATTTATTTTTACAATAGTAATATTTATATATTTCTATCTAAAGGTTTGTACACACAGTGAGATTTTTTCTTACGATTTTGACTATATAGTCAAAACCATAAGGAAAGTTAGTGCAGATCGCAGGTTGAAAGTCACCTTGTGATCCCAATGCGATACTGAAGCGCGGTCCTGCACGGTCGACATCGCAAGCCTAGATAGACTGTGCAGGCAAGTCAATTTTGACTATCTCGTAGAAAAGATAGTCAAAATGGACACTTAGCCAAAATCGCACATAGTCAGTATCGCAAGCACAGTCATTATATGCTTGCGATACTGACCTAGTCCCTATCGCACAGTGAGAATCGGGGTTAGCCCGCATCTCACCGTGTGTATGCACCTTTAGTTTTAACTTTTTCTTTTGGCTTTGGTAGGTGATAGGTACGAGGTATGGATAGTCGGTCACTCTTACAGTTACTGGGCGGCTAGACTTATGGCCTCAGAGCGGTTGCCATTTTTTCCTGGGTGGGAGGAGGTTAGATAGATAGGAGTGAGAAGTATGCTGTGTCAGGATCTGAAGGCAAAATGTTTGGAGCAGGTGAGGTTGTACGGTTTACCAGAAGTTTTGATTGTACATTTAGGGGGTAATGATCTTGGGAAGAGGACAGCATTGGACTTGTGGAGCTGTATGGTCGATGATTGTTATTATGAGGGCATGGTATCCTGCACCATAGTGCGGTCTTTCATTGTATAAAAGTTGGTTTGGCGGGGAATGACTGATTGCGGGGAGACTGACGAGGCCAGGAAAAAATATGAATTCGGCGGTAGCAAAATGGGTTCTGACCAATGGTGTGGCTGTTGTTTACCACAATAGAATCAAATTCTTCTATCGTTAAACTTTTTAGGCTTGATTAGGTGCATTTGGCTAAGGAAGGTATTGTTATTTTTCTTGAGGATATGTTTTTGGTAGTGGCTTCAGGGCCTAATTCAGACCTGATTGCTAGCAGGCGATTTTTGCACTGCTGCGATCAGATAGTCGCTGCCTACAGTGGGAGGGTATTTTAGCTGTGCAAGTGTGCGAACGCATGTGTAGCAGAGCTGTACAAACAGATTTTGTGCAGTGTCTGCACATCCCAGGACTTAGCCGCTGCGATCGCTTCAGCCTGTTCAGGACCGGAATTGACGTCAGGAACTTACCCTACAAACGCATGGACACGCCTGCGTTTTTCCAAACACTCCCAGAAAACGGTCAGTTGCCACCCACAAACGCCTTCTCCCTGTCAGTCTCCTTGCGAACGCCCGAGCGAATGGATCCTTCGCACAAACCCATCAATGAGCGGCGATCCGCTTTGCACCTGTGCGACACGCCTGCGCATTGCGGTGCATATGCATGTGCAGTTTAAGCCTGATCGCCCGCTGTACAAAAACGCAGCCTAGCGATCAGGTCTGAATTATCCCCTCTGTGCGTTAGGGGTGTGGTGGCGGTGCAGAGTTTCTGTAATCAGAACCTTTGCTTGTGGTGGGAAAGAACAGCAGGGGCGGATTGGATTGGTGTTGTGATTGTGGTTCCCAGTTTTAGGTGCACTCACCTTCATTGGGTGTTTATATCTGCTGGACCACTGTAGGGGGCAGCACCATCACCCTTCCAGGTGAGTAGTCAAGGTAGAAGGTTTGATTGAATACCTTTGTGTTGTTAGATTGATTTAAGTTTTTAATAATGTTGTCAGTTTCAGGGTTTTGGAAGGAGTTTAGCCGTTCTGTCTTTGCCACCATAGTCTAATTATATTTTTCCTTACAGCGATTTAAAGTTTTAAATAAATAAGCCAACAGTTTCCGCCAAAATTCAAGTCTCTGTGTCGTCATTTTACTTAAGGTTTATGGATTACCAATGATACATTCACAAGGTAATCCTCAGCTGTTAGGAGGTTTATAGAAATTCAGACAGAAAAGAAGCATCAGTCTGAAGTTTCAAGTTGAACATTCATGCAGAGTAAGAAATCTGTAGCACTTGTGTGACATGAAATTATTTCCAATTAAAGCTATGTAGTGTTATAGAAGCATCTAATATGCAAATGACATGTTGTCTCTGCGGTGTGTTCACCTTGCGCTTCCCCCGAGCTTCAGAGACACTTTCCCCAGATGTTTGTCCAGCTCATCGGGCAGGCTGTGAATAATCTCAGGTGCCAGGCGGAACTTTCCAACTGAATTAACAAAATGATATAATAAATTCAATGGAAGAAGCAGTCTAGATGACAGGAAATTTCTACAATCCATTTATTACCTTACATAATATGATATCTTGACCGAAGATTATACACCTTCTAGTTACCAGCCTGTCAAAAATGACGGAATAACTTAACAGTAATGTCCGCACCAGTGACTGTGCACGCCCGAGCGGAACAACACTTGGGGTTAATCCAACTTGCCAGTGCAAGGCATCAGGGCAGTGGCCGCACATTACAGCAACCCGAATTCACAGAAAAGTGCTCGCCACCTTATAAAGGTCCGAGCAATTCTGTGCAAATTCAGACTGAAACCAGCCTGTGAAGCGTTTGAGATCCAGTGCCAATGCTGATCCAGGGTGCAGAGCGCGGGGGGGGGGGGGGGGGGGGGGGGGGGGGGGGGGGGGGGGCGCGCTCTAAGTGACATGACAACTCCTTACTCTCACTGGCAAAATGTACATACATGTGAGCCGCTGATGTACACTACCCCCGCCAATATAAATCTTACTGTGGCTGAACCGCGCCATTACAGGGGGCAGGGCTTCACCTCAGAATTGCTTGTAACACTCAATTGGCACCATTTTCTCCTCACAGAGACGCCGGAGCGCTGATCCTGCTGGCTGCTTCTCCTCACACATCGCTGATACAAGTACCAGGGTGTTATAGAAGGGGAGGGGAGCACATAATTTATTGAAGTCTGCGGGCTTCACATTGGATAAAAAGCGCTGTTTTGGTATATATGTATATTCATTGTATGTACTACATATAGGGCACGTGGTGTGGACTGTCAATTCCCTCTGGGTCCCTCTGACTGTTATGCACACCAGTGCCTGCAGGAATGTACTGGTGTCAGAACTGTTATGCACTCCAGTGCCTGCAGGGATGTACTGGTGTTTGAACTGTTATGCACACCAGTGCCTGCAGGAATGTACTGGTGTCTGAACGGATAGGTATGCAAAACAAATGAACTCACAGACAGACTGGGGAATATGACATTACGTACACAGAAGGTGATAGGGTAACAAAATACACACAAAGTGAACAGAGAAGCCCAGAGGCTAAGGAACTGGGTGTCTCCCTAGTATTAGTAATGCTCAGATGGGAAAAGCAAGATGTTGTGTTTTAATACGTAGAGAACCCGAAATGCTGTTGCTAAGGGCAACAGCAAAACCCTAAAGGGTTACCAACGGGTGTGGCAGTAAACTCCTTGGTCAGAGATGGAATGATAGACACAAGGAGAGTCTCCACAATCCTAATTCTCACTTGCAGTGCACAGGTTCAGCTTACTGCCACTAAACTGACACCTGACACCTTGCACAGTGAGACAGGATTTAGGCAGGCAAGTCTTAGAATACAGCCGCAAACTTGCTAAGTTCACAGAGTAGTAAAAGAACCCCAGCAAGCTAAACGACTGACTCCAGTCTTACTGCTAGGTCTGGATTGGCAGAGTGTAGTACCAAATCCCCAGGCTATTTGCAGTAAGCAACAACAAATACAAAGCTACACAGTACTGGCTAACTTTCAGGAACTGACTAACCAACAAAGATTCAGCAGCATCTGCTTAACCTGAGAAGAGGCCTTATAAAGCAGGTGCTGTCCACGCCCCACTCAGACCTCACAGACTGTGAGCACAAAAACCAGCACCGGATCCCCTGCCGTGCACAGAGCCTGTAACCACTGCACAGCAAAAGACCCGAACCGGAGTATCAGCTGCGCTCAGGTTACTCCGCTAGCACTTGTCTCCCGGTTGCCATGACGACGTGGCAGCACAGGGCAGGAGACCCTAACAGTACCCCCCCTCTGACGAGGGGTCAAAGAACCCCTACCACCGGGTTTATCGGGGAACTGCGAGAAGAAAGAGCGTATCAGTCTGGGGGCATGAAGATCACAACTGCGCACCCACGACCGCTCCTCCGGGCCATACCCCTTCCAGTGCACCTAAAATGACAGCCGACCCCGAACCATCTTGGAGTCAAGAATCCTTTTAACAACAAACTCCCTCTGGCCACGTATCAGAAGAGGGGAAGGTCTTCCACTGGAAGAAGGATTACTAATCGCCCGTTTTAAAAGGGAACAATGAAATGTTTTATTGATACCCAAAGAACGGGGCAGATCTAACTGAAATGCCACCGGATTGATAACCCTGGTGATCTTATAAGGGCCGATGAACCGGGGGCCTAACTTATGAGATGGCTGTCTCAACTTCAAATTCTTGGTAGACAACCAGACGAAGTCTCCTAATTTGAAGCTGCAGGGTCTTTTCCGCTTATCAAAAACCCTTTTGGTCACTAATGACACAGACACAAGGGCTTTCTTCACTTTCCGCCAAATACCTCTAAGGACCGAAACCACAGAGGAACCACCAGGCGTGGAGTCCAGGGGGTCAAAAGAATTGGCCTTAGGATGATGCCCATACACACAAAGGAAGGGAGAGATCCCTGTAGCAGAGTGAGCCGCGTTGTTATAGGCAAACTCCGCCATGGACAGATGAGCAACCCAGTCAGTCTGACACTTGGAGACATAACACCTGAGGAACTGCTCCAAGGACTGGTTCACCCTTTCAGTCTGCCCATTAGACTGCGGATGGTAGCCTGACGACAAGCTGACAGATATCTGGAGATCGGAACAAAATGCCCTCCAGAATTTGGCCACAAACTGGGATCCGCGGTCAGAGACCACTTCAAGTGGCAACCCGTGGAGACGCACAACATGCAGCATAAATAATTCAGACAGGCGTCTGGCCGATGGCAGCCCAACCAGTGGAACGAAGTGCGCCATCTTCGAAAACCTGTCAACGACAACCCAGATGGCTGTCATCCCCGAGGATTTGGGCAAGTCCACCACAAAATCCATTGAAATGTGGGTCCATGGCTTAGATGGGATAGAGAGTGGATGTAATGGGCCAACAGGAACCTCTCTAGGAGTCTTATTTCGGGCACAGATGTCACATGCCCGAACCCACTGATCCACATCCTTAGCCACCGAGGGCCACCACACCGCCCTAGATAGCAACTCCCGAGTTCTGGCAATACCCGGGTGACCTGCCGACTTCTTGGCATGGAATTCCAGGAACACTCGCTGTCTTAACCTAGGAGGCACAAACAAAAGACCTACCGGAAGGTCTGGAGGAGCCTGCTCCTGTGCTCTAAGGACTAATGATAAGAGGTCCTGGGTAATGCCCACTTTAATACATGATGGGGACACAATGGGCAATAGCTCCTCGGTGGTCTCCTGGATTGGAGCAAAACTCTGCGAGAGCGCATCAGCCTTGATGTTTTTTGACCCAGGGCGATATGTTATCAAAAAATTAAAGCGAGCAAAAAACAAAGCCCATCGTGCCTGCCTGGCATTGAGACGCTTCGCTGACTCTAAATATGCCAGATTCTTATGGTCGGTGAGAATTGAGACCACAAACTTAGCCCCCTCAAGCCAGTGTCTCCACTCCTCGAGTGCATCCTTAATAGCCAACAATTCCCGGTTACCCACGTCATAATTCATCTCGGCAGGCGAAAATTTACGGGAAAAGTAAGCACAGGGATGAAGGCGATTATCAGACACTCCCATCTGAGAAAGCACTGCCCCAATACCCATCTCAGAGGCATCCACCTCCACCACAAAAGGACGCTCTGGATCTGGGTGTCGCAGCACCTTGGCCGATACAAATGCCCTTTTGAGACGGGCAAAAGCCGCTTTAGCCTCACAAGACCAGTGAGCAACATCCGCCCCTTTCTTAGTGAGTGCCACCAAGGGCGCCACTATAGACGAAAATC
Organism: Pseudophryne corroboree; assembly: GCF_028390025.1. NCBI lineage: Eukaryota > Metazoa > Chordata > Amphibia > Anura > Myobatrachidae > Pseudophryne > Pseudophryne corroboree. The sequence continues at coordinate 121,570,847 of NC_086454.1, read as the reverse complement.
CAGCGATAAATCGTCTATAAAAATTCGCAAAGCCTAGGAAACGCTGAAGCGCCTTCAAACTAGTGGGCTGCACCCAATCCAGGACTGCCTGTACCTTGGAACCCTCCATTTGGAAACCTTCTGGGGAGATAATACATCCTAGAAATGCGATTTGCTGAACTTCAAATTCGCACTTCTCCAGCTTCGCCCCAAGCCGGTGGTCTCTGAGTTTCTGGAGGACTAAGCGTACATGCTTCCGATGTTCCTCCAGGGAATGGGAGAAGATTAGGATGTCATCTAAGTATACAACTAAGAATCTATCCAAATATTCCCTGAGCACATCATTCATGAAATCCTGGAAGACTGCCGGGGCATTACAGAGCCCAAAAGGCATCACCAAATATTCATAATGCCCTGAGTGGGTATTAAAGGCAGTCTTCCATTCATCCCCCTCTCTTATTCGGATTAGATTGTACGCACCGCGTAGGTCAATCTTAGAAAAAATGGTGGCAGTACGAAGCTGGTCAAACAAGACCGAAATGAGAGGCAGTGGGTATGAGTTTTTAATCGTGATACGGTTCAATTCCCTGAAGTCGATGCAGGGTCGCAACGAACCGTCCTTTTTACCCACGAAGAAGAACCCCGACCCAACTGGAGACTGTGAAGGTCTGATAAATCCCTTAGCCAAGTTCTCCTGAATGTACTCTGCCATAGCCTGAGTCTCAGGACGTGACAGGGAGTACAACCTGCTCTTGGGAAGCTTAGCATTTGGCAACAAATCAATGGCACAGTCATAGGGGCGATGGGGAGGTAGTACCTCTGCAACTTTTTTGGAGAACACGTCCGCAAAATCTGCATAACACCCTGGCAATCCTGGCAAACTTAGCTGCGAGAGCCTGACTGGAAGGCTCAAGCAACTCCTGAAACAATCAGTACCCCAACTAAGAATCTCCCCAGAGACCCAGTCAAATTGAGGATTGTGGGCCCTTAACCAGGGTAACCCCAACACCAATGGGGCAAAAATACAGACAGTCACATAAAAGGACAATTTTTCAGAGTGTGTGGCTCCAATAAACAAAGAAATCTGGCTAGTGCAAGAGGTAATTTTACCTTGGGATAATGGTTCCCCGTTTAACCCACAAATCTCAATTTCCGATGCCAAGGGTACTAAGGGAACAGAGTGTTTCAGGGCGAATTGGCGGTCCATAAAAACCCCGTCGGCCCCACTGTCCACAAAGGCCTCAGTCTTGACAGTTTGATCGAGAATCTTCAAGCTCCCAGGAATTATAAAAGTCTTCTTGGGAAATTCTGACTTCTGGCCTGACAGGATATTTCCCATCACCCTCAGGCCCTGAAGTTTTCCGGCTTTTCTGGGCATGATACTACCACATGACCTTTATTCCCACAGTACAAACACAACCCCTGCTGTCTCCTCCGCGTCTTCTCACGCGAGGAGAGGCGGGTAGCCCCAATCTGCATAGGCTCCTCGGAAAATTCCTCAGAGTCTGAGGTTCCCTTGGGAAAGAAGGAAACCTCAGTCTCCCTTTCAAGCCTACGCTCTCTCAGCCGTCTATCCACCCGGATGGATAACTGCATGAGCTGATCCAAGCTATCAGGCAAGGGATATTGTACCAGTTGGTCCTTTATCTGGTTAGAAAGACCTCTTCGGTACTGGTGTCTCAGGGCTGGGTCATTCCACTGGGTATCATGGGCCAACCTCCGAAACTCCGTACAGTAAACCTCAACTGGCCTTCGCCCTTGCTTAAGGATCGAAATCTGAGCCTCGGCTGAGGCCGTCTTGTCAGGGTCATCATACAACATGCCCAGTGCCGTAAAAAAAGCATCAACACTTTTAAGCGACGGACAGTCAGGCTGCAACCCATATGCCCAGACCTGTGGGTCTCCTTGTAGCAAGGAAATCACTATGCCCACCCGCTGAATCTCCGACCCAGAAGACTGAGGCCTAAGCCGGAAGTATAGCTTGCAGCTCTCCTTGAAACAAAAGAACTGCGAGCGATCTCCAGAAAAACGATCCGGGAGATTTACTTTCGGCTCCTTAACCCCTGAAGGTGCTGCTGCTGCGGGAGCTCCGCCAGCGGCCTGGGAGGTGTGCATTTTAATGGACAAATCATTAAATTGTCGCGTCAGGACCTGCACCTGATCGACCACCTGTTGCAACGTATTTTGAGGGGTATGCTCCATATTCCCACAACATTTCAACAGGAGTATTGGGCTGCTGAATATGTTATGCACACCAGTGCCTGCAGGAATGTACTGGTGTCAGAACTGTTATGCACTCCAGTGCCTGCAGGAATGTACTGGTGTTTGAACTGTTATGCACACCAGTGCCTGCAGGAATGTACTGGTGTCTGAACGGATAGGGATGCAAAACAAATGAACTCACAGACAGACTGGGGAATATGACATTACGTACACAGAAGGTGATAGGGTAACAAAATACACACAAAGTGAACAGAGAAGCCCAGAGGCTAAGGAACTGGGTGTCTCCCTAGTATTAGTAATGCTCAGATGGGAAAAGCAAGATGTTGTGTTTTAATACGTAGAGAACCCGAAATGCTGTTGCTAAGGGCAACAGCAAAACCCTAAAGGGTTACCAACGGGTGTGGCAGTAAACTCCTTGGTCAGAGATGGAATGATAGACACAAGGAGAGTCTCCACAATCCTAATTCTCACTTGCAGTGCACAGGTTCAGCTTACTGCCACTAAACTGACACCTGACACCTTGCACAGTGAGACAGGATTTAGGCAGGCAAGTCTTAGAATACAGCCGCAAACTTGCTAAGTTCACAGAGTAGTAAAAGAACCCCAGCAAGCTAAACGACTGACTCCAGTCTTACTGCTAGGTCTGGATTGGCAGAGTGTAGTACCAAATCCCCAGGCCTATTTGCAGTAAGCAACAACAAATACAAAGCTACACAGTACTGGCTAACTTTCAGGAACTGACTAACCAACAAAGATTCAGCAGCATCTGCTTAACCTGAGAAGAGGCCTTATAAAGCAGGTGCTGTCCACGCCCCACTCAGACCTCACAGACTGTGAGCACAAAAACCAGCACCGGATCCCCTGCCGTGCACAGAGCCTGTAACCACTGCACAGCAAAAGACCCGAACCGGAGTATCAGCTGCGCTCAGGTTACTCCGCTAGCACTTGTCTCCCGGTTGCCATGACGACGTGGCAGCACAGGGCAGGAGACCCTAACACTGACAGACATTAGTGTAGGTCTGTCCCCATTAGCTCCCGGGTGTGTGTGAGTGGTGTGACTATACACGCGTGTAACATGTCTAGAGAAAGTTCTTCCCCAGAGGAACCCATGTTAGAGGCACAAGGGTGTTCTGAGCCACTGTGGGTGAGAAAGCTGCAGAGTATTATGGCTAAACTAGCGAAGAAATTCTCTGAGTCTGACGAACAGACAAAGCATTAAAGACAGAACAGAAAGTAATCAAAATTACAGCTGCATGAAAATGCGCTTATAGGCAGCAGAGGAATGGATATCCAAAAGGGGGTGTTACCCTCACCCCAATAAGTCTTTCAGATTGCTATTAAAATTTGGATATCCTATCTCCTGCGCTCTCCTATTTCAGTGTATGGAGAAGGGATAAATCTCTACTTATCTCAAAAGCAGATACTTTTACTCACGTCCCACCGTCTTCTCAATAAATTCTATTGTGAATAATGTTGGGTGATGTGTTTTCCAGTGATCCGATAATTAAACCATGTGAAGAAAAATAAAACACAATCTAGTGTAATACAGTCATAAAAATCCCATCATTAGCAACAATGCAGCATGAATTCGCTGATCCGAATTTAAAATGAGTGTGATTCATATACACATATAAAGTGTAATTTGTTTAATACTAAAGGATCCAATCATAAAATATATTTCAGTCACATAGAGCATATGGCATATATTCGCTTTACATCCAGAATTGTGAGGGTGGCTTCCTACCAGATTTGGAAATTTTGAAGTGCTCATAAAAAAGCTGTGCAGATGTTCTAGCAGTCCCGGGAAGAAATCAGCTCCAGTAGTCAACACCCCGTCCTCTCCTCGTCTGGTATGTCCGCCACAGGTCCTCACCATCAACCAACGCATTTCGATCAAATCGTTGATCTTTGTCAAGGCATAATCTGAAGGCCTTACTCCCCAGCCCTTTGTACCCTTATGGGTTGATATTCCTAATTGCTGGGAGGAGCCACTCTCACTCACAATTAACATTGTTTATACACATAGTACAACCTAAATTTCTAGTCTAACATTCATAAAACTGCTCTATGTAGTGTAAATTATCCCTCTGTTCAATTAGAAATAATAAAGTCCAATAGAAAAAGAATAAAAACGTAAAAACATAACTTAACGAGGACCGGAAGTGTCCTGTGCAAATTGGATCAACTTCCGTTTATCCTCCTCTAATAGTTCCATATAGCAGGAAAGAGAACTACAGCCCCCGTCCACCTGACCATAACATCCGGTCACCTGATCGTCTGATCACATGACCGTGGCTGCCCGCGATAATGTGTCCCATGTCCTTCCAAATAAGTTAACCGGTCACATGGTATCCCTGGCCGGATGTCCCCGGCCGCAATTAGGACACCGAGGAGGATTTTAGTTACCCAAATCCTATTTACTATAATAGCATCATATATAGGGCGGAAATACACTCGCCGCCATGTTGTTTCCTGGTATTCCAGTCACGTGATCATGGCTGACCGCGATGATATAGCTCACATCGCTTCAGATCGATCGTCCGGTCACGTGATGTTCCCGACCGGAAGTTTCTCAGCGGCCATATGTCGAGCACCGAGGAGGAGTTTAACAACTCAGTTCTTATCCACTGGAACAACATCAAAAAGAGGGCGGAAGTGAACACAGCGCCATATTATTTCCTGGAAAAAGACAATTCTTTTACTTTTTCTTTAGTCCCATATAGAAAGTTAATAAATCTTATGAATAAAATTCAGCATATTAGATTAATCTCCCCTAATAAACATGAAAAGGAAAAGAGAGAAAATGAACATCTTGCTATACATCAATTCATTCGTGGTTAATTTCAATCAAGGAACCATTTAACCTCGAAGTCCTTGTTCAGGCCCCCCGGGATTAGAGTTTTTAAAGAATATATATATTGCATTTCAGTTTTTGCTAGGGTTGCTGCTGTATTGTTACACCTCCAACTCCCCTTCACTTGTTTTAATGCTCCAAATGTTAATTGCTGTTTCGTATCTTGATTATGAATTTTTTTGAAATGGGATGAGAGTGCATGTGTCTCAACCCCATTCCTTATATTACGTAAATGCTCTGCAAATCTTATTTTTACATTTCTACTGGTCCTGCCAATATAAAATAGACCACAACTACACCCCAGATAGTAAATCACATTCCTTGAGGTGCAGGTTATAAATTCGTTGATCTTATTGTTCTGTCCGTTTATTACAATTTCTGTGCATTTAGTTGTACCTCTAACTTCTTTACATATACAACAGACCCCACACCTGAAAAAACCTTTTGAAAGGGTACAAACATTTGCTCTCGGAGGTGACATTGCACTTCTAACTAATTTATCTTTAATATTTTTGGCTTTCCGATATATGAATTGAGGTTTATCCGGCAGCAATTTTTCTAATAGAGGATCGCCCTTCAAAATTGTCCAATGATTCCTGAATATTTTTTCTATTGATTTGTGTTGAATATTATATCCCGTAATGAAAGCCAAGGAGTAGTTTTTGTCTCCCTCATCCGATGTGTGGATCTTCTTTGATGGAATTAATAAATCTTTTCTATCTATCCTCTCACATTTATTGGTGGCTTTCTCTATACTTTTGTCACTGTAACCACTCTCCTTAAATTTTTTTACCATTACACTGGCTTGTTCTCTATGTGACCGGTTAACTTATTTGGAAGAACATGGGACACATTATCGCGGGCAGCCGCGGTCATGTGATCAGACGATCAGGTGACCGGATGTTATGGTCAGGTGGATGGGGGCTGTAGTTCTCTTTCCTGCTATATGGAACTATTAGAGGAGGATAAACGGAAGTTGATCCAATTTGCACAGGACACTTCCGGTCCTCGTTAAGTTATGTTTTTACGTTTTTATTCTTTTTCTATTGGACTTTATTATTTATAATTGAACAGAGGGATAATTTACACTACATAGAGCAGTTTTATGAATGTTAGACTAGGAATTTAGGTTGTACTATGTGTATAAACAATGTTAATTGTGAGTGAGAGTGGCTCCTTCCAGCAATTAGGAATATCAACCCATAAGGGTATAAAGGGCTGGGGAATAAGGCCTTCAGATTATGCCTTGACAAAGATCAACGATTTGATCGAAATGCGTTGGTTGATGGTGAGGACCTGTGGCGGACATACCAGACGAGGAGAGGACGGGGTGTTGACTACTGGAGCTGATTTCTTCCCGGGACTGCTAGAACATCTGCACAGCTTTTTTATGAGCACTTCAAAATTTCCAAATCTGGTAGGAAGCCACCCTCACAAATTCTGGATGTAAAGCGAATATATGCCATATGCTCTATGTGACTGAAATATATTTTATGATTGGATCCTTTAGTATTAAACAAATTACACTTTATATGTGTATATGAATCACACTCATTTTAAATTCGGATCAGCAAATTCATGCTGCATTGTTGCTAATGATGGGATTTTTATGACTGTATTACACTAGATTGTGTTTTATTTTTCTTCACATGGTTTAATTATCGGATCACTGGAAAACACATCACCCAACATTATTCACAATAGAATTTATTGAGAAGACGGTGGGACGTGAGAAAAAGTATCTGCTTTTGAGATAAGTAGAGATTTATCCCTTCTCCATACACTGAAATAGGAGAGCGCAGGAGATAGGATATCCAAATTTTAATAGCAATCTGAAAGCATTGGAGACAGTCTGTGGAAGATGCTCTTTTTGCTGATTGTTCCACCTCATCCACTCGGGACCCCTTCAGTTCCCAGAAAAGGTCCCTGGCCCAAATTATGCAAAGGGACACTGACACAGATTCCGACACTGACGTCGACACTGGGGATTTGAGAGGGGTAGACCCCAAACTGGCTAAGAGCATTCAATGTATGATAGTCGCTATAAAAGAGGTGTTGGAATTTCCTGACACAACACCTGCACCTGAGGAAAAAGATTATTTTAAATTAAATAAAAAACAGGTGGTGACTTTTCCTCCGTCTAAGGACTTAAATAAATTTTTTGAGGAATCCTGGGCTAACCCGGAAAAGAAACTTGTTATCCCTAAAAGGTTGCGGGTAGCGTTCCCTTTCCCAGAAGAGGATAGGCGTAAGTGGGAGTCACCCCCAATGATAGACACCTCAGTTTCTAGGTTGTCAAAGAAATTAATTTTCCCTGCCCCAGGGTCAGCTTCATTAAAAGAACCTGCTGACCGCAAATTAGAGACGACTCTAAAGTCCATCTATGTTGCTACGGGTACATTACTAAGGCCCACAATAGCTTCTGCGTGGGTAGGTAACGCAGTCGAAAAGTGGGCAGATAACTTAATGGTTAATATTGACACGGTCGATAAAGATGACATGCTGCAAATTCTAGGTCATATCAAAGATTCTGCAGGTTATTTGGTTGAGGCTATGAAGGACATAGGCTTACTGGGTTCACGTGCCTCTGCTATGGCGGTTTCAGCCCGCAGGGCGCTCTGGATACGCCAATAGAATGCTGACGCAGAATCCAAAAGAAATATTGAGGCGCTCCCATACAATAGTGAGGCCCTCTTTGGAGAGAAATTAGATGTCATGATATCAACTACTACATCTGGCAAGTCAGCATTTCTGCCGTCGGCAGCTACGCTGGCTAAAAATGTATATTATTTTCATACTATGCAGTCCTTTCGGCCCAACAAGTACAAAAAGGCTAAAAGTACCCCTTTTTTCACAGGAAAAGGGAGAGGAAAAGGTAGAAAACCTACAACACCCTCAGGCTCCCAGGAGCAGAAGTCAGCAACTACTTCTGCAAAAACCACAGCATGACGCTGGGGCTCCTCTACGGGAGTGTGATCGGGTGGGGGCACGTCTACTATTTTTCAGCCTGGTCTGGCTTCGCTCAGACCTGGATCCTTGGGTTATACAGATAATATCCCAAGGTCACAAGTTGGAATTTCAAGACCTTCCCCCGTGCCGATTTTTCAAATCAGCCTTACCAGTTTCTGCTCAGGACAGCGCAAATGTCCTGAACGCAATACACAAATTATGTCAAGACAAAGTAATTGCCTTGGTTCCTGCTGAACAAAGGAATCAAGGCTTTTATTCAAGCCTGTTTGTCGTACCGAAGCAGGATGGCTCGTTCAGGACGATTTTAAACCTAAAATCTCTGAATCTTTATTTAAAAAGATTCAAATTCAAGATGGAATCCTTGAGAGCGGTCATTTCCAGCTTGGAAGAAAAGGAATTTCTGGTGTCAGTGGACATCAAGGATGTTTACTTGCATGTCCCCATTTACCCGCCACATCAAGCATACCTGAGGTTTGCAGTTCAGGATTGCCACTACCAATTCCAGACATTACCGTTCGGGCTCTCCACGGCTCCGAGAATATTCACCAAGGTGATGGCGGAGATGATGGTTCTCCTTCGCAAACAAGGAGTCAACATAATTCCATACCTGGATGATCTCCTCATAAAAGCGAGATCCAGGTACAAGCTAATCCAGAACATAGAGTTATCCCTGACGGTACTTCAACAGCACGGTTGGATTATCAACTTTCCAAAATCTCAGTTGGAACCGACGACGAGGTTATCATTTTTGGGAATGATACTGGACACCGAGATACAGAGAGTATTTCTACCGGTGGAAAAGGCTCAGGAGATCCAGAGCATGGTCAAACAACTTTTGAGACCAAGAACAGTATCAATTCATCAGTGCATTCGCCTGTTGGGGAAAATGGTAGCGGCTTACGAGGGGCTACAATATGGCCGATTTCATGCCAGGGTCTTCCAGTGGGACCTACAGGACAAGTGGTTCAGGTCGCATCTCCACATGCATCAAAAGATAATCTTGTCAGCAAAAGCCAGGATTTCACAAGGTGAAAGATTCCAAGGAAGGTGGTCAAGTCAAGAAACTCGACTTCACATAAACATTCTGGAATTGAGAGCTGTGTACAACAGTCTGCATCAGGCGGCACACCTTCTTCAAGGTTGTCCCATACAGATCCAGTCAGACAATGTAACGGCAGTAGCTTACATAAACTGTCAAGGCGGAACAAAAAGCAGAGCGGCAATGGCAGAGGTGACAAAGATACTCCTCTGGGCAGAAAGATATGCAAAAGCTCTGTCGGCAGTTTTCAATCCGGGAGTGGACAACTGGGAAGCAGACTTCCTCAGCAGACACGATCTCCATCCAGGAGAATGGGGCCTCCATCCAGAAGTCTTTGCGGAGGTGGCAAGTCGTTGGGGCGTTCCTCAAGTTGATATGATGGCATCACGCCTCAACAAGAAGCTTCAGAAATATTGTTCCAGGTCCAGAGATCCACAAGAAATAGCGATAGATGTACTGGTGACCCAGTGGGTGTTTCAGTCTGTGTATCTGTTCCCTCCACTTCCACTTATACCAAAAGTTATCAAGATCATCAGAAGAACAAGGGTTTGAGCAATTCTCATTGCTCCAGATTTGCCAAGGAGAGCTTGGTATCCAGATCTTCAAGAGTTATTACTGGAAGATCCTCGGCCTCTTCCTCTTCGCGAGGACCTGCTTGTCCCTTGTCTCAATTCCCCTTTTTATGCACGCTAGCACCTTACTTGCCTTCTATGCTGCGTTTTGACATTGTGTACGGTTATTAAGCCTATTATCAATGAATACCCCCAAATCTTTTTCCAACTCTGTTTCCCCTAGGCGTTCTCCATTTAATATGTATGATGCAAGTTTGTTTTTAGTCCCAAAATGCATAAACTTGCATTTGTCTGTATTGAACCTCATTTTCCATTTAGACGCCCAGAGTTCAAATTTAGATAGATCATTCTGCAAGGACTCCACATCCAATTCTGAATTCATTACTTTACACAGTTTAGTATCATCTGCAAAGATTGACACTGTGCTTTCCAGGCCTATTTCTAGGTCATTGATAAATATGTTTAACAGTAGTGGTCCGAGTACGGACCCTTGTGGTATTCCGCTGACTACTGGGGACCAGGTTGAGGACTTCCCGTTGACCACTACTCGCTGTACCCTGCTATCCAACCAGCTGCTTATCCATGTGCAAATAGTTTTTCCTAGGCCTATCTCCTTTAATTTGATCATCAGTCGCCTGTGAGGAACTGTATCGAAGGCTTTTGCAAAATCTAGAAAGACCACATCCACTGCTTTTCCTTGATCAAGATTATTGCTCACTTCCTCGTAGAAGCTAATTAAGTTAGTCTGACATGACCTGTCCCTCACAAACCCATGCTGGTTCTTTCTAATAATCCTAGCGGACTTTAGATACTCCTGTATGACGTCCCTTAGAATTCCTTCCAATATTTTCCCCACTATAGATGTTAAACTAACTGGTCTGTAGTTTCCCGGAAGATTTTTGGATCCCTGTTTAAATAATGGCACTACTTCAGCTATACGCCAATCCTTCGGTACCATGCCTGATCTAATTGAACTATTGAAAATCAATTATAAGGGTTGTGCTAGTTGTGAACTAAGCTCCATAAGAACCCTCGGGTGAAGTCCATCAGGACCAGGTGATTTATTAATCTTAATTTTGCTTAGTCTCTCCCGGACTACTTCTTTGCTTAAACAAGTATCTAACCATGAATCATTACTGTCACAATTGTTATGCTCTACTCCCACCATCAGTTCTTCACTGGTGAATGCTAATAAAAAGAATTTGTTCAGTATTTTCGCTTTTATTTCGTCATCATTTATCAATTCTCCTAATTCATCTTTTAATGGACCTATATTCTCCTTTTTTAACCTTTTACCGTTTATGTATTTAAAAAACTTTTTAGGATTGGTTTTACTCTCTATAGCGATTTGCTTTTCATTTTCCATTTTAGCTGCTCTTACTGCTTTTTTGCATTTCTTATTACACTCCTTGTAATACTTGTAGACTCCTCCGGACAGTGTCAGTGTAAGTGTTGGGAGTGCATTTACCTACAGCCAGATACAGGGAGCAGCAGACGATCAGCTCTGCACTCCAGATGCCCAAACAGTGCACAGCGCAGACAGCGTGCAGGACACACCTTTTGGGCGGGGATGGTGTATTTGAGTGCCCCACCAAAAATGTAATCGCACACACCCGGGACGCAATGATGCACAAACATTGGTGGAGTTATTAGGCGACCAAAAAGAAAATTTGAATCAGCCCCAATGAGCTTTTAAATAAGGAACAGTTCCACACTAGTAGGACGTTGTAGCACTTGTAGTGTACCAGTTTAAGGCAAACAGTCTATGCAATAAATTAGCTTTTTAATCCGTTCAGACCAGGAGAGCCCACACCCTAAATAACGCTGTCCCCAATATGCAGTCACTGGTGGGGAGTCCAACGCAATATGCAGTCACTGGAGGGGAGCCCACCCCCTAAATAACACTGTCCCCCATATGCAGTCAGTGGAGGGAAGCCCACCCCCTAAATAACGCTGTCCCCAATATGCAGTCACTGGAGGGGAGCCCACCGTCTAAATAACTGTGTCCCCAATATGCAGTCACCCCCTATTTTACTTAAGAAAATGGGGCCCAAGGGAAAATACAGCAGTGGGGAAAAAGAGGTCCGGATATGCAACAGAAGGGCTTAGGGTCTGGCCAGTGTCTCACCCCTTGCTGCGGCTCTTCCGCCACCTCACGACTTGGCTCCTTCATTCTTCAGCGCTGGCCGGGATGCTGAGCACTGCACCAGTTTGCGCTCTTTACGAGGGTCATCTCTCCAGCCAGTTGTCTCTGGTCCTTCGTCGGGGTCTTCTATTGGTTATGGCTAAAACCAAGTTGGGGAAAGGACCTCTGACGTCACTAGGGAGAGGAACAAGGCCCAAACAGGGTACCCGATATGTACCCTCGCGGGCTCGCTTCGCTGGCTATGCTTTGGACTAGGTTCCGCTCGCCACCGGGTTACTAAAGGGAGTAGATGGTGGCGTGGACAGTGATGGTACTATCCCGCCGGCTGAGCTCCTCCCCCTGACATCAGTGGTCCTTTAGCCCACTTGGTTCTAACATCTACCCAGGAACCAGTGTCTGGAGCCAGCAGCGCTGGGAGAGTCACAGGAGGATCGGGAGCTGAGGACTGCCCATCACTGGGAAGAGGACCCGTGAGGGAGTGAGGGCTGCCCGAGTCACTGCCCATCTGTATATAATGACCGGAGGAGTCACTGCTTGAGGAGTGCAGCAGCACTGGGACCGGGAGAGCAGCCAGTGTAACAGGACTTTATGGAAGTCCCCTCATCATGACAAGGAGAAGCGGAGGAGCAGCGCAGGCCAGTGATGGCAATTGAAGGCACCGTGGAAGACACCCCACGCAAACCGACATCATGACCCTGAGCAAGCCGTGTAGCAGCCAGCTGCAGGGCACCAGAAGGACCCCTCCAGGAGGACAAGCTGACCGGAGGGAGAAGATAAGATTTTATTCATAACTTCCTGGTTCCTGGGCTCAAGCTGCTGGCGGGTCTCTTGTCTTTGGGCTGGCTGCAGAGGAAGGTGACTCTGGGATGCCCGGAACTCTGCTGCGGTAAGCAGACGTGTAACTGTAATCCGAACACACATTCTGCCTCCAAGATTACCCCCAGGCCGTGCTGCAGGCTCTTTTTAAGGGTCTCCATTGGTAGGATGGGAGTAGGCGCCACAGTTACCGGGAAGGTCCCCGGGAGGCTGGCCTCCAGTAGTGCATCACTCAGTATTTTCCTGCAGGCACTGGCAGTCCGCCGGCACCTGTCAGTGGAGCGCAGCTTGGAGGAGCTCCACAGCATACAGAGTAACACATATAATAATAATAATAATAATAATAATAATAATTTTATTTATATAGCGCTCTTTCTCCAACAGGATTCAAGGCGCTTTACAGACATCAAAAACAATGCACATAATACAGAAGATTTAAGTAATACAGCAATAGATAAGCCACACAGACATAAAAGAAAACCTTAAGCACACAGAAGCATAATGCATGATTGGTGTAGGCATTTTGGGTAATAACTTCCAAGGGTTGTGTATTCCACCCTCACAAGGTACGAGGTGCGGCAGCCATCTTGGGCGCACAGCGTAGGATTACCCAGGGGGGAATAGTCTACCCCTAGAAGAGATTACACAAAATGGGGGTGATTTCAGAGTCCTAAAGTTCAGAGTAGGGTTCCAACAAAACCACCAGGTTTATGTATTTTTCATCCCATCCACAAGCGTACCAGATGAGGCAGCCATGTTGGGCGCACTTCGAAAGTTACACTGTGGGAGGTGAGCCATACAAGGGCCCAGTGCATATGTGGGAAAACTGACACTTGTGTAGTAGTATGATGTACCCTGTATGTAGGGCACAATGGCAGGATGTGCAATCAGTGGAGGTGGAAGAGAAGAAAAAAAAAATAACAGGGAGGAAAAAAAACTATTGTAGGTAACCAGTGGCAGAAGGAAAATTGGGATAACATTATTTTGCTAAGATCATAGTACAGGTGGGTATGAGAATGTGGGGAGCACACTCAGGACCATATACAGGGAGTGGCCTGTCCCCTCTCCTTTCCATTACTCCCGACCTTCTTCTGTCTAGGCATGGCCATCGACCATCAATGATTCAAAATCACAGATGGTCTATGGCCGATTATGAATACTTTAGCCATCGATGGTGGAGAACCACATGGTTTCCTGCCATCGATGGTAAAGATCAACCAAATAGTTTTTTTCCCCCTTTACAATGTGTCTAGACGCCCTGCCCGTAGTCACTGATTGGCCCACAGCCCACTTTATATTATGCAAGGATAACCATCAATGGGTGAAACCATCAATGGCTCCCTAACAGATAGGTTTATACCATCGATGGTTACCATCAATAGTACCATTGATGGCAACCATCAATGGATATTCCATCGATGGCCATCCCTACTTCTGGCCTCCTCTCTCCAACCTCGGTTGCCCTTTCATGCTCTCTTCGTCCCCCACCCGCACAGCTCCAAAATCTCTCTCCCCAACCCTCCTCACACAGGTTTTCCTCTTCTGCTCTCTCCCCTCCCACCTCTGAACCCTGTACCTACCTACCACCCCTGAACCTTGTACCTACCACCCCTGAACCCTGTAACTACCACCCCTGGACCTTCTAACTGCAACTCCTGCAACTGCACCCTGTATCTGCTCCTACTGTACACTGTAACTGCATCGCCTGTCTCTTACTGCATGGCTGTTTAGAGATAGTCTTCACGCTAGGCTGTTTCAGTGGTGTGCTATGCCCTGTCCAATTTTAAATAGACAAATGTGCTCTGCCTTTATGGCGGCGCCCTGCTAGAACCAGCTTGCTCTTTGTTGTCCCCATCCATGGGCCGCAGTAATCTGCGGGGGAAGGTTGTGTGTGTTTGTGGTGAAATGATCACCGCACACATGTGCATGGCATCGATTGTAAAGCGCAATGGAATTTGCTGCGCTATATAAGGAATTGTTAATAAATAAATATTCACAGTGAGGGGGGAGGTTTGGGCTGCCCAGCATCATCTACAGCAGGGGTGGGCAATTATTTCAGCTGAGGGACCACTTAACACTTTCCAATGAGTATTTGAGGGCCGCCATATGCATGCACCAAACATATAGGGGTGTGGCTTCATGGGGAAGGGGCACGGCCACAAAATAATACAGATTCATATTAGGCTGCACAATAGTCTCTATTATTCAAATTACGCTGCACAGTAGCGCCACTTACACACATTACTCCAGGTAGAGCCCCTATCACACATTTCGCCAGGTTGAGACCTCTTTTACACAGTATGGCAGGTAGAGTACACTTTTACACATTACGGCAGGCAGAACCCCGTTACACATTACGGCAGGCAGAGCCCCCTGTTACACATTACGGCAGGCAGAGCCCCCTGTTGCACATTACAGCAGGTAGAGCACCCTTTTACATATTACGGCAGACAGAGCCCCCTTTTACACATTACGGCAGGCAGAGTTCCCCTTTTACACATAACTTTGAGGGGAGGGGGAGAATCGGGCGTTACAGACACGGCTCTCTGTCAGCTTTGGAGGGGGTGGACTTTAAGTTATGGCAGTGGCAGGGAGGAGTGGGGGCGGGCATCACTGTAAGCTTTGGGGTGGGTTGGACTTTAAGATGCTGCACTGGTGGTGAGAGGGGGAGTGGGCCCGGGCATTACGGCTCAGCCTCACAGTAAACTACTGCGGCTGCGGGGGGATCGGGCGTTACAGCCTGCGGGTCACAAGCTCAAGATCGGGAGGACGGCTTTAAACTGCAGCGGCGGCATGGAGATGGGAAGGAGGGTCGGGTATTACAGCCCGCAGCTCACCGTAAACTCTGGCGGCTGCGGCAGCAGGGGTATTGGGCAGTATTGCCTGTGGCTCACGCTCCATCAGGGGGAGGGGGTGTTCACTGGTCATGCTGCACTGTAAACTGCACGCCTGTTGTTGGGATGCTCAGTGTAACCTGAGGGGGTGGTGTCTGGGCTCTGGCGGCAGAGGGGGTGGGATCGGGAATTCTCTATTCTCTGCCTCCCTTGAACTCATGTAGCAGTCTCTACCACCCCCCCCCCCCTTTCTCCCCTGGACCCATATAGTACTTTTAAACACCTGACTCTCTCCCTCCCTGGACTCAGGTGGGTGCTTCCTCCCCCAACTCGGCACCCCAGCTCCCTCAGCAGGCAGTGCCAACTATCCCTTTACTAAATTTAGTTAAAAGATAGTCCTGTAGCGGAAAATCAATACAGGCGCTTTAGTATATAAAACCACACTATTAGTAATTAATAAAGTGCTGCTCTCAAAAGGTATTCTGTTATACCTAAAATACCAAAATTATTTATAGACAACTCTAATAGAGAGCGCAAAAGTATATAATAATAATAATAATAATAATAATAAAAACAATTTATTATTCTACACAACATATATTTATATTTGATTAAACATATACATCAGAGCTAGAGAGCCACAACCCAATCACAAGACATTTTAGATCATATGGTATATACCATGTAGTTGATAAATAATATATTGGGATAGATATGTTAATAAAGTCCCTTTTAGTTCCTGTGATTAAAAATCCAGTAATGTCCAAAAGAACAAGGAGTTCCTTAATGTCCAAGACAAATATTAACCAGCTGAATCCCGGTTATTGCATAAGGTGCCTATTGTGCTGTATATATAATGCCCATTCAATGGTGCCAGTATTGGTGCAATGATGCGCAGTATTTCTCCAAAAGAAAAGTGCCTCCTACTTCTTTATCAACGTATAACACCCCTCTGCCGTTGTTAGGGTATATTCTCACCATGCGTGTTGTTCCTATTGCCGTGTCCTATTTCACAAGGACGAAGCGGCTGCAGCGGCGGTGGATGTTTAACGTTGGTTCCGGGTCCTATCGCACAAGGACCGGACGGCACTTTGAAGAAGCGGCAGCAAGCCGGGCTGTAAATCACAATCTGTGAGGCGCACCTGTATCAGCGCTGGCAGTCTTTAGTACAGCTGGATAAAGGTGTCCTGGGTATATGTAAAAGTGGTATTGCGGCTCCGTATCTCAGACCCTTGACGGGTTTCTCCGACTTACCTGATGTCGGTTTCTTCAGAAGGTATGCAATAACCGGGATTCAGCTGGTTAATATTTGTCTTGGACATTAAGGAACTCCTTGCTCTTTTGGACATTACTGAATTTTTAATCACAGGAACTAAAATGGACTTTATTAACATATCTATCCCAATATATTATTTATCAACTACATGGTATATACCATATGATCTAAAATGTCTTTTGATTGGGTTGTGGCTCTCTAGCTCTGATGTATATGTTTAATTAAATATAAATATATGTTGTGTAGAATAATAAATTGTTTTTTTTTATTATTATTATTATTATTATTATTATAAACTTTTGCGCTCTCTATTAGAGTTGTCTATAAATAATTATCCCTTTACTAACCTTGGATGTTTTAACAAGGACAGATCAGCTCCCGCTGCCCAGATGATCCGCTGCCCACTGGAGAGATCAGCTCCCGCTGCCCGCATGAGAGATCCGCTGGCTGCTGCACAGGCACACTTTTCTTGATGTGGCTCCGCCCCCCGCGCCGCCCAGCGCCTAAGACGTCGGAAAGGAAATCCCGGTCAGCAACCCCTGTGACGTGACTGGGATTTCCTCAGCGACGCCGCGTCTCTCGGAGCTTCTGTAGCGCAATGACAAGCGGCTCAGCCAGTCGGGCAGCTTGTCATTGCGCACTGGTGGGGGACAGCGGGCCAGGCAGAATTGGTTTGCAGGCCACATGTTGCCCACCCCTAATCTACAGTAATGAAAAGGGAACACATCTTAAGGACATGCCCCTTTTTGGGTGGACATGCCCCCTTGAGAAAGAGAGTAAGATGTTATTATGCATGACTTCTTATTTAGTAAGTACTTTCAGACACTGTGGTGGTTGTTACGTTGCCGTGTTTTACCTGCAGGTCTGCTTATTAGTTACTATAGTGACAGCAGTGTTTGCATCGTTCTGCATGTGTCCGGTCGCTTTATGAGATTTATGCGGTAAATGTTTGATTATTTTCCAACATTCATTTTTTTGCCTGCCTCCTTCCTTCCTTTTTTTTTTAATTTTTTTTTTTACTTATTTCTTTTTTGATACATTGTTAATTTTGATGATGATGAGGCGTGTCACTCATTCTGTATGTAGTTTGTTTTATTTATGTCATTTTGCCTACAACTGTGATCACATACACGCAAAACATGGCACCAACATCTCAGTTCCCGCAGCCATTCTGCATGACCATAGAGTTACTCAGGGAGTTAATTATGGAAGGATCTGCGACCGTCGCTGTTTATTTGTACGCAGATGCTTGGATCTGCGAAGCCGCCCGGTGGGCGTCTCAATACATTTCCAGGTGACACTTGCATATTATTGCACATCCATTGTGTTCGGGATTGCAGCTGCGACTGCATTAGCATCCATCTTTGAGTCGGACCCATGGTTTGTTATTATTACTGCATGTGCTTTACATGATTGCCGTGTTATACTTTTATGTGCTACTTTGATGCAGCTAAAAGTATAACTAGTGCTCGCTGGATTTCTAGTCTTCATGATCTGCTGGTAGAATATATGTTTGCTTCTAGGATATGTGTGACATTTGATCTTGCAA
Source organism: Pseudophryne corroboree (assembly GCF_028390025.1). Classification (NCBI taxonomy): domain Eukaryota; kingdom Metazoa; phylum Chordata; class Amphibia; order Anura; family Myobatrachidae; genus Pseudophryne; species Pseudophryne corroboree. The sequence goes on along the minus strand of NC_086454.1, from coordinate 121,552,589 downwards.
AATCCCACCCTTAGGGTGTGTACACACGGTGAGATATTTTCTTTCGATTTTGACTATATAGTCAAAATCTCAAGAAAAGTTTGTGCAGATCGCAAGGTGAAAGTCACCTTGCGATCCCGATTCGATCCCGATGCGCGGTCCCGCCAGGTCGGCATCGCAAGAAAAGATAGACTGTGCAGGCAAGTCAATCCTTGCTAGATCGGTGTACTATCTAGTTCATCTCACATGTCAATGACATCTCACATAAGCCAAAATCTCACATAAGCCAAAATCGTAAGCACACATAGGGGTATATGCAATTGCGGTCGAATTCCCGAAAATGTCGAACAACGGGACATTTTCGCCCAAAAAAAAAAAATCGACGATGCAATTCAGTACTTTTCGTCAAAAAAAACGGACTTTCCAAATTCGACTTTTTGAAATTCGACATTTGTCAAATTCGACATTTCTGCAATGGTACAAATGCGGCAATTCGACAAAAGTATATTCAATTGAAGTTTGGAAATTCGACAACAGTGCTTTTAGACAGTAAATTCGTCATTTTCAATCCGCCACACTTTGGTGGCGGAATCTAATAAAAAAAATTTAAAACATGTTTTTTTTGGTGTGTTTTTTTATTGATAATAGCATATCTATTTATATTAGAAGGGATTAGGTACTTGGTTTGTCTATTTTGGAGGCACAAGTATTATTTATATATTTTTAAAAATATATATATATATTTTTTTAAATGGAATGGTAAAAATCAGAAAAAAAATTGCGTGGGGTCCCCCCTCCTAAGCATAACCAGCCTCGGGCTCTTCGAGCCGGTCCTGGTTCTAAAAATCCGGAGGGAAAAATGACAGGGGATCCCCCGTATTTTTAAAACCAGCACGGGGCTCTGCGCCTGGTGCTGGTGCAAAAAATACGGGGGACAAAAAGAGTAGGGGTCCCCCGTATTTTTTACACCAGCATCGGGCTCCACTAGCTGGACAGATAATGCCACAGCCGGGGGTCACTTTTATACAGCGCCCTGCGGCCGTGGCATTAAATATCCAACTAGTCACCCCTGGCCGGGGTACCCTGGGAGAGTGGGGACCCCTTCAATCAAGGGGTCCCCCCCCAGCCACCCAAGGGTCAGGGGTGAAGCCCGAGGCTGTCCCCCCCATCCAAGGGCTGCGGATGGGGGGCTGATAGCCTTGAGAAAATTTAAATAATATTGTTTTTTCCAGTAGTACTACAAGTCCCAGCAAGCCTCCCCCGCAAGCTGGTACTTGGAGAACTACAAGTACCAGCATGCGGGAGAAAAACGGGCCCGCTGGTACCTGTAGTTCTACTGGAAAAAAAATACCCAAATAAAAACAGGACACGCACACCGTGATAGTAAAACTTTATTTCACACATGTCGACACATACATACTTACCTATGTTCACACGCCGACCTCTGTCCACTTGTCCAAGTAGAATCCACGTGTACCTGTGAATAAAATTATACTCACCTGATCCAGTGTCCAGATTATAATCCACGTACTTGGCAAAAAAAAAAAACGAACACCCGGACCAAACGGACTGAAAGGGGTCCCATGTTTACACATGGGACCCCTTTCCACGAATGCCGGGACCCCACGTGACTGCTGTCACAGAAAGGTGCCTTCAGCCAATCAGGAAGCGCTACTTCGTGGCACTCACCTGATTGGCTGTATGCACGTCTGCTGGCAGACAGCGCATTACACACCTCCCTCCATTAGTTTCAATGGTGGGAACTTTGCCGTCAGCGGTGGGGTTACCTGCGGTCAGCCGCTGACCGCGGGTGACCTCACCGCTGAACGCAAAGTTCCCACCATTGAATATAATGGAGAGGCTTTGCGATGCGCTGTCTGACAGCTCAGACGCGCATAGCCAATCAGCAGAGTGCCAGGACGTTGCGCTCGCTGATTGGCTGAAGAGACCTTTCTGTGACAGCAGTCACGTGGGGTCTCTGCATTCGTCGAAAGGGGTCCCATGTGTAAACATGGGACCCCTTTCAGTCCGTTTGGTCCTGGTGTTCGTTTTTTTTTTGCCAAGTACGTGGATTATAATCTGGACACTGGATCAGGTGAGTATAATTTTATTCACAGGTACACGTAGATTCTACTTGGACAAGTGGACAGAGGTCGGCGTGTGAACATAGGTAAGTATGTATGTGTCGACATGTGTGAAATAAAGTTTTACTTTCACGGTGTGCGTGTCCTGTTTTTATTTGGGTATTTTTTTTTCAGTAGAACTACAGGTACCAGCGGGCCCGTTTTTCTCCCGCATGCTGGTACTTGTGGTTCTCCAAGTACCAGCTTGCGGGGGAGGCTTGCTGGGACTTGTAGTACTACTGGAAAAAACAATATTCTTTCAATTTTCTCAAGGCTATCAGCCCCCCATCCGCAGCCCTTGGATGGGGGGGACAGCCTCGGGCTTCACCCCTGACCCTTGGGTGGCTGGGGGGGGACCCCTTGATTGAAGGGGTCCCCACTCCCCCAGGGTACCCCGGCCAGGGGTGACTAGTTGGATATTTAATGCCACGGCCGCAGGGCGCTGTATAAAAGTGACCCCCGGCTGTGGCATTATCTGTCCAGCTAGTGGAGCCCGATGCTGGTGTAAAAAATACGGGGGACCCCTAGTCTTTTTGTCCCCCGTATTTTTTACACCAGCACCAGGCGCAGAACCCGGTGCTGGTTTTAAACATACGGGGGATCCCCTGTCATTCCCCCCCCGGATTTTTAGAACCAGGACCGGCTCGAAGAGCCCGAGGCTGGTTATGCTTTGGAGGGGAGACCCCACGCAATCTTTTTTCGGGTTTTTTACAGTTTTTTCCGTTTTTTTTTTAATCGGATCAAAATCCGTCAAATCGGCCGTTTTTCGACAGCGGGACTGTCGAATCCATTTTTTATTGAATATGTTGAATTCCGGCACCCACTTGCCGGAATTCGACGGTCGAATTGTGTCGAATTAAAAAACGGGCGAAAAATTGCCGCGATTCGCCGCTAATTGCATATACCCCATAGTCCATATCTCAAGAAAAGTTAGTTAAATCTGTGCTATCTGGGCTGCGGGGAGTTCAAGGGAAATCGCAAGTAAAAATCGGGCATAGCAAAGATCTCACCGTGTGTACACACACACTCTCACGTTTGTCCCGGAAGGGACCTCTGGAGCGCAGACTGTGTGTCAGTGTTGTTGTAAGCACCCTGAGGAAAGTGTACTCGTTACTTTGGAACGCTGCAAGTGTTTCATGTCAACTTTTATGCTTCTCTATTGGCCGAGAGGAGAGCTCCCTCTTTTTGAGCTTTGAGGTGCATTTTGTTGTAATACAATAGCATGGCCCAAATATCCTCAGGGCATATGGCCCATCTATCTCACCAATTGCAGACAACCATGGGGGTCATTCCGAGTTGATCACTTGCTAGCTAGTTTTAGCAGCCGTGCAAACGCTATGCCACCGCCCACAGGGGAGTGTATTTTAGAGCTTAGCAGAAGTGCGAACGCATGTGCGGCCGAGCTCTGCAAAAACAGTTTGTGCAGTTTCAGAGTAGCTCTGAACCTACTCAGCGCTTGCGATCACTTCAGCCTATTCGTGTCCGGATTTGACGTCATACACCCGCCCAGCGAACGTCCAGCCACGCCTGCGTTTACAAACACTCCCTGAAAATGGTCAGTTGACACCCAGTAACGCTTCCTGTCAATCTTCTTGTGGCCGTCAGTGCGAAGGAAAACTTCGATAGAACCTGAGCACAACCACAAAGAGCTTTGTACACGTACGTCGCACGTGCGCATTGCGGGGCTTACACATGCGCAGAAATGCCGATTTTTCACCAGATCGCTGCGCTGCGAAAATCGTCAGCGAGCGATCAACTCGGAATGACCCCCCATATATTTGCTTTTTCATTGTAACATACATCCCGCAGGGTGATGATCTGGATTGTGTTCAGTGTACGGAACAGATACACGGTCGAGTCACATTATTATGACCACCTGCTACGTTTGACGTCGGCAGCGCGTAGCCCATGAAGTACGTCACATGTCGTGCGCTGGCTTGGTGCATACATAAGGTGTGCGATAGGCTGTCTGCACACATATCAATCATTGCTGTCATGGGTAAAAGAGGTGATTTATCCAAGCTGCAAAAAGAGATAATTATCGGCTTTAGGGCCAAGAGTGGCAGTATTTCTGAAGCAGCGCAGTTTGTGAACTGTTCGCGTGCTGCTGTGGTGAAGGTGTATCGTAACTGGACAATTCGCACCATTGTGAATAACCGACGTGGAAACTGTTGAGCACCACATGCCATTAATGTGAGAGGTGTAAGTCGGCTACAAAGTTTCGTGAGGGCCGTCCGACACATTACAGTGGAGTAGCTCAACATCAAAATGAACCTGGGGGCTACTAGACGTCTGTGTAAAATGACAGTTCAGCCCGTCTAGCTGCTGTCCGTGCTGCACATGGCGGTTATTCTGCTATTAGCTGTTGGTCATAATAATGTGACACGACCGTGTATAAAAATAGGCATCCAATAGTCACTATTGTCCATCTGACGTGTGTTAACCTCCAGGAGTATTATGACAGTGTTTCTCAGAGTTCATTTTGCGATTTGCACCAGTTTAGTAAATATTTATTTATTTATTTCCCCCCCAATACATACAGTTTTGGAATGTGTTTTATAGCATGTATATTTGGACAGTGTATTAAGTGCAGGTATTAGGTGTTTTAGCCAGAGACAATAAATTATGCAGGAAATAGTGGATATTTCGAACATTAATTAAAAGTTATGTCAGTATTAATCAATCTATGAGAAACCTCGGTGACCTTCACCCCAAATATGGGCTTATTGAACATTTTCAAATATCTTTTGAGGGCTATACTTTGGTGCACAGGTGACATATTTTACATGTGTCAAGTAAGCCATTGTACCCATTACTTCAATCGGGTTTAGGTTTCTTTGCCCGCCTAAAACCGAGTGATATGGGCGCGATAAGTGGGGACAATTGAATATCACCCTGTGATCTCCCGTCACTTTAGATGGGTGATCAGGCACGAATAAACAATTTAATTTCCCCCTAGGTGTCCATGTACTTTGGGGGTAATTCCGACCTGATCGTAGCAGCAAATTTGTTAGCAGTTGGGCAAAACCATGTGCACTGCAGGAGGGGCAGATATAACATGTGCAGAGAGAGTTAGATTTGGGTGGGGTGTGTTCAAGCTGAAATCTAAATTGCAGTGTAGAAATAAAGCAGCCAGTATTTACTCTGCACAGAAACAAAATAACCCACCCAAATCTAACTCTCTCTGCACATGTTATATCTGTCCCACCTGCAGTGCACATGGGGGGGTCATTCCGAGTTGATCGCACATAGCAACTTTTTGCTGCCCATGCAATCAACTAGACGCTGCCTATGGGGGTGGGTTTTTTACATAGCAAGGCTGCGAACGCTTGTGCAGCCCTGCTATGCGAAAAAAGTTTTGTGTAGAACAAGACCAGAGTAAAAGTCACTTACCCTGTGCGATGAATCCAGCATTGCAGGTCCCGGAATTGACGTCAGACATCCGCCCTCCAAACACCTGGACACACCTGCGTTCGCCGCACCACTCCCAGAAAACGGTGAGCTGCTGCCCTGGAACGCCTTTCTCCTGTCAATCTTCTTGTGATCGCGGCAGTGATCGCTTTCTTCGTTCTTCTTGTTGTTGCTCAGCGACAGCCGTCGCTGGTCAACGACGCGCCTGCACATTGCATCCGCCATGCATGCCCAGAACCGACCCGTTCGCACCGCTGCGAAAAACAGCAGCGTGCAAATGGGTCGGAATGACCCCCATGGTTTTGCCCAACTGCTAACAAATTTGCTGCTACGATCAGGTCTGAATTACCCCCAAAGTACATGGACGCCTAGGGGGAAATTCAATTGTTTATTCGTGCCTGATCGCCCATCTAAAGTGACGGTGCGCACTCCGCAAAAGATTTCAGACTGCGATCGCTGTCACTGCACCGATCCAGTCTGAATCAGCCCCTGTGTTCCTTACCACACACATACATTAGGGTCAATTTTCGTTGGGAGCCAATTAACCTACCAGTATATTTTTGGATAGTTGACCTTCAACCTGAACTTAGCAATATGTAATAGAGTCACTAGTCCAAGATGAGAATTAATGTAGCATCATGGATAACATTGTGTTAACTGGGTTATGAGACAGCATTTTAGCCAGATCAGCATGCACTCATTACATGGACAAACATGGATGATTGCTCTACATGTCGTAAATATTTGTGTGTTATTTATTGTGCAAAGATCAGCCATATGGCATGTTTTATCACCATAGCACCTATGTCACTTGCCATTTATATAGGACAATTAACATCATACACACAATCCGCTTGGCTACATTAATATGCACACAGATTAGATGTTAATGGCCTTTTCTGCCATAATAATCCATTCTTAGAATTATTAATTGGGCAAACTTCCTAGACACTGAGCAAATTGTCTAATGTGCAGGTAGGTTTATTGGCTTCAGATAAAAACGGGCCAGGCTCAATTAGACTTAAAGGACTGGCAGCACAGAATGGTTTCACCTGCTACCCCTGATCAAATCTGAAAATAAAACATATGTATTATATGTTCAGAAATACATTAAGTACACTAAGGGCCTAATTCAGATCTGATCGGTGCTGTGCATTTTCGCACAGCAGCTGATCAGGTCTGAACTGCGCATGCGCCGGTACCACAGTGCGCCGGCGCATGCCAGACAGACGCCGGCCATCTCAGCCCTGCAATCCCCTCTGCCTGATTGACAAGCAGAGGCGTTTGCTGGGCAGGAGGGGGCAGGCCGGCGGCATTTGCCCGCCGTTTTAGGGGTGCAGTCCGGGCAACGCAGGCATGCCCGGACCATGAGGGGGGCGGGCTGACGCAGCCGCTGCGACCCTCACAGCAATGAGTAGCTCCCTGCCAGCGCGCAGGAGGTGCGCGGGCAGGGAGCCACTCCTAAAGTACAAAAGCATCACCGCTGTGCGATGTTATTGATGTTATTGTACGTGTGCGGGGGGGGGGGGGGGTAGGGCCTGACATGAGGGGCAGACTAGCCCTGTGCTGGGCGTCCCCCCACATGTCAGGGAAGCTGATCGTAGATGTGCTGAATTTAGCACATCTACGATCAGGTCTGTATTACCCCCTAAGTCCCCAGCCTGTCCAACAGAGGTTGCAAAAATAAATTCAAGCCATTTACTAGCCCGCTGGCACCCCTATATCTGTCCATGTAATGAGTGCATGCTAACATCTGGCTCTCTGGCTACAGGACCTAGGAAGTCTTTTTCATCATCAGGAAATTGAGCAAAGCTCACATGAACAGATACAGTGCACTACACTTCAGGTCTGGATTAATGGGGGGTGACAAGAGCAATTGTTCCAGGGGCCCCCACACATAGAGGGCCCGCAAACACGCTGATCGCTGCAGCCACCCCTCAGGTACAATGGCGGGGGAGGCGGGCGGCGATGGGCAGAAGCAGTGTATCCAGGTAAGTTCTTGCGGCTAGGCCTGGTGCTCTGCTGCTGCAATGATCGCGGATTCCGGACTCATCGTCCGGAGTAACAGTGATCTGCTGCCAGACACGGAGCGGGATGACAGTGTGGATCCTACTGTCAAGTAGCCGCTGAGGTAGGCAATGCTGGTGGCAGGGGTTGCATATTATATACAGTATTAAGATACATATATTGACGGGGGCGCCCACAAATTTGTTGCACAGGGGCCCCCACAGACCTTAATCCAGCCCTGGTACACATGATCTAAGCAAAAGGCAGAAAATTAGTGGTCTGTTTATCAATTTGGAGATAAATGACTTTAAACCTAACATTCCTGTTCGCAGGGAGATAGGAACTGGTTTAAGGGCTCTTTACCATGGCCCTTTGCTGGGACAGCTACTCCAATAAGCAGACGTCACAGTGAAGCCAAATCTTATCACTTCCATCGCTAATAGATTGTAATCCTGCAGCTGCTCCAACGGTGGCCATTTTTTAAATGCTTCACAGAACTTCTGCGCATTCGCAAAAGCTTCAGTTAATGCTGCCGCGATTGCGGTTGGTGACGGCCTGCATAGGGGGTGATGGTCAGCCAATGAGGGGCAACATTACTGACGGGCAACCAGCTAATTCTGACTATATATGTATTATATATATATTACATATATATATATATATATATGTGTGTGTGTGTGTACATATATATGTATACACATATATATGTGTATAAATATATATACATATATATATATATATATATTTATATATATATATATATATATATATATATATATGTATATACAGATTCTGTAGTCCGGCACTCAATGAAATATAAGGCAATCTTACCCCGGTGTCACGTCCTAGGCAGGAACCATGCAAATGTAGAGATACAGAGGGGACGGCACTCAGAGGATTTTTTCAAATATTGTATTCAAGTATAAAACATACTTAGTGATCCATCAACGTTTCGGTGTACGACAACACCGTCTTCAGGATGTAGACAACACAGTGACAAAAAGTGAAATGACAATACATACATATCATGACTTACCCCGCTTTTATATGTTCCCTCTTCAATCTACACCAGTGTCACGCACGCCAGTGTCGTATCGCGCGCCCCTGCACCGGAGCGCACAGTGGTGATGTCACGCCTCCCCTCCCATCACGTGAGAAGGCATGCGTTCCACCCCCCACACAGTGCGCGTCCGTTGCCATGGGGACTGAAGTACATTGCCATGCGGGTAACAGGGCGCATATACAATGTCAGCCTGATTCCGGCATTGGCAATGTGTCAGGGTCCGCGGTGTATATCGATGTCTGACATATGTGAACAAACATTAAAAGATATTAAAAAGCCGTAGCAGACGTGTTACAAAGAACACATCTCCACGCATCTAACTGACATATATATTCTATTCAACATTCCATTATATCTATATAATAAATGAAAACGCATATGTATTACATTATTGTTCAAGCGTTAGCTAGATATATACTACTCAATATATTGATTATACCAAAGAGTTCCAGCAGATCTTTTCATTTAAACCCCGTGGCCATACAGTGTCTAGGCGTGTAATCCATTTAGCCTCCATAATCAGGAGCTGTTTATTGCGGTCACCACCTCTTCGATTTTCTGGGAGGTGATCAATAATCATGTATTTGACACTAGCCATGGTATGTCCTCGATCTGAAAAATGTTGTGCCACTGGCTGCTCACTATGTCCCGTTTGTATAGCTGCTTTTATAGCGGACCGATGTTGTGTCGCCCGTTCTTTAAACGGACGGATTGTTTTACCTACATAGTAGTATCCGCAAGGGCATCTAATTATGTATATTACAAAGGGAGTAGTACAAGTTACAGCATGGTTGATGGCAATGTATTTGCCACTATGTGGATGTCTAAATTCACTGCCTGTATCCATATGGCTACAAGTGGCACAATTGATACATTTGTAGCATCCCTTTTTCCTATTGCCTAAAAATGTAACATGTGGTTGTTTAAAGTCAGTGATATCTGTTCTGACTACCATGTCTTTGATATTTCTACCACGTCTAAAGCTGGCCATAGGAGTTTGTGTTTTGAAACTTTGTAATTCTTTGTCAGTACTTACAATGGGCCATAAGGCCTTAGTGGCTGATTGTGTGATACAGCTAGTTGTAGAGTATGTAGAAGTCCAGATTATACGATCTTCCTTTAATTTTTTCTGGGTTTTTCTGTTCGTAACTGCAGAAAACAAAGATTGGCGTGGGGTGTTTAATACTTTGTTCTTATGCTGTAACAGTAATTGTATGGGATATCCTCTCTGTGTAAATTTTTTGACCATTTCGTCTAATTGTGCTTCCAAACACTGCTTATCATTATTAATACGTGCCACCCTCAACATCTGGGAGTAGGGTAATCCAGATTTGAGGGCCACAGGGTGATGACTAGAAAATCTTAATAATGTATTTCGGTCAGTGGGCTTGCTGTATAACGAACTGATCAGTAGCCCCTCACAATTAACCAGTTTCACATCAAGGTACTCAATTTCCTGGAAACTACACTTGCTGGTAAATTTAATTGGACCATTTAGTGCATTAATGGATTGAACCAAATATTCAAATTCTGTCTGGGTGCCCGCCCAAAAAATAATTAAATCATCTATGTACCTAAGGAACAGCTTTGCATGTTGCATGAATAAAGCATTGTCATAGAATAGAATCTGTTCCTGTAGGTACATATAGATGTTAGCATATGTAGGAGAGATGTTAGATCCCATAGAACAACCAGATTTTTGCAAGTAGTATTTTCCATCAAACAAAAAGTAATTTCTATACAGTACCAATGTGAGCAACTGTAAAATAAAAGTTATTGGAGGTCCGCAATAATACCGACTAGTTTCCAGGAAACTTTCTACAGCTTTTAGCCCATCTTGATGGGGTATTGATGTGTATAAATTTTTCACATCTAATGTGCACATAAGTAAGTTAAATGGTGCATTACAGAACGGCTGAATGTGTTCTAAGAAACTAGTGGTATCTTTTACATAGGATTTTTCATGGATGATACATGGTTGTAGCAGGGTGTCCAAATATTTGGACACTGGTTGGTACAATGATTTCATAGCGGACACAATGGGGCGGCCCGGGGGGTGAAGAGGATCTTTGTGAATTTTAGGCGTAGTGTATAATATGGGGGTGACTGGGTACGCCTGACTTAGTGCTGTTAGTACCCGTTTGGAAATAACCCCATTATCCAAAGCTGTTTTTAACACTAGATCTAATTCACGCTTAAATACTGGACCTGGGTTTCTGGGTAGGTTTTCATAAATCTGGGTGTCACTGAGTTGGCTCAGTATTTCACTGCGATACATATCTGTATTCTGTATAACAATGGCCCCGCCTTTATCAGCGGGGCGAATTACCACATCATTATACTTAGATAAATTTCTAAGTGCTGTGCGCTGACCCTGTGTTAAATTATGACGAAATTTAGGGTTTTCTTTCTGATATTTATGTACAGAATCGTCCAGGAGTCTCTCCGGAAGATCCTAACACAACCTCTCCAGCAACTAATCCTGTGGAAATGTTCTGCAGGAAAGCTATCAAATCCACCTATGACCCTCCAGTAACAAACCCGTCACTCAAATGCTTTACGAGACTCCTGGACGATTCTGTACATAAATATCAGAAAGAAAACCCTAAATTTCGTCATAATTTAACAAACGGGTACTAACAGCACTAAGTCAGGCGTACCCAGTCACCCCCATATTATACACTACGCCTAAAATTCACAAAGATCCTCTTCACCCCCCGGGCCGCCCCATTGTGTCCGCTATGAAATCATTGTACCAACCAGTGTCCAAATATTTGGACACCCTGCTACAACCATGTATCATCCATGAAAAATCCTATGTAAAAGATACCACTAGTTTCTTAGAACACATTCAGCCGTTCTGTAATGCACCATTTAACTTACTTATGTGCACATTAGATGTGAAAAATTTATACACATCAATACCCCATCAAGATGGGCTAAAAGCTGTAGAAAGTTTCCTGGAAACTAGTCGGTATTATTGCGGACCTCCAATAACTTTTATTTTACAGTTGCTCACATTGGTACTGTATAGAAATTACTTTTTGTTTGATGGAAAATACTACTTGCAAAAATCTGGTTGTTCTATGGGATCTAACATCTCTCCTACATATGCTAACATCTATATGTACCTACAGGAACAGATTCTATTCTATGACAATGCTTTATTCATGCAACATGCAAAGCTGTTCCTTAGGTACATAGATGATTTAATTATTTTTTGGGCGGGCACCCAGACAGAATTTGAATATTTGGTTCAATCCATTAATGCACTAAATGGTCCAATTAAATTTACCAGCAAGTGTAGTTTCCAGGAAATTGAGTACCTTGATGTGAAACTGGTTAATTGTGAGGGGCTACTGATCAGTTCGTTATACAGCAAGCCCACTGACCGAAATACATTATTAAGATTTTCTAGTCATCACCCTGTGGCCCTCAAATCTGGATTACCCTACTCCCAGATGTTGAGGGTGGCACGTATTAATAATGATAAGCAGTGTTTGGAAGCACAATTAGACGAAATGGTCAAAAAATTTACACAGAGAGGATATCCCATACAATTACTGTTACAGCATAAGAACAAAGTATTAAACACCCCACGCCAATCTTTGTTTTCTGCAGTTACGAACAGAAAAACCCAGAAAAAATTAAAGGAAGATCGTATAATCTGGACTTCTACATACTCTACAACTAGCTGTATCACACAATCAGCCACTAAGGCCTTATGGCCCATTGTAAGTACTGACAAAGAATTACAAAGTTTCAAAACACAAACTCCTATGGCCAGCTTTAGACGTGGTAGAAATATCAAAGACATGGTAGTCAGAACAGATATCACTGACTTTAAACAACCACATGTTACATTTTTAGGCAATAGGAAAAAGGGATGCTACAAATGTATCAATTGTGCCACTTGTAGCCATATGGATACAGGCAGTGAATTTAGACATCCACATAGTGGCAAATACATTGCCATCAACCATGCTGTAACTTGTACTACTCCCTTTGTAATATACATAATTAGATGCCCTTGCGGATACTACTATGTAGGTAAAACAATCCGTCCGTTTAAAGAACGGGCGACACAACATCGGTCCGCTATAAAAGCAGCTATACAAACGGGACATAGTGAGCAGCCAGTGGCACAACATTTTTCAGATCGAGGACATACCATGGCTAGTGTCAAATACATGATTATTGATCACCTCCCAGAAAATCGAAGAGGTGGTGACCGCAATAAACAGCTCCTGATTATGGAGGCTAAATGGATTACACGCCTAGACACTGTATGGCCACGGGGTTTAAATGAAAAGATCTGCTGGAACTCTTTGGTATAATCAATATATTGAGTAGTATATATCTAGCTAACGCTTGAACAATAATGTAATACATATGCGTTTTCATTTATTATATAGATATAATGGAATGTTGAATAGAATATATATGTCAGTTAGATGCGTGGAGATGTGTTCTTTGTAACACGTCTGCTACGGCTTTTTAATATCTTTTAATGTTTGTTCACATATGTCAGACATCGATATACACCGCGGACCCTGACACATTGCCAATGCCGGAATCAGGCTGACATTGTATATGCGCCCTGTTACCCGCATGGCAATGTACTTCAGTCCCCATGGCAACGGACGCGCACTGTGTGGGGGGTGGAACGCATGCCTTCTCACGTGATGGGAGGGGAGGCGTGACATCACCACTGTGCGCTCCGGTGCAGGGGCGCGCGATACGACACTGGCGTGCGTGACACTGGTGTAGATTGAAGAGGGAACATATAAAAGCGGGGTAAGTCATGATATGTATGTATTGTCATTTCACTTTTTGTCACTGTGTTGTCTACATCCTGAAGACGGTGTTGTCGTACACCGAAACGTTGATGGATCACTAAGTATGTTTTATACTTGAATACAATATTTGAAAAAATCCTCTGAGTGCCGTCCCCTCTGTATCTCTATATATGTATATATATATATACACACACATATACATATATATACTTCCAAACAATGAATCAGAGGGCGCTAGTAAACTCTCCCCACTGTATCAGCAGTACAATTGACCACATATATAAATGAATATCAATTTATTAAAAGCACAAATTGCTAAAAGAGATAACCCTTTCACATACACATAGCAATAATTTGTGTCATAGATGATATGAAGGGTATGTTTTCTCTCTCTTCCACCCTGACGCGTTTCATCCTTTGCGGACTTCTTCAGAGGGATGATCAATACAGCTGGTAAAAACATATACATATCCATCAATTCAATGAATAAAGAATACATACAACATGCAAATAATTAATCAACTAATTAGATAATGAGGAGAGATGAGGACATTTGATCTATTTGTTATAACTTTATATTGAACAGGAGGATCAATTTCATTAAAGGTACCACAAAAGAGTACTAAAGCATATCCATATTTTCACTCTTATAGTACAGTATTTTGTTGTTTCATACTGGTACATACCTATACAATCCAAAATTTACAATCATAGATATCTTCAGGTCCTTAAGACCATTAACAGTACAGGTGTCAGGAATCGGCGCTCTGCTACGTCTCACTTACCAGCGCGCTGGTGTGCGGGCCTCCGGAGGTCATGGCCCCAGTTGCGGCTGCATGGGTGTAGTAACCGCGAGCGTTCTCTTCCGCATTGCTGAGTACTCCTGAAGTCTGGTACTGTGTGGGTTTTGCTGCGTGCTGATGTCCAGCCTGTGTGGACGTTACCATGACACCTGCACGCAGCTGATTCTGGTGTTCAATCCAGCACTGTATCTCCGCCTGCAGTTTGTGTCCAATTACTGCTGAGCAGGAGGTATAACTTCCAGCTTGTGGCTCACTCACATTGCCTCGGACAACAAGTCACATACCGTGTGCTTTAGTTCTCCTGGTTCCTGTATTCCTGTTTCCAGCGATCCCCGTGGTTACTTCCATTTGTTCCAGTCTTCATTCTCACAGCTCTCCTGTTAATTCCGGACTCCAATTATATTCAGCCACAATCACCAGCAGCAGAGACTCTCCTCAGGTGTTCGTATTACCATCTTACTTGTGCACTGGCTATCAGTATTCCATCTGTGCCTCTCAGCAGTATTACTACCAATGGCTTAGAGACTGTTTCCTGCTTGAGTCTAGTAAAGCTATCTGGACTTGTGTGCTTTATAGAGACTGAGTGTTCCTTATACATATTGGAGTTCTGCCTTTCAAGTTACTTTATCTTATGTTATACCGAGACTGTGTGCTATCAAGTACTACTGGACTTAGTTATATCATCTGCCTTCAGTATTGTTGTTTTCATATTTCCTTTGCAAGAGACCTCAGCTATTTCAATTCAGTTATCAACCATTGGGGTCAATTCTATTCGGCAACTAAAGAATAGCGCCGGGAATTAGCTCCCGACGCTATTCAATTCAGCTAAAGTTAAGTCGGCGATGTCCCGTTCTCGCCGACTTAACAGGTAGTTTTGTCGGGAGAACGGGCATTCTCCGACTTAACTACCCGGCGCGAGGCTGATTCCCGACAGAATCAGCCTCGCGCCGGCCGCGAGGCAGCACTTTTGTCGGGTTTATTCTCTCATCCCCCGGGGATGAGAGAAGAATTCCCGACAATTGCGGGCAACTAGTAGCAGAATTGAATAGCGTCGGGAGCTAATTCCCGGCGCTATTCTTTAGTTGCCGAATAGAATTGACCCCATTGTCATTCCATTACCGGTTTTCTGTTCACTCTGTGTTATTCCATCTGCTCAGTAATAATAAAACATCAGCGCCTATGCGCAGGACTTTTTATATTGCCTCCACGTTTAATCCATCATACCAACACTGACCCACTAGCGCCCCCGCCGGGGACAGACAAACCCAGAGACCTGACAACAGGTTTGTTGGACAATTCTACAAAGTAATCAACACGCAATCACTAATGCATCCAATATATGAAGAATAAATACTTATATGTATTTTTGAAGGAACTTACTTAAAAAATAGGACCTCAAATTACAATTCATGAAGGTCTAATCAATAAAAGCTGGCAAGCGGCATGGCCACACAATAGTACCCCGAATTCAAATTATGCCACACAGTACTGCAATTTTATTCACATTATATCATGCGATAGTGTCCCTTATTCACGTTACATCACACAGTAGTACCAATTTACCTTATATACATTACTCCTCACAGTAGTGCCCCATATTCATATTACACCACACCATCTTGCTCTTTATTCACATTACACCACAAAATAGTGCCCTTTCTATACGTAACACCACACAGTAGAGCACCTTATACACATAATGCCACACATTAGTAATGCCTTTATATACATAATACCACACAGTAAAGCCCCTAACACATATGACACACATTATTAATGTCATTATAAACATAATGTGCCTTACACATTATGCCAAACTTTATTAATGCCCTTATACACATAATGTCCCTTACACATATGCCAAACATTATTACACAACCAACCCACCCGCACACAACACTCACACACCCGCTAACACTGTGACCTCCTTGGATACAGATGTGTCCTTATACATCTTGCCTCAATGCGCCATGCAGCAGGAGATGCCTGGCGTGAGTCAGCTGGCAGCTCTGCTAATGTCGGGTGCCTTGCATCTTATTGGCATTGCTATGTGGCTAGGATGCACAAGCAGCTTCTGCTGATTAAAATGATATGCATTTCGTATGCAGATACAGCCACAGTTGCACACAGACTATAGGCATGCTGCATATCATTTTAATCAGCAGAAGCTGATGGTGCCCCTAGGCATAACAAAAGCCCTAGGCATTTGCCTAGGTTGCCTATGCCTGTGGGTGGCTCTGAATACATGATTCTGAACTCTCCTAATATTTTTGTCGTCCCAAATATGTGTAATTTCTTCACCTTTTGAGAGGATTTAATAATAAAATAAAGACAACTTCATTCAAAATATATTTAAAAAATAAATATCTATTTTTATTTTAAGTAAAATGCTGCCTGTTTTTTCTACTTCTTCTTCCTCTTCTCCTTCTTTGTCTTCTTATTATTACTATTATTTGTAATTATTATTATTATTTACTCTGCATAATAAAATAGGGAATGTTGGACTAAGATTGGTCCAGTAGTCTTACAAACTTGTCCTATAAGAGGAACAAGATGACGTAAGCCTCATGACTCATGAAGTCATCCTTCAGCACTCAGGAGAGGAAAAACCCCCTTGTGGGGGAAACCTCTGGGGACCCATGGCTGAAAGACTGCCCGTCCCTCTAGGCCAGTGGTTCTCAAACTCGGTCCTCAGGACCCCACACAGTGCATGTTTTGCAGGTAACCCAGCAAGTGCACAGGTGTATTCATTACTCACTGACACATTTTAAAAGGTCCACAGATGGAGCAAATGATTTCACTTGTGATTCTGTGAGGAGACCTGCAAAACATGCACCGTGTGGGGTCCTGAGGACCGAGTTTGAGAACCTGTGCTCTAGGCATTAAGAGACTATGCAGAGTTTGCCCAGACCACTCGCCCACCCACTAACCTTGCCTAACCCAGTCATCCCTTCTGTCACCTCAAATCTGCTATTTTGACCTTTTACCCGGCCGCAGAAGAATGCACCTACACGTCAATGGTGAAAGAGTGAAAAAAGAGAGCAAGAGATGAATGGGAGTGAGGGGGGTGAAAGGGGGATAGTCATAACCACCATAGCATTCATTTCTGACTCTAACAGGGATTACAACTGTACAAATGTAGCCATTCTCGTCGTGGCTACATCATATCGCGATTGCGCCTTATTAGGCACGACCGCACCGCGTACGTCTGGACGTCTAAGAAGTGTGTGTGCCCAGGGCCGGATTAACAATGGGGCGGATGGAGCTGCAGCTCCAGGCCCCCCATTGAAAATAAGCCCACAGATCCCCTGCAGTGTTGACAGTGAAAAGTCCCTCCTATGTCAGAGTCAGACTCTGGGGCAGCCGAAACACCATGTCCGACCTGTAAGAAGCTCTGCACCCGTCATTGCGATAGCTCCCCCTGCCGTACCCCTCAGAAACTCCGCCTCCACACCCGACAGAATCCCCGCCTCAGGCACCTGACAGAAACTCTGCCTCCCGCAGCTGTAAGAAGCTCTGCCCCCCGCAGCCGTCAGAAGCTCTGCCACCCGCACCTGACAAGATCCGCCTCCCGCACCTGACAGAAGCTCCGCCTCCCGCAGCCGTAAGAAGCTCTGCCACCCGCAGCCATCAGAAGCTCTTCCACCCGCACCTGACAAGCTCCGTCCCTCGCAGCCGCCAGAAGCTCCGCCTCCCACACCTTAGAGAAGCTCCGCCTCCCGCACCCGTCACAAGCCCCACCAAACGGACTCATCTAAACAAAGCCTCGCCTCCTGTACCCGTTGGAAGTTTCAAAGCTTCGCAGTCACGATGTCAGTCAGTGTCAGAAGATCAGAACTTTTGATCGGCAGCACGTGAGTAGAGCTGGGGGTCAGTGGGGATGCCCAGGGGGTGCTGGCGAGTAATGGACCATTTAGGACAGAGCGCTGCTACTTGGTTGCCAGGAATTTTGCAATGCAGCAGATAGCACAGGGATCTCAGCTCTTCCTGTGGATATGCTCTGCCCCATGCCACCATTTTTGCTCCTACCCTGTTATCTGCTGCTCTTCCACCAGTATCTATGCTTTCCTCTCCACCTGTATCTCTGACCCCTCCCCACCTGTATCGCTGCCGCCTCCCCACCTGTATCGTTACCCCCTCCCCACCTGTATCGCTGCCCCCTCCCCACCTGTATCGCTGCCCCCTCCCCACCTGTATCGCTGCCGCCTCTCCAACTGTATTGCTGCCCCCACTCCACCTGTATTGCTCGCCTCCTCTCCACCTGTATCTCTAACCCCTCTCCACCTGTATCGCTGCCCCCTCTCCACCTGTATCGCTGCCCCCTCTCCACCTGTATCTCTCCCCCCTCTCCACCTGTATCGCTGCCCCCTCTCCACCTGTATTGCTCGCCTCCTCTCCACCTGTATCTCTATACCCTCTCCACCTATATCTCCATTTAGGACAGAGGTCTGCTACTTGGTTGCCAGGAATTTTGCAATGCAGCAGTTAGCACAAGGATCTCAGCTCTTCCTGTGGATATGCTCTGCCCCATGCCACCATTTTTGCTCCTACCCTGTTATCTGCTGCTCTTCCACCAGTATCTATGCTTTCCTCTCCACCTGTATCTCTGACCCCTCCCCACCTGTATCGCTGCCGCCTCCCCACCTGTATCGCTGCCGCCTCCCCACCTGTATCGCTGCCGCCTCCCCACCTGTATCGTTACCCCCTCCCCACCTGTATCGCTGCCCCCTCTCCACCTGTATTGCTCGCCTCCTCTCCACCTGTGTCTCTAACCCCTCTCCACCTGTATCGCTGCCCCCTCCCCACCTGTATCGCTGCCCCCTCCCCACCTGTATCGCTGCCCCCTCCCCACCTGTATCGCTGCCCCCTCTCCACCTGTATCGCTGCCCCCTCTCCACCTGTATCGCTACCCCCTCTCCACCTGTATTGCTTGCCTCCTCTCCACCTATATCTCTACCCCCTCTCGATCTGTATCTCTACCCTCTCTCCATCTGTATCTCTACCCTCTCTCCACCTGTATCGCTGCCCCCTCTCCACCTGTATTGCTCGCCTCCTCTCCACCTGTATCTCTACCCCCTCTCCACCTATATCTCTACCCCCTCTCCATCTGTATCTCTACCCCCTCTCCATCTGTGTCTCTACCCTCTCTCCACCTGTATCACTGCCCCCTCTCCACCTGTATTGATCGCCTCCTCTCCACCTGTATCTCTACCCCCTCTTCACCTTTATCTCTACCCCCCCTCCACCTGTATCTCTACCCCCTCTCCATCTGTGTCTCTACCCTCTCTCCACCTGTACCGCTGCTCCCTGTCCACCTGTACCGCTGCTCCCTGTCCACCTGTACCGCTGCTCCCTCTCCACCTGTATCTCTACCCCCTCCACCTGTATCTCTGTCCCCTCATCATCTGTATCTCTGCTTCCTCTCCACCTGTATCTCTGCCCCCTCCTCACCTCTATCTCTACCCCCTTCCCACCTGTATGTCTACCCCCTCCCCACCTGGGTCTCTGCCCCCTCTCTACATATGTTTCTGCCTTCTCTTTACTTATGCTTCCGCTTACCTCTCCACTTGTGTCTCTGCCACCTTCACTACCGGTCTCTCTGCCACCTTAACTACCTGTGTGTCCACCCCTCTTGCCACCTGTGCCTTCCTACTTGTGCCTCAGCCTCATTCCCCACTTGTGTCATTGCCCCCTCCCTACTTGTTTCTCTGCATTCTCCACACTGTGTCCCTTCCCCACCTGTGCTTCTGTCCCCCTTTACACATGCGACTCTGCCCCCCTATCCACCTGTATCTCTGCCTTCCACTAGAGATGAGCGCCTGAAATTTTTCGGGTTTTGTGTTTTGGTTTTGGGTTCGGTTCCGCGGCCGTGTTTTGGGTTCGAACGCGTTTTGGCAAAACCTCACCGAATTTTTTTTGTCGGATTCGGGTGTGTTTTGGATTCGGGTGTTTTTTTCAAAAAACACTAAAAAACAGCTTAAATCATAGAATTTGGGGGTCATTTTGATCCCAAAGTATTATTAACCTCAAAAACCATAATTTACACTCATTTTCAGTCTATTCTGAATACCTCACACCTCACAATATTATTTTTAGTCCTAAAATTTGCACCGAGGTCGCTGTGTGAGTAAGATAAGCGACCCTAGTGGCCGACACAAACACCGGGCCCATCTAGGAGTGGCACTGCAGTGTCACGCAGGATGTCCCTTCCAAAAAACCCTCCCCAAACAGCACATGACGCAAAGAAAAAAAGAGGCGCAATGAGGTAGCTGTGTGAGTAAGATTAGCGACCCTAGTGGCCGACACAAACACCGGGCCCATCTAGGAGTGGCACTGCAGTGTCACGCAGGATGTCCCTTCCAAAAAACCCTCCCCAAACAGCACATGACGCAAAGAAAAAAAGAGGCGCAATGAGGTAGCTGACTGTGTGAGTAAGATTAGCGACCCTAGTGGCCGACACAAACACCGGGCCCATCTAGGAGTGGCACTGCAGTGTCACGCAGGATGTCCCTTCCAAAAAACCCTCCCCAATCAGCACATGATGCAAAGAAAAAGAAAAGAAAAAAGAGGTGCAAGATGGAATTGTCCTTGGGCCCTCCCACCCACCCTTATGTTGTATAAACAAAACAGGACATGCACACTTTAACCAACCCATCATTTCAGTGACAGGGTCTGCCACACGACTGTGACTGATATGACGGGTTGGTTTGGACCCCCCCCAAAAAAGAAGCAATTAATCTCTCCTTGCACAAACTGGCTCTACAGAGGCAAGATGTCCACCTCATCTTCACCCTCCGATATATCACCGTGTACATCCCCCTCCTCACAGATTATCAATTCGTCCCCACTGGAATCCACCATCTCAGCTCCCTGTGTACTTTGTGGAGGCAATTGCTGCTGGTCAATGTCTCCGCGGAGGAATTGATTATAATTCATTTTAATGAACATCATCTTCTCCACATTTTCTGGATGTAACCTCGTACGCCGATTGCTGACAAGGTGAGCGGCGGCACTAAACACTCTTTCGGAGTACACACTTGTGGGAGGGCAACTTAGGTAGAATAAAGCCAGTTTGTGCAAGGGCCTCCAAATTGCCTCTTTTTCCTGCCAGTATAAGTACGGACTGTGTGACGTGCCTACTTGGATGCGGTCACTCATATAATCCTCCACCATTCTATCAATGTTGAGAGAATCATATGCAGTGACAGTAGACGACATGTCCGTAATCGTTGTCAGGTCCTTCAGTCCGGACCAGATGTCAGCATCAGCAGTCGCTCCAGACTGCCCTGCATCACCGCCAGCGGGTGGGCTCGGAATTCTGAGCCTTTTCCTCGCACCCCCAGTTGCGGGAGAATGTGAAGGAGGAGATGTTGACAGGTCGCGTTCCGCT
This sequence comes from Pseudophryne corroboree, assembly GCF_028390025.1. Taxonomy (NCBI): domain Eukaryota; kingdom Metazoa; phylum Chordata; class Amphibia; order Anura; family Myobatrachidae; genus Pseudophryne; species Pseudophryne corroboree. The sequence continues at coordinate 121,531,014 of NC_086454.1, read as the reverse complement.
TGACTTGACAATTTTGTCACCAGCAGGTCTTTCAACCCCAGCAGACCTGTGTCTGCCGGAAAGAGAGATCCAAGGTAGGCTTTAAATCTAGGATCGAGCACGGTGGCCAAAATGTAGTGCTCTGATTTCAACAGATTGACCACCCGTGAATCCTTGTTAAGCGAATTAAGGGCTGCATCCACAAGTCCCACATGCCTAGCGGAATCGCTCCCTTTTAGCTCCTTCTTCAATGCCTCCAGCTTCTTCTGCAAAAGCCTGATGAGGGGAATGACCTGACTCAGGCTGGCAGTGTCTGAACTGACTTCACGTGTGGCAAGTTCAAAGGGCATCAGAACCTTGCACAACGTTGAAATCATTCTCCACTGCACTTGAGACAGGTGCATTCCACCTACTATATCGTGCTCAATTGTATAAGCTTGAATGGCCTTTTGCTGCTCCTCCAACCTCTGAAGCATATAGAGGGTTGAATTCCACCTCGTTACCACTTCTTGCTTCAGATGATGGCAGGGCAGGTTCAGTAGTTTTTGGTGGTGCTCCAGTCTTCTGTACGTGGTGCCTGTACGCCGAAAGTGTCCCGCAATTTTTCTGGCCACCGACAGCATCTCTTGCACGCCCCTGTCGTTTTTTAAAAAATTCTGCACCACCAAATTCAAGGTATGTGCAAAACATGGGACGTGCTGGAATTTGCCCATATTTAATGCACACACAATATTGCTGGCGTTGTCCGATGCCACAAATCCACAGGAGAGTCCAATTGGGGTAAGCCATTCCGCGATGATCTTCCTCAGTTGCCGTAAGAGGTTTTCAGCTGTGTGCGTATTCTGGAAAGCGGTGATACAAAGCGTAGCCTGCCTAGGAAAGAGTTGGCGTTTGCGAGATGCTGCTACTGGTGCCGCCGCTGCTGTTCTTGCGGCGGGAGTCCATACATCTACCCAGTGGGCTGTCACAGTCATATAGTCCTGACCCTGCCCTGCTCCACTTGTCCACATGTCCGTGGTTAAGTGGACATTGGGTACAACTGCATTTTTTAGGACACTGGTGAGTCTTTTTCTGACGTCCGTGTACATTCTCGGTATCGCCTGCCTAGAGAAGTGGAACCTAGATGGTATTTGGTAACGGGGGCACACTGCCTCAATAAATTGTCTAGTTCCCTGTGAACTAACGGCGGATACCGGACGCACGTCTAACACCAACATAGTTGTCAAGGACTCAGTTATCCGCTTTGCAGTAGGATGACTGCTGTGATATTTCATCTTCCTCGCAAAGGACTGTTGAACAGTCAATTGCTTACTGGAAGTAGTACAAGTGGGCTTACGACTTCCCCTCTGGGATGACCATCGACTCCCAGCGGCAACAACAGCAGCGCCAGCAGCAGTAGGCGTTACATGCAAGGATGCATCGGAGGAATCCCAGGCAGGAGAGGACTCGTCAGAATTGCCAGTGACATGGCCTGCAGGACTATTGGCATTCCTGGGGAAGGAGGAAATTGACACTGAGGGAGTTGGTGGGGTGGTTTGCGTGAGCTTGGTTACAAGAGGAAGGGATTTACTGGTCAGTGGACTGCTTCCGCTGTCACCCAAAGTTTTTGAACTTGTCACTGACTTATTATGAATGCGCTGCAGGTGACGTATAAGGGAGGATGTTCCGAGGTGGTTAACGTCCTTACCCCTACTTATTACAGCTTGACAAAGGGAACACACGGCTTGACACCTGTTGTCCGCATTTCTGGTGAAATACCTCCACACCGAAGAGCTGATTTTTTTGGTATTTTCACCTGGCATGTCAACGGCCATATTCCTCCCACAGACAACAGGTGTCTCCCCGGGTGCCTGACTTAAACAAACCACCTCACCATCAGAATCCTCCTGGTCAATTTCCTCCCCAGCGCCAGCAACACCCATATCCTCCTCATCCTGGTGTACTTCAACACTGACATCTTCAATCTGACTATCAGGAACTGGACTGCGGGTGCTCCTTCCAGCACTTGCAGGGGGCGTGCAAATGGTGGAAGGCGCATGCTCTTCACGTCCAGTGTTGGGAAGGTCAGGCATCGCAACCGACACAATTGGACTCTCCTTGTGGATTTGGGATTTCGAAGAATGCACAGTTCTTTGCTGTGCTGCTTTTGCCAGCTTGAGTCTTTTCATTTTTCTAGCGAGAGGCTGAGTGCTTCCATCCTCATGTGAAGCTGAACCACTAGCCATGAACATAGGCCAGGGCCTCAGCCGTTCCTTGCCACTCCGTGTGGTAAATGGCATATTGGCAAGTTTACGCTTCTCCTCCGACAATTTTATTTTAGGTTTTGGAGTCCTTTTTTTACTGATATTTGGTGTTTTGGATTTGACATGCTCTGTACTATGACATTGGGCATCGGCCTTGGCAGACGACGTTGCTGGCATTTCATCGTCTCGGCCATGACTAGTGGCAGCAGCTTCAGCACGAGGTGGAAGTGGATCTTGATCTTTCCCTAATTTTGGAACCTCAACATTTTTGTTCTCCATATTTTAATAGGCACAACTAAAAGGCACCTCAGGTAAACAATGGAGATGGATGGATTGGATACTAGTATACAATTATGGACGGGCTGCCGAGTGCCGACACAGAGGTAGCCACAGCCGTGAACTACCGCACTGTACTGTGTCTGCTGCTAATATATAGACTGGTTGATAAAGAGATAGTATACTCGTAACTAGTATGTATGTATAAAGAAAGAAAAAAAAACCACGGTTAGGTGGTATATACAATTATGGACGGGCTGCCGAGTGCCGACACAGAGGTAGCCACAGCCGTGAACTACCGCACTGTACTGTGTCTGCTGCTAATATAGACTGGTTGATAAAGAGATAGTATACTCGTAACTAGTATGTATGTATAAAGAAAGAAAAAAAAACCACGGTTAGGTGGTATATACAATTATGGACGGGCTGCCGAGTGCCGACACAGAGGTAGCCACAGCCGTGAACTACCGCACTGTACTGTGTCTGCTGCTAATATATAGACTGGTTGATAAAGAGATAGTATACTCGTAACTAGTATGTATGTATAAAGAAAGAAAAAAAAACCACGGTTAGGTGGTATATACAATTATGGACGGGCTGCCGAGTGCCGACACAGAGGTAGCCACAGCCGTGAACTACCGCACTGTACTGTGTCTGCTGCTAATATATAGACTGGTTGATAAAGAGATAGTATACTCGTAACTAGTATGTATGTATAAAGAAAGAAAAAAAAACCACGGTTAGGTGGTATATACAATTATGGACGGGCTGCCGAGTGCCGACACAGAGGTAGCCACAGCCGTGAACTACCGCACTGTTCTGTGTCTGCTGCTAATATATAGACTGGTTGATAAAGAGATAGTATACTCGTAACTAGTATGTATGTATAAAGAAAGAAAAAAAAACCACGGTTAGGTGGTATATACAATTATGGACGGGCTGCCGAGTGCCGACACAGAGGTAGCCACAGCCGTGAACTACCGCACTGTACTGTGTCTGCTGCTAATATATAGACTGGTTGATAAAGAGATAGTATACTCGTAACTAGTATGTATGTATAAAGAAAGAAAAAAAAACCACTGTTAGGTGGTATATACAATTATGGACGGGCTGCCGAGTGCCGACACAGAGGTAGCCACAGCCGTGAACTACCGCACTGTACTGTGTCTGCTGCTAATATAGACTGGTTGATAAAGAGATAGTATACTCGTAACTAGTATGTATGTATAAAGAAAGAAAAAAAAACCACGGTTAGGTGGTATATACAATTATGGACGGGCTGCCGAGTGCCGACACAGAGGTAGCCACAGCCGTGAACTACCGCACTGTACTGTGTCTGCTGCTAATATAGACTGGTTGATAAAGAGATAGTATACTCGTAACTAGTATGTATGTATAAAGAAAGAAAAAAAAACCACGGTTAGGTGGTATATACAATTATGGACGGGCTGCCGAGTGCCGACACAGAGGTAGCCACAGCCGTGAACTACCGCACTGTACTGTGTCTGCTGCTAATATATAGACTGGTTGATAAAGAGATAGTATACTCGTAACTAGTATGTATGTATAAAGAAAGAAAAAAAAACCACGGCTAGGTGGTATATACAATTATGGACGGGCTGCCGAGTGCCGACACAGAGGTAGCCACAGCCGTGAACTACCGCACTGTACTGTGTCTGCTGCTAATATATAGACTGGTTGATAAAGAGATAGTATACTCGTAACTAGTATGTATGTATAAAGAAAGAAAAAAAAACCACGGTTAGGTGGTATATACAATTATGGACGGGCTGCCGAGTGCCGACACAGAGGTAGCCACAGCCGTGAACTACCGCACTGTACTGTGTCTGCTGCTAATATATAGACTGGTTGATAAAGAGATAGTATACTCGTAACTAGTATGTATGTATAAAGAAAGAAAAAAAAACCACGGTTAGGTGGTATATACAATTATGGACGGGCTGCCGAGTGCCGACACAGAGGTAGCCACAGCCGTGAACTACCGCACTGTACTGTGTCTGCTGCTAATATAGACTGGTTGATAAAGAGATAGTATACTCGTAACTAGTATGTATGTATAAAGAAAGAAAAAAAAACCACGGTTAGGTGGTATATACAATTATGGACGGGCTGCCGAGTGCCGACACAGAGGTAGCCACAGCCGTGAACTACCGCACTGTACTGTGTCTGCTGCTAATATAGACTGGTTGATAAAGAGATAGTATACTACTAATATTATATATACTGGTGGTCAGGTCACTGGTCACTAGTCACACTGGCAGTGGCACTCCTGCAGCAAAAGTGTGCACTGTTTAATTTTAATATAATATTATGTACTCCTGGCTCCTGCTATAACCTATAACTGGCACTGCAGTAGTGCTCCCCAGTCTCCCCCACAATTATAAGCTGTGTGAGCTGAGCAGTCAGACAGATATATAATATATATAGATGATGCAGCACACTGGCCTGAGCCTGAGCAGTGCACACAGATATGGTATGTGACTGACTGAGTCACTGTGTGTATCGCTTTTTTCAGGCAGAGAACGGATATATTAAATAAACTGCACTGTGTGTCTGGTGGTCACTCACTATATAATATATTATGTACTCCTGGCTCCTGCTATAACCTATAACTGGCACTGCAGTAGTGCTCCCCAGTCTCCCCCACAATTATAAGCTGTGTGAGCTGAGCAGTCAGACAGATATATATAATATTATATATAGATAATAGATGATGCAGCACACTGGCCTGAGCCTGAGCAGTGCACACAGATATGGTATGTGACTGAGTCACTGTGTGCTGTGTATCGCTTTTTTCAGGCAGAGAACGGATTATAAATAAAACTGGTGGTCACTATCAGCAAAACTCTGCACTGTACTGAGTACTCCTAATGCTCCCCAAAATTAGTAAATCAAGTGTCTCTCTAATCTATTCTAAACGGAGAGGACGCCAGCCACGTCCTCTCCCTATCAATCTCAATGCACGTGTGAAAATGGCGGCGACGCGCGGCTCCTTATATAGAATCCGAGTCTCGCGATAGAATCCGAGCCTCGCGAGAATCCGACAGCGTCATGATGACGTTCGGGCGCGCTCGGGTTAACCGAGCAAGGCGGGAAGATCCGAGTCGCTCGGACCCGTGAAAAAAAACATGAAGTTCTGGCGGGTTCGGATTCAGAGAAACCGAACCCGCTCATCTCTACCTTCCACACCACCTGTGGTTCTGCCTTCCGTCTACCTGTGCTTCCACCTCCCTCCCCACCTCTCCAAATGCATCTTTGCCTCCGTCCCCACCTGTATCTTTGCCCCCCTCTCCACCTATATCTATATCTTCCTCTCCACCTGTCTATCTACTCTTCCACCTCCCTCTCCAAATGTATCTCTGCCTTCCTCCCCACCTGTGGCACTACTCCCTTCGACCCATGCTTCCGCCCATCTCACAGTAACCAGATTCACAGGGACAGAACTCTCTGACAAGCTCTGTCCCTGAATGTGATAATATGCCCCATAGAGATGCAGTGTAGTAGTGATTGTATTAAGCAGAGATAAAAGTGGAGAAGTGAACAAATGGAGAAGTTGCCCATGGCAACCAATCAGCATTGACATAACATTTATAATTTGTATACTATAAGAGTATACAGAGCAGTTCCACTGGCTCACTTTTAAACTTTTATCACTTTTTACTACATCTCCCCCACAGCGAAGAGATGTAGTGGGTCATGCCGAGTTGATCGCTAGCTGCCGTTGTTTGCAGAGCAGTGATCAGGCAAAAAAATCGGCATTTCTGCGCATGCGTATGGCCTGCAACGCGCACACGCGTTGTACGGGTACAACGTCCGTTGTGGTTGTGCACAGGTTCTAGCGAAGATTTCAGTCGCACTGACGACCGCAAGAAGATTGACAGGAAGGGGGTGTTTCTGGGTGTCAACTGACCATTTTCAGGGAGTGTTGGCAAAAACGCAGGCGTGTCTGAAAAAACACAGGCGTGGCTGGGCGTTCGCACGGCGGGTGTATGACGTCAAATCCGGACACGAATAGGCTGAAGTGATCGCAAGCGCTGAGTAGGTTCAGAGCTACTCAGAAACTGCACAAACTGTTTTTGCAGAGCTCGGCTGCACATGCGTTTGCACTTCTGCTAAGCTAAAATACACTCCCCAGTGGGCGGCGGCATAGCGTTTGCACGGCTGCTAAAACTAGCCAGCGAGCGATCAACTCGGAATGACCCCTGTATTGTGAGGAGGAAGTGCAGTGATGTAGTATGCCACCACACACCACTACCCTCACAGGGAGAAATTCTGTTGCGCTAATCACACCCACTGCGTGGCACGCAATAGGCCCTTCATAGATTTCAGCTCCAGGCCCATGTGGACCTTAATCTGGCACTGTGTGTGCCCCATACACATGGATGGGAGCGGCAAATGCTGCAGCTCGGCACAGCTAGGCACAGGTCCAAGCAAGCCCGCCTCAGCATGCCGGCACTTGGAGAACCACAAGTGCCAGCATGCCCAGACATTAAGGGGCCCTCTGGCACCTGTAGTCCACCTGTAAAGAAAATATTAAAATAAATACAAGACACAGTTTTAAAATAAATTTTATTATTCAGGGTCTTCACCTGGGAGGCGGCGGCCTTTAAGCTCTTTTGCATAGCCGCCGCCTGCCCAGGGCTTCTGGCGTCTTCACCTGGTGGGCGGCGGCCTTTAAGCTCTTCTGCTTAGCCGCCGCCCATCCAGGACTTCCACGGCGTCTTCTATCTTCAGGAGCTCTTCACTGCTCCTTCTCCTCCGTCGGACTGATAGCCGCTGCCTCGCGCTGACTTATATAAGTCAGCCTGAGGGGGTGGGGTGATGACACGGCGAGCTGTGATTGGCTCGTGTCGGCCATCTTTCATTTAAACAAATGACGCTGTGGCGCCATTTTTTAAATGGGTATCGCTCCGCTGCCAAACTCTGCAGAATGGCAGGCAGGGATCTTGGATCCATGCCTGCCGCCACTGACACCCGCCACTGCATCACGCTGCGTCCCGCCGCACGCATCTCCGCCCCATCCCGCCGCATTCGCCTGCAGCCAGTGAGTGATGGCAGCAGATCCAGTGACGGATCCGCTGGCCAATCACATCTGGCATCACCGACAGAGGCGTGCTTTCATGGCTTGAAAGCACGTCCCTGTATGAAAGCGGCACTTTGGTAGGTGTCGCTTTCCATTATATTTTCAATGGGCTTTTACTACCCAAGGCTTGGCCCGCTCCCGCTCCTGCCCGCCCCCATTCCCATTAACAACGGGAGGCACCACTGTCAGTGCCTCCCAAACCCATTCTAGGAGTAAAAATGATTCGATTAATATAAAGGAGATACTTATGACACAGAATATGTGTCATAAGTATCTTTGTATTTTTTTAATCATTAATGACAGGGGAGGCACTGCCTCCTACCTCCCCTGCCTCCCTGACTGCACGTCCCTGGTGCGCATAGCCGCGTTGAGGGTGCACGTTTACCTCAGATGTAGCCATGACCAGCGTGGCTACATCTGTATATAGTATTGGATAAAAACAAACGTAATGATTAAAGCACAATATAATTCTCTTACACCTCTACACATTAATAAAAATGGATCAGCCTGCAATACTGGCATACTGGGACTTAGGCAGGCAGAGATAGAGTAAAGGATTTAATTTGCAACATTACAGGCTCACCAAACAACTCCAAGGAGATGTCATAGGTGCGGCTGCACATAAAGAATTTACCTGTAATTAGGAACATTATAGGCCCATCTAGACAGCGCGCTGCAAATTTCTCAAATGGCCCATTTGCAGGCGCTTGTGGTTGTTAAGTAACGGTGCTGTCCCAGTAGGTGTGAGATTTTGTTTTAATCCAATACTATGCTATCCCCAAGGTCACAAGTCATATATTATAATAGTCATGCTAAAAGTCTGCCGACGATTCGAACTAAGCTGCCCTAATCTTTGTCCAGTCACTAACCTTCTGCCAGTGTGCTATGCCGTCCCAGGCCTCTGAAGGCATATGTGAGAGACAGCAACAGCACAGCGCTGATATAGGCAGTCGCCTTTATGACATCAGCATGACCTCACACACCCCACCAGACCGACCAAAACTGGTTATTTCTGATTTGAGGCCCCTGTTCTCTTTTACTTGACTGACCTAAGGGAAGTTAGAGTCATTGTTAAACAATCAATGTATCACAATATTGGAATTTGACGGCAGATAAGAACCACTTGGCCCGTCTAGTCTGCCCCCTTTTTTTTTTCTTACCATATATTTATCTCAAACCTTATTTGATCCTTATGTCTTTGTAAGGATATCCTTATGTCTATCCCATGCATGTTTAAAGTGCTCTACTGTCTTAGCCTCCACCACCTCTGATGGGAGGCTATTCCACTTCTCCACTACCCTTTCTGTGAAGTAATTTGTCCTCAAATTTCCCCTGAACCTCCCCCCCTCCAGTCTCAGTGCCTGTCCTTGTGTACTATTGCCTCTCTCTCTCTCTCTCTCTCTCTCTCTCTCTCTATATATATATATATATATATATACAGTGTCGGACTGGGGCATGATGGGCCCACCAGGGAATGCCGTTATCCATTATAGGGGCCTATGTATGGGGGTGTGGACAGAAGAAGAGGCGGTGGGGCCCCCGGCAGCGGGGCCTACTGGGGGTTTGCCCTGTACCCCTGTGGGCCAGTCCAAACCTGAATTCCGGGAGAATCTAGGTATTGCTAATAGTCCTTCATCTACAGATCTTGGTAATCAAGTGGGGAGGTAAGGAATCAGAAGCTGCTTCAGGTACCTTGGGCCCTGGTCATGTAGGGCTTTGAAAGGTAGTAAGCCAAACTTGAAAATGATTTGCCATCGTACAGACAGCCAGTGGAGGGAGTATGGGTGTTATGTGGCTGGAACGGGGCTGATTAGTTAATAGCCTGGCAGCTGTGTTTTGTACCAGCTGTAAGCGGTGCAATTGTTTTGCTGGGAGACCAAGGTAGAGAAACAGGGGTTAAAGTGGGGGACGGGATGGGTGGGGAGGAACTGAGTTCCATCACCTCTGATGATAGGTGGAACTAGTTCCACCTCCTCCACAGACCTGCACAGTTATTCCAACAGAAAAGCCTGCCCTGCCACCCATGTCAATAGATGATGTAGGTAGCAACAGTGTCACTGATAAGCTACTGCCACCTCCCCCTTCCTCAGCTCCTGGCAGCTCCATGGTCCTCCTCCACCTGTGGCCCACCCCTCGAAGAGGAGCAAGCTCTTTGCATGCTAAAGATAAGGTAAGAGGAGGCTGGAGGGACTCAGAGACACAGGGAAGCTGCTGGAGGGACACAGGGCATGGAGTTGCTGAAGTGACAGAGGCAGAGATTTGCATTGGGGCACTACAACTGTGGGCATTATGTGCATACAGGGCACTACTGTGTGCATTATGTGTATAAGTGGCACTTCTGTGGGCATTATGTCTATAAGCAGCACTTCTGTGGGCATTATGTGTATAAGCAGCACTTCTGTGCGCTTTATGTGCAAGGGGCACTATTATTATGGGAATTGTATAAAAGGGGCACTATTGTAGGCACTGTGTATAAATGGTACTACTGTGTGGCATAACATGTATAAGGCGTACCACTGAGTGACATAATGTGAATAAGGGGCATTACTATGTGGTAAAATATGAATATGGGGCACTATGTGCGTTGTAATGTGAATAAGATCGTAGCCGTCCGCAATAGCCCGTTGTAGCCGTCTGACGCGCCAGCGCATTGCGATGCATAGACATGCGCAGTTCAGATCTGATCGCCCGCTGTGCAAAAGCGCACAGCAGTGTTCAGATCAGAATTAGGCCCTATATTAAGGTTACAGATACATGTTAGTTTTCTTTTGTGGTATAATTATTTGAAATAGCAGTTCTCTTAGAATGACCTTGGTAAAACACTTTTATAGAAAGAGAAGCTTCTGCTCTTTGAAACTAGACAATTTGTGTTCCTACAGGGCAGAGGTGGGGAACTTCTGGCCTGCGGGTCGTATAAGGCCCGCAAAGCCGATTGATCCAGCCCGGCCAGGCTCACCTTACCGAGGAAGATCTTGGGCGCCCGCTGATATTGTGTAACCAGCGGGCACCGGCTCCTTGCCCTCAGTGGCAGCAGAAAGCCGCAGCTCACGCTAGAGCTCCAGCTTCCAGCTCTGACAGTGGGGGTCATTACGAGTTGATCGCTCGCTAACAGTTTTTAGCAGCTGTGCAAACGCTATGCTGCCGCCCACTGGGGAGTGTATTTTAGCTTAGCAGAAGTGTGAACGCATGTGCAACCGAGCTGTGCAAAAAAAGTTTGTGCAGTTTCAGAGTAGCTCTGAACTTACTCAGCGCTTGCGATCACTTCAGCATACTTCATACACCCGCCCAGCGAACGCCCAGCCAAGCCTGCATTTTTTCAGACACGCCTGCGTTTTTGCAAACACTCCCTGAAAACGCTCAGTTGTCACCAAGTAACGCCCCCTTCCTGTCAATCATCTTGCAGCCGTCAGTGCAACTGAAAACTGTGCTACAACCTGTGCACAACCCCAACGGGCTTTGTACCCGTACGACGCGCGTGAGCCTGATCGCTGCTCTGCGAACAACGGCAGCTAGCGATCAACTCGGAATGACCCCCAGTGTGCGGCTGTGCGCTATGAGACGTTATGACGTCTCTCCCATAGTTCTGAGCAGCGGACTGCCAGGCAGTGTGCAGCGGTACGGAAGTATAAACGGGGCTGGCACACAGCGCAGTTACACTGAGGGCGCACGGCCAGCGGCATGTAATGAGTCAAATTGACTCATTACATGCCGCCTCTGCTGGGTGCAGTGCGCCGCGCTGGAGGGAGAGCAGTGTCGGAGGCAGAGAAGGAGGAGGAGGGAGGGGGACTTGACCCGCAGCAGCGCTATGTCATTGGTAGCGGCGCCGCTGCAGCACTCCCCTCTCCTTCTGTATTGCCTCCCCAGCGCTGCTGTGAATGCTGGGATGCGGTTCCCTCATCCCAGCATTCTCAGCAGCGGGCAGCCAATGTGGAAGGAGAGGGGAGTGCTGCAGCGGCGCCGCTACCAATGACATAGCGCTGCTGCGGCTCAAGTCCCCCTCCTCCTCCTTCTCACCTGCGGCTGCCCGGGATCTCTGCCAGCACAAGGAGCCTGACTGCCAGCGGGAGAGATGGTAAGTATCTCTCTCTCTCTCTCTCTCTCTCTCTCTCTCTCGTGTCTGTCTGCCGCAATGTGTAAAAAGGGTGACTGGCTGCCGTAATGTGTAAAAAGGGGGACACTGTCTGCCATAATGTGTACAAAAAGGGGACGCTGTCCGCTGTAATGTGTATTAAGGGGGACTGTCTGCTGTAATGTGTAAAACGGGGGATGCTGTCTGCTGTAATGTGTAATAAGGGGGACGCTGTCTGCCGTAATGTGTAAAAAAGGGACGCTGTCTGCTGTAATGTGTAATAAGGGGGACGCTGTCTGCCATAATGTGTAAAAAGGGGACGCTGTCTGCCGTTATGTGTAAAAAGGAGATGGTGTCTGCCGTAATGTGTAAAAAGGGGGACGCTGTCTGCCGTAATGTGTACAAACAGGGGACGCTGTCTACCGTAATGTGTAATAAGGGGGACTGTCTGCCGTAATGTGTAAAACGGGGGACGCTGTCTGCTGTAATGTGTAATGAGGGGGACGCTGTCTGCTGTAATGTGTAAAAAGGGGATGCTGTCTGCCGTAATGTGTAAAAAGGGGGACACTGTCTGCCGTAATGTGTAAAAAAGGAGACGCTGTCTGCCGTAATGTGTAAAAAGGCACGCCGTCTGCCGTAATGTGTAAAAAGGGGCTCTACCTGGTGTAGTGGCGCTACCATGCAGCGTAATTTGAATAATGGAGACTACTATGCATCGTAGTATGAATCGGCATAATTTTGTGGCCATGCCCCTTCCCCATGAAGCCACGCCCCTATATATTTTTTGAGCGCCTGCGACGCGCACTGCTCCTATCTTGCATGGGGGGGCGCCAATGCCGTTTCTTGCACACAGCGCTAAAATACCTAGTTACGGCACTGCTGGTGAGTATTGTGTTTTGTTGTTGTTTTTTTAATGTGTGTGTGTAAGCGGCGCTACTAGAGGGGGCACATTTAATGGGGCATAACAAGTGACTGGGAGCATATCTAATGGGGGCATAACAAGTGACTGGGGGCATATCTAATGGGGCATAACAAGTGACTGGGGGCATATCTAATGGGGCATAACAAGTGACTGGGGGCATATCTAATGGGGCATATCAAGCGACTGGGGACTTATCTAATGGTTCATAACAAGTGACTGGGGGTATAACAAGTGACTGGGGGCATATCTAATGGGGCATAATAACTGACTGGGGGCATATCTAATGGGGCATAACAACTGATAGGGGGTGTATGTACTGGGTTATAACAACTGACTGGGGGCATATGTACTGGAGGCATGTCTACTGGGTCATAACAACTGACTGTGGGTATATCTACTGGGGGCATAACTAACTACTGGGGCATATCTACTGGGACCATAACTACTGACTGGGGGCATAACTACTGGGGGCAGGCTAATTTTGAAGTTGATAATTTTTGTATGGCCCCCGAAGGATTTTATAAATATCCAAATGGCCCTTGGTAGAAAAAGGGTTCCCCACCCCTGCTATAGGGGCTGCTTCAGTAAGGCTTAGCACTGGTTTTGCCTAATATACTGACCATAAATAATTTGAATTGGACCTAGACCACCAACCCAGGACACCCCTACAAGTGCTTAGAGACAACCACTGAGGGAATAGATGTTTGTATGAAGCTCATTTTTCAATAATCCTTCTGCTGTTTCGAGACTTTAGCGCAGATTTCTTTTTTGGTCCAGTCATGTGCCGCGGCTCTCAGGACTCTGCAGGTCAGTCGTTGGTCAAGTCCTAGGAAGCAGATCAGATTCTGTACCTTAGATCACATCCAGTACTGTTTCATCACTTTTTCTTTATTGATACTGGTTTGTTAGTGAAAATAGATTAAAACTGTACGATATTATCTCCACTGTAGTTGTTTAGAATGTACTTAACATTTGTTTAGGTGGTCTCACAGCACTTGTATTTGTCTATTTTGCACAGAAACAAAGTCTGTGTCATTGGAACCCTTACCACAGCCAAGAGTTATCACAATGCAATTCGAAATATGTGCTTACTATCTTCGGAGTATTAGAGAATTAATATAACTTTATTTTTTTCTTATTTTTTGGTCAGATAATAATTATTTTTTGTCAATTATTTCAAAATCTAACCGGAACCTTTTTTGCTATTTTCCACTTAGCTCACTTTAAATTTTTTATAAAGGAGAACATTTTCTGAAAGCAATTACAGAGCAAGACCATTTTCCTTACTACGTAAGCTGCAGAACTAGGTCTTCTGTTAGTTGCTTTTCTTTGTACCCTTGTATGCCTTACTGCCACGTTTTGCTAATTGCACAGTGTAAACTATGTAGTGCGCCCAACATGGCTGTCTCGCCTGGTACTCTCTTAGGATAAACAATTCATGCAGAGCCGGCTCTAACCAATATGATGCCCTAGGCAAGATTTTGGCCGGGCCCCCCTAGCACCACCGCTAGTTCTGCCTCTGTCCCTGCACACTTTTCCCAGTACCATCACCCCGCACCAATAGCAGTCCTTATTTTGGTGTTCCTATACCCTATATTTTAAAAAGGAACAGTGCGCACATTCGCCGCACAGCCCAAAAAGGGACGTGTTTTTGCTGGCAAGCGGCATGGCCACACAATAGTACCCCCAATTCAAATTATGCCACACAGTTCTGCAACTTTATTCACATTATATCATGCGATAGTGTCCCTTATTCACGTTACATCACACAGTAGTACCAATTTACCTTATATACGTTACTCCTCACAGTAGTGCCCCTTATTCATATTACACCACACCATCTTACTCTTTATTCACATTACACCACAAAATAGTGCCCTTTCTATATGTAACACCACACAGTAGAGCACCTTATACACATAATGCCACACATTAGTAATTCCTTTATACACATAATACCACACAGTAAAGCCCCTAACACATATGACACACATTATTAATGTCATTATAAACATAATGCGCCTTACACATTATGCCTACCTTTATTAATGCCCTTATACACATAATGTCCCTTACACATATGCCAAACTTTATAGCACAACCAACCCACCCGCACACAACACTCACACAGCCACTAAAACTGTGACCTCTGCCTCTCCTTGGATACAGATGTGTCCTTATACATCTTGCCTCAATGCGCCATGCAGCAGGAGATGCCTGGTGTGAGTCAGCTGGCAGCTCTGCTAATGTCGGGTGCCTTTTTTAATGAAAATGCATCCTATTGGCATTGCTATGTGGCTAGGATGCACAAGCAGCTTCTGCTGATTAAAATGATATGCAGCATGCCTATATACTGTGTGCAACTGTGGCTGTATCTGCATACGAAATGCTACACACAGAATATAGGCATGCCGCATATCATTTTAATCAGCAGAAGCTGCTGGTGCCCCTAGGCATACCAAAAGCCCTAGGCATTTGCCTAGTTTGCCTATGCCTAGGGGTGGCTCTGAATACATGATTCTGAACTCTCCTAATATTTTTGTCATCCCAAATATGTGTAATTTCTTCACCTTTTGAGAGGATTTATTAATAAAATAAAGACAACTTCAATCAAAATATATTTAAAAAATAAATATCTATTTTTATTTTAAGTAAAATGCTGCCTGTTTTTTCTTCTTCTTCTTCTTCCTCTTCTTCTTCTTTGTCTTCTTATTATTACTACTATTTGTAATTATTATTATTATTTACTCTGCATAATAAAATAGGGACTGTTGGACTAAGATTGGTCCAGTAATCTTACAAACTTGTCCTATAAGAGGAAAAAGATGACGTAAGCCTCATGACTCATGAAGTCATCCTTCAGCACTCAGGAGAGGAAAAACCCCCTTGTGGGGGAAACCTCTGGGGACCCATGGCTGAAGGACTGCCCGTCCCTCTAGGCATTAAGAGACTATGCAGAGTTTGCCCAGACCACTCGCCCACCCACTAACCTTGCCTAACCCAGTCATCCCTTCTGTCACCTCAAATCTGCTATTTTGACCTTTTACCCGGCCGCAGAAGAATGCACCTACACGTCAATGGTGAGAGAGTGAAAAAAGAGAGCTAGAGATGAATGGGAGTGAGGGGGGTGAAAGGGGGACAGTCATAACCACCATAGCATTCATTTCTGACTCTAACAGGGATTACAACTGTACAAATGTAGCCATTCTCGTCGTGGCTACATCATATCGCGATTGCGCCTTATTAGGCACGACCGAACCGCGTATGTCTGGACGTCTAAGAAGTGTGTGTGCCCCATACACATGGAAGGGAGCGGCAAATGCTGCAGCTCGGCACAGCTAGGCACAGGTCCCAGCAAGCCCGCCTCAGCATACCGGCACTTGGAGAACCACAAGTGCCAGCATGCCCGGACATTAAGGGGCCCCCTGGCACCTGTAGTCCACCTGTAAAGAAAATATTAAAATAAATACAAGACACAGTTTTAAAATAAATTTTATTATTCAGGGTCTTCACCTGGGAGGCGGCGGCCTTTAAGCTCTTTTGCATAGCCGCCTGCCCAGGGCTTCTGGCGTCTTCACCTGGTGGGCGGCGGCCTTTAAGCTCTTCTGCATAGCCGCCACCCATCCAGGACTTCCACGGCGTCTTCTATCTTCAGAAGCTCTTCACTGCTCCTCCTCCTCCGACGGACTAACAGCCGCTGCCTCGCGCTGACTTATATAATTCAGCCTGAGGGGCAGGGTGATGATGCGGCGAGTCGTGATTGGCTTATGTCGGCCATCTTTAATTTAAACAAATGATGCTGTGACGCCATTTTTTAAATGGGTATCGCTCCGCTGCCAATCTCTGCAGAATGGCAGGCAGGGATCTTGGATCCATGCCAGCCACCACTGACACCCGCCACAGCATCACGCTGCGTCCCGCCGCCCGCATCTCCGCCCCATCCCGCCACATTCGCCTGCAGCCAGTGAGTGATGGAAGCAGATCCAGTGACGGATCTGCTGGCCAATCACATCTGGCATCACTGACAGAGGCGTGCTTTCATGGGTTGAAAGCACGTCCCTGTATGAAAGCGCCACTTTAGTAGGTGTTGCTTTCCATTATATTTTCAATGGGCTTTTACTGCCCAAGGCTTGGCCCGCCCCCGCTCCTCCCCGCCCCCATTCCCATTAACAACGGGAGGCACCACTGTCACAGAATATGTGTCATAAGTATCTTTGTATTTGTTTAATCATTAATGACAGTGGAGGCACTGCCTCCTACCTTCCCTGCCTCCCTGACTGCACGTCCCTGGTGCGCATAGCCGCGTTGAGGGTGAACGATTACCTCAGATGTAGCCATGACCAGCGTGGCTACATCTGTATATAGTATTGGATAAAAACAAACGTAATGATTAAAGCACAATATAATTCTCTTACACCTCTACACATTAATAAAAATGGATCAGCCTGCAATACTGGCATACTGGGATTTAGGCAGGCAGAGAGAGAGTAAAGGATTTAATTTGCAACATTACAGGCTCACCAAACAACTCCAAGGAGATGTCATAGGTGCGGCTGCACATAAAGAATTTACCTGTAATTAGGAACATTATAGGCCCATCTAGACAGCGCGCTGCAAATTTCTCCAATGGCCCATTTGCAAGCGCTTGTGGTTGTTAAGTAACGGTGCTGTCCTAGTAGGTGTGAGATTTTGTTTTAATCCAATACTATGCTATCCCCAAGGTCATAAGTCATATATTATAATAGTCATGCTAAAAGTCTGCCGACGATTCGAACTAAGCTGCCCTAATCTTTGTCCAGTCACTAACCTTCTGCCAGTGTGCTATGCCATCCCAGGCCTCTGAAGGCATATGTGAGAGACAGCAACAGCACAGCGCTGATATAGGCAGTTGCCATTATGACATCAGCATGACCTCACACACCCCACCAGACCGACCAAAACTGGTTATTTCTGATTTGAGGCCCCTGTTATCTTTTACTTGACTGACCTAAGGGAAGTTAGAGTCATTGTTAAACAATCAATGTATCACAATATTGGAATTTGACGGCAGATAGGAACCACTTGGCCCGTCTAGTCTGCCCCCTTTTTTTTTTTCTTACCATATATTTATCTCAAACCTTATTTGATCCTTATATCTTTGTAAGGATATCCTTATGTCTATCCCATGCATGTTTAAAGTGCTCTACTGTCTTAGCCTCCACCACCTCTGATGGGAGGCTATTCCACTTGTCCACTACCCTTTCTGTGAAGTAATTTGTCCTCAAATGTCCCCTGAACCTCCCCCCTCCAGTCTCAGTGCCTGTCCTCGTGTACTATTGCTTCTCTCTCTCTCTCTATATATATTTATAATTATATATACAGTGTCGGACTGGGGCATGATGGGCCCACCAGGGAATGCCGTTATCTATTATAGGGGCCTATGTATGGGGGTGTGGACAGAAGAAGAGGCGGTGGGGCCCCCGGCAGCGGGGCCTACTGGGGGTTTTCCCTGTACCCCTGTGGGCCAGTCCAAACCTGAATTCCGGGAGAATCTAGGTATTGCTAATAGTCCTTTATCTACAGATCTTGGTAATCAAGTGGGGAGGTAAGGAATCAGAAGCTGCTTCAGGTACCTTGGGCCCTGGACATGTAGGGCTTTGAAAGGTAGTAAGCCAAACTTGAAAATGATTTGCCATCTTACAGACAGCCAGTGGAGGGAGTATGGGTGTTATGTGGCTGGAACGGGGCTGGTTAGTTAATAGCCTGGCAGCTGTGTTTTGTACCAGCTGTAAGCGGTGCAATTGTTTTGCTGGGAGACCAAGGTAGAGAAACAGGGGTTAAAGTGGGGGATGGGGGGGATGGGGTGGAACTGAGTTCCATCACCTCTGATGATAGGTGGAACTAGTTCCACCTCCTCCACAGACCTGCACAGTTATTCCAACAGAAAAGCCTGCCCCACCACCCATGTCAATAGATGATGTAGGTAGCAATAGTGTCACTGATAAGCTACTGCCACCTCCCCCTTCCTCAGCTCCTGGCAGATCCATGGTCCTCCGCCACCTGTGGCCCACCCCTCGAAGAGGAGCAAGCTCTTTGCATGCTAAAGATAAGGTAGGAGGAGGCTGGAGGGACACAGAGACACAGGGAAGCTGCTAGAGGGACACAGGGCATGGAGTTGCTGAAGTGACAGAGGCAGAGATTTGCATTGGGGCACTACTACTGTAGGCATTATGTGCATACAGGGCACTACTGTGTGCATTATGTGTATAAGTGGCACTTCTGTGGGCATTATGTCTATAAGCAGCACTTCTGTGGGCATTATGTGTATAAGCAGCACTTCTGTGGGCATTATGTGCAAGGGGCACTATTATTATGGGAATTGTATAAAAGGGACACTATTGTAGGCACTGTGTATAAATGGTACTACTGTGTGGCATAACATGTATAAAGGGTACCACTGAGTGACATAATGTGAATAAGGGGCATTACTATGTGGTAAAATATGAATCAGGGGCACTATGTGCGTTGTAATGTGAATATGATTGTGCTACTGTGTGGTGACATCCTGTCGCTGATCGGCGAAGCCCGTTGTAGCCGTCCGCAATAGCCCGTTGTAGCCGTCCGACGCGCCAGCGCATTGCGATGCATAGACATGCGCAGTTCAGATCTGATCGCCCGCTGTGCGAAAGCGCACAGCAGTGTTCAGATCAGAATTGGGCCCTATATTAAGGTTACAGATACATGTTAGTTTTCTTTTGTGGTATAATTATTTGAAATAGCAGTTCTCTTAGAATGACCTTGGTAAAACACTTTTATAGAAAGAGAAGCTTCTGCTCTTTGAAACTAGACAATTTGTGTTCCTACAGGGCAGGGGTGGGGAACGTCCGGCCTGCGGGTCGTAGATGGCCCGCAAAGCTGATTGATCCAGCCCGGCCAGGCTCACCTTACCGAGGAAGATGTTGGGCGCCCGCTGATATTACGAGTTGATCGCTCGCTAGCAGTTTTTAGCAGCTGTGCAAACACTATGCTGCCGCCCACTGGGGAGTGTATCTTAGCTTAGCAGAAGTGCGAACACATGTGCAGCCGAGCTCTGCAAAAAAAGTAGAGATGTGCACTTGAAATTTTTCGGGTTTTGTGTTTTGGTTTTGGGTTCGGATCCGCGGCCGTGTTTTGGGTTCGACCGCGTTTTGGCAAAACCTCACCGAATTTTTTTTGTCGGATTCGGGTGTGTTTTGGATTCGGGTGTTTTTTTCAAAAAACACTAAAAACAGCTTAAATCATAGAATTTGGGGGTCATTTTGATCCCAAAGTATTATTAACCTCAAAAACCATAATTTCCACTCATTTTCAGTCTATTCTGAACACCTCACACCTCACAATATTATTTTTAGTCCTAAAATTTGCACCGAGGTCGCTGGATGACTAAGCTAAGCGACCCTAGTGGCCGACACAAACACCTGGCCCATCTAGGAGTGGCACTGCAGTGTCACGCAGGATGGCCCTTCCAAAAAACACTCCCCAAACAGCACATGACGCAAAGAAAAAAAGAGGCGCAATGAGGTAGCTGTGTGAGTAAGCTAAGCGACCCTAGTGGCCGACACAAACACCTGGCCCATCTAGGAGTGGCACTGCAGTGTCACGCAGGATGGCCCTTCCAAAAAACACTCCCCAAACAGCACATGACGCAAAGAAAAAAAGAGGCGCAATGAGGTAGCTGTGTGAGTAAGATAAGCGACCCTAGTGGCCGACACAAACACCTGGCCCATCTAGGAGTGGCACTGCAGTGTCACGCAGGATGGCCCTTCCAAAAAATACTCCCCAAACAGCACATGACGCAAAGAAAAAAAGAGGCGCAATGAGGTAGCTGTGTGAGTAAGATAAGCGACCCTAGTGGCCGACACAAACACCTGGCCCATCTAGGAGTGGCACTGCAGTGTCACGCAGGATGGCCCTTCAAAAAAATACTCCCCAAACAGCACATGACGCAAAGAAAAATGAAAGAAAAAAGAGGTGCAAGATGGAATTGTCCTTGGGCCCTCCCACCCACCCTTATGTTGTATAAACAGGACATGCACACTTTAACCAACCCATCATTTCAGTGACAGGGTCTGCCACACGACTGTGACTGAAATGACGGGTTGGTTTGGACCCCCACCAAAAAAGAAGCAATTAATCTCTCCTTGCACAAACTGGCTCTACAGAGGCAAGATGTCCACCTTATCATCATCCTCCGATATATCACCGTGTACATCCCCCTCCTCACAGATTATCAATTCGTCCCCACTGGAATCCACCATCTCAGCTCCCTGTGTACTTTGTGGAGGCAACTGCTGCTGGTCAATGTCTCCACGGAGGAATTGATTATAATTCATTTTAATGAACATCATCTTCTCCACATTTTCTGGAAGTAACCTCGTACGCCGATTGCTGACAAGGTGAGCGGCGGCACTAAACACTCTTTCGGAGTACACACTTGTGGGAGGGCAACTTAGGTAGAATAAAGCCAGTTTGTGCAAGGGCCTCCAAATTGCCTCTTTTTCCTGCCAGTATAAGTACGGACTGTCTGACGTGCCTACTTGGATGCGGTCACTCATATAATCCTCCACCATTCTTTCAATGGGGAGAGAATCATATGCAGTGCCAGTAGACGACATGTCCGTATCCGTAATCGTTGGCAGGTCCTTCAGTCCGGACCAGATGTCAGCATCAGCAGTCGCTCCAGACTGCCCTGCATCACCGCCAGCGGGTGGGCTCGGAATTCTGAGCCTTTTCCTCGCACCCCCAGTTGCGGGAGAATGTGAAGGAGGAGATGTTGACAGGTCGCGTTCCGCTTGACTTGACAATTTTCTCACCAGCAGGTCTTTGAACCCCAGCAGACTTGTGTGTGCCGGAAAGAGAGATCCAAGGTAGGTTTTAAATCTAGGATCAAGCACGGTGGCCAAAATGTAGTGCTCTGATTTCAACAGATTGACCACCCGTGAATCCTTGTTAAGCGAATTAAGGGCTCCATCCACAAGTCCCACATGCCTAGCGGAATCGCTCTGTGTTAGCTCCTCCTTCAATGTCTCCAGCTTCTTCTGCAAAAGCCTGATGAGGGGAATGACCTGACTCAGGCTGGCAGTGTCTGAACTGACTTCACGTGTGGCAAGTTCAAAGGGCAGCAGAACCTTGCACAACGTTGAAATCATTCTCCACTGCGCTTGAGACAGGTGCATTCCACCTCCTATATCGTGCTCAATTGTATAGGCTTGAATGGCCTTTTGCTGCTCCTCCAACCTCTGAAGCATATATAGGGTTGAATTCCACCTCGTTACCACTTCTTGCTTCAGATGATGGCAGGGCAGGTTCAGGCGTTTTTGGTGGTGCTCCAGTCTTCTGTACGTGGTGCCTGTACGCCGAAAGTGTCCCGCAATTCTTCTGGCCACCGACAGCATCTCTTGCACGCCCCTCTCGTTTTTTAAATAATTCTGCACCACCAAATTCAAGGTATGTGCAAAACATGGGACGTGCTGGAATTTGCCCATATTTAATGCACACACAATATTGCTGGCGTTGTCCGATGCCACAAATCCACAGGAGAGTCCAATTGGGGTAAGCCATTCCGCGATGATCTTCCTCAGTTGCCGTAAGAGGTTTTCAGCTGTGTGCGTATTCTGGAAACCGGTGATACAAAGCGTAGCCTGCCTAGGAAAGAGTTGGCGTTTGCGAGATGCTGCTACTGGTGCCGCCGCTGCTGTTCTTGCGGCGGGAGTCCATACATCTACCCAGTGGGCTGTCACAGTCATATAGTCCTGACCCTGCCCTGCTCCACTTGTCCACATGTCCGTGGTTAAGTGGACATTGGGTACAACTGCATTTTTTAGGACACTGGTGAGTCTTTTTCTGACGTCCGTGTACATTCTCGGTATCGCCTGCCTAGAGAAGTGGAACCTAGATGGTATTTGGTAACGGGGGCACACTACCTCAAGAAATTGTCTAGTTCCCTGTGAACTAACGGCGGATACCGGACGCACGTCTAACACCAACATAGTTGTCAAGGCCTCAGTTATCCGCTTTGCAACAGGATGACTGCTGTGATATTTCATCTTCCTCGCAAAGGACTGTTGGACAGTCAATTGCTTACTGGAAGTAGTACAAGTGGCCTTCCGACTTCCCCTCTGGGATGACCATCGACTCCCAGCAGCAACAACAGCAGCGCCAGCAGCAGTAGGCGTTACACGCAAGGATGCATCGGAGGAATCCCAGGCAGGAGAGGACTTGTCAGAATTGCCAGTGACATGGCCTGCAGGACTATTGGCATTCCTGGGGAAGGAGGAAATTGATACTGAGGGAGTTGGTGGGGTGGTTTGCGTGAGCTTGGTTACAAGAGGAAGGGATTTACTGGTCAGTGGACTGCTTCCGCTGTCGCCCAAAGTTTTTGAACTTGTCACTGACTTATTATGAATGCGCTGCAGGTGACGTATAAGGGAGGATGTTCCGAGGTGGTTAACGTCCTTACCCCTACTTATTACAGCTTGACAAAGGCAACACACGGCTTGACAAATGTTGTCCGCATTTCTGTTTAAATACTTCCACACCGAAGAGCTGATTTTTTTGGTATTTTCACCAGGCATGTCAATGGCCATATTCCTCCCACGGACAACAGGTGTCTCCCCGGGTGCCTGACTTAAACAAACCACCTCACCATCAGAATCCTCCTTGTCAATTTCCTCCCCAGCGCCAGCAACACCCATATCCTCCTCATCCTGGTGTACTTCAACACTGACATCTTCAATCTGACTATCAGGAACTGGACTGCGGGTGCTCCTTCCAGCACTTGCAGGGGGCGTGCAAATGGTGGAAGGCGCATGCTCTTCACGTCCAGTGTTGGGAAGGTCAGGCATCGCAACCGACACAATTGGACTCTCCTTGTGGATTTGGGATTTGGAAGAACGCACAGTTCTTTGCTGTGCTTTTGCCAGCTTGAGTCTTTTCATTTTTCTAGCGAGAGGCTGAGTGCTTCCATCCTCATGTGAAGCTGAACCACTAGCCATGAACATAGGCCAGGGCCTCAGCCGTTCCTTGCCACTCCGTGTGGTAAATGGCATATTGGCAAGTTTACGCTTCTCCTCCGACAATTTTATTTTAGATTTTTGAGTCCTTTTTTTACTGATATTTGGTGTTTTGGATTTTACATGCTCTGTACTATGACATTGGGCATCGGCCTTGGCAGACGACGTTGCTGGCATTTCATCGTCTCGGCCATGACTAGTGGCAGCAGCTTCAGCACGAGGTGGAAGTCGATCTTGATCTTTCCCTATTTTTGGAACCTCAACATTTTTGTTCTCCATATTTTAATAGGCACAACTAAAAGGCACCTCAGGTAAACAATGGAGATGGATGGATACTAGTATACTTATGGATGGATGAGCGACTGCCGACACAGAGGTAGCTACAGCCGTGGACTACCGTACTGTGTCTGCTGCTAATATAGACTGGATGATAATGAGATAAAATTAAAATATATATATATATATCACACTAGTACTGCAGCCGGACAGGTATATATTATGTAATGACGGACCTGCTGGACACTGTCTGTCAGCACTGCAGACTCCTAAAGTAAGCTACTAGTATCAAGAAGATAGAAAAAAAAAAACCCACGGGTAGGTGGTATACAATTATGGATGGACGAGCGACTGCCGACACAGAGGTAGCTACAGCCGTGGACTACCGTACTGTGTCTGCTGCTAATATAGACTGGATGATAATGAGATAAAATTAAAATATATATATATATCACACTAGTACTGCAGCCGGACAGGTATATATTATGTAATGACGGACCTGCTGGACACTGTCTGTCAGCACTGCAGACTCCTAAAGTAAGCTACTAGTATCAAGAAGATAGAAAAAAAAACCACGGGTAGGTGGTATACAATTATGGATGGACGAGCGACTGCCGACACAGAGGTAGCTACAGCCGTGGACTACCGTACTGTGTCTGCTGCTAATATAGACTGGATGATAATGAGATAAAATTAAAATATATATATATATATCACACTAGTACTGCAGCCGGACAGGTATATATTATGTAATGACGGACCTGCTGGACACTGTCTGTCAGCACTGCAGACTCCTAAAGTAAGCTACTAGTATCAAGAAGATAGAAAAAAAAAAAAACCACGGGTAGGTGGTATACAATTATGGATGGACGAGCGACTGCCGACACAGAGGTAGCTACAGCCGTGGACTACCGTACTGTGTCTGCTGCTAATATAGACTGGATGATAATGAGATAAAATTAAAATATATATATATCACACTAGTATTGCAGCCGGACAGGTATATATTATGTAATGACGGACCTGCTGGACACTGTCTGCAGAATGCGTTTATAAAAACACCACACGACGAGTGTTTAACTTTTTCAGGCAGACAATCACAATATACTGGTGGTCAGCAGACAATCACAATACTGGTGGTCAGTGGTCACTGGTCAGTCACACTGGCAGTGGCACTCTGGCAGCAAAAGTGCGCACTGTACTTAAAATATGTACTCCTGCTATAACTGCTCCCCAGTCTCCCCCACAATTAAGCTGTGTGAGCAGTGAGCACTCAGCACAGTCAGATAATGATATACAGTATTACATATGATGCAGCACACTGGGCTGAGCACAGATATGGTATGTGACTGTGTCACACTGTGTATCGTTTTTTATCAGGCAGAGAACGGATTAATTAAACTGGTGGTCACTGGTCACACTATCAGCAGCAAGTAGTACTCCTCCTAATAATATGCTCCCCAAAATTTGTGTCTCTCTCTAGTACTCTAGTCTAAACGGAGAGGACGCCAGCCACGTCCTCTCCCTATCAATCTCAATGCACGTGTGAAAATGGCGGCGACGCGCGGCTCCTTATATAGAATCCGAGTCTCGCGATAGAATCCGAGCCTCGCGAGAATCCGACAGCGGGATGATGACGTTCGGGCGCGCTCGGGTTAACCGAGCAAGGCGGGAAGATCCGAGTCGCTCGGCCCCGTGTAAAAAAACCTGAAGTTCGGGCGGGTTCGGATTCCGAGGAACCGAACCCTCTCATCTCTAAAAAAAAGTTTGTGCAGTTTCAGAGTAGCTCTGAACTTACTCAACGCTTGTGATCACTTTAGCGTACTTCATACACCCGCCCAGCGAACGCCCAGCCACGCCTGCGTTTTTGCAAACACTCCCTGAAAACGCTTAGTTGTCACCCAGTAATGCCCCCTTCCTGTCAATCATCTTGCAGCTGTCAGTGCGACTGAAAACTTTGCTACAACCTGTGCACAACCACAACGGGCTTTGTACCCGTACGACACGCGTGCGCATTGCGGCCCATACCCATGCGCAGTAATGTAGATTTTTAGCTTGATCACTGCTCTGCGAACAACGGCAGCTAGCGATCAACTCGGAATGACCCCCAGTGTGCGGCTGTGCGCTATAAGACGTTATGACGTCTCTCCCATAGTTCCGAGGAGCGGACTGCCAGGCGGTGTGCAGCGGTACGGAAGTACAAACGGGGCTGGTATTGTGTTTTGTTGTTGTTTTTTTAATGTGCGTGTGTAAGCGGCGCTAGTAGAGGGGGCACATTTAATGGGGCATAACAAGTGACTGGCAGCATATCTAATGGGGGCATAACAAGTGACTGGGACATATCTAATGGGGGCATAACAAGTGACTGGGGACATATCTAATGGGGCATAACAAGTGACTGAGGGCATATCTAATGGTTCATAACAAGTGACTGGGGGCATAACAAGTGACTGGGGGCATATCTAATGGGGCATAATAACTGACTGGGGGCATATCTAATGGGGGCATAACAAGTGACTGGGAGCATATCTAATGGGGGCATAACAAGTGACTGGGGGCATATCTAATGGGGCATAACAAGTGACTGGGGGCATATCTAATGGGGCATATCAAGCGACTGGGGGCTTATCTAATGGTTCATAACAAGTGACTGGGGGCATAACAAGTGACTGGGGGCATATCTAATGGGGCATAATAACTGACTGGGGGCATATCTAATGGGGCATAACAACTGATTGGGGGTGTATGTACTGGGGTATAACAACTGACTGGGGGCATATGTACTGGAGGCATGTCTACTGGGTCATAACAACTGACTGTGGGTATATCTACTGGGGGCATAACTACTGGGGCATATCTACTGGGTCCATAACTACTGACTGGGGGCATAATTCCTGGGGGCATAACTACTGGGGGCAGGCTAATTTTGAAGTTGATCATTTTTGTATGGCCCCGAAGGATTTTATAAATATCCAAATGGCCCTTGGTAGAAAAAGGGTTCCCCACCCCTGCTATAGGGGCTGCTTCAGTAAGCAAGTAAGTGCTTAGCACTGGTTTTGCCTATTATACTGACCATAAATAATTTGAATAGGACCTAGACCACCAACCCAGGACACCACTACAAGTGCTTAGAGACAACCACTGAGGGAATAGATGTTTGTATGAAGCTCATTTTTCAATAATCCTTCTGCCGTTTCGAGACTTTAGCGCTGATTTCTTTTATGGTCCATTCATGTGCCGCGACTCTCAGGACTCTGCAGGTCAGTCGTTGGTCAAGTCCTAGGAAGCAGCTCAGATTCTGTACCGCAGATCACATCCAGCACTGTTTCATCACTTTTTCATTATTGATACTGGTTTGTAAGTGAAAATAGATTAAAACTGTACGATATTATCTCCACTGTAGTTGTTTAGAATGTACTTAACATTTGTTTAGGTGGTCTCACAGCACTTGTATTTGTCTATTTTGCACAGAAACAAAGTCTGTGTCATTGGAACCCTTACCACAGCCCAGAGTTATCACATACCTCCTGAGGTGTCAGTGATCCTTGTGGGCTTCATATAAATATTTTATGCAATTCACAATATGTGCTTACTATCTTACGGAGTATTAGAGAATTAATATAACTTTTTTTTTTTTCTTTTTTTTTTGGTCAGATAATTATTATTTTTTGTCAATTATTTCAAAATCTAACCGGAACCTTTTTTGCTATTTTCCACTTATCTCACTTTAAATTTTTTTTATAAAGGAGAACATTTTCTGAAAGCAATTACAGAGCAAGACCATTTTCCTTACTATGTAAGCTGCAGAACTAGGTGTTCTGTTAGTTGCTTTTCTTTGTACCCTTGTATGCCTTACTACCACGTTTTGCTAATCGCACAGTGTAAACTATGTAGTGCGCCCAACATGGCTGTCTCGCCTGGTACTCTCTTAGGATAAACAATTCATGCAGAGCTGGCCCTAACCATTATAATGCCCTAGGCAAGATTTTGGCTGGTGCCCCTAGCACCACTGCTAGTTCTGCCTCTGTCCCTGCACCCTTTTCCCAGTACCATCACCCCGCACCCTTAGCAGTCCTTATTTTGGTGTTCCAATACCCTATATTTTAAAAAGGAACAGTGCGCACTGATAATGCTGATTTAGATTACCTTATAACTTCACAATAATGGGTAAGAGACACAGTACGCAATTGGCGTATGGGGTACCGTAAGGGAACGTATTTAGCGTAGCATACGCTAGGCCGTGATCGAGACGCACATGTGGCACGCTCGCTCACAGCTTAATGCGTGGTGTCGAGCACGCTATAGGCGAGCGACAACCGTAATGCTACGCTATCAGCGTAGCGGATGCTCGAGACCACGAGAAGATCACGAGCGGCGCAGACGCTCACAAGATGACAATCAGTAAACCTTGAATGTAACACACAGAAAGGATATTCTTATACTGTAGACCTTGTACTGAAACACTAGCGATATAAAGCTGCTTAACCTTGTTTACACTAAAGCTGTTTGAGCGATAGAGACGCTCCTATTACTCTCTGCAATGTAATGAACACACGATACAGTGCTAAGGATCCAACACCTTTACTAACAAGCTTTTAGTTATATCGAAAAGGGGTAAAACAGTTACAAGTCATACACTACATACTAACATATAATTCTAACAGAATATCTAGACAGAAATATACAATAACGTTACAATCTTAAACTAAACAGAGAGAGAGAGAGAGAATGTGGCCAATACAAACAAAGAGCGAGATGATTACAGAGAATTACTTACACACACACTGGGAACGATCGCAGCGCAGCCTGGTACCAGTCCCGAGTTTGTCAATATGAAAACTGTTTGTGGAGAGAGTGGGGGAGCAGTTCAGGCTGGCTGATCTTATATACACTGAGTACAGTATACTACAAAGGGACCTACAATCTCATTGTTCATTGGACACAGGAATGTCTCCTCACATCATATCAAAAGGTCATAGGTTAGTTTGAACAGGTGGGCTGTGACTATTTCAAACAGCTCAGGTGGGTGGGAATCTCCGGATTCCCGCCGCATGGATAATGAACTGCAAATATAGAATATGTCCAGATACTACTAATGGCCATAACTACACGCAGGAGCGATTAATCTTTACCTAACCAACACCGGATTATTGCTATAAAAATACTCTTCGGTTAGATACCAGACACCACTGTTCAACCTTAATCAGACCCTTTGTACCACGCAAAGAGGGATTCCCAAGTCCGTGAACAAGTCACATTAACCAAACTTACAGTTATTACTAAGGGGAACATTATCTATAAAACATGCTATTTGGTTCTATTATTAAACAATTGAGTCGCCCACTAGACGCACACCAACTCTACCGTAAATGCACATACCACGCGCTCGAGCGCATGGCCGAGGCGCCATCTCGCAGCTGCGTATATCCGCACGCACGGGAGAGAATGTGCACGTGCAGCAGGCACGCGCATGAGGTGAATATATGGCAACGTGTACCATGATATTTTTCTGACTTTGACAGTCCACCCTTTGGCAGTCACCAATAACTGCCACTTCCTAAAACAGTTCAAAAAGAGAAAAATATATGTCATGTATAATACATTTCTATGATTGGGTAAGGGAGAAGAGAAGAAGGTGGGAAAAAGGTACGACCTAGTGAGATAGTAGAAGCATGTGTGTATGAGTCCATGTTTGAGGGGTCATGTATCATCGTGCCATACGTGTTTTAAATCAAGCTTCGAGGTATTGCGAAGTATACATTTGAATTCCTTCTTATCCCGTAGTACGGGTCTGTGGATGGGCTGTCAAACTTTACCGAGCTCTTTTCGGCTTTTGGTTGCAACAAAATGGGGGAGCACATTTTAGTTGATGATACATGAATGGGGGGATATGTGAGTGCTGATATCTGTGCCTATATTCCCTATCGACTATGTGTGTCATTACCTGAAGGTTGTAGAGGTGAAGATAAGAAGCAATTATGGTAAATGCAGTCATAAACTATGTGAGTTTAATATACATTTGTTGATTGAGGTCTTGTCTTGTGTCTTGTCTCGATGTACATGTTGACTGTAGTCTCCCGATGCTTTTGCTATAATTGCTTGAGCAAAAAGCTTTCTCAATGTCCATAGACTTACAATCTTTAAAGTGTTGGGCTATCGTAAAATTTTAAAGTCGCTAGGGATATTGGGGGTCTATGGCATTGTCCATCAATGGTCTGTGTAAAAGGTTGTCAAATTCTTCTTCCAAGCGGATGTCTTTGTACCTTGGAGGAAAACAAAGGAGAAACGGGTGAAAGAAACGGACCGTGGAATCACATTTTCATCACAACATTGTCTCTATCGTTGGGTCATAAATCAAATTAGTCGTTGTTATTGCAGTATCTTCACTTCTTAAACTCATCACTCGGGCACTACGTTTACACTTCGTTAAAACCCGAACGCATCTAAATATCAGACCGACCAATATGATGACACCCAGAATACACAAAAGAAATTTCCCTACATCCATGATAATACCTTGGGCCCATTCTCCTAAACCAGAGAACCAATTTCGTGGGTTCAACCATGACACCCAACTGGTCAGCTCATTACCCACAGCAGCCAGGGTGAGATTGTGTTTCCTTCGGAACTCCCATTTTAATTGTAAAATGTCATCCATCTTTTGGTCTATGACCTCGGCTGGGTCCTCCGTGCTGTTTGTAATGTACGTGCAGCACTTGATTCCATATTGAGTTGCCAGGGTTACACAATACCCGCCTGTCACAGCTGTGAGGTAATTGAGAATCATCCTATGCTGAACCAGTTCCGTTTTGTAGGCTTGTAACTCTTTCCCAGTGTACCTGAATGTGTCGTCATACATTTCGGTGATATTGTCTAATAAATTAGCAAGCGCAGATATATATTTATAATTTATCACTCCTCTAGCGGTACGAGTGATGTCTAACGCGAGTAGGAATTGAATCCCGGTGGATTCATGGATCAGGTCAGAGGCTGAATGCTCTGTTCTTTCTATTAGGTGCCGTTTTAACGATGTGCTCGTAATGAGTGTGAGTATAAGGAGCTTGGGCACCACGGTGAATATCTTTCATTTTAGGTTGGGATACAGTCATTACCTCAGGCAGTACTTTTCCAATATAACACAACCCTTCTGAGTTTGGGGCAAGCCACTTATACGCCTTCCTCCCGCATATGAAGTATGCATCATCGGGGAGAACATATGGGACGGAGTGTGACATAACCATATTACAGATTTTCCATGTGAACTCTCCTAACCCTAATTCTTCCATCTGTTTAGTACACGTATCAGTTTGTACGATCTGTGCACAGTATCCTGGTGATACTTCTCCAACTCGCATGATCCTACCTCCTAAGGTGTACCTATACCGAAAGAATTTCCTATGGTCGGCTATCTGGCGTATAAGTTCTGTGTCTATGGGCAATCTGTCGGCTCTATGTGAGAATGTCATGGTTTGGTTACTCCATGACACTTCCCAATTTCCCGGCTTTCGGGGATTGGAAATGTTAAAGCACACTAAGGACCTATCCACATGATATTGGTGGAGCTTCAAACTAGGAGGACTAGAGATATTAAACCTCTTGTCCACCGGCCTCCCACCACTTAGCTCAAGTACCTCTCCTACCGTTAAAGGGAATGGTACTAGTCCTGATTTGCTATGGCCTTGAGGTACTTGAGAGCATATCCAACAGTCTGTCTGATTTAACACTTTACCCACTAAGGAGTGATAGTCACTCAATGGATGCCGATCCATATGGATATTAAAACTGGGCTGACATTTCTTTATGCACCCATCCTCAACTATATTGTCATAGTGTCTACGGATGCAGTTCTCTTTAGCTAACAATCCTTCACAATGTCTATAAATAACATGGCTGCTAGATCGTTTTCTGGTACTCGCCTTTGCTCGGTGATTGTGTTTCTATTGGAAATTTACGCCTCCGTCTCAGTCATCAGAAACCCATTCTGGATCCTTTCTCGACCTCACTGGTACTCTCACCGAAACAGACTGCTCTGGTCAACATCATGGTCAACAGGAAAATTCGGATCACAGTCTCTTGAGGCGAGTCCATCTTACAGGAGGAGAAAGAGAAATTTGTAATGGGGGTACAAAAAAACAGTTTGAGGGGGGAGAGAAACTTGTTACGATAATTAGTTCTCTAGTCTTGTTGTTCTTCTTATTCTGTTGTCATCTCAAAGGTGCTGTCTCTCAGTCTTCCAAACGAACACTCCGGTGATACAATATTCCTTCCAAATCAGCGATCTCTCTGTAAGGAGCAAAAATCTTGCATTACCATTTGTCTAACTGATGTGTGACATACCATCTTTAAAACATGAGAAAGAGAAAGAAGGGAAAGAAACAAAAGAGAGAGAGAACAATTCATATATATATATGTTACATAAACCAACAATAAACAACGAAACATTGTCAGATCTTCCGTTCACCATCAGGCTGTCACATCTACATGTCCAATGGTATCTTTGCGTAGTCTCTCCCACCAGTATTTCCATACTCCACCCTTTGTATCTGGCCAGGATACATCGATGCTGGTAGGTCATACTGGGGTTTGGTAGACTTCTGAAAAGGTCAGGTAGTCAGGTGATGTTGGAGCTGTTGTGGTGAACGTCAGAGATGGGGAAAAAGAAACATTTTACAGATACATTACAATTTTTACCCGGTCATTCCTGTGTCTTCAAGGAACGACCTCCCAATTTGTTAACTGTTACCTCAGGCTTTATCAAGGTTAATGATCAACTTTCCTAATCATAAATTATATGTGTGGACCAAAATTTGACATGCGTGATACCTGATTATACTTCCAAGTGTCAACTCTGCTCGTGTTCTTGTCTAGGGGGTCTGACTTTATGTGGGCTGTTACAGTTGCTTGCATAATGCCCTTCTCTTTTACAAAGATAACAAGCCCCGGGCTTCCTCCAAGTGCCAGTGACCTGAGGTCTTGGTTGATTTGATGCCTCCTCAAACGCTTGGATGCTCATCACCATCAACCGCTTTCCCTGTACTTCCCTGATTCCTTGGATACCATGGTTATGTTGTTGTCTAGGGGGTTGATATACCTTCTGTAAATTTCTTGATCTACAATCTCTTGCATAATGGCCTTCCTTCTGGCAATTATAACACCTTATCACCTTGGACTTACCCACAGGGATCTGAGGCTCCTTACGTCTCTGTGTTTCCCTGTGCTTGATGATGTTTTGCTCATGCCCAACAGCGGACTTTCTTAGTGCAGCCACCGAGATATTTCTCCAGTTTGGGTTGGTGGTCTGTACCCTTGTTTTCAACACCTCCTTTAAACCATTCATTAATAACTTAACCGCTACTTCTTTATGCTGTGCATTTGTTTTGATTTCTGTGATCCCAGTGTCTCTAGCCATTACTTGCAGTGCTCGATTGAAATAATTAGAAATACTTTCCCCTTCGTTTTGTCTTATGGAGAAGATTTCTTTCCACTCGACAACGGCTGGGAAATATACTCCTAACTGTCGGTTGATCTGCTTAATACATTCCTGATTGTGTTCCTCCGTACGAGGTACCTCTGTGTCTAATTTACAATCAGCAATAAATTTCGCAGGGTCAACGCTGGAGGGCAAACATGCCCTCAGCACTGTCCGCCAATCTTTGTTGGTGGGTTCTGTGGAGTTTCCTAGTTATTTAATAAATCTCTGACATGCAACTAGATCTTTCCTAGGATCAGGGAATTCAGACATAATTGACCTTAATTCTGTCCGAGACCAAGGACGGCGCATTGCACTGTCCTTGACGGGAATGATTCCCTGAGCGTCAGTCTTCCCATTGGGGACTGTGATCACCCTGTCAGGACTAAATTCAATTACATCATCTTGTGTTGGTTCTTCAATATGAGGTACATTTGTTTGTGCATGATATATAACACCGTACGTACCTGTAGACACGACCTCACCTGACCCTACGTTAGGGGGTTTGATTATTGCCTTTACCGAATTGGTCGCGTCCACCTGGATGTCTTGTGTGGTGGCTGCTGGAAAAGGTGCCGACATCGTTCTGGGCTCACTTTCTTGCTGGTAATCCTGAGGGAAGTTTAACATGGGGTGCGACTTGCACAGGTTAACAGTTGTACATTGAACAGTATTGCAATTATCATTGTTACGTTTATTACAATTATTCTTATCATTTATAATACAGTTGCTAAGTGCATTTTTATCATACACCAGTGTGCCATTCTCTGTAACCACCTTCTCTCCCATTGCCACATTTCTCTCACCAAGGTGAGAGTCAGCTGTATGAGCTAATTCTCCTTGTATTTCACTTTCCCGTTGCCATAACTGTTAACAATCATTTTGTCTAATCCTCTGCTTGGCAGATTTTATTAGACCTATCCTTTTTCGTAGGTTCTGTAATACCTCAGGGTTCAGACTGCCTACCCGGGGAGACTGTTCCCCATCATCCTCTGTCATTCGTTCCCATTCTTTGAATACCTGATACCTTGCGGACCCTTTGGGCCAGCAACTACCAACATGAACCCTTGTTGGACGTCCCTTCTTTGAACAACTGGCCCCCATCGTTTGTAGATATTGCTGTCTTAGCTAATTCTCACAAACAGACCAGATTGCCCGCGGTAAGGCGACGGTGAAAGTTCAACTAGTGCCTTCACTCACTCTGCGCCCCAATTGGCCTATCCAATCCGTGGGATCTTTTGTAACCTCTATTTACGGGGGCGCGTGGGAGTATGCGATCCCTCCCCAGTAAGTATTGGTTGTTGGAGATTTCCTTAGTGAACAGCGAAACTCCCTTAAAATAACAAAAACCTACACAAATCACGTTAGAATGTACAAATAGCGTTTATGATCCCACAATAAATTTTTTAATGAGTATCAAGGTAACAAACTAATGCACACAATTACACAGCGCATAAATAACTAAATATTTATACGCTTTACGACCAATGGAATCGGTTATTTAGGCTGCGAAACCTTCAGCCGGAGCTTTTAACTTGACTATATGGGTGCTACGCCAAACCCCTCGGGCTGCGCTTAAATACCTCGCAGTCCTTTTGTCTGCGGAAACTACTTGCTCCTTTTACCTTTTACAATGTTAACGCGGGCAAGCCAGTCCACGCCACCAAGTGTCCACTCACCTGATGTGGTCTCCGACGGGATCCCGATTTGTGGGTTCACAAAAATAATACCTTAAGTTCCACACTCACTCCTACTCACTCATATGCATACTGATCTTTCTGTACAGAAATTCCTTTCATACAGGCAGGAGTCCAATCCCTGGGTTTTGCAATAGAAAAAGGTTCTCTTTTAACTAATACTTTTTTGGAAAACTGAACAAATCTGTGCTATTATCAGGTGGCTATACTATACCGCCCACCCTAAACAAGGTTATTGTGTGATTTGAGTTTCAGTGAGCGCATCCATACGCTCCGTTGCGTAAAACACGCCGCGTGCGTATGCCTTTGCGTCACGTACGTGATCTCGCACGTTGTCCGAGACACGTATGCACAAAGTGCAGATATGCCCACAGCGACACAATCAACACGCTTCTATCAATGTAAACGATATTCAACTATGATCGCTTACCGTACACCACACAGTATTTGCTATGCTGTGTGCGTGTCCTTTACAATTATTCCCTTAACAATTATCCTATTTAATCTCAACTAAATAGCACCAGATTTCTTCAGCACGTGTCTACTAATCAATTCTAATGGCAACAAGGGAGTGAGATACAACAATGTAGATGTGTGCGTGTGTGTACACAAAACAGGAATAAACAGTTTTAAAAGATACTAACGTATTGTTCTTACCTCCGGTTCCGGATTCCACCAGCACTCCTTCACGTAGCGAAACAGACGCTTATCTAGCCAGCACTACTGTATCCCGATACGAAGGGATACTGCCTTCCCGCCCTTGCTGACAGATAACGTTTGTTTTCGCTAGTGCGGATATGTGGAGGACGGACGAGCCGCCAATTGATTATGCTGATTTAGATTACCTTATAACTTCACAATAAGACGCACATGCGGCACGCTCGCTCACAGCTTAATGCGTGGTGTTGAGCACGCTACAGGCGAGCGACAACCGTAATGCTACGCTATCAGCGTAGCGGACGCTCGAGACCACGAGGAGATCACGAGCGGCGCAGACGCTCACAAGATGACAATCAGTAAACCTTGAATGTAACACACAGAAAGGATATTCTTATACTGTAGATCTTGTACTGAAACACTGTAGCGATATAAAGCTGCTTAACCTTGTTTACACTAAAGCTGTTTGAGCGATAGAGACGCTCCTATTACTCTCTGCAATGTAATGAACACACGATACAGTGCTAAGGATCCAACACCTTTACTAACAAGCTTTTAGTTATATCGAAAAGGGGTAAAACAGTTACAAGTCATACACTACATACTAACATATAATTCTAACAGAATATCTAGACAGAAATATACAATAACGTTACAATCTTAAACTAAACAGAGAGAGAGAGAGAATGTGGCCAATACAAACAAAGAGTGAGATGATTACAGAGAATTACTTACACACACACTGGGAACGATCGCAACGCAGCCTGGTACCAGTCCCGAGTTTGTCAATATGAAAACCGTTTGTGGAGAGAGTGGGGGAGCAGTTCAGGCTGGCTGATCTTATATACACTGAGTACAGTATACTACAAAGGGACCTACAATCTCATTGTTCATTGGACACAGGAATGTCTCCTCACATCATATCAAAAGGTCATAGGTTAGTTTGAACAGGTGGGCTGTGACTATTTCAAACAGCTCAGGTGGGTGGGAATCTACGGATTCCCGCCGCATGGATAATGAACTGCAAATATAGAATATGTCCAGAAACTACTAATGGCCATAACTACACGCAGGAGCGATTAATCTGTACCTAACCAACACCGGATTATTGCTATAAAAATACTCTTCAGTTAGGTACCAGACACCACTGTTCAACCTTAATCAGACCCTTTGTACCACGCAAAGAGGGATTCTCAAGTCCGTGAACAAGTCACATTAACCAATCTTACAGTTATTACTAAGGGGAACATTATCTATAAAACATGCTATTTGGTTCTATTATTAAACGATTGAGTCACCCGCTAGACGCACACAAACTCTACCGTAAATGCACATACCACGCGCTCGAGCGCATGGCCGAGGCGCCATCTCGCGGCTGCGTATATCCGCACGCACGGGAGAGAATGTGCACGTGCAGCAGGCACGCGCATGAGGTGAATATATGGCAACGTGTACCATGATATTTTTCTGACTTTGACAGCACATTCGACGCACAGCCCAAAAAGGGACGTGTTTTTGCTGGCAAGCGGCATGGCCACACAATAGTACCCCCAATTCAAATTATGCCACACAGTACTGCAACTTTATTCACATTATATCATGTGATAGTGTCCCTTATTCACGTTACATCACACTGTAGTACCAATTTACCTTATATACGTTACTCCTCACAGTAGTGCCCCTTATTCATATTACAGCACACCATCTTGCTCTTTATTCACATTACACCACAAAATAGTGCCCTTTCTATATGTAACACCACACAGTAGAGCACCTTATACACATAATGCCACACATTAGTAATGCCTTTATACACATAATACCACAC
Source organism: Pseudophryne corroboree (assembly GCF_028390025.1). Lineage (NCBI taxonomy): Eukaryota > Metazoa > Chordata > Amphibia > Anura > Myobatrachidae > Pseudophryne > Pseudophryne corroboree. The sequence continues at coordinate 121,493,464 of NC_086454.1, read as the reverse complement.
AGTAAAGCCCCTAACACATATGACACACATTATTAATGTCATTATAAACATAATGCGCCTTACACATTATGCCAACCTTTATTAATGCCCTTATACACATAATGTCCCTTACACGTATGCCAAACATTATTGCACTACCAACCCACCCGCACACAACACTCACACAGCCGCTAACACTGTGACCTCTGCCTCTCCTTGGATACAGATGTGTCATTATACATCTTGCCTCAATGCGCCATGCAGCAGGAGATGCCTGGCGTGAGTCAGCTGGCAGCTCTGCTAATGTTGGGTGCCTTTTTTTTAATGAAAATGCATCTTATTGGCATTGCTATGTGGCTAGGATGCACAAGCAGCTTCTGCTGATTAAAATGATATGCAGCATGCCTATATACTGTGTGCAACTGTGGCTGTATCTGCATACGAAATGCTACACACAGAATATAGGCATGCCGCATATCATTTTAATCAGCAGAAGCTGCTGGTGCCCCTAGGCATTTGCCTAGTTTGCCTATGCCTAGGGGTGGCTCTGAATACATGATTCTGAACTCTCCTAATATTTTTGTCGTCCCAAATATGTGTCATTTCTTCACCTTTTGAGAGGATTTATTAATAAAATAAAGACAACTTCAATCAAAATATATTTAAAAAATAAATATCTATTTTTATTTTAAGTAAAATGCTGCCTGTTTTTTCTTCTTCTTCCTCTTCTCCTTCTTTGTGTTCTTATTATTACTATTATTTGTAATTATTATTATTATTTACTCTGCATAATAAAATAGGGAATGTTGGACTAAGATTGGTCCAGTAATCTTACAAACTTGTCCTATAAGAGGAACAAGATGACGTAAGCCTCATGACTCATGAAGTCATCCTTCAGCACTCAGGAGAGGAAAAACCCCCTTGTGGGGGAAACCTCTGGGGACCCATGGCTGAAGGACTACCCGTCCCTCTAGGCATTAAGAGACTATGCAGAATTTGCCCAGACCACTCACCCACCCACTAACCTTGCCTAACACAGTCATACCTTCTGTCACCTCAAATCTGCTATTTTGACCTTTTACCCGGCCGCAGAAGAATGCACCTACACGTCAAAGGTGAGAGAGTGAAAAAAGAGAGCAAGAGATGAATGGGAGTGAGGGGGGTGAAAGGGGGACAGTCGTAACCACCATAGCATTCATTTCTGACTCTAACAGGGATTACAACTGTACAAATGTAGCCATTCTCATCGTGTCTATATCATATCGCGATTGCGCCTTATTAGGCACGACCGAACCGCGTATGTCTGGACGTCTAAGAAGTGTGTGTGCCCCATACACATGGATGGGAGCGGCAAATGCTGCAGCTCGGCACAGCTAGGCACAGGTCCCAGCAAGCCCGCCTCAGCATACCGGCACTTGGAGAACCACAAGTGCCAGCATGCCCGGACATTAAGAGGCCCTCTGGCACCTGTAGTCCACCTGTAAAGAAAATATTAAAATAAATACAAGACACAGTTTTAAAATACATTTTATTATTCAGGGTCTTCACCTGGGAGGCGGCGGCCTTTAAGCTCTTTTGCATAGCCGCCGCCTGCCCAGGGCTTCTGGCGTCTTCACCTGGTGGGGGCGGCCTTTAAGCTCTTCTGCATAGCCGCCACCCATCCAGGACTTCCACGGCATCTTCTATCTTCAGAAGCTCTTCACTGCTCCTCCTCCTCCGTCGGACTGACAGCCGCTGCCTCGCGCTGACTTATATAAGTCAGCCTGAGGGGGTGGGGTGATGACGCGGCGAGCCGTGATTGGCTTGTGTCGGCCATCTTTAATTTAAACAAATGACGCTGTGGCGCCATTTTTTAAATGGGTATCGCTCCGCTGCCAAACTCTGCAGAATGGCAGGCAGGGATCTTGGATCCATGCCTGCCGCCACTGACACATGCCACCGCATCACGCTGCGTCCCGCCGCCCGTATCTCCGCCCCATCCCGCCGCATTCGCCTGCAGCCAGTGAGTGATGGCAGCAGATCCAGTGACGGATCACATCTGGCATCACTGACAGAGGCGTGCTTTCATGGGTTGAAAGCACGTCCCTGTATGAAAGCGGCACTTTAGTAGGTGTCGCTTTCCATTATAATTTCAATGGGCTTTTACTGCCCAAGGCTTGGCCCGGCCCGCTCCTGCCCGCCCCCATTCCCATTAACAACGGGAGGCACCACTGTCAGTGCCTCCCAAACCCATTCTAGGAGTAAAAATGATTCGATTAATATAAAGGAGATACTTATGACACAGAATATGTGTCATAAGTATCTTTGTATTTTTTTAATCATTAATGACAGGGGAGGCACTGCCTCCTACCTCCCCTGCCTCCCTGACTGCACGTCCCTGGTGCGCATAGCCGCGTTGAGGGTGCATGATTACCTCAGATGTAGCCATGACCAGCGTGGCTACATCTGTATTTAGTATTGGATAAAAACAAATGTAATGATTAAAGCACAATATAATTCTCTTACACCTCTACACATTAATAAAAATGAATTAGCCTGCAATACTGGCATACTGGGATTTAGGCAGGCAGAGAGAGAGTAAAGGATTTTATTTGCAACATTACAGGCTCACCAAACAACTCCAAGGAGATGTCATAGGTGCGGCTGCACATAAAGAATTTACCTGTAATTAGGAACATTATAGGCCCATCTAGACAGCGCGCTGCAAATTTCTCCAATGGCCCATTTTCAGGTGCTTGTGTGTCAGACTTGGTTTTGTCTGTGTCCCCGGAGGGGGCGCTAGTGGGTCAGTGGAGGTGGATGGGAGAAAACGAGGAGGCTGGATTATGTTTCTGCGCATGAGCGCAATGATATTTATTATACAGATGATTCACAAACGGCAGCAGAAAATAACAGTAGAAATGCAAATGTCAATTGTACAGCGTAATAGCTGAGAGTCTATGGTAACAGAATGAATGGTGACTGATGAAATAATAACCGGTAGTGATGATAACAGATGAGTGATAATTTGGCAGAGAATATTCTGGTATGGAAACCAGAGCAGATTAAAACATGGAACCAGCAGAGATGGTGTTGTATGGCAAACCTGGTAGCAGAGGCAGGAGTCTGACTATGTCCACAGTGCAGGTGATGAGGCACTGGCAGCGAGCAAGCTGCATCACAGGTGGGGAGATGGAACACACCTGGAGTCAGTCTCTACTGCTAGGCTGAAGCACACAGAGATGGTGATGAGTGTGAAGCCTGTAGATGGATGCAGGTATTGCTGGGGCTTGAAGTTCCACGGAGCTGTGAAAAGTAACCAGGAGTACAAAGTCTCAGGTAGAAAGCCAGGAACACGGAACAGCAGGTAGGTATCCAGGTACACGGAGGAAACAGGAACCAGATCCTTACACATGAGTCGCAGGAGTGACACAAAGTTCAGGATCCCTGCAGACTGATCCTGCAGCTTCATATATACCCCTTGTTAAACAGTCATTGGTGGAGTGAGGAAAAGTGGGTGCGGCCAAGCACCGGATTGGCCGCCGTATGCTGACTGCTGGAGGCTGTCATGGCGGCGCCCATGCCGCGGCCTAGCGGGAACGCGGCGTGCTACACGCCCGCTATCACAGGAGCGCTCCCAGGCCCAGGATGGCGTCTGATGGCAGAGACGCGGATGACAGATGAACGCAGGGACCCAGGACGGAGTCCGCAGCGGCGGACAGATGTCAGCTTGGTGAGTCGATTCCTGACAGTACCCCCCCCTTTAAGGGTGGGCACCGAACACCCACGTGGCTTGGAAGGATGAGTGTTATGGAAGACACGGACCAACCTTGGAGCATGGACATCCAACGAATTTACCCAACTTCTCTCCTCTGGGCCATAACCGGACCAATCGACAAGGTATTGAAGACGTCCATACCGGCAACGGGAATCCAGAATCTTGCCAATCTCGAACTCCACGCCCCGCTGAGTTCGAACTTTGGGGCCAACTGGAAGAGCTCTTTGGAAATGATTCAGGACTAAAGGTCTGAGGAGAGAAACATGAAAAGCATTAGGTATTCGCAGAGAAGGTGGTAACTTCAGCTTGTAGGCCACAGGGTTGATGACTCTTTCGACAGGGAAGGGGCCAATGAAACGTGGTGCAAATTTCATAGACGGGACCCTAAGACGGAGGTTCCGGGTAGACAGCCAAACCTTGTCCCCAGGTTTCAGGCTAGGAACTGCGCGTCTTTTGCGATCAGCAAAGTATTTATACCGGCTGGAGGCCTTTTTGAGAGAAATGTGAATCTTCCTCCAGATTGAAGAAAACTGACTCAGGGCAGTAGTGGCGGCAGGAACATCCATGTGAGGGAGTTCTTGGAAGTCTGGAACACGAGGATGTTGCCCATATACTGCAAAGAATGGAGTTGTCTCAGTAGCAGTGTGGTAGCGGAAGTTGTGGGCAAACTCGGCCCATGGGAGCAGATCAAACCAGTCATCCTGAGAAGATGAAACATACAATCTTAAAAATGTCTCTAGTTCTTGATTTACCCTCTCTGTCTGCCCATTCGTCTGAGGGTGGTAAGATGACGAGAACTTCAGTTTAACCTGCATGGCAGAACAGAGAGCCCTCCAAAACCTCGCTACAAACTGTACACCTCGGTCGGATATTATTTCTGAGGGTAGACCATGTAAGCGGAAAATCTCCCGTAGGAAGATTTGGGCGAGTTTTGGGGCAGAAGGGAGACCCTGGAGAGGAACAAAATGGGCCATCTTGGTAAATCTGTCCACTACAACCCAGATGGTATTGTACCCTTGAGAAGGAGGAAGGTCGGAGATAAAGTCCATGGACAGGTGTGACCAAGGGCGACTAGGAATAGACAATGGTTGTAACTGACCTGCTGGAGACTGACGAGGAGTCTTGTGCTGCACACACTTAGGACAGGATGCTACGAAATCCTTGATGTCAGCTTTCATCTTTGGCCACCAGTATGTCTCAGAGAGGAACTTGAAGGTTTTCAGGACACCGGGATGACCAGTGAACTTGGATTGATGGGCCCAAGACAGCAACTTGGGATGGAGTTCTGGGGAAACAAAAGTCTTACCAGGAGGAGGAGCTGGGGAGACTTGAGATGCAGCAAATACCACTGGACTCAGGATGGAATGTGGAACTGAGTCAGGCGTTTCCTCTTCGGATTCCATAGATCGGGATAAGGCGTCAGCTTTAACATTCTGCGAACCTGGGCGGAAATGAAGCTTAAAGTTAAAACGTGAGAAAAACATAGCCCACCTGGACTGGCGAGGATTAAGGCACTGGGCTGCCTTTAAATATAGCAGATTTTTATGATCCGTGTAGATGTTGAACGGATGTTTGGCCCCTTCCAGGAGATACCTCCATTCCTCGAGGGCCAGGTTAATCGCCAGTAGTTCTTGATCTCCAACGGAGTAGTTAGCTTCTGCAGGGAGGAATTTACGAGAATAAAATCCACAGGGGTGGATTTTCCCATCGGTTCCCTTCTGGGAGAGAACAGCTCCAACTCCAACTGTAGAGGCATCCACCTCCAACTCGAACGGTCTGTTTACATCTGGCTGGGACAGAACTGGAGCAGACATAAAGGCCAGCTTGATCTTCTGGAAGGCCGCTAAAGCCTCTTCTGACCAGTTGGAATGGTCTGCCCCTTTCCGAGTTAAGTTGGTAATAGGAGCGATGAGAGTGGAGAATCCCCGAATAAATTTCCTATAGTAGTTGGCAAATCCCAGGAACCGCTGAATAGACTTGAGAGAATTTGGAATGGACCAATTGGCAATGGCTTCCAACTTTGTCGGGTCCATCTGGAGATCCGATCCGGAAATTATATAACCCAGGAAGGGTATAGAGGAAACTTCAAAGGTACACTTGGATAGTTTACCGTAGAGCCGGTTCTCACGAAGACGTCGGAGGACTTCACGGACTTGTAGACGATGAGAGGGAAGATCTTGGGAGAAGATGAGGATATCATCCAGATAAACAACGAGGTATTTATACAGAACGTCACGGAAGATTTCGTTCACAAAGTGTTGGAACACTGCTGGGGCATTACTCAACCCGAATGGCATTACCAGGTACTCGTAATGACCATCTCGAGTGTTAAAAGCTGTCTTCCATTCGTCACCACTCCGGATTCTGATGAGGTTGTAGGCACCGCGGAGATCTAGCTTGGTGAAGATGCGGGCTCCTTTAACTCTGTCAAATAATTCGGTAATGAGTGGTAATGGATAACTATTTTTAATGGTAATGTCATTGAGACCCCGGTAGTCAATGCATGGACGCAGTCCTCCATCCTTCTTTTTAACAAAGAAGAAGCCTGCACCAGCGGGTGATGATGAAGGACGGATGAATCCCTTCTGTAAATTCTCCCGGATGTAGTCGCTCATCGCTTCAGTTTCGGGAACAGATAACGGGTAGGTACGCCCCCTAGGTGGCTTCTTGCCAGGAAGGAGATCGATGGGACAATCCCATTCTCTATGGGGCGGCAGGACATCCGCGGCCTTTTCACTGAAGACATCAGAGAAATCTTGATAAGCCGCAGGAAGACTTGACTGGGTTTTTACTTCAGTAGACTTGATTGGACAAACTTGGGCTAAACAGGACTGATGGCAATGTGAACCCCATGAAGTAAGTTGTAACGTTGACCAGTCAAACTGTGGATTGTGTAGCTGGAGCCAGGGCATGCCCAAAACGATCTCCTGGGTGGCTTGAGGAATGACTAAGAACTTTATTAATTCTGAGTGTAGGAACCCAACTCCCAAAACCACTGGTGCAGTTTGGTGAGAAATATTCCCCTTGGAGATTCGGCTACCATCCACGGCGGTAATGTAGACTGGGTAAGAAAGTTCACATACAGGCAAGCAAAATTTATTTACCGCAGCTTGGGTGATGAAATTTCCTGCGGCTCCACAGTCCACTAATGCTGATGCAGACTGAAGCCCAACTGAAGTCTCTAAAGTCACAGGAAGGATAAGGTCTTGATTAGAAGGAGCTTGTCTAGAAGATCCCAACTTGACTCCTCCTTTACAAGTCAGGATCTGGCGTTTCCCGAACGCACTGTGCAGGAATTAATCTGGTGACCTGCAGCCGCACAATAAAGACAAAGTCTCTCACGAAGTCTTCTTAACCGCTCCTCAGGAGTTAGGCGGGACCTATTTATTTGCATAGGCTCATCAGAAGGTGGAGACTGGAACTGTACGGAAGGTATCATCCTTGATCTGCGTGGCTCACTCCAAGCACGTTCATTGTTGCGTTCGCGGATGCGAGAGTCCAACTTGATGCACAGGGAAATTAAATCAGACAATTGTACAGGAAGATCGCGGGTTGCCAGTTCGTCCTTGATCCGATCAGAGTCCATGCCAGAAAGCTGCTACCAGGGCTTGATTGTTCCACTGAATCTCTGCGGCCAACGTCTGGAACTGGATGACATATTGTCCCATACTACGGGTACCTTGACGAAGTTGGATTAGGTCTGCAGAAGCTGATGTTGCACGACCAGGCTCGTCAAAGATCCGTCTGAAGGTTGACACGAATTCTGTATAGTTGTTAATCAGAGGGTCGGCACGTTCCCACAGAGGAGACACCCAACTCAAAGCAGATCCAGAAAGTAGAGAGATGATGTAGGCAACCTTGGATCTTGACGTGGGGAAATTATGTGACAACAATTCAAACTGGATTTCACATTGGTTGAGAAACCCGCGACATAACTTTGGGCTGCCATCATACTTGCTTGGCACGGGCAGGTGCAGACGTGACACTGGAGCTGATGCAGCCGGCATAGAGGAACTCACAGTACTGGCAGGTGCTGGAGTAACAGGAACTGTAGAAGTGTGTACACTAGGCAGGGATTGCTGTAGTGTATCTATCCGGGAGGACATCCCTTGCAGGAACTGGAACATCTGCTGCTGCGCAGCCTCTTGACCATCCAGACGGGAGACCAGATTTTGCAAGGCCTCTGACCCCACACTCCGTCCACCATCCGAGTCCATCGATCCTGAACTTACTGTCAGACTTGGTTTTGTCTGTGTCCCCGGAGGGGGCGCTAGTGGGTCAGTGGAGGTGGATGGGAGAAAACGAGGAGGCTGGATTATGTTTCTGCGCATGAGCGCAATGATATTTATTATACAGATGATTCACAAACGGCAGCAGAAAATAACAGTAGAAATGCAAATGTCAATTGTACAGCGTAATAGCTGAGAGTCTATGGTAACAGAATGAATGGTGACTGATGAAATAATAACCGGTAGTGATGATAACAGATGAGTGATAATTTGGCAGAGAATATTCTGGTATGGAAACCAGAGCAGATTAAAACATGGAACCAGCAGAGATGGTGTTGTATGGCAAACCTGGTAGCAGAGGCAGGAGTCTGACTATGTCCACAGTGCAGGTGATGAGGCACTGGCAGCGAGCAAGCTGCATCACAGGTGGGGAGATGGAACACACCTGGAGTCAGTCTCTACTGCTAGGCTGAAGCACACAGAGATGGTGATGAGTGTGAAGCCTGTAGATGGATGCAGGTATTGCTGGGGCTTGAAGTTCCACGGAGCTGTGAAAAGTAACCAGGAGTACAAAGTCTCAGGTAGAAAGCCAGGAACACGGAACAGCAGGTAGGTATCCAGGTACACGGAGGAAACAGGAACCAGATCCTTACACATGAGTCGCAGGAGTGACACAAAGTTCAGGATCCCTGCAGACTGATCCTGCAGCTTCATATATACCCCTTGTTAAACAGTCATTGGTGGAGTGAGGAAAAGTGGGTGCGGCCAAGCACCGGATTGGCCGCCGTATGCTGACTGCTGGAGGCTGTCATGGCGGCGCCCATGCCGCGGCCTAGCGGGAACGCGGCGTGCTACACGCCCGCTATCACAGGAGCGCTCCCAGGCCCAGGATGGCGTCTGATGGCAGAGACGCGGATGACAGATGAACGCAGGGACCCAGGACGGAGTCCGCAGCGGCGGACAGATGTCAGCTTGGTGAGTCGATTCCTGACACTTGTGGTTGTTACGTAACGGTGCTGTCCTAGTAGGTGTGAGATTTTGTTTTAATCCAATACTATGCCATCCCCAAGGTCATAAGTCATATATTGTAATAGTCATGCTAAAAGTCTGCCGACGATTCAAACTAAGCTGCCCTAACCTTTGTTCAGTCACTAACCTTCTGCCAGTGTGCTATGCCGTCCCAGGCCTCTGAAGGCATATGTGAGAGACAGCAACAGCACAGCGCTGATATAGGCAGTTGCCATTATGACATCAGCATGACCTCACACACCCCACCAGACCGACCAAAACTGGTTATTTCTGATTTGAGGCCCCTGTTCTCTTTTACTTGACTGACCTAAGGGAAGTTAGAGTCATTGTTAAACAATCAATGTATCACAATATTGGAATTTGACGGCAGATAAGAACCACTTGGCCCGTCTAATCTGCCCCCCCTTTTTTTCCTTATAATATACTTGTCTCAAACCTTATTTGATCCTTATGTCATTGTAAGGATATCCTTATGTCTATCCCATGCATGTTTAAAGTGCTCTACTGTCTTAGCCTCTACCACCTCTGATGGGCGACTATTCCACTTGTCCACTACCTTTTCTGTGAAGTAATTCGTCCTCAAATGTCCCCTGAACCTCCCCCCTCCAGTCTCAGTGCCTGTCCTCGTGTACTATTTCTTCTCTCTCTCTCTCTCTCTCTCTCTCTCTCTATATATATGTATATATATATATATATATATATATATATATTGTGTCGGACTGGGGCATTATTGGCCCACCAGGGAATGCCATTATCCATTAAAGGGGACTATGTATGGGGGTGTGGACAGAAGAAGAGACGGTGGGGCCCCAGGCAGCGGGGCCTACTGGGGGGTTGCCCTGTACCCGTGTGGGCCAGTCCAAACCTGAATTCCGGGAGAATCTAGGTATTGCTAATAGTCCTTCATCTACAGATCTTGGTAATCAAGTGGGGAGATAAGGAATCAGAAACTGCTTCAGGTACCTTGGGCCCTTGTCATGTAGGACTTTGAAAGGTAGTAAGCCAAACTTGAAAATGATTTGCCATCTTACAGACAGCCAGTGGAGGGAGTATGGGTGTTATGTGGCTGGAACGGGGTTGGTTAGTTAATAGCCTGGCAGCTGTGTTTTGTACCAGCTGTAAGCGGTGCAATTGTTTTGCTGGAAGACCAAGGTAGAGAAGCAGGGGTTAAAGTGGGGGACGGGGGGGATGGGGTGGAACTGAGTTCCATCACCTCTGATGATAGGTGGAACTAGTTCCACCTCCTCCACAGACCTGCACAGTTATTCCAACAGAAAAGCCTGCCCCACCACCCATGTCAATAGATGATGTAGGTAGCAATAGTGCCACTGATAAGCTACTGCCACCTCCCCCTTCCTCAGCTCCTGGCAGCTCCATGGTCTTCCTCCACCTGTGGCCCACCCCTCGAAGAGGAGCAAGCTCTTTGCATGCTAAAGATAAGGTAAGAGGAGGCTGGAGGGACACAGAGACACAGGGAAGCTGCTAGAGGGACACAGGGCATGGAGTTGCTGAAGTGACAGAGGCAGAGATTTGCATTGGGGCACTACTACTGTGGGCATTATGTGCACACAGGGCACTACTGTGTGCATTATTTGTATAAGTGGCACTTCTGTGGGCATTATGTCTATAAGCAGCACTTCTGTGGGCAGTATGTGTATAAGCAGCACTTCTGTGGGCATTATGTGCAAGGGGCACTATTATTATGGGAATTGTATAAAAGGGGCACTATTGTAGGCACTGTGTATAAATAGTACTACTGTGTGGCATAACATGTATAAGGGGTACCACTGAGTGACATAATGTGAATAAGGGGCATTACTATGTGGTAAAATATGAATCAGGGGCACTATGTGCGTTGTAATGTGAATAAGATTGTGCTACTGTGTGGTGACATCCTGTCGCTGATCGGCGAAGCCCGTTGTAGCCATCCGCAATAGCCCGTTGTAGCCGTCTGACGCGCCAGCGCATTGCGATGCATAGACATGCGCAGTTCAGATCTGATCGCCCGCTGTGCGAAAGCGCACAGCAGTGTTCAGATCAGAATTAGGCCCTATATTAAGGTTACAGATACATGTTAGTTTTCTTTTGTGGTATAATTATTTGAAATAGCAGTTCTCTTAGAATGACCTTAGTAAAACACTTTTCTAGAAAGAGAAGTTTCTGCTCTTTGAAACTAGACAATTTGTGTTCCTACAGGGCAGGAGTGGGGAATGTCCGGCCTGCGGGTCGAATAAGGCCCGCAAAGCCGATTGATCCAGCCCGGCAAGGCTCACCTTACCGGGGGAGATGTTGGGTGACCGCTGAGATTGTGTTACCAGCGGGCACCGGCTACTTGCCCTCAGTGGCAGCCGAAAGCCGGAGCTCACGCTAGATCTCCAGCTTCCGGCTCTGACAGTGGGGGTCATTACGAGTTGATCGCTCGCTAGCAGTTTTTAGCAGCTGTGCAAACACTATGCTGCCGCCCACTGGGGAGTGTATCTTAGCTTAGCAGAAGTGCGAACACATGTGCAGCCGAGCTCTGCAAAAAAAGTTTGTGCAGTTTCAGAGTAGCTCTGAACTTACTCAGCGCTTGTGATCACTTCAGCCTACTTCATACACCCGCCCAGCGAACGCCCAGACACACCTGCGTTTTTGCAAACACTCCCTGAAAACACTCAGTTGTCACCCAGTAACGCCCCCTTCCTGTCAATCATCTTGCAGCTGTCAGTGCGACTGAAAACTTTGCTACAACCTGTGCACAACCACAACGGGCTTTGTACCCATACGTCACGCGTGCGCATTGCGGCCCATACGCATGCGCAGTAATGCAGATTTTAAGCCTGATCGCTGCTCTGCGAACAACGGCAGCTAGCGATCAACTCGGAATGACCCCCAGTATGCGGCTGTGCGCTATAAGACGTTATGACGTCTCTCCCATAGTTCCGAGGAGCGGTACGGAAGTACAAACGGGGCTGGTATTGTATTTTGTTGTTGTTTTTTTAATGTGCGTGTGTAAGCGGCGCTAGTAGAGGGGGCACATTTAATGGGGCATAACAAGTGACTGGGAGCATATCTAATGGGGGCATAACAAGTGACTGGGGGCATATCTAATGGTTCATAACAAGTGACTGGGGGCATAACAAGTGACTGGGGGCATATCTAATGGGGCATAATAACTGACTGGGGGCATATCTAATGGGGCATAACAACTGATTGGCGGTGTATGTACTGGGGTATAACAACTGACTGGGGGCATATGAAGCTCATTTTTCAATAATCCTTCTGCTGTTTCGAGACTTTATCGCTGATTTCTTTTAGTTGTTTAGAATGTAGTTGTTTAGAATGTACTTAACATTTGTTTAGGTGGTCTCACAGCACTTGTATTTGTCTATTTTGCACAGAAACAAAGTCTGTGTCATTGGAACCCTTACCACAGCCCAGAGTTATCACATACCCCATGAGGTGTCAGTAATCCTTGTGGGCTTCATATAAATATTTTATGCAATTCACAATATGTGCTTTCTATCTTCGGAGTATTAGAGAAGTAATATAACTTTATTTTTTTCTTATTTTTTGGTCAGATTATTATTATTTTTTGTCAATTATTTCAAAATCTAACCGGAACCTTTTTTGCTATTTTCCACTTAGCTCACTTTAATTTTTTTTATAAAGGAGAACATTTTCTGAAAGCAATTACAGAGCAAGACCATTTTCCTTACTACGTAAGCTGCAGAACTAGGTGTTCTGTTAGTTGCTTTTCTTTGTACCCTTGTATGCCTTACTGCCACGTTTTGCTAATCGCACAGTGTAAACTATGTAGTGCGCCCAACATGGCTGTCTCGCCTGGTACTCTCTTAGGATAAACAATTCATGCAGAGCTGGCCCTAACCAATATGATGCCCTAGGCAAGATTTTGGCTGGTGCCCCTAGCACCACCGCTAGTTCTGCCTCTGTCCCTGCACCCTTTTCCCAGTACCATCACCCCGCACCCATAGCAGTCCTTATTTTGGTGTTCCTATACCCTATATTTTAAAAAGGAACAGTGCGCACATTCGACGCACAGCCCAAAAAGGGACGTGTTTTTGCTGGCAAGCGGCATGGCCACACAATAGTACCCCCAATTCAAATTATGCCACACAGTACTGCAACTTTATTCACATTATATCATGCATTAGTGTCCCTTATTCACGTTACATCACACAGTAGTACCAATTTACCTTATATACGTTACTCCTCACAGTAGTGCCCCTTATTCATATTACACCACACCATCTTGCTCTTTATTCACATTACACCACAAAATAGTGCCCTTTCTATTAGTGATGAGCGGTTTCGGTTTCTCGGAAACCGAACCCCCCCGAACTTCACCCTTTTTACACGGGTCCGAGCCATACTCTGATTCTCCCGTATGGCTCGGGTAACCCGAGCGCGCCCGAACGTCATCATCCCGCTGTCGGATTCTCGCGAGATTCGGATTCTATATAAGCAGCCGCGCGTCGCCACCATTTTCACTCGTGCATTGGAAATGTTAGGGAGAGGACATGGCTGGCGTCCTCTCCGTTATTGTTGAACTTGATTGTGCTGTGCACTATTGCTTAATTGTGGGGAGGGCTGGGGAGCAGCTGTATATAGGAGGAGTACAGTGCAGAGTTTTGCTGATCAGTGACCACCAGTTATCCGTTCTCTGCCTGAAAAAAACGCTCCATATCTGTGCTCACAGTGTGCTGCATATATCTGTGCTCACACTGCTTAATTGTGGGGACTGGGGAGCAGCTGTATTATATAGCAGGAGTACAGTGCAGAGTTTTGCTGACAGTGACCACCAGTATACGTTGTCTGCCTGAAAAACACTCCATATCTGTGCTCAGTGCGCTGCTTTATTGTGGGGACTGGGGGACCACCAGTATAATATTATATAGGAGGAGTACAGTGCAGAGTTTTGCTGACCAGTGACCACCAGTATATAATATATAGCATTACGGTACAGTAGGCCACTGCTGTACCTACCCCTGTGTCGTCATTAAGTATACTATCCATCTACATTCTATACCTGTGGTGCATTTTAGTTTTGCAGTTTGCTGACACAGTGACCACCAGTATACTATATATAGCAGTACGGAAGGCCACTGCTGTACCTACCTCTGTGTCGTCATTCATTAAGTATACTATCCATCTACATTCTATACCTGTGGTGCATTTTAGTTTTGCAGTTTGCTGACACAGTGACCACCAGTATACTATAGCAGTACGGAAGGCCACTGCTGTACCTACCTCTGTGTCGTCATTCATTAAGTATACTATCCATCTACATTCTATACCTGTGGTGCATTTTAGTTTTGCAGTTTGCTGACACAGTGACCACCAGTATACTATATATAGCAGTACGGTACGGAAGGCCACTGCTGTACCTACCTCTGTGTCGTCATTCATTAAGTATACTATCCATCTACATTCTATACCTGTGGTGCATTTTAGTTTTGCAGTTTGCTGACACAGTGACCACCAGTATACTATATATAGCAGTACGGTACGGAAGGCCACTGCTGTACCTACCTCTGTGTCGTCATTCATTAAGTATACTATCCATCTACATTCTATACCTGTGGTGCATTTTAGTTTTGCAGTTTGCTGACACAGTGACCACCAGTATACTATATATAGCAGTACGGAAGGCCACTGCTGTACCTACCTCTGTGTCGTCATTCATTAAGTATACTATCCATCTACATTCTATACCTGTGGTGCATTTTAGTTTTGCAGTTTGCTGACACAGTGACCACCAGTATACTATAGCAGTACGGAAGGCCACTGCTGTACCTACCTCTGTGTCGTCATTCATTAAGTATACTATCCATCTACATTCTATACCTGTGGTGCATTTTAGTTTTGCAGTTTGCTGACACAGTGACCACCAGTATACTATATATAGCAGTACGGACGGCCACTGCTGTACTTACCTCTGTGTCGTCATTCATTAAGTATACTATCCATCTACATTCTATACCTGTGGTGCATTTTAGTTTTGCAGTTTGCTGACACAGTGACCACCAGTATACTATAGCAGTACGGAAGGCCACTGCTGTACCTACCTCTGTGTCGTCATTCATTAAGTATACTATCCATCTACATTCTATACCTGTGTTGCATTTTAGTTTTGCAGTTTGCTGACACAGTGACCACCAGTATACTATATATAGCAGTACGGACGGCCACTGCTGTACTTACCTCTGTGTCGTCATTCATTAAGTATACTATCCATCTACATTCTATACCTGTGGTGCATTTTAGTTTTGCAGTTTGCTGACACAGTGACCACCAGTATACTAAATATAGCAGTACGGAAGGCCACTTCTGTACTTACCTCTGTAACATAGTAACATAGTAACATAGTATCTGAGGTTGAAAAAAGACAATTGTCCATCGAGTTCAACCTATTTGTGGTGTCCTATGCATGATGATTTGACTAAAATTTCTGACTGATGCTGCTGTCAGCCATTGCATTTTATCCCTATTTATAGTAACTATAATGCATGACTATGCACCATACCCCTGGATATCCTTATCCAATAGGAATTTATCTAACCCATTCTGTGTCGTCATTAAGTATACTATCCATCTACATTCTATACCTGTGGTGCGCCTCTTTTTTTCTTTGCATCATGTGCTGTTTGGGGACAATTTTTTTGAAGTGCCATCCTGCCTGACACTGCAGTGCCACTCCTAGATGGGCCAGGTGTTTGTGTCGGCCACTTGTGTCGCTTAGCTTAGTCACACAGCGACCTTGGTGCGCCTCTTTTTTTCTTTGCATCATGTGCTGTTTGGGGACTATTTTTTTGAAGTGCCATCCTGCCTGACACTGCAGTGCCACTCCTAGGTGGGCCAGGTGTTTGTGTCGGCCACTTGTGTCGCTTAGCTTAGTCACACAGCGACCTTGGTGCGCCTCTTTTTTTCTTTGCATCATGTGCTGTTTGGGGACTATTTTTTTGAAGTGCCATCCTGCCTGACACTGCAGTGCCACTCCTAGATGGGCCAGGTGTTTGTGTCGGCCACTTGTGTCGCTTAGCTTAACCATCCAGCGACCTCGGTGCAAATTTTAGGACTAAAAATAATATTGTGAGGTGTGAGGTGTTCAGAATAGACTGGAAATGAGTGGAAATTATGGTTATTGAGGTAAATAAAACTATGGGATCAAAATGACCCCCAAATTCTATGATTTAAGCTGTTTTTTAGGGTTTTTTGTAAAAAACACCCGAATCCAAAACACACCAGAATCCGCCAAAAAATTTTCGGTGAGGTTTTGCCAAAACACGTCCGAATCCAAAACACGGCCGAGGAACCGAATCCAAAACCAAAACACAAAACCCGAAAAATGTCCGGTGCACATCACTACTTTCTATATGTAAGACCACACAGTAGAGCACCTTATACACATAATGCCACACATTAGTAATGCCTTTATACACATAATACTTAGTGGATAACTTTGTGGGGTATCATCATACAACCCATTAAGAACCTAGCAATCTGGTGGACCATTATGCAATAGGTAGCATCTATCCTTGTGTATCTATGCCTATTTCCCTATAGATTGTAAGCTTGCGAGCAGGGCCTTCCTACCTCTATGTCAGTCTGTTTTTACCCAGTTTTGTTCTATTACTGTTGTTCTAATTGTAAAGCGCAACGGAATATGCTGCGCTATATAAGAAACTGTTAATAAATAAATAATAAACAAATAATACCACACAGTAAAGCCCCTAACACATATGACACACATATGACACACATTATTAATGTCATTATAAACATAATGCGCCTTACAACCTTTATTAATGCCCTTATACACATAATGTCCCTTACACATATGCCAAACTTTTATTGCACAACCAACCCACCCGCACACAACACTTACACAGCCGCTAAAACTGTGACCTCTGCCTCTCCTTGGATACAGATGTGTCCTTATACATCTTGCCTCAATGCGCCATGCAGCAGGAGATACCTGGCGTGAGTCAGCTGGCAGCTCTGCTAATGTCGGGTGCCTTTTTTAATGAAAATGCATCTTATTGGCATTGCTATGTGGCTAGGATGCACAAGCAGCTTCTGCTGATTAAAATGATATGCAGCATGCCTATATACTGTGTGCAACTGTGGCTATATCTGCATACGAAATGCTACACACAGAATATAGGCATGCCGCATATCATTTTAATCAGCAGAAGCTGCTGGTGCCCCTAGGCATACCAAAAGCCCTAGGCATTTGCCTAGTTTGCCTATGCCTAGGGGTGGCTCTGAATACATGATTCTGAACTCTCCTAATATTTTTGTCGTCCCAAATATGTGTAATTTCTTCACCTTTTGAGAGGATTTATTAATAAAATAAAGACAACTTCAATCAAAATATATTTAAAAAATAAATATCTATTTTTATTTTAAGTAAAATGCTGCCTGTTTTTTCTTCTTCTTCCTCTTCTTTTTCTTCTTTGTCTTCTTCTTATTACTATTATTTGTAATTATTATTATTATTTACTCTGCATAATAAAATAGGGAATGTTGGACTAAGATTGGTCCAGTAATCTTACAAACTTGTCCTATAAGAGGAACAAGATGACGTAAGCCTCATGACTCATGAAGTCATCCTTCAGCACTCAGGAGAGGGAAAAAACCCTTGTGGGGGAAACCTCTGGGGACCCATGGCTGAAGGACTGCCCGTCCCTCTAGGCATTAAGAGACTATGCAGAGTTTGTCCAGACCACTCTCCCACCCACTAACCTTGCCTAACCCAGTCATCCCTTCTGTCACCTCAAATCTGCTATTTTGACCTTTTACCCGTCCGCAGAAGAACGCACCTACACGTCAATGGTGAGAGAGTGAAAAAAGAGAGCAAGAGATGAATGGGAGTGAGGGGGGTGAAAGGGGGACAGTCATAACCACCATAGCATTCATTTCTGACTCTAACAGGGATTACAACTGTACAAATGTAGCCATTCTCATCGTGGCTACATCATATCGCGATTGCGCCTTATTAGGCACGACCGCACCACGTACATCTGGACGTCTAAGAAGTGTGTGTGCCCCATACACATGGATGGGAGCGGCAAATGCTGCAGCTCGGCACAGCTAGGCACAGGTCCCAGCAAGCCCTCCTCAGCATGCCGGCACTTGGAGAACCACAAGTGCCAGCATGCCCAGACAGTAAAGGTCCCTTTGGCACCTGTAGTCCACCTGTAAAGAAAATATTAAAATAAATACAAGACACAGTTTTAAAATACATTTTATTATTCAGGGTCTTCACCTGGGAGGCGGCGGCCTTTAAGCTCTTTTGCATAGCCGCCGCCTGCCCAGGGCTTCTGGCGTCTTCACCTGGTGGGCGGCGGCCTTTACGCTCTTCTGCATAGCCGCCGCCCATCCAGGACTTCCACGGCGTCTTCTATCTTCAGGAGCTCTTCACTGCTCCTCCGTCGGACTGACAGCCGCTGCCTCGCGCTGACTTATATAAGTCAGCCTGAGGGGGTGGGGTGATGACGCGGCGAGCCGTGATTGGCTAGTGTCGGACATTTTTAATTTAAACAAATGACGCTGTGGCGCCATTTTTTAAATGGGTATCGCTCCGCTGCCAAACTCTGCAGAATGGCAGGCAGGGATCTTGGATCCATGCCTGCCACCACTGACACCCACCACCGCATCACGCTGCGTCCCGCCGCCCGCATCTCCGCCCCATCCCGCCACATTCGCCTGCAGCCAGTGAGTGATGGCAGCAGATCCAGTGACGGATCCGCTGGCCAATCACATCTGGCATCACTGACAGAGGCGTGCTTTCATGGGTTGAAAGCACGTCCCTGTATGAAAGCGGCACTTTAGGAGGTGTTGCTTTCCATTATATTTTCAATGGGCTTTTACTGCCCAAGGCTTGGCCCGCCCCCGCTCCTGCCTGCCCACATTCCCATTACCAACGGGAGGCACCACTGTCAGTGCCTCCCAAACCCATTCTAGGAGTAAAAATTATTCGATTAATATAAAGGAGATACTTAGTTATGACACAGAATATGTGTCATAAGTATTTTTGTATTTTTTTTAATCATTAATGACAGGGGAGGCACTGCCTCCTACCTCCCCTGCCTCCCTGACTGCTTGTCCCTGGTGCGCATAACCGCATTGAGGGTGCACGATTACCTCAGATGTAGCCATGACCAGCGTGGCTACATCTGTATATAGTATTGGATAAAAACAAACGTAATGATTAAAGCACAATAGAATTCTCTTACACCTCTACACATTAATAAAAATAGATCAGCCTGCAATACTGGCATACTGGGATTTAGGCAGGCAGAGAGAGAGTAAAGCATTTAATTTGCAACATTACAGGCTCACCAAACAACTCCAAGGAGATGTCATAGGTGCGGCTGCACATAAAGAATTTACCTGTATTTACCTCTAGACAGCGCGCTGCAAATTTCTCCAATGGCCCATTTGCAGGCACTTGTGGTTGTTAAGTAACGGTGCTGTCCCAGTAGGTTTGAGATTTTGTTTTAATCCAATACTATTGTGATCATCAGTAGAGTTCACACCCAGGTAAGTCAGTTATGGGTTTTCCTTTCTTGATTTTTAATCTTCACAGAGAGAAGAGTTAGATGGTCACGACACTCACTGTTGATCCGCTACTATGTGAGAATTACCTACCATGTGCTCTTCAAAGGTTCCCTGACGGGGTATCACCTAATAATTTAATTACAGTACAAACTTCAATAAACATGTATAAGGACTTAAAATAAAGGAGTTTTATTTTACTGGAATAACTCGGATTCGTTCGTCTTCTCCGACAGCAAGGAATAGAACAACCTAAATTGAAAGGTTAGTATAACGACATACTGCATATGGTTCTCAGAACAGTACAACATATAACAATATTCCTAACAGTATATATCTACTATTGGTTACTGGTACCTTAAGGGAAGGGGTTCCCCTAACACTTTGATAACTTAGTCCGAGTACTCTTACTACCTCGTTGGTGCACGTTAGATGGAGATGTTGTTCTGGTACTGGCGAGATAAAAGTCACTCTCAATTATGCAACTAAGCTATATCCTTCTGTTCCTGTCTCAGCAGTTAACCCCTGTAAGTCATCAACGGTAGCACTTGAATTTGATCCCAAATTCCTATCTTTCTATAATAACTTGTGAAGAGGGATAACGTCTTCCAGTGTCAATAACATGACGTATTGATAATCCTGTGCTGTTCCTAAGAACCTTCCGATATCGAAAAAGGGAGAGCATGCAATTAGTAGCTGTCTAGCTGACAATGAAGCAGTTAGTAGAGGCTTTGTAGACAGCAGTGTGATGCGTAGGATAAAAGCATACAGGGAAGCTTGCAGTATTATTTAAGCAGCCAGTGGCATTCCATTAAGCACACATAACAAGTTCCATCCCTATCGCCTGTCAATGATCCTGCCTGCACTGTTTAGGGTTAATCGCACTGGCACTAGGCTTCATAAGCGTCAGTTCATTAAATGTTCACTGAGGTTGTCAGGACCTGACTGACAGTAACAATGTCTGGAGGTGGTTTTGTAACACTGTATCTGTTATCTGCTCAATATATTGGGGCTGTGTCTCTGACAGGGACGCTGTTGCTAGAGTTACATGACAGGTACCTTACAAAGCGTTCCAGTCCCGTAGCCACCCCGGCCGCTATATCCTTCCTGAGTGGGCTTAGTTTAAATTGTACGCCAGCTGATGGAGGCTTTCAAGCCCGCCTCCCGCTGCCACTCACCGATCCTGGCCGCCCCTTCTGACCGTGTCCTGTGAGGTGGCGCCGCCTCATGTCCGCCCAGCGGGACGTCTTGCTGCTAAGGCCGGACCAAGGTTGCCGCCCACGGCCGCTTGATGCGACGCTCCGGCCCGCCTCGTCTGGCCACACACTCCGGCGGCCTCAGTGATGCTGTCACTCACAGCCGCGCTGAGCTTCTCTGCAGGGATGCCTTCTCCGCTCCGTCCCGCGGGAGATGTCGATGCCGGGTCCCGCTGCTGCTCACTGCCCGTGTCTTTGCCGAAGCCTCGTCTCACCAGATGGCCACCGGAGGTTCCATCCCCGCAGCCGAGTGCCGCTGAATTCAGTAAGTCTTTTTCTTCACTCCCCGTCACCGGAGCGCAGGTCCTTTCTCTTCTTAATCTTTTCCACCGACGACACCAACCGTTCTTTGGCACATCTATATATATCCTTTTTTTCAAGGTACCCGGATCAGTCCCGCCAGACACATACCGCACGCGCTGGCTACCATAACACTGGCCTCGTGCTAGCACCCCTTCAACTAAGGGACAGTACAACAGTCTCTCCAGTCGGCATACAGGTCGACAGTGCCAACTCCCCTCCATGAGGGGGTTATTACCCAATAAAACTTCTCTCCATGAGAGTTAGCATCAATTCATAATAATATTCCTCGGTGAGGACATTTATATATATACCTGAACTTTTGCCTACATTTATTTATACTTTTATACCCCATATATGCTTAGCAGGGCATCACATACCTCCCTGCTTGAATTGTGCGTGTCCTCACGCATTTATTTACCTCTTTAATAACAGGTTTCAACTAAAGTCTATCAATTAACTAAGTTACATTTGGTGTAACCTCAGTTACACATGTAGTAACTTTTAACATCTGTATCTGAGTGGTAACACTCCCTTTGTACTCCTCCCTGATCTCCTCAATTCAACTGGAGGATTAACCACATCATGACTATACTCTTCTAGAGCATCTGACAACATTGTGTAAGAATCAGTCATAACTTTCTCTTCTCATTATGTCGGGTTGTACTTTTTCTGACGTAGGAGTAGTCTCCCCACTAGCGGGCCTACATTGAATTCCTACATTGTACAATACTGGCCAACACCATTGAAACACGTCCATAGCGTTACTAAAATCTGGATCAGAAGGTGAGATCAATCCCTTTTCTTCCTGGTCATCGTGATCCAGTAAAGTTGAGTTCGGACATTTTTTTAACTGATTCCTATGCACTACCAAGGAAGACTTGCCCTCATCCTTAGAGATCCTATATGTCGTTGTATTGGAACGTGGAATTTCAACGATTAGGTAGGGCGTTGATTCCCATTGACTGTCCAGTTTACTGGTACGCTGAAATTTTTTTCCCCACACCATATCACCCACTTTTAGCGACTCTGCGAAGGCTGTCACATTGTAATATTCGGCTTGGTGCTGTCATACT
Organism: Pseudophryne corroboree; assembly: GCF_028390025.1. Lineage (NCBI taxonomy): Eukaryota > Metazoa > Chordata > Amphibia > Anura > Myobatrachidae > Pseudophryne > Pseudophryne corroboree. The sequence goes on along the minus strand of NC_086454.1, from coordinate 121,471,275 downwards.
TTCTCCATCCTTTGTTCCACTATGTTCTGTGCTGCCTTCAGTCTCCGCTTGTGTTCTCTCACCCAGTCACTCTGCGGGATTATCTCCTGAGCGACTTCCGTGGGCAGGTCCAATCTTAGATCCACAGGAAATTTACCTTCTCGCCCAAACAACAAGTAGTAAGGAGTATACCCGGTGGAACTATGTTCTGCATTGTTGTACAAATATGTAATCTCTGGGAGCAGTGTAGGCCATTCTTGCCGTTCTGGGGCCAGAATAGCTCTTAACATTTGGATTAAGGTTTGGTTCATTCTTTCGCACAACCCATTGCATTGTGGGTGGTATGCAGTGGTTCTTAACTTTTTGCACCCATACAGGTCACAGAGTTCTCTAAATAATCTGGATTCAAAAGCAGGGCCTTGATCTGTCAAGATGTTTTCTGGATAACCATAAGGCCGTACAAATGCTCTCCATAACAGTTCCGCAGTAGTCTTTGCCGACAGATCTCGCACCGGCAGAGCCACCGCAAACTTGGTGTAGTGATCTATCATTGTGATGGCATACTGATATCCAGTTCGTCTGGTTTCCAATTTCACATGGTCAATGGTAAGTATTTCCAGTGGATGATGACTAATAATGGGGTGAAGAAGTGCTTTCTGGTTGAAGGAGGCCTGCTTTCGAATGGTGCAGCTTTAACAGTTGGTGCACCAATCCTCAATGTCCTTTCTCATATTGGTCCAGAAGAACCGCTTCCTCAAGTGTGTCTCCAGTTTCTGAGTACTGAAATGTCCCGATTGGTCATGATACGCGTATAAGAGAGAATGTTTGTCTTCTGAAGGTATCACAATCTGTGTAACAGGACAATGTGTTTGAGGATTAACTCCGCGACGGATGATGAGACCCTTCCGTATCTGGAGACGTTCTCTTTGTCTCCAGAGTTTAAGGAGTTCAGGATCAGCAACCTGTCGTTCCTCTTTGGTCAAGATCATCCCGGTGAGTAAAAGAGATTTTAATCGCCTTAGAACAGGGCTCTTTTTCTGTATCTGTCTCCAGTCTTCCTCCGGCTCATCTTCTCGTAAAACTCGTAGTTCCGTTTCGGATGCAACTTTAGCCCTGGTGGATAATGCCTGCTGGCGTATTAACATAGCCCGGAAGGCTGGCATCTCCACCTCCTTCCATCCTTCTTCATCAGGTCCACTGTCTGACTTTCTCTGCAACCGTGATAGCGCGTCAGCATTCGTATTACTTTGACCACTCCGTTACTTGATCGTAAATTGATAATTGGCCAACCGAGAAGCCCATCGCTGCTCCAGTGCTCCTAGATGAGCTGTCGGTAGATCCAGTGCTCCTAGATGAGCTGTCGGTAGATGGGATAAAGGATTGTTGTCAGTGAAAGCTACAAATGGAGTAGCAGCCAAATAGCTTTTGAATTTCTCCGTAACTGCCCACACTAAAGCTAAGAATTCCAATTTGAAGGCACTGTAATTGGCATCATTCCTTTCAGCTTTCTTCAAGCTTCGGCTAGCATAAGCAATGACACGTTCTTTTCTGTTTTGATGTTGAGATAACACAGCCCCGAGGCCCTGATTACTGGCATCTGTGTACAAATGGAAAGGCTGACTATAGTCCGGGTATGCTAGTATGGGCACCTTGGTCAGCAAGCTTTTTAATTTATCGAAGGCAACTTGTTGAGTCTGAGTCCATTCTACTTGAACGTTTCTGCCATGTTGATTCTTAGACACCTCAAACTCGTATAGCCCCATGGGAGTGGTGAAGGCTGTTTTTTCTCTATCGCCAGGGGCCATTTGAATCTGCCAATACCCGCTTGTTAGGTCCAGAGTTGAGAAATAAATGGCAGATTTCAGAGCCACCAACGACTCCTCAATTCTTGGTAGCGGATAGGCATCTTTGTGTGTTACCTGGTTCAATTTCCTATAGTCAACACAGAAACGTAAGTTGCCATCTTTTTTCCTGACTAAGACTATTGGTGCAGCCCAAGGACTGTGACTTTCACTAATTACACCAGATGCCTCCATCTCTTCCAGCATTTGACGAACTGGTTGATACAACGTTGGAGCAAGCGGTTGGAATCGTTCTTTAATAGGTGGTGCACTTCCCATAGGGATATAATGTTGAATCTGATCAACCTTCCCAAAGTCAGCTGGATTCTTGCTGAAGGTGGCAGCATTTTCCTGTACTACCCGCAGAACTCCTAATTTCAACTCGTCCGGGGTGTCTTTGTCTCCAATGTGGATCTCTTGCCACCAGCTGTGTTCTTCACCTCCCTCCATCTCGTTGGATAGCTGATCGGTTTGGGTATTCAAGGACGTAATGTCCACCACATCCTGAAAGGTTGCCCATAATAACTTAGCGACAACTTGATAACGGTATATTTTAACAAGATGATCGTGTGGATTGAGAATCCTTACAGGCACTCTTCCGCCTTCTACAGTTACTAAAGTTCGTGCGACCACTATCTCATTCCTACTGGAAATGGGGCACGGCTCAACAATAGCATCGTAATTCTGTCCTTGAGGTCCACACTTAGCTTTTCCCCAAATTATAGTTTCTGAATTAGGTTGTATAATAATGGGCCTCCGGTCCGTGGTTTTCACTTTGCTCACTTCTCCGCTAACATTAATAAATCGTTGATGACCTTGAAGTGTTCTAATGGTCCTATGCAAAGCCCGTTGACAAGCGGATGGCGTGTGGATTAGTTCTACTCGTAGAGCCGCGATCAATTCGTCCGGACATTGTTGTAACACATTCATTCCCACTATGATGGGAGGTACAGTGGGGTCCTGTATATCAGTGATGAGACAGCCCTGTCTTGATAATCGGGCCTGTCCGATTTGAAAGTCCAATTCACAGTATCCCTGACAGGAGATACTTAGCCCATTGCTAGCAACAAGTCGTTGCCAAGCCGGTGGTGGTGGTAATATTCCCAACCTCCCCAATACTGATGGAAAGTATTCTGCTGAATGGTGGTAACCTGGGAACCTGTATCTAAAGTAGCGGGTACTTGTACCCCGTCAATCCAGATGTTGACAACGGGGAGCTGCCCTATATATCGTGGGGACCATTCTTCTGGAGTAAGACCTATTCCGCATATTCCCCCCGAGGGTTGGTCTCTGGCCTCGGGGCCTCGGCGTTTAAAGGCTCTTCTTGCCGGCATACCCTCTCCACATGTCCACTCCGATTACACTTCCGACAAATGGGACGTCCTTGTGAGTCGAATTTGTCTGTGGGCCTACGACCCCTTCCTTGCGATGGCTCCCACCAGTCATTTCTTGTCCCTCGTCGACCTCGTCCCCAGTTAAATTCAGTCCGAGTTGGTGGGGTCTGTTTGGCGAGTCTTTGTAGTTATCTGTTCACTGCAGCCATCCCAACTGTAAGGTCTTCTATTTGGCCTTTCAATGTGAGGACCGGATCGGAACTAGGAGTTTGCATACTCTGCAGTGTAGTCTTCTTTAGGTTTACTGCCTCAATGGGTGAGTGTCCAGAGACGCCGATCTCATCTGACCGTTCTTGATACCCCGGCATTTCTGAGAAAGACACCTTCCTTGGGTGATGTGGGACCAATCACCTTTATAGCCGCTTCTTTGAAATCCAGAAAAGAGGCAGTATTTTTCTGCATCCTCAAAAGTTTAAGTTGCGTCCTGACACTTTCACAATGTACACCGTCAATGAATTGATTCACCAAAACCTCATCGACTTCTTTTATTTCCCAACGAGCTGTATATCTAAGCGGGGAAACGCGTTTGTCGGATGCACTGCTAAAGAGCCTTTGGTGAGACACCTTCATATATTACTGGCCGGCCAGAGACACTAATACCTACGGATAAACACCTGAGATTATACCTGCTATCCACCAGGCAGTGGACTCCGGATAAGGCTGTTTATGGAAGCGACAGCCGGGAGAGGTATCTATGTGATATGTGCAAAGCTGTACATCTGTGCACAGTCTATCATCTTCACAAGAAACTATAATTACAAAACAGAATAATTATAGCTCACACTGGTTGAAAATTTAATGGTGTGAGGAAGTTTACCGGGAAGGTATAATTTATTGGCTGTATGCGTTTGCTAAAAGAACTGCAATCTGTGTGAATTAACTGACCGGATAATTGCTCATCATAATAACTGAGGAAATATATCTATCAGCTGGACAATTGTATCGATTGATAACATCTATGCGGTCATGATTTATTGTCAAAAGCACATAAAGAAATAATATCTAGCTTTAAATTCAGCTGTATATAATTATATAAAATCAGTGAGGAACAGTTTTCTCTGGTTCGGTATATAGAGCGGAATTATCCGGTGGGATATATAGCTTAATTAACATATATTATAATTGTTTTTACAGGATATGGATATGAAGGATGTATTTTAATATGTGATATTAAATCAATTAAATATTTTTGAGTGTAAAAGTGCCAGCGCTGTTCTTTTTCCTTTTTTGTATGTTTCTTTTATTTCTGTAGTGTCCATTTCTTGAACATCTCGTAGTGCTTCCTGCAAACTCAACGAAAAGTCTCGTAACGACTCCCCAGACAGCTGTTTGCGCGAATAAAAACGTGATTTCAACTCCGAAAGGGTACTAATGTCGAACGTGGTTGCCAAACGCTGGAACACTTGATCTACAGTTTTCTGCTCTTCCAAGGGCCACGATAGTACCTCCCGTAAGGCTGACCCTTTCAGTTGACCAATCAAGATTTCTACTTGCTGCAGGTTGGTTAACGTATAAAGTCTAAACATAGCCTGTAGCTTCTTCTTGAATTCCGTCAACGTGTTTGGACCCTTTCCTGAATAAGTGGGCAACCACGGGGCCCCGAAATAGTAGGGGAGGGTAATAGGACTTACATTGGCCATGGGTGCTGGTACGCTTGCCGCGCTTGATGTGCTGGTGCCGCTTGCCTCGCTCGTTGTGCTGATGTCGGTTGTCGCTGGTTTGTTGTCCGTTGCACTTGCTGTGCTTGTTGTCGCTTGTTCATTGTCCGACATGGTTTTTCCTGTTCGCGATCCTGTTCGTGGGACGCCAATTTATGTGATCACCAGTAGAGTTCACACCCAGGTAAGTCAGTTATGGGTTTTCCTTTCTTGACTTTTAATCTTCACAGGGAGAAGAGTTAGATGGTCATGACACTCACTGTTGATCCGCTACTATGTGAGAATTACCTACCACGTGCTCTTCAAAGGTTCCCTGACGGGGTATCACCTAATAATTTAATTACAGTATAAACTTCAATAAACATGTATAAGGACTTAAAATAAAGGAGTTTTATTTTACTGGAATAACTCGGATTCGTTCTTCTTCTCTGACAGCAAGGAATAGAACAACTTAAATTGAAAGGTTAGTATAACGACATACTGCATATGGTTCTCAGAACAGTACAACATATAACAATATTCCTAACAGTATATATCTACTATTGGTTACTGGTACCTTAAGGGAAGGGGTTCCCCTAACACTTTGATAACTTAGTCCGAGTACTCTTACTACCTCGTTGGTGCACGTAAGATGGAGATGTTGTTCTGGTACTGGCGAGATAAAAGTCACTCTCAATTATGCAACTAAGCTATATCCTTCTGTTCCTGTCTCAGCAGTTAACCCCTGTAAGTCATCAACGGTAGCACTTGAATTTGATCCCAAATTCCTATCTTTCTATAATAACTTGTGAAGAGGGATAACGTCTTCCAGTGTCAATAACATGACGTATTGATAATCCTGTGCTATTCCTAAGAACCTTCCGATATCGGAAAAGGGAGAGCATGCAATTAGTAGCTGTCTAGCTGACAATGAAGCAGTTAGTAGAGGCTTTGTAGACAGCAGTGTGATGCGTAGGATAAAAGCATACAGGGAAGCTTGCAGTATTATTTAAGCAGCCAGTGGCATTCCATTAAGCACACATAACAAGTTCCATCCCTATCGCCTGTCAATGATCCTGCCTGCACTGTTTAGGGTTAATCACACTGGCACTAGGCTTCATAAGCGTCAGTTCATTAAATGTTCACTGAGGTTGTCAGGAACTGACTGACAGTAACAATGTCTGGAGGTGGTTATGTAACACTGTATCTGTTATCTGCTCAATATATTGGGGCCGTGTCTCTGACAGGGACGCTGTTGCTAGAGTTACATGACAGGTACCTTACAAAGCGTTCCAGTCCCGTAGCCACCCCGGCCGCTATATCCTTCCTGAGTGGGCTTAGTTTAAATTGTACGCCAGCTGATGGAGGCTTTCAAGCCCGCCTCCCGCTGCCACTCACCGATCCTGGCCGCCCCTTCTGACCGTGTCCTGTGAGGTAGCGCCGCCTCAGGTCCGCCCAGCGGGACGTCTTGCTGCTAAGGCCTGACCAAGGTTGCCGCCCACGGCCGCCTGATGCGACGCTCCGGTCAGCCTCGTCTGGCCACACACTCCGGCGGCCTCAGTGATGCTATCACTCACAGCCGCGCTGAGCTTCTCTGCAGGGATGCCTTCTCCGCTCCGTCCCGCGGGAGATGTCGATGCCGGGTCCCGCTGCCGCTCACTGCCCGTGTCTTTGCCGAAGCCTCGTCTCACCAGATGGCCACCGGAGGTTCCATCCCCGCAGCCGAGTGCCGCTGAATTCAGTAAGTCTTTTCCTTCACTCCCCGTCACCGGAGCGCAGGTCCTTTCTCTTCTTAATCTTTTCCACCGACGACACCAACCGTTCTTTGGCACATCTATATATATCCTTTTTTTCAAGGTACCCGGATCAGTCCCGCCAGACACATACCGCACGCGCTGGCTACCATAACACTGGCCTCGTGCTAGCACCCCTTCAACTAAGGGACAGTACAACAGTCTCTCCAGTCGGCATACAGGTCGACAGTGCCAACTCCCCTCCATGAGGGGGTTATTACCCAATAAAACTTCTCTCCATGAGAGTTAGCATCAATTCATAATAATATTCCCCGGTGAGGACATTTATATATATACCTGAACTTTTGCCTACATTTATTTATACTTTTATACCCCATATATACTTAGCAGGGCATCACACTATGCTATCCCCAAGGTCATAAGTCATATATTATAATAGTCATACTAAAAGTCTGCAGACGATTCGAACTAAGCTGCCCTAATCTTTGTCCAGTCACTAACCTTCTGCCAGTGTGCTATGCCGTCCCAGGCCTCTGAAGGCATATGTGAGAGACAGCAACAGCACAGCGCTGATATAGGCAGTTGCCATTATGACATCAGCATGACCTCACACAACCCACCAGACCGACCAAAACTGGTTATTTCTGATTTGAGGCCCCTGTTATCTTTTACTTGACTGACCTAAGGGAAGTTAGAGTTATTGTTAAACAATCAATGTATCACAATATTGGAATTTGACGGCAGATAAGAACCACTTGGCCCTTCTAGTCTGCCCCCTTTTTTTTTCTTACCATATATTTATCTCAAACCTTATTTGATCCTTATATCTTTGTAAGGATATCCTTATGTCTATCCCATGCATGTTTAAAGTGCTCTACTGTCTTAGCCTCTACCACCTCTGATGGGAGGCTATTCCACTTATCCACTACCCTTTCTGTGAAGTAATTTGTCCTCAAATGTCCCCTGAACCTCCCCACTCCAGTCTCAGTGTCTGTCCTCGTGTACTATTGCTTCTCTCTCTCTCTCTCTCTCTCTCTCTCTCTCTCTCTCTATATATATATATATATACAGTGTCGGACTGGGGCATGATGGGCCCACCAGGGAATGCCGTTATCCATTATAGGGGCCTATGTATGGGGGTGTGGACAGAAGAAGAGGCGGTGGGGCCCCAGGCAGCGGGGCCTACTGGGGGTTTGCCCTGTACCCCTGTGGGCCAGTCCAAACCTGAATTCTGGGAGAATCTAGGTATTGCTAATAGTCCTTCATCTACAGATCTTGGTAATCAAGTGGGGAGGTAAGGAATCAGAAGCTGCTTCAGGTACCTTGGGCCCTGGTCATGTAGGGCTTTGAAAGGTAGTAAGCCAAACTTGAAAATGATTTGCCATCTTACAGACAGCCAGTGGAGGGAGTATGGGTGTTATGTGGCTGGAACGGGGCTGGTTAGTTAATAGCCTGGCAGCTGTGTTTTGTACCAGCTGTAAGCGGTGCAATTGTTTTGCTGGAAGACCAAGGTAGAGAAGCAGGGGTTAAAGTGGAGGACGGGGGCGATGGGGTGGAACTGAGTTCCATCACCTCTGATGATAGGTGGAACTAGTTCCACCTCCTCCACAGACCTGCACAGTTATTCCAACAGAAAATCCTGCCCCACCACCCATGTCAATAGATGATGTAGGTAGCAATAGTGTCACTGATAAGCTACTGCCACCTCCCCCTTCCTCAGCTCCTGGCAGCTCCATGGTCCTCCTCCACCTGTGGCCCACCCCTCGAAGAGGAGCAAGCTCTTTGCATGCTAAAGATAAGGTAAGAGGAGGCTGGAGGGACACAGAGACACAGGGAAGCTGCTGGAGGGACACAGGGCATGGAGTTGCTGAAGTGACAGAGGCAGAGATTTGCATTGGGGCACTACTACTGTGGGCATTATGTGCACACAGGGCACTACTGTGTGCATTATATGTATAAGTGGCACTTCTGTGGGCATTATAACTATAAGCAGCACTTCTGTGGGCATTATGTGCAAGGGGCACTATTATTATGGGAATTGTATAAAAGGGGCACTACTGTAGGCACTGTGTATAAATGGTACTACTGTGTGGCATAACATGTATAAGGGGTACCACTGAGTGACATAATGTGAATAAGGGGCATTACTATGTGGTAAAATATGAATCAGGGGCACTATGTGCGTTGTAATGTGAATAAGATTGTGCTACTGTGTGGTGACATCCCGTCGCTGATCGGCGAAGCCCGTTGTAGCCGTCCGCAATAGCCCGTTGTAGCCGTCCGACGCGCCAGCGCATTGCGATGCATAGACATGCTCAGTTCAGATCTGATCGTCCGCTGTGCGAAAGCGCACAGCAGTGTTCAGATCAGAATTAGGCCCTATATTAAGGTTACAGATACATGTTAGTTTTCTTTTGTGGTATAATTATTTGAAATAGCAGTTCTCTTAGAATGACCTTGATAAAACACTTTTATAGAAAGAGAAGCTTCTGCTCTTTGAAACTAGACAATTTGTGTTCCTACAGGGCAGGGGTGGGGAACGTCCGGCCTGCGGGTCGTATAAGGCCTGCAAAGCCGATTGAACCAGCTTGGCCAGGCTCACCTTACCGAGGGAGATGTTGGGCGCCAGCTGAGATTGTGTTACCAGCGGGCACCGGCTCCTTGCCCTCAGTGGCACCCGAAAGCCGGAGCTCACGCTAGAGCTCCAGCTTCCGGCTCTAACAGTGGGGGTCATTACGAGTTGATCGCTCGCCAGCAGTTTTTAGCAGCTGTGCAAACGCTATGCTGCCGCCCACTGGGGAGTGTATTTTAGCTTAGCAGAAGTGCGAACGCATGTGCAAACGAGCTCTGCAAAAAAAGTTTGTGCAGTTTCAGAGTAGCTCTAAACTTACTCAGCGCTTGCGATCATTTCAGCCTACTTCATATACCTGCCCAGCGAACGCCCAGCCACGCCTGTGTTTTTTCAGACACACCTGCGTTTTTGCAAACACTCCCTGAAAACGCTCAGTTGTCACCCAGTAACGCCCCCTTCCTGTCAATCATCTTGCAGCCATCAGTGCGACTGAAAACTGTGCTACAACCTGTGCACAACCACAACGGGCTTTGTACCCGTACAACGCGCGTGCGCATTGCGGCCCATACGCATGCGCAGTAATGCATATTTTTAGCCTGATCGCTGCTCTGCGAACAACGCCAGCTAGCGATCAACTCGGAATGACCCCCAGTGTGCGGCTGTGCGCTATGAGACGTTATGACGTCTCTCCCATAGTTCCGAGGAGCGGACTGCCAGGCGGTGTGCAGCGGTACGGAAGTATAAACGGGGCTGGTGAGTATTGTGTTTTGTTGTTGTTTTTTTAATGTGCGTGTGTAAGCGGCGCTACTAGAGGCATAATGGGGCATAACAAGTGACTGGGAGCATATCTAATGGGGCATAACAAGTGACTGGGGGCATATCTAATAGGGCATAACAAGTGACTGGGGGCATATCTAATGGGGCATAACAAGTGACTGGGGGCATATCTAATGGGGCATAACAAGTGACTGGGGGCATATCTAATGGGGCATAACAAGTGACTGGGGGCATATCTAATGGCGCATATCAAGCGACTGGGGGTTTATCTAATGGTTCATAACAAGTGACTGGGGGCATAACAAGTGACTGGGGGCATATCTAATGGAGCATAATAACTGACTGGGGGCATATCTAATTGGGCATAAAAACTGATTGGGGGTGTATGTATTGGGGTATAACAACTGACTGGGGGCATATGTACTGGAGGCATGTCTACTGGGTCATAACAACTGACTGTGGATATATCTACTGGGGGCATAACTACTGGGGCATATCTACTGGGACCATAACTACTGACTGGGGGCATAATTCCTGGGGACATAACTACTGGGGGGCAGGCTAATTTTTAAGTTGATAATTTTTGTATGGCCCTCGAAGGATTTTATAAATATCCAAATGACCCTTGGTAGAAAAAGGGTTCCCCACCCCTGCTATAGGGGCTGCTTCAGTAAGGCTTAGCACTGGTTTTGCCTATTATACTGACCATAAATAATTTGAATTGGACCTAGACCACCAACCCAGGACACCACTACAAGTGCTTAGAGACAACCACTGAGGGAATAGATGTTTGTATGAAGCTCATTTTTAAATAATCCTTCTGCTGTTTCGAGACTTTAGCGCTGATTTCTTTTTTGGTCCAGTCATGTGCCGCGGCTCTCAGGACTCTGCAGGTCAGTCGTTGGTCAAGTCCTAGGAAGCAGGTCAGATTCTGTACCGCAGATCACATCCAGCACTGTTTCATCACTTTTTCTTTATTGATACTGGTTTGTAAGTGAAAATAGATTAAAACTGTACGATATTATCCCCACTGTAGTTGTTTAGAATGTACTTAACATTTGTTTAGGTGGTCTTACAGCACTTGTATTTGTCTATTTTGCACAGAAACAAAGTCTGTGTCATTGGAACCCTTACCACAGCCCAGAGTTATCACATACCTCCTGAGGTGTCAGTAATCCTTGTGGGCTTCATATAAATATTTTATGCAATTCACAATATGTGCTTACTATCTTCGGAGTATTAGAGAATTAATATAACTTTATTTTTTTCTTATTTTTTGGTCAGATAATTATTATTTTTTGTCAATTATTTAAAAATCTAACCGGAACCTTTTTTTGCTATTTTCCACTTAGCTCACTTTACATTTTTTATAAAGGAGAACATTTTCTGAAACCAATTACAGAGCAAGACCATTTTCCTTACTATGTAAGCTGCAGAACTAGGTGTTCTGTTAGTTGCTTTTCTTTGTACCCTTGTATGCCTTACTACCACGTTTTGCTAATCGCACAGTGTAAACTATGTAGTGCGCCCAACATGGCTGTCTCCCCTGGTACTCTCTTAGGATAAACAATTCATGCAGAGCCGGCCCTAACCAATATGATGCCCTAGGCAAGATTTTGGCTGGTGCCCCTAGCACCAGCGCTAGTTCTGCCTCTGTCCCTGCACCCTTTTCCTAGTACCATCACCCCGCAACCATAGCAGTCCTTATTTTGGTGTTCCTATACCCTATATTTTAAAAAGGAACAGTGCACACATTCGACGCACAGCCCAAAAAGGGATGTGTTTTTGCTGGCAAGCGGCATGGCCACACAATAGTACCCCCAATTCAAATTATGCCACACAGTACTGCAGCTTTATTCACATTATATCATGCGATAGTGTCCCTTATTCACGTTACATCACACAGTAGTACCAATTTACCTTATATACGTTACTCCTCACAGTAGTGCCCCTTATTCATATTACACCACACCATTTTGCTCTTTATTCACATTACACTACAAAATAGTGCCCTTTCTATACGTAGCACCACCCAGTAGAGCACCTTATACACATAATGCCACACATTGGTAATGCCTTTATACAGATAATACCACACAGTAAAGCCCCTAACACATATGACACACATTATTAATGTAATTATAAACATAATGCGCCTTACACATTATGTCAACCTTTATTAATGCCCTTATACACATAATGTCCCTTACACATATGCCAAACATTATTGCACAACCAACCCACCCGCACACAACACTCACACAGCCGCTAAAACTGTGACCTCTGCCTCTCCTTCGATACAGATGTGTCCTTATACATCTTGCCTCAATGCGCCATGCAGCAGGAGATGCCTGGCGTGAGTCAGCTGGCAGCTCTGCAAATGTCGGGTGCCTTTTTTAATGAAAATGCATCCTATTGGCATTGCTATGTGGCTAGGATGCACAAGCAGCTTCTGCTGATTAAAATGATATGCAGCATGCCTATATACTGTGTGCAACTGTGGCTGTATCTGCATACGAAATGCTACACACAGAATATAGGCATGCCGCATATCATTTTAATCAGCAGAAGCTGCTGGTGCCCCTAGGCATACCAAAAGCCCTAGGCATTTGCCTAGGTTGCCTATGCCTAGGGGTGGCTCTGAATACATGATTCTGAACTCTCCTAATATTTTTGTCGTCCCAAATATGTGTAATTTCTTCACCTTTTGAGAGGATTTATTAATAAAATAAAGACAACTTCAATCAAAATATATTTAAAAAATAAATATCTATTTTTATTTTAAGTAAAATGCTGCCTGTTTTTTCTTCTTCTTCCTCTTCTTCTTCTTTGTCTTCTTATTATTACTATTATTTGTAATTATTATTATTATTTACTCTGCATAATAAAATAGGGAATGTTGGACTAAGATTGGTCCAGTAATCTTACAAACTTGTCCTATAAGAGGAACAAGATGACGTAAGCCTCATGACTCATGAAGTCATCCTTCAGCACTCAGGAGAGGAAAAACCCCCTTGTGGGGGAAACCTCTGGGGACCCATGGCTGAAGGACTGCCTGTCCCTCTAGGCATTAAGAGACTATGCAGAGTTTGCCCAGACCGCTCTCCCACCCACTAACCTTGCCTAACCCAGTCATCCCTTCTGTCACCTCAAATCTGCTATTTTGACCTTTTACCCGTTCGCAGAAGAACGCACCTACACGTCAATGGTGAGAGAGTGAAAAAAGAGAGCAAGAGATGAATGGGAGTGAGGGGGGTGAAAGGGGGACAGTCATAACCACCATAGCATTCATTTCTGACTCTAACAGGGATTACAACTGTACAAATGTAGCCATTCTCGTCGTGGCTACATCATATCGCGATTGCGCCTTATTAGGCACGACCGCACCGCGTACGTCTGGACGTCTAAGAAGTGTATGTGCCCCATACACATGGATGGGAGCGGCAAATGCTGCAGCTCGGCACAGCTAGGCACAGGACCCAGCAAGCCCTCCTCAGCATGCCGGCACTTGGAGAACCACAAGTGCCAGCATGCCCGGACAGTAGGGGGCCCTCTGGCATCTGTAGTCCACCTGTAAAGAAAATATTAAAATAAATACAAGACACAGTTTTAAAATAAATTTTATTATTCAGGGTCTTCACCTGGGAGGCGGCGGCCTTTAAGCTCTTTTGCATAGCCGCCGCCTGCCCAGGGCTTCTGGCGTCTTCACCTGGTAGGCGGTGGCCTTTAAGCTCTTCTGCATAGCCGCCGCCCATCCAGGACTTCCACGGCGTCTTCTATCTTCAGGAGCTCTTTACTGCTCCTCCTCCTCCGTCGGACTGACAGCCGCTACCTCGCGCTGACTTATATAAGTCAGCCTGAGGGGGTGGGGTGATGACGCGGCGAGCCGTGATTGGCTAGTGTCGGCCATCTTTAATTTAAACAAATGACGCTGTGGCGCCATTTTTTAAATGGGTATCGCTCCGCTACCAAACTCTGCAGAATGGCAGGCAGGGATCTTGGATCCATGCCTGCCGCCACTGACACCCGCCACCGCATCACGCTGCGTCCCGCCACCCGCATCTCCGCCCCATCCCGCCACATTCGCCTGCAGCCAGTGAGTGATGGCAGCAGATCCAGTGACGGATCCGCTGGCCAATCACATCTGGCATCACTGACAGAGGCGTGCTTTCATGGCTTGAAAGCACGTCCCTGTATGAAAGCGGCACTTTAGTAGGTGTCGCTTTCCATTATATTTTCAATGGGCTTTTACTGCCCAAGGCTTGGCCCGCCCCCGCTCCTGCCCGCCCCCATTCCCATTAACAACGGGAGGCACCACTGTCAGTGCCTCCCAAACCCATTCTAGGAGTAAAAATGATTCGATTAATATAAAGGAGATACTTATGACACAGAATATGTGTCATAAGTATTTTTGTATTTTTTTTAATCATTAATGACAGGGGAGGCACTGCCTCCTACCTCCCCTGCCTCCCTGACTGCTTGTCCCTGGTGCGCATAGCCGCATTGAGGGTGCACAATTACCTCAGATGTAGCCATGACCAGCGTGGCTACATCTGTATATAGTATTGGATAAAAACAAACGTAATGATTAAAGCACAATATAATTCTCTTACACCTCTACACATTAATAAAAATGGATCAGCCTGCAATACTGGCATACTGGGATTTAGGCAGGCAGAGAGAGAGTAAAGGATTTAATTTGCAACATTACAGACTCACCAAACAACTCCAAGGAGATGTCATAGGTGCGGCTGCACATAAAGAATTTACCTGTATTTACCTCTAGACAGCGCGCTGCAAATTTCTCCAATGGCCCATTTGCAGGTGCTTGTGGTTGTTAAGTAACGGTGTTGTCCCAGTAGGTGTGAGATTTTGTTTTAATCCAATACTATGCTATCCCCAAGGTCATAAGTCATATATTACAAAAGTCATGCTAAAAGTCTGCCGACGATTCGAACTAAGCTGCCCTAATCTTTGTCCAGTCACTAACCTTCTGCCAGTGTGCTATGCCGTCCCAGGCCTCTGAAGGCATATGTGAGAGACAGCAACAGCACAGCGCTGATATAGGCAGTTGCCTTTATGACATCAGCATGACCTCACA
Organism: Pseudophryne corroboree; assembly: GCF_028390025.1. Classification (NCBI taxonomy): domain Eukaryota; kingdom Metazoa; phylum Chordata; class Amphibia; order Anura; family Myobatrachidae; genus Pseudophryne; species Pseudophryne corroboree. The sequence continues at coordinate 121,456,220 of NC_086454.1, read as the reverse complement.
CACCCCACCAGACCGACCAAAACTGGTTATTTCTGATTTGAGGCCCCTGTTATCTTTTACTTGACCAACCTAAGGGAAGTTAGAGTCATTGTTAAACAATCAATGTATCACAATATTGGAATTTGACGGCAGATAAGAACCACTTGGCCCGTCTAGTCTGCCCCTTTTTTTTTTCTTACCATATATTTATCTCAAACCTTATTTGATCCTTATGTCTTTGTAAGGATATCCTTATGTCTATCCCATGCATGTTTAAAGTGCTCTACTGTCTTAGCCTCTACCACCTCTGATGGAAGGCTATTCCACTTGTCCACTACCCTTTCTGTGAAATAATTTGTCCTCAAATGTCCCCTGAACCTCCCCCCTCCAGTCTCAGTGCCTGTCCTTGTGTACTATTGCTTCTCTCTCTCTCTCTCTCTCTCTCTCTCTCTATATATATATATATATATATACAGTGTCGGACTGGGGCATGATGGGCCCACCAGGGAATGCCGTTATCCATTATAGAGGCCTATGTATGGGGGTGTGGACAGAAGAAGAGGCGGTGGGGCCCCAGGCAGCAGGGCCTACTGGGGGTTTGCCCTGTACCCCTGTGGGCCAGTCCAAACCTGAATTCTGGGAGAATCTAGGTATTGCTAATAGTCCTTCATCTACAGATCTTGGTAATCAAGTGGGGAGGTAAGGAATCAGAAGCTGCTTCAGGTACCTTGGGCCCTGGTCATGTAGGGCTTTGAAAGGTAGTAAGCCAAACTTGAAAATGATTTGCCATCTTACAGACAGCCATTGGAGGGAGTATGGGTGTTATGTGGCTGGAACGGGGTTGGTTAGTAAATAGCCTGGCAGCTGTGTTTTGTACCAGCTGTAAGCGGTGCAATTGTTTTGCTGGGAGACCAAGGTAGAGAAACAGGGGTTAAAGTGGGGGACAGGGGGATGGGGTGGAACTGAGTTCCATCACCTCTGATGATAGGTGGAACTAGTTCCACCTCCTCCACAGACCTGCACAGTTATTCCAACAGAAAAGCCTGCCCCACCACCCATGTCAATAGATGATGTAGGTAGCAATAGTGTCACTGATAAGCTACTGCCACCTCCCCCTTCCTCAGCTCCTGGCAGCTCCATGGTCCTCCTCCACCTGTGGCCCACCCCTCGAAGAGGAGCAAGCTCTTTGCATGCTAAAGATAAGGTAAGAGGAGGCTGGAGGGACACAGAGACACAGGGAAGCTGCTAGAGGGACACAGGGCATGGAGTTGCTGAAGTGACAGAGGCAGAGATTTGCATTGGGCACTACTACTGTGGGCATTATGTGCATACAGGGCACTTCTGTGGGCATTATGTCTATAAGCAGCACTTCTGTGGGCATTATGTGTATAAGCAGCACTTCTGTGGGCATTATGTGCAAGGGGCACTATTATTATGGGAATTGTATAAAAGGGGCACTACTGTAGGCACTGTTTATAAATGGTACTACTGTGTGGCATAACATGTATAAGGGGTACCACTGAGTGACATAATGTGAATAAGGGGCATTACTATGTGGTAAAATATAAATCAGGGTCACTATGTGCGTTGTAATGTGAATAAGATTGTGCTACTGTGTGGTGACATCCCGTCGCTGATCGGCGAAGCCCGTTGTAGCCGTCCGCAATAGCCCGTTGTAGCCGTCCGACGCGCCAGCGCATTGCGATGCATAGACATGCTCAGTTCAGATCTGATCGTCCGCTGTGCGAAAGCGCACAGCAGTGTTCAGATCAGAATTGGGCCCTATATTAAGGTTACAGATACATGTTAGTTTTCTTTTGAGGTATAATTATTTGAAATAGCAGTTCTCTTAGAATGACCTTGATAAAACACTTTTATAGAAAGAGAAGCTTCTGCTCTTTGAAACTAGACAATTTGTGTTCCTACAGGGCAGGGGTGGGGAACGTCCGGCCTGCGGGTCGTATAAGGCCTGCAAAGCCGATTGATCCAGCCCGGCCAGGCTCACCTTACCGAGGGAGATGTTGGGCGCCAGCTGAGATTGTGTTACCAGCGGGCACCGGCTCCTTGCCCTCAGTGGCAGCCGAAAGCCGGAGCTCACGCTAGAGCTCCAGCTTCCGGCTCTAACAGTGGGGGTCATTACGAGTTGATCGCTCGCTAGCAGTTTTTAGCAGCTGTGCAAACGCTATGCTGCCGCCCACTGGGGAGTGTATTTTAGCTTAGCAGAAGTGCGAACGCATGTGCAGACGAGCTCTGCAAAAAAAGTTTGTGCAGTTTCAGAGTAGCTCTAAACTTACTCAGTGCTTGCGAACACTTCAGCCTACTTCATATACCCGCCCAGCGAACGCCCAGCCACGCCTGCGTATTTTCAGACACACCTGCGTTTTTGCAAACACTCCCTGAAAACGCTCAGTTGTCACCCAGTAGCGCCCCCTTCCTGTCAATCATCTTGCAGCCATCAGTGCGACTGAAAACTGTGCTACAACCTGTGCACAACCATAACGGGCTTTGTACCCGTACAACGCGTGTGCGCATTGCGGCCCATACGCATGCGCAGTAATGCATATTTTTAGCCTGATCGCTGCTCTGCAAACAACGGCAGCTAGCGATCAACTCGGAATGACCCCCAGTGTGCGGCTGTGCGCTATGAGACGTTATGACGTCTCTCCCATAGTTCCGAGGAGCGGACTGCCAGGCGGTGTGCAGCGGTACGGAAGTATAAACGGGGCTGGTGAGTATTGTGTTTTGTTGTTGTTTTTTTAATGTGCGTGTGTAAGCGGCGCTACTAGAGGGGGCACATTAATGGGGCATAACAAGTGACTGGGAGCATATCTAATGGGGCATAACAAGTGACTGGGGGCATATCTAATGGGGCATAACAAGTGACTGGGGGCATATCTAATGGGGCATAACAAGTGACTGGGGGCATATCTAATGGGACATAACAAGTGACTGGGGGCATATCTAATGGGGCATAACAAGTGACTGGGGGCATATCTAATGGCGCATATCAAGCGACTGGGGGCTTATCTAATGGTTCATAACAAGTGACTGGGGGCATAACAAGTGACTGGGGGCATTATCTAATGGGGCATAATAACTGACTGGGTGCATATCTAATGGGGCATAACAACTGATTGGGGGTGTATGTACTGGGGTATAACAACTGACTGGGGGCATATGTACTGGAGGCATGTCTACTGGGTCATAACAACTGACTGTGGGTATATCTACTGGGGGCATAACTACTGGGGCATATCTACTGGGACCATAACTACTGACTGGGGGCATAATTCCTGGGGACATAACTACTGGGGGGCAGGCTAATTTTTAAGTTGATAATTTTTGTATGGCCCTCGAAGGATTTTATAAATATCCAAATGACCCTTGGTAGAAAAAGGGTTCCCCACCCCTGCTATAGGGGCTGCTTCAGTAAGGCTTAGCACTGGTTTTGCCTATTATACTGACCATAAATAATTTGAATTGGACCTAGACCACCAACCCAGGACACCACTACAAGTGCTTAGAGACAACCACTGAGGGAATAGATGTTTGTATGAAGCTCATTTTTCAATAATCCTTCTGCTGTTTCGAGACTTTAGCGCTGATTTCTTTTATGGTCCATTCATGTGCCTCGGCTCTCGAGACTCTGCAGGTCAGTCGTTGGTCAAGTCCTAGGAAGCAGGTCAGATTCTGTACCGCAGATCACATCCAGCACTGTTTCATCACTTTTTCTTTATTGATACTGGTTTGTAAGTGAAAATAGATTAAAACTGTACGATATTATCCCCACTGTAGTTGTTTAGAATGTACTTAACATTTGTTTAGGTGGTCTCACAGCACTTGTATTTGTCTATTTTGCACAGAAACAAAGTCTGTGTCATTGGAACCCTTACCACAGCCCAGAGTTATCACATACCTCCTGAGGTGTCAGTAATCCTTGTGGGCTTCATATAAATATTTTATGCAATTCACAATATGTGCTTACTATCTTCGGAGTATTAGAGAATTAATATAACTTTATTTTTTTCTTATTTTTTGGTCAGATAATTATTATTTTTTGTCAATTATTTCAAAATCTAACCGGCACCTTTTTTTGCTATTTTCCACTTAGCTCACTTTAAATTTTTTATAAAGGAGAACATTTTCTGAAACCAATTACAGAGCAAGACCATTTTCCTTACTATGTAAGCTGCAGAACTAGGTGTTCTGTTAGTTGCTTTTCTTTGTACCCTTGTATGCCTTACTACCACGTTTTGCTAATCGCAAACTGTAAACTATGTAATGTGCCCAACATGGCTGTCTCGCCTGGTACTCTCTTAGGATAAACAATTCATGCAGAGCTGGCCCTAACCAATATGATGCCCTAGGCAAGATTTTGGCTGGTGCCCCTAGCACCAGCGCTAGTTCTGCCTCTGTCCCTGCACCCTTTTCCCAGTACCATCACCCCGCACCCATAGCAGTCCTTATTTTGGTGTTCCTATACCCTATATTTTAAAAAGGAACAGTGCACACATTCGACGCACAGCCCAAAAAGGGATGTGTTTTTGCTGGCAAGCGGCATGGCCACACAATAGTACCCCCAATTCAAATTATGTGACAGTACTGCAGCTTTATTCACATTATATCATGCGATAGTGTCACTTATTCACGTTACATCACACAGTAGTACCAATTTACCTTATATACGTTACTCCTCACAGTAGTGCCCCTTATTCATATTACACCACACCATTTTGCTCTTTATTCACATTACACCACAAAATAGTGCCCTTTCTATACATAACACCACCCAGTAGAGCACCTTATACACATAATGCCACACATTAGTAATGCCTTTATACACATAATACCACACAGTAAAGCCCCTAACACATATGACACACATTATTAATGTCATTATAAACATAATGCGCCTTACACATTATGCCAACCTTTATTAATGCCCTTATACACATAATGTCCCTTACACATATGCCAAACATTATTGCATAACCAACCCACCCGCACACAACACTCACACAGCCGCTAAAACTGTGAAATCTGCCTCTCCTTGGATACAGATGTGTCCTTATACATCTTGCCTCAATGCGCCATGCAGCAGGAGATGCCTGGCGTGAGTCAGCTGGCAGCTCTGCAAATGTCGGGTGCCTTTCTTAATGAAAATGCATCCTATTGGCATTGCTATGTGGCTAGGATGCACAAGCAGCTTCTGCTGATTAAAATGATATGCAGCATGCCTATATACTGTGTGCAACTGTGGCTGCATCTGCATACGAAATGCTACACACAGAATATAGGCATGCCGCATATCATTTTAATCAGCAGAAGCTGCTGGTGCCCCTAGGCATACCTAAAGCCCTAGGCGTTTGCCTTATTTGCCTATGCCTAGGGGTGGCTCTGAATACATGATTCTGAACTCTCCTAATATTTTTGTCGTCCCAAATATGTGTAATTTCTTCACCTTTTGAGAGGATTTATTAATAAAATAAAGACAACTTCAATCAAAATATATTTAAAAAATAAATATCTATATTTATTTTAAGTAAAATGCTGCCTGTTTTTTCTTCTTCTTCCTCTTCTTCGTCTTCTTATTATTACTATTATTTGTAATTATTATTATTATTTACTCTGCATAATAAAATAGGGAATGTTGGACTAAGATTGGTCCAGTAATCTTACAAACTTGTCCTATAAGAGGAACAAGATGACGTAAGCCTCATGACTCATGAAGTCATCCTTCAGCACTCAGGAGAGGAAAAACCCCCTTGTGGGGGAAACCTCTGGGGACCCATGGCTGAAGGACTGCCCGTCCCTCTAGGCATTAAGAGACTATGCAGAGTTTGCCCAGACCACTCTCCCACCCACTAACCTTGCCTAACCTAGTCATCCCTTCTGTCACCTCAAATCTGCTATTTTGACCTTTTACCCGTCCGCAGAAGAACGCACGAGAAAGCAAGAGATGAATGAAAGTGAGGGGGGGTGAAAGGGGGACAGTCATAACCACCATAGCATTCATTTCTGACTCTAACAGGGATTACAACTGTACAAATGTAGCCATTCTCGTCGTGGCTACATCATATCGCGAGTGCGCCTTATTAGGCACGACCGCACCGCGTACGTCTGGACGTCTAAGAAGTGTATGTGCCCCATACACATGGATGGGAGCGGCAAATGCTGCAGCTCGGCACAGCTAGGCACAGGTCCCAGCAAGCCCTCCTCAGCATGCTGGCACTTGCAGAACCACAAGTGCCAGCATGCCCGGACAGTAAGGGGCCCTCTGGCATCTGTAGTCCACCTGTAAAGAAAATATTAAAATAAATACAAGACACAGTTTTAAAATAAATTTTATTATTCAGGGTCTTCACCTGGGAGGCGGCGGCCTTTAAGCTCTTTTGCATAGCCGCCGCCTGCCCAGGGCTTCTGGCGTCTTCACCTGGTAGGCGGTGGCCTTTAAGCTCTTCTGCATAGCCGCCGCCCATACAGGACTTCCACGGCGTCTTCTATCTTCAGGAGCTCTTTACTGCTCCTCCTCCTCCGTCGGACTGACAGCCGCTGCCTCGCGCTGACTTATATAAGTCAGCCTGAGGGGGTGGGGTGATGACGCGGCGAGCCGTGATTGGCTAGTGTCGGCCATCTTTAATTTAAACAAATGACGCTGTGGCGCCATTTTTTAAATGGGTATCGCTCCGCTACCAAACTCTGCAGAATGGCAGGCAGGGATCTTGGATCCATGCCTGCCGCCACTGACACCCGCCACCGCATCACGCTGCGTCCCGCCGCCCGCATCTCCGCCCCATCCCACCGCATTCGCCTGCAGCCAGTGAGTGATGGCAGCAGATCCAGTGACGGATCCGCTGGCCAATCACATCTGGCATCACTGACAGAGGCGTGCTTTCATGGCTTGAAAGCACGTCCCTGTTTGAAAGCGGCACTTTAGTAGGTGTCGCTTTCCATTATATTTTCAATGGGCTTTTATTGCCCAAGGCTTGGCCCGCCCCCGCTCCTGCCCGCCCCATTCCCATTAACAACGGGAGGCACCACTGTCAGTGCCTCCCAAACCCATTCTAGGAGTAAAAATGATTCGATTAATATAAAGGAGATACTTATGACACAGAATATGTGTCATAAGTATTTTTGTATTTTTTTTAATCATTAATGACAGGGGAGGCACTGCCTCCTACCTCCCCTGCCTCCCTGACTGCTTGTCCCTGGTGCGCATAGCCGCATTGAGGGTGCACAATTACCTCAGATGTAGCCATGACCAGCGTGGCTACATCTGTATATAGTATTGGATAAAAACAAACGTAATGATTAAAGCACAATATAATTCTCTTACACCTCTACACATTAATAAAAATGGATCAGCCTGCAATACTGGCATACTGGGATTTAGGCAGGCAGAGAGAGAGTAAAGGATTTAATTTGCAACATTACAGACTCACCAAACAACTCCAAGGAGATGTCATAGGTGCGGCTGCACATAAAGAATTTACCTGTATTTACCTCTAGACAGCGCGCTGCAAATTTCTCCAATGGCCCATTTGCAGGCGCTTGTGGTTGTTACGTAACGGTGTTGTCCCAGTAGGTGTGAGATTTTGTTTTAATCCAATACTATGCTATCCTCAAAGTCACAAGTCATATATTACAAAAGTCATGCTAAAAGTCTGCCGACGATTCGAACTAAGCTGCCCTAATCTTTGTCCAGTCACTAACCTTCTGCCAGTGTGCTATGCCGTCCCAGGCCTCTGAAGGCATATGTGAGAGACAGCAACAGCACAGCGCTGATATAGGCAGTTGCCATTATGACATCAGCATGACCTCACACACCCCACCAGACCGACCAAAACTGGTTATTTCTGATTTGAGGCCCCTGTTATCTTTTACTTGACTGACCTAAGGGAAGTTAGAGTCATTGTTAAACAATCAATGTATCACAATATTGGAATTTGACGGCAGATAGGAACCACTTGGCCCGTCTAGTCTGCCCCCTTTTTTTTTTCTTACCATATATTTATCTCAAACCTTATTTGATCCTTATATCTTTGTAAGGATATCCTTATGTCTATCCCATGCATGTTTAAAGTGCTCTACTGTCTTAGCCTCTACCACCTCTGATGGGAGGCTATTCCACTTGTCCACTACCCTTTCTGTGAAGTAATTTGTCCTCAAATGTCCCCTGAACCTCCCCCCTCCAGTCTCAGTGCCTGTCCTCGTGTACTATTGCTTCTCTCTCTCTCTCTCTCTCTATATATATATATATACAGTGTCGGACTGGGGCATGATGTGCCCACCAGGGAATGATGTTATCCATTATAGGGGCCTATGTATGGGGGTGTGGACAGAAGAAGAGGCGGTGGGGCCCCAGGCAGCGGGGCCTACTGGGGGTTTGCCCTGTACCCCTGTGGGCCAGTCCAAACCTGAATTCTGGGAGAATCTAGGTATTGCTAATAGTCCTTCATCTACAGATCTTGGTAATCAAGTGGGGAGGTAAGGAATCAGAAGCTGCTTCAGGTACCTTGGGCCCTGGTCATGTAGGGCTTTGAAAGGTAGTAAGCCAAACTTGAAAATGATTTGCCATCTTACAGACAGCCAGTGGAGGGAGTATGGGTGTTATGTGGCTGGAACGGGGCTGGTTAGTTAATAGCCTGGCAGCTGTGTTTTGTACCAGCTGTAAGCGGTGCAATTGTTTTGCTGGGAGACCAAGGTAGAGAAACAGGGGTTAAAGTGGGGGACGGGGGGGATGGGGTGGAACTGAGTTCCATCACCTCTGATGATAGGTGGAACTAGTTCCACCTCCTCCACAGACCTGCACAGTTATTTCAACAGAAAAGCCTGCCCCACCACCCATGTCAATAGATGATGTAGGTAGCAACAGTGTCACTGATAAGCTACTGCCACCTCCCCCTTCCTCAGCTCCTGGCAGATCCATGGTCCTCCGCCACCTGTGGCCCATCCCTCGAAGAGGAGCAAGCTCTTTGCATGCTAAAGATAAGGTAAGAGGAGGCTGGAGGGACACAGAGACACAGGGAAGCTGCTGGAGGGACACAGGGCATGGAGTTGCTGAAGTGACAGAGGCAGAGATTTGCATTGGGGCACTACTACTGTGGGCATTATGTGCATACAGGGCACTACTGTGTGTATTATGTGTATAAGTGGCACTTCTGTGGGCATTATGTCTATAAGCAGCACTTCTGTGGGCATTATGTGTATAAGCAGCACTTCTGTGCGCATTATGTGCAAGGGGCACTATTATTATGGGAATTGTATAAAAGGGGCACTATTGTAGGCACTGTGTATAAATGGTACTACTGTGTGGCATAACATGTATAAGGCGTACCACTGAGTGACATAATGTGAATAAGGGGCATTACTATGTGGTAAAATATGAATCAGGGGCACTATGTGCGTTGTAATGTGAATAAGATCGTAGCCGTCCGCAATAGCCCGTTGTAGCCGTCTGATGCACCAGCGCATTGCGATGCATAGACATGCGCAGTTCAGATCTGATCGCCCGCTGTGCAAAAACGCACAGCAGTGTTCAGATCAGAATTAGGCCCTATATTAAGGTTACAGATACATGTTAGTTTTCTTTTGTGGTATAATTATTTGAAATAGCAGTTCTCTTAGAATGACCTTGGTAAAACACTTTTATAGAAAGAGAAGCTTCTGCTCTTTGAAACTAGACAATTTGTGTTCCTACAGGGCAGGGGTGGGGAACGTCTGGCCTGCGGGTCGTATAAGGCCCGCAAAGCCGATTGATCCAGCCCGGCCAGGCTCACCTTACCGAGGAAGATGTTGGGCGCCCGCTGATATTGTGTAACCAGCGGGCACCGGCTCCTTGCCCTCAGTGGTAGCAGAAAGCCGCAGCTCACGCTAGAGCTCCAGCTTCCAGCTCTGACAGTGGGGGTCATTACGAGTTGATCGCTCGCTAACAGTTTTTAGCAGCTGTGCAAACGCTATGCTGCCGCCCACTGGGGAGTGTATTTTAGCTTAGCAGAAGTGTGAACGCATGTGCAGCCGAGCTGTGCAAAAAAAGTTTGTGCAGTTTCAGAGTAGCTCTGAACTTACTCAGCGCTTGCGATCACTTCAGCATACTTCATACACCCGCCCAGCGAACGCCCAGCCAAGCCTGCATTTTTTCAGACACGTCTGCGTTTTTGCAAACACTCCCTGAAAACGCTCAGTTGTCACCAAGTAACGCCCCCTTCCTGTCAATCATCTTGCAGCCATCAGTGCGACTGAAAACTGTGCTACAACCTGTGCATAACCCCAACGGGCTTTGTACCCGTACGACGCGCGTGCGCATTGCGGCCCATACGCATGCGCAGTAATGCAGATTTTTAGCCTGATCGCTGCTCTGCGAACAACGGCAGCTAGCGATCAACTCGGAATGACCCCCAGTGTGCGGCTGTGCGCTATGAGACGTTATGACATCTCTCCCATAGTTCTGAGCAGCGGACTGCCAGGCAGTGTGCAGCGGTACTGAAGTATAAACGGGGCTGGCACACAGCGCAGTTACACTGAGGGCGCACGGCCAGCGGCATGTAATGAGTCAAATTGACTCATTACATGCCGCCTCTGCTGGGTGCAGTGCGCCGCGCTGGAGGGAGAGCAGTGTCGGAGGCAGAGAAGGAGGAGGAGGGAGGGGGACTTGACCCGCAGCAGCGCTATGTCATTGGTAGCGGCGCCGCTGCAGCACTCCCCTCTCCTTCTGTATTGCCTCCCCAGCGCTGCTGTGAATGCTGGGATGCGGTTCCCTCATCCCAGCATTCTCAGCAGCGGGCAGCCAATGTGGAAGGAGAGGGGAGTGCTGCAGCGGCGCCGCTACCAATGACATAGCGCTGCTGCGGCTCAAGTCCCCCTCCCTCCTCCTCCTTCTCACCTGCGGCTGCCCGGAATCTCTGCCAGCACAAGGAGCCTGACTGCCAGCGGGAGAGATGGTAAGTATCTCTCTCTCTCTCTCTCTCTCTCTCTCTCTCGTGTCTGTCTGCCGCAATGTGTAAAAAGGGTGACAATGTCTATAATATTTGTCCTATTAAAAACACGTTAAAGGTTAAAGAACACAGTACGCAATTGGCGCAAAAGGTACCGCAAGGGTATGCGCAGACGCTGTGCACAGGGTGTGAACACAGGCATTGCAGATACTTACAGAATTAAACTAGAATAACTATACCTTAAGGAATGTACTTATACTGTAAACCTCTGTGTAGTGGTAGAGTGTAGATGCAACACAGTGTAACCTTATTAACTTAAAAGCTGTTTGAGCGTCACCGACGCTCTGAGAATACTTAACACTATAAGAAATACACAGATACCTGGGCTTAGGGTCTAACGCCTTATATATATATTATGGATGGTATGCTTGCAAAAGAATAATACAATACAATTATACACTACCAATATAACATAGACTAACTAACCAGATAACTACACAGGAAATACAATACAATACAATTTACGTTTAAGGGAAAATGAGGGAGAAAGAGGAGAAGAGAGAGAGAGAGAGAGATATATGGCTCACAATAACAATAAGAACAATATGATTGCAGATAAAACTACACATGTGAGAGACAATCGCTGCGCAGTTAGTCAATGCTGAGAATCTTTGTGGAGAAAATACTTGACCTTACCCATACTGGCTGTCCCTATATACACAACCCTACAATACCGCATGGGACAGAAGCTAGACTCCATTTTGGGAAAACTCCCATGATTCCAAAGACTGCACCACATGGTTGAAAGGGGGAGGGGAAAATACCCGGCAGCAGCCATTTTAGATTTGCAGGTCCAAACACATGGCACTCTCTGCTACACCACAATCACATAGCAGAAGACACAAGACTCCATTTTATTCCAAAATGTCCAAGCCTCAAAACAATGCATATGTTCTGATTTTACAATTCCAAACCATCTAAATCACCTTTCACAATTACAATCCTACTTCCTAGGACCATCTTATTCAATTTCACATTCCAAACAACTTCAGTATCTCAATAACCAGAGCATATTCATCACAAGACCAGATCACAATGTAACCACACATATCAGCCTGCCATTGCTACCAGCACATATTCCCAGATCTATCACACAAAGAAGTTACAATATCCTATTTAAACCAGCACCATTGACCTTAAAGCAATCTGTCTATATTTCCTTATCTAGCCATGTGAATTCAATACTTAGCCTTTAGTTTGGAGGTCAGTCCTGGGGATGTAGCCGCCATGCTGCTGGGTGCCAGGTAGCTGTGTGAGTAGCTACAGTATATCTGTCCTCAGAGGCCCCAAGCAAACTGAAACTGACTTCTTTTCTAGCCATGCCTGTTTTCCTAGTTCCTGGGGGAGGGGTCTCTCTTGCTTTGTATATGCTTATCAGGTTCAGCCCTGAAATCTTAGTAAAGGGTTGGCTTGATCATTCATTGTTCTAACAAAATGATCTTAGCTTTTATACATATAATCATATCTATCCGCTGCAATGTCCCACAACTTCACAACAAGCCTCAAACTAACCCACACATCAATCTGCTTGCTTCAATACCAAACATGACGGGCGCATCTGGTTCTGTTCAAATAATACACATTCATGACATCAATTCATCAGCCAATTCTAAATCTCCATGATGTCTGGTGCCCGACATTATCATAACCATGTACTGTATGAAACAAGCGCCGAATCCATCTCCGTGCCATGTCTGAGCAAATGCGTGTGTTACCATATATTGCTGTGCTCGCTGCGCATATTTGCAAGTATAGCGACTTAAATGTGTGTAGTTTGTATGTTCTCTCTATGTAATATTTTTGACTTTGACAGTCCACCCTTTGGCAGTCACCAATAACTGCCACTTCCTAAAACATTTTCAAAAGAGAAAAATATATGTCATATGTAAATACATTTCTATGATTGGGTAAGGGAGGAGAGAAGAAGGTGGGAAAAGATATGACCTAGTGAGATAGCAGAAGCATGTGTGTATGAATCCATGTTTGGGGGGTCATGTATCATCGTGCCGTACGTGTTTTAAATCAAGCTTCGAGGTATTGCGAAGTATACATTTGAATTCCTTCTTATCCCGTATTAAGGGTCTGTGGATGGGCTGTCAAACTTTACCGAGCTCTTTTCGGCTGTGGTTGCAACAAAATGGGGGAGCACATTTTAGTTGATGATACATGAATGGGGGAGGTATGTGATTGCTGATATCTGTGCCTGTATTCCCTATCGACTATGTGTGTCATTACCTGAGGGTCGTAGAAATGAAGATAAAGAACACTTATGGTAAATGCAGTGGTATTCTATGTCAGGTTAATGTACATTTGTCGGTTGAAGTCTTGTTCGGTGTCTGTTGGTTGCAGTCTTCTTTGTGCTTTTGCCCATAAGGTGCGAGCCAAAAGCTTTGTCAATGTCCATAGGCTTACAAAAGTGTTGGGCTAGCGTAATTTTAAAATTTCTAGGGAAACTGGGGGTCTATGGCATTGTTCATCAAAAATCTGTGTATAAGGTTGTCAAAACTTCTTCTTTAATCCATCTGTTGTCTGTATACAGGATCATCAAATTCCTCGTCCAAGTGGGTCTTTTTACTTTGGAGAAAACGGAGAAACAGGTGAAAGAAACGGACCGTATAATCGCATTTTCATCACATCATTGTTTCTACCGTTGGGTCATAAATCAAATCTATTGGAATTACAATTTCCTCACTCCTTAGACTCATTACCTCAGGTAGTACTTTTCCAATATAACACAATCCTTCAGAGTTTGGGGCAAGCCACTTTATACGCCTTCCTCCCGCATATGAAATATGCATCATCGGGGAGAACATATGGGACGGAGTAGGACATTACCATATTACACATCTTCCATGTGAAATCTCCTAACCCTAATTCTCCCATCTGTTTAGTACACGTATCAGTTTGTACGATATGTGCACAGTATCCTGGTGATACCTCTCCAACTCTCGTAATCCTACTTCCTAGGGTATACATATACCGGAAAGATTTTCCTCTACTGGCTATGTGGCGTATAAGTTCTGTATCTGTGGGCATTCTATCTGCTCTATATGAAAAGGTCATGGTTTGGTTACTCCATGACACTTCCCAATTTCCCGGCTTTCGGGGATTGGAAATGTTAAACCATATTAGGGACCTATCCACATGATATTGGTGGAGCTTCAAACTAGGAGGACTGGAGATATTAAACCTCCTGTCCACCGGTCTCCCACCCTTTAGCTCAAGTACCTCCCCTATCGTTAAAGGGAATGGTACTAATCCTGATTTGCTATGGCCTTGAGGTACTTGAGAGCATACCCAACAATCTGTCTGATTTAACACATTACCCACTAAGGAGTGATAGTCACTCAATGGATGCCGGTTCATGTTAATGTTAAAACTGGACTGACATTCCTTGATGCACCCATCCTCTACTACACTGTCACAGAGTCTACAGATACAGTTCTCTTTTCAGCTAACAATGTTTACAAATAACATGGCTGCTAGATCGTTTCCGGTACTCGCCTTTGCTTGGTGGTTGTGTTGCTATTGGAAATTTACACCTCCGTCTCAGTCATCGGAACCTTTCTGGATCCTTTCTCGACCTCACTGGTACTCTCACCGAAACAGACTGCTCTGGTCAACATCAGGGTCAACATGAAAACACGGATCACAGTCTCTTGAGGCGAGTCCATCTTACAGGAGGAGAAAAGGAGAAATTTGTAATGGGGGTACAGGAAAACAGTTTGAGGGGGAGAGAAACTTGTTACGATAATTAGTTCTCTAGTCTTGTTGTTCTTCTCGTTCTGCTGTCATCTCAAAGGTGCTGTCTCTCAGTCTTCCAACCGAACATTCCGGTGATGCAATATTCCTTCCAAACCAGCGATCTCTCTGTAAGGAGCAAAAATCTTGCATTACCATTTGTCTAACTGATGTGTGACATACCATCTTTAAAACATGAAAACATGAGAAAGAAGAGAGAAAAAAAAAAAAAAAAAAAAAAAAAGAGAGAGAGAACAATTCATATATGTATATATCACATAAATCAACAGAGAACAACAACAGGGAAAAAAAACATTTTTCAAACATTTTAAAACATTGTCAGATCATCAGGCTGTCATATCTACATGTCCAATGGTTTCCTTGCGCAGTCCCTCCCACCAGCACCTCCATACTCCACCCTCTGTATCTGGCCAGAATACATTGATGCGGATAGGTCATGCTGGGGTTTGGTAGACTTCTGCAAAGACCAAGTAGATATGCAATGTTTGAGTCCTATCAATAATCGTCAGAGATGGGGAGAGAAAAGAAACATTTCACAGATACATTTACAACGTTTCACCCGGTCATTCCTGTGTCTTCAGGGAATGACCTCCCAATTTATTAACTGTTACCTCAGGCTTACCATCCGTCCTAGTGATCACCTTTCTTGACTACATATTATGGGTGTGGCCCAAAATTCTTCCTATATGATCCCTGATTATAATTTGGTGTGTCATATTCATGCTCATATTCATGTCTAGGGGGTCTGACTTTATGTGGGCTGTTGCAGTTACTGGCATAATGCCCTTCTCTTTTGCAAAGATCACAAACCCTGGGCTTCCTCCAAGTGTCAGTGAAATGGGGTCTTGGTTGATTTGATGCCTCCTCAAACGCTTGGATGCTCATCACCATCAACCGCTTTCCCTGTACTTCTCTGACTCCTTGGATACCATGATTATGTTGTTGTCTAGGGGGTTCATATACCTTCTGTGAATCTTTGATCATACACTTAGATCTTTCCTAGGATCTGGGTAATCAGACATGATTGATCTCAATTCTGTCCGGGACCAGGGATGGCGCATTGCACTGTCCTTGACGGGAATGGTTCCCTGATCGTCAGTCTTCCCATTGGGGACTGTGATCACCCTGACAGGACTAAACTCAATTACATCACCTTGTTTTGGTCTTACAATATGGGGTACATTTGTTTGTGCGTGATATAAAACATTGTACGTACCTGTGGACACGACCTCACCTGACCCTCTGTTAGGGGGTTTGATTATTGCCTTTACCAATTTGGTCGCGTCCACCTGGATGTCTTGTAGGCTGGCTGCTGGAAGAGATGCCGACATCGTTCTGGGCTCACTTTCTTGCTGATAATCCTGAGGGAAGTTTAACATGGGGTGCGACTTGCACAGGTTAACATTTGTGATTTTTACACTTTCATTTTTATAAACATTATTACATTTGTTACTTTCGTTCTTAATACAGTTACTAAGTGCATTTTTATCGTACAACATTGTGCCATTTCTCTGCAACCATAATTCTCTCCATTGCCATGTCTCTCCTCCCAAGATAAGAGTCAGATATGTCAGTTAACTCTCTTTGCAATTCACTTTCCTGTTGCCATAACTGCAAATAATCAAAATGTTTGATTCGTCTCTTTGCTGATTTAATGAGACCTATCCTCCTCCTTAGATTTTGTAACACTTCTGGGCTAAAGCTGCCTATTTTTGGGAACTTCTCCCCGTCATGTACAGTCATTCTCTCCCATTCATCACATAAAACCTCTGTGTGTAAACCATATTTTTCACACATTACGTACCTTGCCGACCCGACTGGTCGGTTCACTGAATCAACCTGAACCGAGGTTGATCGCCCCCTTCCTGAACAATTGGCCCCCATAACTTGCAGGTGTTGCTTTCACCACCTCTGACCTTTAATCAGGGTCTTCAGCGAACCCTTACAAAAACCAAAATGTTCACGAAAGGCTGACGGTGGCGGTTTACCGAGTACCCCACTCACTCGCCCACATCGACCAATACGACCTACACACTGCCTTAGCGCTGGCGTACTCGACCCAGGGCCCCTATGAACCTCTATTTACTGGAACATGCGAGGGATATCCGCAGAACACTTACTCTTTCCAGTAACTATTGGTTATTGGACAATTCCTGAGTGACCAGCGAACTTCCCTTCAGAAAATAAAAAATTACACAAATCACGTCAGAATGTACAAATAGTGTTTATGACCGGTTTCGTACACAAATGGTACTGGTCAGATTACTAATGCACACAATTTCGTGCGGTACAATCGTTCAGCACATAAGCAACTAATCTTATGTGCAGAGCGACCAGTGGAATCGAAAATTTCGGCTGCGAATTCCTTCAGCCAGAGCTTTATTGGCCTATATGGGTTCTGCACCAACCCCGTGGGTTGTGCCTTTTTCTCTTATTTATAGCGGACTTCTTTGTCTGCTGTACCTGGACCTCCTGGTCTGTGCTACAGTGTGACCTCCTGGTCTACTATACTCTACTGCTCAAATTTTATGTTTAACCAGAGATGCCTCCCTAGCCACCATGCACGTCACTTACATGTATGTACTCCTGCGAGAACTCGACTTCTTGTGGTTCAACCTCAAAAATTGTATAAACTTAAAAACACTCACTCATCACATGTACACTTTTGTTTCTATTTCTATTTCTGCGCAGAAATTTTCTTTAGACCAGATGTGTTGTGAATTTGGAGAAGGATCTGTTAATCTAAATTTCGGACACTAAAATAGACTTGCGCTACTTACCACGTTGCCACCTTTCCGCCTGTTGCAATAACACTATCGTGTGATTTGAGTTACGTGGGCGTACCCGGACGCTCCGTTGCGTAATATACGCTGCGTGCGTCGGCCTTTGAGTTACGTACGCGAGTCTCAGCCCTTTGTTAGAGACACGTGCACGCAAAGCAAATATCCACCGTAACACAATGTACACGTTTATCAATGTAGATGATCCCCGATCATCTACCGAGCACCACACTGACTTCTCCTTGTATCTCAGGCAAAGCTGTGTGTGTTTGTCTACACCTTAATGTATTACTTTTACTCTTTAACTATGAAATAGCGGCAAATCTCTCTTAGCACGTTTATCAATTATAAAAATGGCAACCAGGAAAGTGAGATGTGAAGATTACACAAATGAACATGCAATTCTAAATTAATCTAATAACATATATTGATGTAAGCACACGCATATAGATATTACATATAAGTACCAATCACTATTACTTATGATTGACTATGATATAGATTAAATAAATGCATTAAAAAAAAAACTCATTAAATGATGATTTCTTTTTGACAATGGATGGCTGATTATTTCCTGAGTCAACTGAAAATCAGCCGCTTAGGAAAAAAAAAATGTGACCTTCCCAAAATGGCCGCTGCTCCTCCCCCTTTCACCTCCATGAGGGTCACACAAAATGGTGGACAGACCATGCTGCTTCTTGTCACAAAGAAAGTCATCATTCAAACTCCTAAAGTTATCATGCTATGCAGAGCGATTAAAAATAATTTTAAACCTATTTAAACAGACAAACCATCCAATCTGCGTGTGTAGTTGGCACCAAATAGAAATAAAAACTAGATTTACAAAGACAATAACGTACTGTTCTTACCTTCCAGTTCCGGATTCCTTCAGCACCCTTTACTAAGCGAAACAGACGCTTATCCAGACAGCACTACGAGGAATATGATCTCCCGCCCTTTGCTGATGGATAATGTCTGCTGGAATTACCTAGTATAGATATGTGAAGGACCGACGAGCCGCCAATTGACAATGTCTATAATATTTGTCCTATTAAAAACACGTTAAAGGTTAAAGAACACAGTACGCAATTGGCGCAAAAGGTACCGCAAGGGTATGCGCAGACGCTGTGCACAGGGTGTGAACACAGGCATTGCAGATACTTACAGAATTAAACTAGAATAACTATACCTTAAGGAATGTACTTATACTGTAAACCTCTGTGTAGTGGTAGAGTGTAGATGCAACACAGTGTAACCTTATTAACTTAAAAGCTGTTTGAGCGTCACCGACGCTCTGAGAATACTTAACACTATAAGAAATACACAGATACCTGGGCTTAGGGTCTAACGCCTTATATATATATTATGGATGGTATGCTTGCAAAAGAATAATACAATACAATTATACACTACCAATATAACATAGACTAACTAACCAGATAACTACACAGGAAATACAATACAATACAATTTACGTTTAAGGGAAAATGAGGGAGAAAGAGGAGAAGAGAGAGAGAGAGAGAGAGAGAGAGAGAGATATGGCTCACAATAACAATAAGAACAATATGATTGCAGATAAAACTACACATGTGAGAGACAATCGCTGCGCAGTTAGTCAATGCTGAGAATCTTTGTGGAGAAAATACTTGACCTTACCCATACTGGCTGTCCCTATATACACAACCCTACAATACCACATGGGACAGAAGCTAGACTCCATTTTGGGAAAACTCCCATGATTCCAAAGACTGCACCACATGGTTGAAAGGGGGAGGGGAAAATACCCGGCAACAGCCATTTTAGATTTGCAGGTCCAAACACATGGCACTCTCTGCTACACCA
Source organism: Pseudophryne corroboree (assembly GCF_028390025.1). Taxonomy (NCBI): domain Eukaryota; kingdom Metazoa; phylum Chordata; class Amphibia; order Anura; family Myobatrachidae; genus Pseudophryne; species Pseudophryne corroboree. The sequence goes on along the minus strand of NC_086454.1, from coordinate 121,436,863 downwards.
CAATCACATAGCAGAAGACACAAGACTCCATTTTATTCCAAAATGTCCAAGCCTCAAAACAATACATATGTTCTGATTTTACAATTCCAAACCATCTAAATCACCTTTCACAATTACAATCCAACCTACTAGGACCATCTTATTCAATTTCACATTCCAAACAACTTCAGTATCTCAATAACCAGAGCATATTCATCACAAGACCAGATCACAATGTAACCACACATATCAGCCTGCCATTGCTACCAGCACATATTCCCAGATCTATCACACAAACAAGTTACAATATCCTATTTAAACCAGCACCATTGACCTTAAAGCAATCTGTCTATATTTCCTTATCTAGCCATGTGAATTCAATACTTAGCCTTTAGTTTGGAGGTCAGTCCTGGGGATGTAGCCGCCATGCTGCTGGGTGCCAGGTAGCTGTGTGAGTAGCTACAGTATATCTGTCCTCAGAGGCCCCAAGCAAACTGAAACTGACTTCTTTTCTAGCCATGCCTGTTTTCCTAGTTCCTGGGGGAGGGGTCTCTCTTGCTTTGTATATGCTTATCAGGTTCAGCCCTGAAATCTTAGTAAAGGGTTGGCTTGATCATTCATTGTTCTAACAAAATGATCTTAGCTTTTATACATATAATCATATCTATCCGCTGCAATGTCCCACAACTTCACAACAAGCCTCAAACTAACCCACACATCAATCTGCTTGCTTCAATACCAAACATGACGGGCGCATCCGGTTCTGTTCAAATAATACACATTCATGACATCAATTCATCAGCCAATTCTAAATCTCCATGATGTCTGGTGCCCGACATTATCATAACCATGTACTGTATGAAACAAGCGCCGAATCCATCTCCGTGCCATGTCTGAGCAAATGCGTGTGTTACCATATATTGCTGTGCTCGCTGCGCATATTTGCAAGTATAGCGACTTAAATGTGTGTAGTTTGTATGTTCTCTCTATGTAATATTTTTGACTTTGACAAGGGTGACTGGCTGCCGTAATGTGTAAAAAGGGGGACACTGTCTGCCATAATGTGTACAAAAAGAGGACGCTGTCCGCTGTAATGTGTATTAAGGGGGACTGTCTGCTGTAATGTGTAAAACGGGGGATGCTGTCTGCTGTAATGTGTAATAAGGGGGACGCTGTCTGCCGTAATGTGTAAAAAAGGGACGCTGTCTGCTGTAATGTGTAATAAGGGGGACGCTATCTGCCATAATGTGTAAAAAGGGGACGCTGTCTGCCGTAATGTGTAAAAAGGAGACGGTGTCTGCCGTAATGTGTAAAAAGGGGGACGCTGTCTGCCGTAATGTGTACAAACAGGGGACGCTGTCTACCGTAATGTGTAATAAGGGGGACTGTCTGCCGTAATGTGTAAAACGGGGGACGCTGTCTGCTGTAATGTGTAATGAGGGGGACGCTGTCTGCTGTAATGTGTAAAAAGGGGATGCTGTCTGCCGTAATGTGTAAAAAGGGGGACACTGTCTGCCGTAATGTGTAAAAAAGGAGACGCTGTCTGCCGTAATGTGTAAAAAGGCACGCCGCCTGCCGTAATGTGTAAAAAGGGGCTCTACCTGGTGTAGTGGCGCTACTGGGCAGCGTAATTTGAATAATGGAGACTACTATGCATCGTAGTATGAATCGGCATAATTTTGTGGCCATGCCCCTTCCCCATGAAGCCACGCCCCTATATATTTTTTGCGCGCACTGCTCCTATCTTGCATGGGGGGGCGCCAATGCCGTTTCTTGCACACAGCGCTAAAATACCTAGTTACGGCACTGCTGGTGAGTATTGTGTTTTGTTGTTGTTTTTTTAATGTGTATGTGTAAGCGGCTCTACTAGAGGGGGCACATTTAATGGGGCATAACAACTGACTGGGAGCATATCTAATGGGGGCATAACAAGTGACTGGGGGCATATCTAATGGGGCATAACAAGTGACTGGGGGCATATCTAATTAGGCATAACAAGTGACTGGGGGCATATCTAATGGGGCATATCAAGCGACTGGGGGCTTATCTAATGGTTCATAACAAGTGACTGGGGGTATAACAAGTGACTGGGGGCATATCTAATGGGGCATAATAACTGACTGGGGGCATATCTAATGGGGCATAACAACTGATAGGGGGTGTATGTACTGGGTTATAACAACTGACTGGGGGCATATGTACTGGAGGCATGTCTACTGGGTCATAACAACTGACTGTGGGTATATCTACTGGGGGCATAACTAACTACTGGGGCATATCTACTGGGACCATAACTACTGACTGGGGGCATAACTACTGGGGGCAGGCTAATTTTTAAGTTGATAATTTTTGTATGGCCCCCGAAGGATTTTATAAATATCCAAATGGCCCTTGGTAGAAAAAGGGTTCCCCACCCCTGCTATAGGGGCTGCTTCAGTAAGGCTTAGCACTGGTTTTGCCTAATATACTGACCATAAATAATTTGAATTGGACCTAGACCACCAACCCAGGACACCCCTACAAGTGCTTAGAGACAACCACTGAGGGAATAGATGTTTGTATGAAGCTCATTTTTCAATAATCCTTCTGCTGTTTCGAGACTTTAGCGCAGATTTCTTTTTTGGTCCAGTCATGTGCCGCGGCTCTCAGGACTCTGCAGGTCAGTCGTTGGTCAAGTCCTAGGAAGCAGATCAGATTCTGTACCGCAGATCACATCCAGCACTGTTTCATCACTTTTTCTTTATTGATACTGGTTTGTTAGTGAAAATAGATTAAAACTGTACGATATTATCTCCACTGTAGTTGTTTAGAATGTACTTAACATTTGTTTAGGTGGTCTCACAGCACTTGTATTTGTCTATTTTGCACAGAAACAAAGTCTGTGTCATTGGAACCCTTACCACAGCCCAGAGTTATCACAATGCAATTCGCAATATGTGCTTACTATCTTCGGAGTATTAGAGAATTAATATAACTTTATTTTTTTCTTATTTTTTGGTCAGATAATAATTATTTATTGTCAATTATTTCAAAATCTAACCGGAACCTTTTTTGCTATTTTCCACTTAGCTCACTTTAAATTTTTTATAAAGGAGAACATTTTCTGAAAGCAATTACAGAGCAAGACCATTTTCCTTACTACGTAAGCTGCAGAACTAGGTGTTCTGTTAGTTGCTTTTCTTTGTACCCTTGTATGCCTTACTGCCACGTTTTGCTAATTGCACAGTGTAAACTATGTAGTGCGCCCAACATGGCTGTCTCGCCTGGTACTCTCTTAGGATAAACAATTCATACAGAGCCGGCTCTAACCAATATGATGCCCTAGGCAAGATTTTGGCTGGTGCCCCTAGCACCACCGCTAGTTCTGCCTCTGTCCCTGCACCCTTTTCCCAGTACCATCACCCCGCACCAATAGCAGTCCTTATTTTGGTGTTCCTATACCCTATATTTTAAAAAGAAACAGTGCGCACATTCGCCGCACAGCCCAAAAAGGGACGTGTTTTTGCTGGCAAGCGGCATGGCCACACAATAGTACCCCCAATTCAAATTATGCCACACAGTTCTGCAACTTTATTCACATTATATTATGCGATAGTGTCCCTTATTCACGTTACATCACACAGTAGTACCAATTTACCTTATATACGTTACTCCTCACAGTAGTGCCCCTTATTCATATTACACCACACCATCTTACTCTTTATTCACATTACACCACAAAATAGTGCCCTTTCTATATGTAACACCACACAGTAGAGCACCTTATACACATAATGCCACACATTAGTAATTCCTTTATACACATAATACCACACAGTAAAGCCCCTAACACATATGACACACATTATTAATGTCATTATAAACATAATGCGCCTTACACATTATGCCAACCTTTATTAATGCCCTTATACACATAATGTCCCTTACACATATGCCAAACATTATTGCACAACCAACCCACCTTCACACAGCCGCTAAAACTGTGACCTCTGCCTCTCCTTGGATACAGATGTGTCCTTATACATCTTCCCTCAATGCGCCATGCAGCAGGAGATGCCTGGTGTGAGTTAGCTGGCAGCTCTGCTAATGTCGGGTGCCTTTTTTAATGAAAATGCATCCTATTGGCATTGCTATGTGGCTAGGATGCACAAGCAGCTTCTGCTGATTAAAATGATATGCAGCATGCCTATATACTGTGTGCAACTGTGGCTGTATCTGCATATGAAATGCTACACACAGAATATAGGCATGCCGCATATCATTTTAATCAGCAGAAGCTGCTGGTGCCCCTAGGCATACCAAAAGCCCTAGGCATTTGCCTAGTTTGCCTATGCCTAGGGGTGGCTCTGAATACATGATTCTGAACTCTCCTAATATTTTTGTCGTCCCAAATATGTGTAATTTCTTCACCTTTTGAGAGGATTTATTAATAAAATAAAGACAACTTCAATCAAAATATATTTAAAAAATAAATATCTATTTTTATTTTAACTAAAATGCTGCCTGTTTTTTCTTCTTCTTCTTCTTCCTCTTCTTCTTCTTTGTCTTCTTATTATTACTATTATTTGTAATTATTATTATTATTATTTACTCTGCATAATAAAATAGGGAATGTTGGACTAAGATTGGTCCAGTAATCTTACAAACTTGTCCTATAAGAGGAAAAAGATGTCGTAAGCCTCATGACTCATGACGTCATCCTTCAGCACTCAGGAGAGGAAAAACCCCCTTGTGGGGGAAACCTCTGGGGACCCATGGCTGAAGGACTGCCCGTCCCTCTAGGCATTAAGAGACTATGCAGAGTTTGCCCAGACCACTCGCCCACCCACTAACCTTGCCTAACCCAGTCATCCCTTCTGTCACCTCAAATCTGCTATTTTGACCTTTTACCCGGCCGCAGAAGAATGCACCTACACGTCAATGGTGAGAGAGTGAAAAAAGAGAGCTAGAGATGAATGGGAGTGAGGGGGGTGAAAGGGGGACAGTCATAACCACCATAGCATTCATTTCTGACTCTAACAGGGATTACAACTGTACAAATGTAGCCATTCTCATCGTGGCTACATCATATCGCGATTGCGCCTTATTAGGCACGACCGAACCGCGTATGTCTGGACGTCTAAGAAGTGTGTGTGCCCCATACACATGGAAGGGAGCGGCAAATGCTGCAGCTCGGCACAGCTAGGCACAGGTCCCAGCAAGCCCTCCTCAGCATACCGGCACTTGGAGAACCACAAGTGCCAGCATGCCCGGACATTAAGGGGCCCTCTGGCACCTGTAGTCCACCTGTAAAGAAAATATTAAAATAAATACAAGACACAGTTTTAAAATAAATTTTATTATTCAGGGTCTTCACCTGGGAGACGGCGGCCTTTAAGCTCTTTTGCATAGCCGCCTGCCCAGGGCTTCTGGCGTCTTAACCTGGTGGGCGGCGGCCTTTAAGCTCTTCTGCATAGCCGCCACCCATCCAGGACTTCCACGGCGTCTTCTATCTTCAGAAGCTCTTCACTGCTCCTCCTCCTCCGACGGACTAACAGCCGCTGCCTCGCGCTGACTTATATAAGTCAGCCTGAGGGGGCAGGGTGATGATGCGGCGAGTCGTGATTGGCTTATGTCGGCCATCTTTAATTTAAACAAATGATGCTGTGGCGCCATTTTTTAAATGGGTATCGCTCCGCTGCCAATCTCTGCAGAATGGCAGGCAGGGATCTTGGATCCATGCCTGCCACCACTGACACCCGCCACAGCATTACGCTGCGTCCCGCCGCCCGCATCTCCGCCCCATCCCGCCACATTCGCCTGCAGCCAGTGAGTGATGGCAGCAGATCCAGTGACGGATCTGCTGGCCAATCACATCTGGCATCACTGACAGAGGCGTGCTTTCATGGGTTGAAAGCACGTCCCTGTATGAAAGCGGCACTTTAGTAGGTGTTGCTTTCCATTATATTTTCAATGGGCTTTTACGGCCCAAGGCTTGGCCCGCCCCCGCTCCTCCCCGCCCCCATTCCCATTAACAACGGGAGGCACCACTGTCACAGAATATGTGTCATAAGTATCTTTGTATTTGTTTAATCATTAATGACAGTGGAGGCACTGCCTCCTACCTCCCCTGCCTCCCTGACTGCACGTCCCTGGTGCGCATAGCCGCGTTGAGGGTGCACGATTACCTCAGATGTAGCCATGACCAGCGTGGCTACATCTGTATATAGTATTGGATAAAAACAAACGTAATGATTAAAGCACAATATAATTCTCTTACACCTCTACACATTAATAAAAATGGATCAGCCTGCAATACTGGCATACTGGGATTTAGGCAGGCAGAGAGAGAGTAAAGGATTTAATTTGCAACATTACAGGCTCACCAAACAACTCCAAGGAGATGTCATAGGTGCGGCTGCACATAAAGAATTTACCTGTAATTAGGAACATTATAGGCCCATCTAGACAGCGCGCTGCAAATTTCTCCAATGGCCCATTTGCAGGCGCTTGTGGTTGTTAAGTAACGGTGTTGTCCTAGTAGGTGTGAGATTTTGTTTTAATCCAATACTATGCTATCCCCAAGGTCATAAGTCATATATTATAATAGTCATGCTAAAAGTCTGCCGACGATTCGAACTAAGCTGCCCTAATCTTTGTCCAGTCACTAACCTTCTGCCAGTGTGCTATGCCATCCCAGGCCTCTGAAGGCATATGTGAGAGACAGCAACAGCACAGCGCTGATATAGGCAGTTGCCATTATGACATCAGCATGACCTCACACACCCCACCAGACTGACCAAAACTGGTTATTTCTGATTTGAGGCCCCTGTTATCTTTTACTTGACTGACCTAAGGGAAGTTAGAGTCATTGTTAAACAATCAATGTATCACAATATTGGAATTTGACGGCAGATAGGAACCACTTGGCCCGTCTAGTCTGCCCCCTTTTTTTTTTTTCTTACCATATATTTATCTCAAACCTTATTTGATCCTTATATCTTTGTAAGGATATCCTTATGTCTATCCCATGCATGTTTAAAGTGCTCTACTGTCTTAGCCTCTACCACCTCTGATGGGAGGCTATTCCACTTGTCCACTACCCTTTCTGTGAAGTAATTTGTCCTCAAATGTCCCCTGAACCTCCCCCCTCCAGTCTCAGTGCCTGTCCTCGTGTACTATTGCTTCTCTCTCTCTCTTTCTCTCTCTCTCTCTCTCTCTCTCTCTCTCTCTCTCTCTCTCTCTCTCTATATATATATATATATATTATAATTATATATACAGTGTCGGACTGGGGCATGATGGGCCCACCAGGGAATGCCGTTATCTATTATAGGGGCCTATGTATGGGGGTGTGGACAGAAGAAGAGGCGGTGGGGCCCCCGGCAGCGGGGCCTTGGGCCCTGGACATGTAGGGCTTTGAAAGGTAGTAAGCCAAACTTGAAAATTATTTGCCATCTTACAGACAGCCAGTGGAGGGAGTATGGGTGTTATGTGGCTGGAACGGGGCTGGTTAGTTAATAGCCTGGCAGCTGTGTTTTGTACCAGCTGTAAGCAGTGCAATTGTTTTGCTGGGAGACCAAGGTAGAGAAACAGGGGTTAAAGTGGGGGATGGGGGGGATGGGGTGGAACTGAGTTCCATCACCTCTGATGATAGGTGGAACTAGTTCCACCTCCTCCACAGACCTGCAGTTATTCCAACAGAAAAGCCTGCCCAACCACCCATGTCAATAGATGATGTAGGTAGCAATAGTGTCACTGATAAGCTACTGCCACCTCCCCCTTCCTCAGCTCCTGGCAGATCCATGGTCCTTTTCCACCTGTGGCCCACCCCTCGAAGAGGAGCAAGCTCTTTGCATGCCAAAGATAAGGTAAGAGGAGGCTGGAGGGACACAGAGACACAGGGAAGCTGCTAGAGGGACACAGGGCATGGAGTTGCTGAAGTGACAGAGGCAGAGATTTGCATTGGGGCACTACTACTGTAGGCATTATGTGCACACAGGGCACTACTGTGTGCATTATGTGTATAAGTGGCACTTCTGTGGGCATTATGTCTATAAGCAGCACTTCTGTGGGCATTATGTGTATAAGCAGCACTTCTGTGGGCATTATGTGCAAGGGGCACTATTATTATGGGAATTGTATAAAAGGGACAGTATTGTAGGCACTGTGTATAAATGGTACTACTGTGTGGCATAACATGTATAAGGGGTACCACTGAGTGACATAATGGGAATAAGGGGCATTACTATGTGGTAAAATATGAATCAGGGGCACTATGTGCGTTGTAATGTGAATATGATTGTGCTACTGTGTGGTGACATCCTGTCGCTGATCGGCGAAGCCCGTTGTAGCCGTCCGCAATAGCCCGTTGTAGCCGTCCGACACGCCAGCGCATTGCGATGCATAGACATGCGCAGTTCAGATCTGATCGCCCGCTGTGCGAAAGCGCACAGCAGTGTTCAGATCAGAATTGGGCCCTATATTAAGGTTACAGATACATGTTAGTTTTCTTTTGTGGTATAATTATTTGAAATAGCAGTTCTCTTAGAATGACCTTGGTAAAACACTTTTATAGAAAGAGAAGCTTCTGCTCTTTGAAACTAGACAATTTGTGTTCCTACAGGGCAGGGGTGGGGAACGTCCGGCCTGCGGGTCGTATAAGGTCCGCAAAGCCGATTGATCCAGCCCGGCCAGGCTCACCTTACCGAGGGAGATGTTGGGTGCCCACTGAGATTGTGTTACCAGCGGGCACCGGCTCCTTGCCCTCAGTGGCAGCCGAAAGCCGGAGCTCACGCTAGAGCTCCAGCTTCCGGCTCTGACAGTGGGGGTCATTACGAGTTGATCGCTCGCTAACAGTTTTTAGCAGCTGTGCAAACACTATGCTGCCGCCCACTGGGGAGTGTATCTTAGCTTAGCAGAAGTGCGAACACATGTGTAGCCGAGCTCTGCAAAAAAAGTTTGTGCAGTTTCAGAGTAGCTCTGAACTTACTCAGCGCTTGTGATCACTTCAGCGTACTTCATACACCCGCACAGCGAACGCCCAGCCACGCCTGCGTTTTTGCAAACACTCCCTGAAAACGCTCAGTTGTCACCCAGTAATGCCCCCTTCCTGTCAATCATCTTGCAGCTGTCAGTGCGACTGAAAACTTTGCTACAACCTGTGCACAACCACAACGGGCTTTGTACCCGTACGACACGCGTGCGCATTGCGGCCCATACCCATGCGCAGTAATGCATATTTTTAGCCTGATCACTGCTCTGCGAACAACGGCAGCTAGCGATCAACTCGGAATCACCCCCAGTGTGCGGCTGTGCGCTATAAGACGTTATGACGTCTCTCCCATAGTTCCGAGGAGCGGACTGCCAGGCGGTGTGCAGCGGTACTGAAGTACAAACGGGGCTGGTGAGTATTGTGTTTTGTTGTTGTTTTTTTAATGTGCGTGTGTAAGCGGCGCTAGTAGAGGGGGCACATTTAGTGGGGCATAACAAGTGACTGGGGACATATCTAATGGGGCATAACAAGTGACTGGGACATATCTAATGGGGCATAACAAGTGACTGGGGGCATATCTAATGGGGCATAACAAGTGACTGGGGGCATATCTAATGGTTCATAACAAGTGACTGGGGGCATAACAAGTGACTGGGGGCATATCTAATGGTTCATAACAAGTGACTGGGGGCATAACAAGTGACTGGCAGCATATCTAATGGGGGCATATCAAGTGACTGGGACATATCTAATGGGGGCATAACAAGTGACTGGGGACATATCTAATGGGGCATAACAAGTGACTGGGGGCATATCTAATGGGGCATAACAAGTGACTGGGGGCATATCTAATGGTTCATAACAATTGACTGGGGGCATAACAAGTGACTGGGGGCATATCTAATGGGGCATAATAACTGACTGGGGGCATATCTAATGGGGGCATAACAAGTGACTGGGAGCATATCTAATGGGGGCATAACAAGTGACTGGGGGCATATCTAATGGGGCATAACAAGTGACTGGGGGCATATCTAATGGGGCATAACAAGTGGCTGGGGGCATATCTAATGGGGCATATCAAGCGACTGGGGGCTTATCTAATGGTTCATAACAAGTGACTGGGGGCATAACAAGTGACTGGGGGCATATCTAATGGGGCATAATAACTGACTGGGGGCATATCTAATGGGGCATAACAACTGATTGGGGGTGTATGTACTGGGGTATAACAACTGACTGGGGGCATATGTACTGGAGGCATGTCTACTGGGTCATAACAACTGACTGTGGGTATATCTACTGGGGGCATAACTACTGGGGCATATCTACTGGGTCCATAACTACTGACTGGGGGCATAATTCCTGGGGGCATAACTACTGGGGGCAGGCTAATTTTGAAGTTGATCATTTTTGTATGGCCCCGAAGGATTATATAAATATCCAAATGGCCCTTGGTAGAAAAAGGGTTCCCCACCCCTGCTATAGGGGCTGCTTCAGTAAGCAAGTAAGTGCTTAGCACTGGTTTTGCCTATTATACTGACCATAAATAATTTGAATTGGACCTAGACCACCAACCCAGGACACCACTACAAGTGCTTAGAGACAACCACTGAGGGAATAGATGTTTGTATGAAGCTCATTTTTCAATAATCCTTCTGCTGTTTCGAGACTTTAGCGCTGATTTCTTTTATGGTCCATTCATGTGCCGCGGCTCTCAGGACTCTGCAGGTCAGTCGTTGGTCAAGTCCTAGTAAGCAGGTCAGATTCTGTACCGCAGATCACATCCAGCACTGTTTCATCACTTTTTCATTATTGATACTGGGTTGTAAGGGAAAATAGATTAAAACTGTACGATATTATCTCCACTGTAGTTGTTTAGAATGTACTTAACATTTGTTTAGGTGGTCTCACAGCACTTGTATTTGTCTATTTTGCACAGAAACAAAGTCTGTGTCATTGGAACCCTTACCACAGCCCAGAGTTATCACATACCTCCTGAGGTGTCAGTGATCCTTGTGGGCTTCATATAAATATTTTATGCAATTCACAATATGTGCTTACTATCTTCGGAGTATTAGAGAATTAATATAACTTTTTTTTTTCTTTTTTTTTTGGTCAGATAATTATTATTTTTTGTCAATTATTTCAAAATCTAACCGGAACCTTTTTTGCTATTTTCCACTTATCTCACTTTAAATTTTTTATAAAGGAGAACATTTTCTGAAAGCAATTACAGAGCAAGACCATTTTCCTTACTATGTAAGCTGCAGAACTAGGTGTTCTGTTAGTTGCTTTTCTTTGTACCCTTGTATGCCTTACTACCACGTTTTGCTAATCGCACAGTGTAAACTATGTAGTGCGCCCAACATGGCTGTCTCGCCTGGTACTCTCTTAGGATAAACAATTCATGCAGAGCCGGCCCTAACCATTATGATGCCCTAGGCAAGATTTTGGCTGGTGCCCCTAGCACCACTGCTAGTTCTGCCTCTGTCCCTGCACCCTTTTCCCAGTACCATCATCCCGCACCCTTAGCAGTCCTTATTTTGGTGTTCCTATACCCTATATTTTAAAAAGGAACAGTGCGCACATTCGACGCACAGCCCAAAAAGGGACGTGTTTTTGCTGGCAAGCGGCATGGCCACACAATAGTACCCCCAATTCAAATTATGCCACACAGTACTGCAACTTTATTCACATTATATCATGCGATAGTGTCCCTTATTCACGTTACATCACACAGTAGTACCAATTTACCTTATATACGTTACTCCTCACAGTAGTGCCCCTTATTCATATTACACCACACCATCTTGCTCTTTATTCACATTACACCACAAAATAGTGCCCTTTCTATATGTAACACCACACAGTAGAGCACCTTATACACATAATGCCACACATTAGTAATGCCTTTATACACATAATACCACACAGTAAAGCCCCTAACACATATGACACACATTATTAATGTCATTATAAACATAATGCGCCTTACACATTATGCCAACCTTTATTAATGCCCTTATACACATAATGTCCCTTACACGTATGCCAAACATTATTGCACAACCAACCCACCCGCACACAACACTCACACAGCCGCTAACACTGTGACCTCTGCCTCTCCTTGGATACAGATGTGTCATTATACATCTTGCCTCAATGCGCCATGCAGCAGGAGATGCATGGCGTGAGTCAGCTGGCAGCTCTGCTAATGTCGGGTGCCTTTTTTAATGAAAATGCATCTTATTGGCATTGCTATGTGGCTAGGATGCACAAGCAGCTTCTGCTGATTAAAATGATATGCAGCATGCCTATATACTGTGTGCAACTGTGGCTGTATCTGCATACGAAATGCTACACACAGAATATAGGCATGCCACATATCATTTTAATCAGCAGAAGCTGCTGGTGCCCCTAGGCATTTGCCTAGTTTGCCTATGCCTAGGGGTGGCTCTGAATACATGATTCTGAACTCTCCTAATATTTTTGTCGTCCCAAATATGTGTAATTTCTTCACCTTTTGAGAGGATTTATTAATAAAATAAAGACAACTTCAATCAAAATATATTTAAAAAATAAATATCTATTTTTATTTTAAGTAAAATGCTGCCTGTTTTTTCTTCTTCTTCCTCTTCTCCTTCTTTGTCTTCTTATTATTACTATTATTTGTAATTATTATTATTATTTACTCTGCATAATAAAATAGGGAATGTTGGACTAAGATTGGTCCAGTAATCTTACAAACTTGTCCTATAACATAGTAACATAGTAACATAGTATCTGAGGTTGAAAAAAGACAATTGTCCATCGAGTTCAACCTATTTGTGGTGTCCTCTGCATGATGATTTGACTAAATAGTAACTATAATGCATGACTATGCACCATACCCCTGGATATCCTTATCCAATAGGAATTTATCTAACCCATTCTTAAATGTGTTGACAGATTCCGCCATTACAACTCCCTCGGGCAGGGAATTCCAAACACGTATTGTCCTTACCGTGAAAAAGCCTTTACGCCGTATTGTGCGGAATCTCCTCTCCTCTAACCTGAGCGAGTGTCCACGAGTCCTCTGTGTTGATCTAACCAAAAACAGGTCCCGCGCAAGCTCTGAGTATTGTCCCCTTATATATTTGTAGATGTTGATCATATCCCCTCTTAGTCTCCGCTTTTCCAATGTAAACATGCCTAGTCTTTCAAGCCTTTCCTTGTATTCCATCGTCTCCATGCCCTTAATTAGTTTGGTCGCCCTCCTTTGTACCTTTTCAAGCTCCAGGATATCCTTTTTGTAGTACGGTGCCCAGAACTGTACACAGTATTCAAGGTGTGGCCTCACTAGTGATTTATATAATGGGAGTATAATACTCTCGTCCCTAGCATCAATACCCCGTTTTATGCATGCTAATATCTTATTAGCCTTCTTTGCTGCAGTCCTACTTTGGGTACTACTGCTTAGCTTGCTATCTATGAGGACACCTAAGTCCTTTTCCAGTACAGAATCCCCTAGTTTTACCCCATTTAGTAGGTAGGTGTAATTTTTGTTCTTGTTACCACAGTGCATTACCTTACACTTGTCTGTGTTGAAGCGCATTCTCCATTTGGCTGCCCATGCTTCTAATTTAACTAAGTCGTTCTGAAGAGACTCGGCATCCTCCTCTGTATTTATAGCCTTACACAATTTGGTATCATCTGCAAAAATTGACACCATGCTCTCTAGACCTTCTGTTAGGTCGTTAATGAAAATATTGAACAATAGCGGTCCTAATACTGAGCCTTGCGGCACACCACTTAGCACTTCAGTCCAAGTTGAAAAATATCCATTAACCACAACGCGCTGCTTCCTATTATCTAACCAGTTTTTGACCCAAGTGCATATTGTGCTTCCTAGCCCTGATTCTTGTTGCTTGTATATAAGTCTCATGTGTGGTACAGTATCAAACGCTTTGGCAAAGTCTAAAAAGATTACATCCACGTCTTTACCCTGATCTAGGTTTGCGCTTACTGTTTCATAAAAGCCAAGTAAGTTGGTTTGACAGGATCTGTCCTTCATAAACCCATGTTGATTCCTTTTAATGACCTTATTGGTTTCAAGGAACTTCTGAATACTATCTCTTAGAATACCTTCCAATACTTTCCCCACTATAGATGTAAGACTAACTGGTCTATAATTACCTGGTTCAGCTTTACTTCCCTTTTTGAATATAGGCACTACTTCCGCTATACGCCAGTCTTTGGGAACCATACCTGATATAACTGAATCCTCAAAGATCAGAGATAGCGGTTTTGCCAGTTCAGAGTGAAGCTCCATTAGAACCCTTGAATGAATACCATCGGGCCCTGGTGATTTATTAATCTTTAAATGTTTTAATCGGTGACAGACTACTTCCTCGCTTAAATAAGTACCTATCAGTGTGATATTGTCCTTATTGAGATTGTGTGTCAGTCCCTGAATTGGGTCCTCTCTAGTGAATACTGTTGAAAAAAACTCATTTAGTGTGTTCGCTATGTCATTATCATTTTTGCTTAAGACTCCCAACGTGTCCTTCAAAGGGCCTATACTCTCCTTTTTTAATCTCTTGCTATTGATGTATTTAAAGAATTTTTTGGGATTTGCTTTGCTTTCCTTTGCTACTAGTTTTTCAGTTTCTACTTTAGCCGCTCTTATTTCCTTTTTGCAATTTTTGTTACATTCCTTATAGTGCTGAAATGACTCTGCTTCCCCGTCAGATTTGTATTTTTTAAATGCTCGCCTTTTCTTGCCCATAAGTTCCTTAATCTTTTTGTTAAGCCACATCGGTTTATGATTTTTATTCCCTTTTTTGCTACTCATAGGAATATATTTGAGTGTATTTTTAGCTAGCAGGAATTTTAGTACCTCCCATTTCTCCGTAGTATTTTTTCCTAAAAACAAACCTTCCCATTCAATATCCCTGAAAAATACCCTCATCATTTCAAAATTTGCTTTGCTAAAATTTAAAGTCCTAGTTGAGCCAGTATAGGGCTGTTTGTAGAAACTGATATTGAATGTGACCATATTATGGTCGCTGTTTCCTATGGGTTCCCCTACTATAATACCCGATACCAAATCCTGATTGTTTGTTAATACCAGGTCTAAGATTGCATTGTACCTAGTTGGTTCCTCAATTAGTTGGACTAGGTAGTTATCATTTAGTGTGTTTAAAAACATACTGCCCCTAGCAGTATCACATAAATCGTTTTTCCAGTTTATCTCTGGATAGTTAAAATCTCCCATCACTACTATGTCTCCTACTCCTGCTGCTTTTTCAATTTGCTTTAGTAACAATTCATCATCAGATGCGTTGATACCAGGCGGCCTATAGCATACACCCAATACTAACTTTTTTGTTCCTTTTTCCCCGCATGCAATGTCTACCCATAGTGTCTCAACAGTGTCTACAGTACCCTCCTGAGTATCTTCCCATATATTAGGTTTTAAAAACGGCTTTACGTACAGACACACCCCTCCACCCTTTTTATTTAGTCTGTCTCTCCTAAACAGTGTATAGCCCTCTAGATTGACTGTCCAGTCATGAGATTCATCCCACCAAGTTTCAGTAATGCCTATAATATCATACTGTTTGCTTGCTGCAAGTATTTCTAGTTCACCCTTTTTACCAGTAATGCTTCTGGCGTTTACATACATACAACTAAGATAAGTATTTTCCCTTGCATTAGGGACATCTTTCACCTTATGTGGCAAGGATGACCTGTAATCGTCATTGGTTAGTGCTTTGGTAAAATCCCTTTTAGTACCCATGTTAATAACCTTACTGCCTGCTCTTACCCTCCCCCCAACTTCTCCCCCATTTTGTTTACTACCGCCATCCCCACTATTCTCACTGCATGACCCGTAGTTTTTAGCTAAACCCTCCCCCCAGGCTCCTAGTTTAAAATCTCCTCCAACCTTCTAACCATCCTTCCCCCCAGCACCGCTGCCCCCTCCTCAGTCAGGTGCAATCCGTCACGACAAAAGAGATGGCGTCTGACTGAGAAGTCCGCCCAGTGTTCCAGGAACACAAACCCCTCTTTCCTGCACCAATCCCTAAGCCACACATTTACCTCCCTAATCTCCCTCTGCCTCCCTGGACTAGCGCGTGGCACGGGTAATAATTCAGAGAATATTACCTTAGATGTCCTTGCCTTCAGTTTCTTTCCTAAGTCCCTATAATCTTTCTTAAGGACATCCCACCTTCCGCTAACTTTGTCATTGGTGCCAACGTGCACCAAGACCGCCGGGTCTTTGCCAGCCCCTCCCAACAATCTATCTACCCGGTCCGCGATGTGCCGTACCCGAGCACCCGGGAGACAACAGACTGTACGGCGATCACGGTCCCGGTAGCAGATTGCCCTATCTGCCTTCCTGATGATAGAATCCCCTACCACCACCATTTGACTAGGTACCTCTCTATCTTTTATCCCAACCGCGCCAGAGGGACCGCACCTCTGGATGCTAGAGGGAGCAGTCTCCTCCGGCACCGTCATTTCTTCGCTATCATCCTCCGATTCCTCGTCCAATCGGGCAAATTTGTTCGGGTTTGATAGTTCGGAGATGTCGTGCCTCCCCCTCTTATTCTTCCTTCTAACTGTGACCCAACTGGCTACCTGATCATCATCCTCTTCTACCAGTGACCCCTCCCGCAACTCCTCCACCGTTCTGTCTAAACTACGCTCGAGATTGTGAATCTCCCTCAGTCGCGTAACCGTTTGCTCTAGATCAGTTACCTGGGCTTCCAGGGCAACAGTTCGCACACACCTCGTGCAGATGTATTCACACTGGGCCGGTAGCTCCAGGTGTGCATACATCTTGCACGACATGCACTGAGTGAGGTCCTCAATCACAGCCCCTCCCATATTGTTTGCAAGGTCTAACTCCCTGTTACACTCAAAGAAAAAGCAGCAAAAATAAAAAATAGAAGACAAGCAATATCACTTATACAATAATTAAGCTGGCTTATACTTATCTATCTTTGTGCGGTTCTTGGTCCTTCACTTTTATGCAGCCGTAGTGCTCTCACCTGCGGCACCTATACTCCACTTAGCAGTTGCAGTTGTACCAGCTCACTGCTCCTCCTTTTCACTCGGCTTCCAGCTCCTGCTAAGAAAAAAAATAAAAAATGCCCCTCACACCCGCACAATCACAGCCCCTCTGCTACTCCAAGTAAGAGACCCTCTCACTCACTCACAAGGTCAGCCCCTTGCAGTCTCACCAGAAGTTTAATGGTACTGTAAATGTGTGTTCCTGATTGTGTATTAAAAAACTCACCTTTATCTGTATTCTAACTCACCTTTATACTGTTTCCAACTCACTTAGAAATCCCAGCAGCACTTTGAAGAGACCAGCCCCACAGAGCAGGCTCAAAGAGTCTGGTCACTGCTTATATAGGCTCACCCAGCTGTTTCAATCAGCCCCTCACCCTCCTGATTACTCCTGATTACTCACACCTGAGCTAACCCCTCAGGCTATCACCTCACAATTTTTTTTTTTCCCTCCAAAAGAAAAACAACACAAAAAAACAACCCAGTACAGATGTATTAAAACAAAAAGAAACAGTATAGATACAATCAATCAATCAGAATCAGATTACTTTCTCTCACAAAATTAATATCTCTGTATGGATAGACAGAGATTAATCAGAGTTCACCTTTATACTGTTTCCAACTCACTTAGAAATCCCAGCAGCACTTTGAAGAGACCAGCCCCACAGAGCAGGCTCAAAGAGTCTGGTCACTGCTTATATAGGCTCACCCAGCTGTTTCAATCAGCCCCTCACCCTCCTGATTACTCCTGATTACTCACACCTGAGCTAACCCCTCAGGCTATCACCTCACACTTTTTTTTTTTTTTCCCTCCAAAAGAAAAACAACACAAAAAAAAACCCAGTACAGATGTATTAAAACAAAAAGAAACAGTATAGATACAATCAATCAATCAATCAATCAATCAGAATCAGATTACTTTCTCTCACAAAATTAATATCTCTGTATGGATAGACAGAGATTAATCAGAGTTCACCTTTATACTGTTTCCAACTCACTTAGAAATCCCAGCAGCACTTTGAAGAGACCAGCCCCACAGAGCAGCATAAGAGGAACAAGATGACGTAAGCCTCATGACTCATGAAGTCATCCTTCAGCACTCAGGAAAGGAAAAAACCCCTTGTGGGGGAAACCTCTGGGGACCCATGGCTGAAGGACTACCCGTCCCTCTAGGCATTAAGAGACTATGCAGAATTTGCCCAGACCACTCACCCACCCACTAACCTTGCCTAACCCAGTCATCCCTTCTGTCACCTCAAATCTGCTATTTTGACCTTTTACCCGGCCGCAGAAGAATGCACCTACACGTCAATGGTGAGAGAGTGAAAAAAGAGAGCAAGAGATGAATGGGAGTGAGGGGGGTGAAAGGGGGACAGTCGTAACCACCATAGCATTCATTTCTGACTCTAACAGGGATTACAACTGTACAAATGTAGCCATTCTCATCGTGGCTATATCATATCGCGATTGCGCCTTATTAGGCACGACCGAACCGCGTATGTCTGGACGTCTAAGAAGTGTGTGTGCCCCAAACACATGGATGGGAGCGGCAAATGCTGCAGCTCGGCACAGCTAGGCACAGGTCCCAGCAAGCCCGCCTCAGCATACCGGCACTTGGAGAACCACAAGTGCCAGCATGCCCGGACATTAAGAGGCCCTCTGGCACCTGTAGTCCACCTGTAAAGAAAATATTAAAATAAATACAAGACACAGTTTTAAAATAAATTTCATTATTCAGGGTCTTCACCTGGGAGGCGGCGGCCTTTAAGCTCTTTTGCATAGCCGCCGCCTGCCCAGGGCTTCTGGCGTCTTCACCTGGTGGGGGCGGCCTTTAAGCTCTTCTGCATAGCCGCCACCCATCCAGGACTTCCACGGCATCTTCTATCTTCAGAAGCTCTTCACTGCTCCTCCTCCTCCGTCGGACTGACAGCCGCTGCCTCGTGCTGACTTATATAAGTCAGCCTGAGGGGGTGGGGTGATGACGCGGCGAGCCGTGATTGGCTTGTGTCGGCCATCTTTCATTTAAACAAATGACGCTGTGGCGCCATTTTTTAAATGGGTATCGCTCCGCTGCCAAACTCTGCAGAATGGCAGGCAGGGATCTTGGATCCATGCCTGCCGCCACTGACACATGCCACCGCATCACGCTGCGTCTCGCCGCCCGTATCTCCGCCCCATCCCGCCGCATTCGCCTGCAGCCAGTGAGTGATGGCAGCAGATCCAGTGACGGATCACATCTGGCATCACTGACAGAGGCGTGATTTCATGGGTTGAAAGCACGTCCCTGTATGAAAGCGGCCCTTTAGTAGGTGTCGCTTTCCATTATAATTTCAATGGGCTTTTACTGCCCAAGGCTTGGCCCGCCCCCGCTCCTGCCCGCCCCCATTCCCATTAACAACGGGAGGCACCACTGTCAGTGCCTCAAAAACCCATTCTAGGAGTAAAAATGATTCGATTAATATAAAGGAGATACTTATGACACAGAATATGTGTCATAAGTATCTTTGTATTTTTTTAATCATTAATGACAGGGGAGGCACTGCCTCCTACCTCCCCTGCCTCCCTGACTGCACGTCCCTGGTGCGCATAGCCGCGTTGAGGGTGCACGATTACCTCAGATGTAGCCATGACCAGCGTGGCTACATCTGTATTTAGTATTGGATAAAAACAAACGTAATGATTAAAGCACAATATAATTCTCTTACACCTCTACACATTAATAAAAATGGATTAGCCTGCAATACTGGCATACTGGGATTTAGGCAGGCAGAGAGAGAGTAAAGGATTTAATTTGCAACATTACAGGCTCACCAAACAACTCCAAGGAGATGTCATAGGTGCGGCTGCACATAAAGAATTTACCTGTAATTAGGGACATTATAGGCCCATCTAGACAGCGCGCTGCAAATTTCTCCAATGGCCCATTTTCAGGCGCTTGTGGTTGTTAAGTAACGGTGCTGTCCTAGTAGGTGTGAGATTTTGTTTTAATCCAATACTATGCCATCCCCAAGGTCATAAGTCATATATTGTAATAGTCATGCTAAAAGTCTGCCGACGATTCGAACTAAGCTGCCCTAATCTTTGTTCAGTCACTAACCTTCTGCCAGTGTGCTATGCCGTCCCAGGCCTCTGAAGGCATATGTGAGAGACAGCAACAGCACAGCGCTGATATAGGCAGTTGCCATTATGACATCAGCATGACCTCACACACCCCACCAGACCGACCAAAACTGGTTATTTCTGATTTGAGGCCCCTGTTATCTTTTACTTGACTGACCTAAGGGAAATTAGAGTCATTGTTAAACAATCAATGTATCACAATATTGGAATTTGACGGCAGATAAGAACCGCTTGGCCCGTCTAATCTGCCCCCCCTTTTTTTTTCTTATAATATACTTGTCTCAAACCTTATTTGATCCTTATGTCATTGTAAGGATATCCTTATGTCTATCCCATGCATGTTTAAAGTGCTCTACTGTCTTAGCCTCTACCACCTCTGATGGGCGACTATTCCACTTGTCCACTACCCTTTCTGTGAAGTAATTTGTCCTCAAATGTCCCCTAAACCTCCCCCCTCCAGTCTCAGTGCCTGTCCTCGTGTACTATTTCTTCTCTCTCTCTCTCTCTCTCTCTCTATATATATATATATATATATATTGTGTCGGACTGGGGCATTATTGGCCCACCAGGGAATGCCATTATCCATTAAAGGGGACTATGTATGGGGGTGTGGACAGAAGAAGAGACGGTGGGGCCCCAGGCAGCGGGGCCTACTGGGGGGTTTGCCCTGTACCCGTGTGGGCCAGTCCAAACCTGAATTCCGGGAGAATCTAGGTATTGCTAATAGTCCTTCATCTACAGATCTTGGTAATCAAGTGGGGAGGTAAGGAATCAGAAACTGCTTCAGGTACCTTGGGCCCTTGTCATGTAGAGCTTTGAAAGGTAGTGAGCCAAACTTGAAAATGATTTGCCATCTTACAGACAGCCAGTGGAGGGAGTATGGGTGTTATGTGGCTGGAACGGGGTTGGTTAGTTAATAGCCTGGCAGCTGTGTTTTGTACCAGCTGTAAGCAGTGCAATTGTTTTGCTGGGAGACCAAGGTAGAGAAACAGGGGTTAAAGTGGGGGATGGGGTGGAACTGAGTTCCATCACCTCTGATGATAGGTGGAACTAGTTCCACCTCCTCCACAGACCTGCACAGTTATTCCAACAGAAAAGCCTGCCCCACCACCCATGTCAATAGATGATGTAGGTAGCAATAGTGTCACTGATAAGCTACTGCCACCTCCCCCTTCCTCAGCTCCTGGCAGATCCATGGTCCTCCTCCACCTGTGGCCCACCCCTCGAAGAGGAGCAAGCTCTTTGCATGCTAAAGATAAGGTAAGAGGAGGCTGGAGGGACACAGACACAGGGAAGCTGCTAGAGGGACACAGGGCATGGAGTTGCTGAAGTGACAGAGGCAGAGATTTGCATTGGGGCACTACTACTGTGGGCATTATGTGCACACAGGGCACTACTGTGTGCATTATTTGTATAAGTGGCACTTCTGTGGGCATTATGTCTATAAGCAGCACTTCTGTGGGCATTATGTGTATAAGCAGCACTTCTGTGGGCATTATGTGCAAGGGGCACTATTATTATGGGAATTGTATAAAAGGGGCACTATTGTAGGCACTGTGTATAAATGGTACTACTGTGTGGCAAAACATGTATAAGGGGTACCACTGAGTGACATAATGTGAATAAGGGGCATTACCATTTGGTAAAATATGAATCAGGGGCACTATGTGCGTTGTAATGTGAATAAGATTGTGCTACTGTGTGGTGACATCCTGTCGCTGATCGGCGAAGCCCGTTGTAGCCGTCCGCAATAGCCCGTTGTAGCCGTCTGACGCGCCAGCGCATTGCGATGCATAGACATGCGCAGTTCAGATCTGATCGCCCGCTGTGCGAAAGCGCACAGCAGTGTTCAGATCAGAATTAGGCCCTATATTAAGGTTACAGATACATGTTAGTTTTCTTTTGTGGTATAATTATTTGAAATAGCAGTTCTCTTAGAATGACCTTAGTAAAACACTTTTCTAGAAAGAGAAGCTTCTGCTCTTTGAAACTAGACAATTTGTGTTCCTACAGGGCAGGAGTGGGGAATGTCCGGCCTGCGGGTCGAATAAGGCCCGCAAAGCCGATTGATCCAGCCCGGCAAGGCTCACCTTACCGAGGGAGATGTTGGGTGACCGCTGAGATTGTGTTACCAGCGGGCACCGGCTCCTTGCCCTCAGTGGCAGCCGAAAGCCAGAGCTCACGCTAGAGCTCCAGCTTCCGGCTCTGACAGTGGGGGTCATTACGAGTTGATCGCTCGCTAGCAGTTTTTAGCAGCTGTGCAAACACTATGCTGCCGCCCACTGGGGAGTGTATCTTAGCTTAGCAGAAGTGCGAACACATGTGCAGCCGAGCTCTGCAAAAAAAGTTTGTGCAGTTTCAGAGTAGCTCTGAACTTACTCAGCGCTTGTGATCACTTCAGCCTACTTCATACACCCGCCCAGCGAACGCCCAGACACACCTGCGTTTTTGCAAACACTCCCTGAAAACGCTCAGTTGTCACCCAGTAACGCCCCCTTCCTGTCAATCATCTTGCAGCTGTCAGTGCGACTGAAAACTTTGCTACAACCTGTGCACAACCACAATGGGCTTTGTACCCATACGTCACGCGTGCGCATTGCGGCCCATACGCATGCGCAGTAATGCAGATTTTTAGCCTGATCGCTGCTCTGCGAACAACGGCAGCTAGCGATCAACTCGGAATGACCCCCAGTATGCGGCTGTGCGCTATGAGACGTTATGATGTCTCTCCCATAGTTCCGAGGAGCGGTACGGAAGTACAAACGGGGCTGGTATTGTGTTTTGTTGTTGTTTTTTTAATGTGCGTGTGTAAGCGGCGCTAGTAGAGGGGGCACATTTAATGGGGCATAACAAGTGACTGGGAGCATATCTAATGGGGGCATAACAAGTGACTGGGGGCATATCTAATGGGGCATAACAAGTGACTGGGGGCATATCTAATGGGGCATAACAAGTGACTGGGAGCATATCTAATGGGGCATATCAAGCGACAGGGGGCTTATCTAATGGTTCATAACAAGTGACTGGGGGCATAACAAGTGACTGGGGGCATATCTAATGGGGAATAATAACTGACTGGGGGCATATCTAATGGGGCATAACAACTGATTGGCGGTGTATGTACTGGGGTATAACAACTGACTGGGGGCATATGAAGCTCATTTTTCAATAATCCTTCTGCTGTTTCGAGACTTTAGCGCTGATTTCTTTTATGGTCCAGTCATGTGCCGCGGCTCTCAGGACTCTGCAGGTCAGTCGTTGGTCAAGTCCTAGGAAGCAGGTCAGATTCTGTACCGCAGATCACATCCAGCACTGTTTCATCACTTTTTCTTTATTGATACTGGTTTGTAAGTGAAAATAGATTAAAACTGTACGATATTATCCCCACTGTAGTTGTTTAGAATGTACTTAACATTTGTTTAGGTGGTCTCACAGCACTTGTATTTGTCTATTTTGCACAGAAACAAAGTCTGTGTCATTGGAACCCTTACCACAGCCCAGAGTTATCACATACCCCCTGAGGTGTCAGTAATCCTTGTGGGCTTCATATAAATATTTTATGCAATTCACAATATGTGCTTTCTATCTTCGGAGTATTAGAGAATTAATATAACTTTATTTTTTTCTTATTTTTTGGTCAGATAATTATTATTTTTTGGCAATTATTTCAAAATCTAACCGGATCCTTTTTTGCTATTTTCCACTTAGCTCACTTTAAATTTTTTATAAAGGAGAACATTTTCTGAAAGCAATTACAGAGCAAGACCATTTTCCTTACTACGTAAGCTGCAGAACTAGGTGTTCTGTTAGTTGCTTTTCTTTGTACCCTTGTATGCCTTACTGCCACGTTTTGCTAATCGCACAGTGTAAACTATGTAGTGCGCCCAACATGGCTGTCTCGCCTGGTACTCTCTTAGGATAAACAATTCATGCAGAGCTGGTCCTAACCAATATGATGCCCTAGGCAAGATTTTGGCTGGTGCCCCTAGCACCACCGCTAGTTCTGCCTCTGTCCCTACACCCTTTTCCCAGTACCATCACCCCGCACCCATAGCAGTCCTTATTTTGGTGTTCCTATACCCTATATTTTAAAAAGGAACAGTGCGCACATTCGACGCACAGCCCAAAAAGGGACGTGTTTTTGCTGGCAAGCGGCATGGCCACACAATAGTACCCCCAATTCAAATTATGCCACACAGTACTGCAACTTTATTCACATTATATCATGCGATAGTGTCCCTTATTCACGTTACATCACACAGTAGTACCAATTTACCTTATATACGTTACTGCTCACTGTAATGCCCCTTATTCATATTACACCACACCATCTTGCTCTTTATTCACATTACACCACAAAATAGTGCCCTTTCTATTAGTGATGAGCGGGTTCGGTTTCTCGGAAACCGAACCCCCCCGAACTTCACCCTTTTTACACGGGTCCGAGCCATACTCGGATTCTCCCGTATGGCTCGGGTAACCCGAGCGCGCCCGATCGTCATCATCCCGCTGTCGGATTCTCGCGAGATTCGGATTCTATATAAGCAGCCGCGCGTCGCCATCATTTTCACTCGTGCATTGGAAATGTTAGGGAGAGGGCATGGCTGGCGTCCTCTCCGTTATTGTTGAACTTGATTGTGCTGTGCACTATTGCTTAATTGTGGGGAGGGCTGGGGAGTAGCTGTATATAGGAGGAGTACAGTGCAGAGTTTTGCTGATCAGTGACCACCAGTTATCCGTTCTCTGCCTGAAAAAAACGCTCCATATCTGTGCTCACAGTGTGCTGCATATATCTGTGCTCACACTGCTTAATTGTGGGGACTGGGGAGCAGCTGTATTATATAGCAGGAGTACAGAGCAGAGTTTTGCTGACAGTGACCACCAGTATACGTTGTCTGCCTGAAAAACACTCCATATCTGTGCTCAGTGTGCTGCTTTATTGTGGGGACTGGGGACCACCAGTATAATATTATATAGGAGGAGTACAGTGCAGAGTTTTGCTGACCAGTGACCACCAGTATATAATATATAGCATTACGGTACAGTAGGCCACTGCTGTACCTACCTCTGTGTCGTCATTAAGTATACTATCCATCTACATTCTATACCTGTGGTGCATTTTAGTTTTGCAGTTTGCTGACACAGTGACCACCAGTATACTATATATAGCTGTACGGAAGGCCACTGCTGTACCTACCTCTGTGTCGTCATTAAGTATACTATCCATCTACATTCTATACCTGTGGTGCATTTTAGTTTTGCAGTTTGCTGACACAGTGACCACCAGTATACTATATATAGCAGTACGGAAGGCCACTGCTGTACCTACCTCTGTGTCGTCATTCATTAAGTATACTATCCATCTACATTCTATACCTGTGGTGCATTTTAGTTTTGCAGTTTGCTGACACAGTGACCACCAGTATACTATAGCAGTACGGAAGGCCACTGCTGTACCTACCTCTGTGTCGTCATTCATTAAGTATACTATCCATCTACATTCTATACCTGTGGTGCATTTTAGTTTTGCAGTTTGCTGACACAGTGACCACCAGTATACTATATATAGCAGTACGGTACGGAAGGCCACTGCTGTACCTACCTCTGTGTCGTCATTCATTAAGTATACTATCCATCTACATTCTATACCTGTGGTGCATTTTAGTTTTGCAGTTTGCTGACACAGTGACCACCAGTATACTATATATAGCAGTACGGTACGGAAGGCCACTGCTGTACCTACCTCTGTGTCGTCATTCATTAAGTATACTATCCATCTACATTCTATACCTGTGGTGCATTTTAGTTTTGCAGTTTGCTGACACAGTGACCACCAGTATACTATATATAGCAGTACGGTACGGAAGGCCACTGCTGTACTTACCTCTGTGTCGTCATTCATTAAGTATACTATCCATCTACATTCTATACCTGTGGTGCATTTTAGTTTTGCAGTTTGCTGACACAGTGACCACCAGTCTACTATATATAGCAGTACGGAAGGCCACTGCTGTACCTACCTCTGTGTCGTCATTCATTAAGTATACTATCCATCTACATTCTATACCTGTGGTGCATTTTAGTTTTGCAGTTTGCTGACACAGTGACCACCAGTATACTATAGCAGTACGGAAGGCCACTGCTGTACCTACCTCTGTGTCATCATTCATTAAGTATACTATCCATCTACATACTATACCTGTGGTGCATTTTAGTTTTGCAGTTTGCTGACACAGTGACCACCAGTATACTATATATAGCAGTACGGACGGCCACTGCTGTACTTACCTCTGTGTCGTCATTCATTAAGTATACTATCCATCTACATTCTATACCTGTGGTGCATTTTAGTTTTGCAGTTTGCTGACACAGTGACTACCAGTATACTATATATAGCAGTACGGAAGGCCACTGCTGTACCTACCTCTGTGTCGTCATTCATTAAGTATACTATCCATCTACATTCTATACCTGTGGTGCATTTTAGTTTTGCAGTTTGCTGACACAGTGACTACCAGTATACTATATATAGCAGTACGGTACGGAAGGCCACTGCTGTACCTACCTCTGTGTCGTCATTCATTAAGTATACTATCCATCTACATTCTATACCTGTGGTGCATTTTAGTTTTGCAGTTTGCTGACACAGTGACCACCAGTATATATAGCAGTACGGTACGGAAGGCCACTGCTGTACCTACCTCTGTGTCGTCATTCATTAAATATACTATCCATCTACATTCTATACCTGTGGTGCATTTTAGTTTTGCAGTTTGCTGACACAGTGACCACCAGTATACTAAATATAGCAGTACGGAAGGCCACTGCTGTACTTACCTCTGTAACATAGTAACATAGTAACATAGTATCTGAGGTTGAAAAAAGACAATTGTCCATCGAGTTCAACCTATTTGTGTTGTCCTATGCATGATGATTTGACTAAAATTTCTGACTGATGCTGCTGTCAGCCATTGCATTTTATCCCTATTTATAGTAACTATAATGCATGACTATGCACCATACCCCTGGATATCCTTATCCAATAGGAATTTATCTAACCCATTCTGTGTCGTCATTAAGTATACTATCCATCTACATTCTATACCTGTGGTGCGCCTCTTTTTTTCTTTGCATCATGTGCTGTTTGGGAACAATTTTTTTGAAGTGCCATCCTGCCTGACACTGCAGTGCCACTCTTAGATGGGCCAGGTGTTTGTGTCGGCCACTTGTGTCGCTTAGCTTAGTCACACAGCGACCTTGGTGCGCCTCTTTTTTTCTTTGCATCATGTGCTGTTTGGGGACTATTTTTTTGAAGTGCCATCCTGCCTGACACTGCAGTGCCACTCCTAGGTGGGCCAGGTGTTTGTGTCGGCCACTTGTGTCACTTAGCTTAGTCACACAGCGACTTTGGTGCGCCTCTTTTTTTCTTTGCATCATGTGCTGTTTGGGGACTGTTTTTTTTGAAGTGCCATCCTGCCTGACACTGCAGTGCCACTCCTAGATGGGCCAGGTGTTTGTGTCGGCCACTTGTGTCGCTTAGCTTAGCCATCCAGCGACCTCAGTGCAAATTTTAGGACTAAAAATAATATTGTGAGGTGTGAGGTGTTCAGAATAGACTGGAAATGAGTGGAAATTATGGTTATTGAGGTAAATAAAACTATGGGATCAAAATGACCCCCAAATTCTATGATTTAAGCTGTTTTTTAGGGTTTTTTGTAAAAAACACCCGAATCTAAAACACACCCGAATCCGACAAAATTTTTTCGGTGAGGTTTTGCCAAAACGCGTCCGAATCCAAAACACGGCCGCGGAACCGAATCCAAAACCAAAACACAAAACCCGAAAAATGTCCGGTGCACATCACTACTTTCTATACGTAAGACCACACAGTAGAGCACCTTATACACACAATGCCACACATTAGTAATGCCTTTATACACATAATACTTAGTGGATAACTTTGTGGGGTATCATCATACAACCCATTAAGAACCTAGCAATCTGGTGGACCATTATGCAATAGGTAGCATCTATCCTTGTGTATCTATGCCTATTTCCCTATAGATTGTAAGCTTGCGAGCAGGGCCTTCCTACCTCTATGTCTGTCTGTTTTTACCCAGTTTTGTTCTATTACTGTTGTTCTAATTGTAAAGCGCAACGGAATATGCTGCGCTATATAAGAAACTGTTAATAAATAAATAATAAATAAATAATACCACACAGTAAAGCCCCTAACACATATGACACACATTATTAATGTCATTATAAACATAATGCGCCTTACAACCTTTATTAATGCCCTTATACACATAATGTCCCTTACACATATGCCAAACATTATTGCACAACCAACCCACCCGCACACAACACTTACACAGCCGCTAAAACTGTGACCTCTGCCTCTCCTTGGATACAGATGTGTCCTTATACATCTTGCCTCAATGCGCCATGCAGCAGGAGATACCTGGCGTGAGTCAGCTGGCAGCTCTGCTAATGTCGGGTGCCTTTTTTTAATGAAAATGCATCTTATTGGCATTGCTATGTGGCTAGGATGCACAAGCAGCTTCTGCTGATTAAAATGATATGCAGCATGCCTATATACTGTGTGCAACTGTGGCTATATCTGCATACGAAATGCTACACACAGAATATAGGCATGCCGCATATCATTTTAATCAGCAGAAGCTGCTGGTGCCCCTAGGCATACCAAAAGCCCTAGGCATTTGCCTAGTTTGCCCATGCCTAGGGGTGGCTCTGAATACATGATTCTGAACTCTCCTAATATTTTTGTCGTCCCAAATATGTGTAATTTCTTCACCTTTTGAGAGGATTTATTAATAAAATAAAGACAACTTCAATCAAAATATATTTATAAAATAAATATCTATTTTTATTTTAAGTAAAATGCTGCCTGTTTTTTCTTCTTCTTCGTCTTCTTTTTATTACTATTATTTGTAATTATTATTATTATTTACTCTGCATAATAAAATAGGGAATGTTGGACTAAGATTGGTCCAGTAATCTTACAAACTTGTCCTATAAGAGGAACAAGATGACGTAAGCCTCATGACTCATGAAGTCATCCTTCAGCACTCAGGAGAGGAAAAAACCCCTTGTGGGGGAAACCTCTGGGGACCCATGGCTGAAGGACTGCCCGTCCCTCTAGGCATTAAGAGACTATGCAGAGTTTGTCCAGACCACTCTCCCACCCACTAACCTTGCCTAACCCAGTCATCCCTTCTGTCACCTCAAATCTGCTATTTTGACCTTTTACCCGTCCGCAGAAGAACGCACCTACACGTCAATGGTGAGAGAGTGAAAAAAGAGAGCAAGAGATGAATGGGAGTGAGGGGGGTGAAAGGGGGACAGTCATAACCACCATAGCATTCATTTCTGACTCTAACAGGGATTACAACTGTACAAATGTAGCCATTCTCATCGTGGCTACATCATATCGCGATTGCGCCTTTTTAGGCACGACCGCACCACGTACATCTGGACGTCTAAGAAGTGTGTGTGCCCCATACACATGGATGGGAGCGGCAAATGCTGCAGCTCGGCACAGGTCCCAGCAAGCCCTCCTCAGCATGCCGGCACTTGGAGAACCACAAGTGCCAGCATGCCCGGACAGTAAAGGGCCCTCTGGCACCTGTAGTCCACCTGTAAAGAAAATATTAAAATAAATACAAGACACAGTTTTAAAATACATTTTATTATTCAGGGTCTTCACCTGGGGGGCGGCGGCCTTTAAGCTCTTTTGCATAGCCGCCGCCTGCCCAGGGCTTCTGGCGTCTTCACCTGGTGGGCGGCGGCCTTTAAGCTCTTCTGCATAGCCGCCGCCCATCCAGGACTTCCACGGCGTCTTCTATCTTCAGGAGCTCTTCACTGCTCCTCCTCCTCCGTCGGACTGACAGCCGCTGCCTCACGCTGACTTATATAAGTCAGCCTGAGGGGGTGGGGTGATGACGCGGCGAGCCGTGATTGGCTAGTGTCGGCCATTTTTAATTTAAACAAATGACGCTGTGGCGCCATTTTTTAAATGGGTATCGCTCCGCTGCCAAACTCTGCAGAATGGCAGGCAGGGATCTTGGATCCATGCCTGCCGCCACTGACACCCGCCACCGCATCACGCTGCGTCCCGCCGCCCGCATCTCCGCCCCATCCCGCCACATTCGCCTGCAGCCAGGGAGTGATGGCATCAGATCCAGTGACGGATCCGCTGGCCAATCACATCTGGCATCACTGACAGAGGCGTGCTTTCATGGGTTGAAAGCACGTCCCTGTATGAAAGCGGCACTTTAGGAGGTGTCGCTTTCCATTATATTTTCAATGGGCTTTTACTGCCCAAGGCTTGGCCCGCCCCCGCTCCTGCCTGCCCACATTCCCATTACCAACGGGAGGCACCACTGTCAGTGCCTCCCAAACACATTCTAGGAGTAAAAATGATTCGATTAATATAAAGGAGATACTTAGTTATGACACAGAATATGTGTCATAAGTATTTTTGTATTTTTTTTAATCATTAATGACAGGGGAGGCACTGCCTCCTACCTCCCTGACTGCTTGTCCCTGGTGCGCATAACCGCATTGAGGGTGCACGATTACCTCAGATGTAGCCATGACCAGCGTGGCTACATCTGTATATAGTATTGGATAAAAACAAACGTAATGATTAAAGCACAATATAATTCTCTTACACCTCTACACATTAATAAAAATAGATCAGCCTGCAATACTGGCATACTGGGATTTAGGCAGGCAGAGAGAGAGTAAAGCATTTAATTTGCAACATTACAGGCTCACCAAACAACTCCAAGGAGATGTCATAGGTGCGGCTGCACATAAAGAATTTACCTGTATTTACCTCTAGACAGCGCGCTGCAAATTTCTCCAATGGCCCATTTGCAGGCGCTTGTGGTTGTTACGTAACGGTGTTGTCCCAGTAGGTTTGAGATTTTGTTTTAATCCAATACTATTGTGATCACCAGTAGAGTTCACACCCAGGTAAGTCAGTTATGGGTTTTCCTTTCTTGACTTTTAATCTTCACAGAGAGAAGAGTTAGATGGTCACGACACTCACTGTTGATCCGCTACTATGTGAGAATTACCTACCATGTGCTCTTCAAAGGTTCCCTGACGGGGTATCACCTAATAATTTAATTACAGTACAAACTTCAATAAACATGTATAAGAACTTAAAATAAAGGAGTTTTATTTTACTGGAATAACTCGGATTCGTTCGTCTTCTCCGACAGCAAGAAATAGAACAACCTAAATTGAAAGGTTAGTATAACGACATACTGCATATGGTTCTCAGAACAGTACAACATATAACAATATTCCTAACAGTATATATCTACTATTGGTTACTGGTACCTTAAGGGAAGGGGTTCCCCTAACACTTTGATAACTTAGTCCGAGTACTCTTACTACCTCGTTGGTGCACGTAAGATGGAGATGTTGTTCTAGTACTGGCGAGATAAAAGTCACTCTCAATTATGCAACTAAGCTATATCCTTCTGTTCCTGTCTCAGCAGTTAACCCCTGTAAGTCATCAACGGTAGCACTTGAATTTGATCCCAAATTCCTATCTTTCTATAATAACTTGTGAAGAGGGATAACGTCTTCCAGTGTCAATAACATGACGTATTGATAATCCTGTGCTTTTCCTAAGAACCTTCCGATATCGGAAAAGGGAGAGCATGCAATTAGTAGCTGTCTTCTCTTCTCTCTCTATACGTCCTCACTAGGTAAGCTCATTAGTTCTTTTGGTTTCCAATATCATCTTTATGCTGATGACACTCAAATCTATCTTTCCTCTCCAGACCTCTCCCCTACTCTCCTCACTCGTATCTCCAACTGTCTCTCTGCTATCTCTTCCTGGATGTCCCAGCGCTTTCTTAAACTTAACATGTCTAAGACCGAGCTGATCATCTTCCCTCCCTCCCGCATAACCTCACCTCCTACAATCTCATTATCTATTGATGGCACTACTATCTCCTCTACCCCCCAAGTGCGCTGTCTTGGAGTAATCCTTGACTTCTCCCTCTCCTTCAAACCTCACATTCAGCACCTCTCACAAACCTGCCGTTTTCATCTAAAAAATATTTCCAGGATCAGACCCTTTCTGACCCAGGATGCTACTAAGACTCTTATCCACTCACTGGTCATCTCCAGACTGGACTACTGTAATCTCCTCCTGACTGGCATTCCTGACAAATACCTCTCTCCACTCCAATCTATCCTCAATGCTGCTGCCCGGCTCATTTTCCTCACCAAACGCACTACGTCCACCTCTCCTCTCTTACTAGACCTTCACTGGCTCCCCTTCCCTTTCAGAATCCATTTCAAGCTTCTCACACTTGATTACAAAGCCCTCACCCACTCCTCTCCCATCTACATCTCTGATCTTATCTCGCTTTACACTCCCACCCGTCCTCTTCGCTCTGCTAATGCTCGCCGACTCTCCTGCCTACGGATTACTTCCTCCCACTCCTACCTCCAAGATTTTTCACGCGCTGCACCACTTCTCTGGAATTCCCTACCTCTCCCCCTCAGACTCTCCACCTCTCTACAAAACTTCAAATGGGCTCTCAGGACCCACTTCTACACCAAACCCAGCCAAATCTCATCCTAAACCTCTGTTCCACGCTCTCTATGTACCCCATCTGTCTCACCCCTGTCTGTCTACCCCTCCCCGTTAGAATGTAAGCTCTCACGAGCAGGGCCCTCTTCCCTCATGTGCTTACCCTTTTCTTACTTTAATAATCTTCAACTGCACCAAATCCAGCAGTCTTCTGCCACCTGATACTTATTCCAGTGTCATCTGCTGATGTAGCTATGTTTATTTACCCTGTACTTGTCCTATATTGTCGTCAACTGTAAGTTGCTGTTTTCTTGTTTGATTATTTGTTTATGTACTCTGTAATTGGGCACTGCGGGACCCTTGTGGCGCCATATAAATAAAGGATAATAATAAATAATAATAAAGTCTAGCTGACAATGAAGCAGTTAGTAGAGGCTTTGTAGACAGCAGTGTGATGCGTAGGATAAAAGCATACAGGGAAGCTTGCAGTATTATTTAAGCAGCCAGTGGCATTCCATTAAGCACACATAACAAGTTCCATCCCTATCGCCTGTCAATGATCCTGCCTGCACTGTTTAGGGTTAATCGCACTGGCACTAGGCTTCATAAGCATCAGTTCATTAAATGTTCACTGAGGTTGTCAGGACCTGACTGACAGTAACAATGTCTGGAGGTGGTTATGTAACACTGTATCTGTTATCTGCTCAATATATTGGGGCTGTGTCTCTGACAGGGCCGCTGTTGCTAGAGTTACATGACAGGTACCTTACAAAGCGTTCCAGTCCCGTAGCCACCCCGGCCGCTATATCCTTCCTGAGTGGGCTTAGTTTAAATTGTACGCCAGCTGATGGAGGCTTTCAAGCCCGCCTCCCGCTGCCACTCACCGATCCTGGCCGCCCCTTCTGACCGTGTCCTGTGAGGTGGCGCCGCCTCAGGTCCGCCCAGCGGGACGTCTTGCTGCTAAGGCCGGACCGAGGTTGCCGCCCACGGCCACCTGATGCGACGCTCCGGTCCGCCTTGTCTGGCCACACACTCCGGCGGCCTCAGTGATGCTGTCACTCACAGCCGCGCTGAGCTTCTCTGCAGGGATGCCTTCTCCGCTCCGTCCCGCGGGAGATGTTGATGCCGGGTCCCGCTGCCGCTCACTGCCCGTGTCTTTGCCGAAGCCTCGTCTCACCAGATGGCCACCTTAGGTTCCATCCCCGCAGCCGAGTGCCGCTGAATTCAGTAAGTCTTTTCCTTAACTCCCCGTCACCGGAGCGCAGGTCCTTTCTCTTCTTAATCTTTTCCACCGACGACACCAACCGTTCTTTGGCACATCTATATATATCCTTTTTTTCAAGGTACCCGGATCAGTCCCGCCAGACACATACCGCACGCGCTGGCTACCATAACACTGGCCTCGTGCTAGCACCCCTTCAACTAAGGGACAGTACAACAGTCTCTCCAGTCGGCATACAGGTCGACAGTGCAAACTCCCCTCCATGAGGGGGTTATTACCCAATAAAACTTCTCTCCATGAGAGTTAGCATCAATTCATAATAATATTCCTCGGTGAGGACATTTATATATATACCTGAACTTTTGCCTACATTTATTTATACTTTTATACCCCATATATACTTAGCAGGGCATCACATACTTCCCTGCTTGAAATGTGCGTGTCCTCACGCATTTATTTACCTCTTTAATAACAGGTTTCAACTAAAGTCTATCAATTAACTAAGTTACATTTGGTGTAACCTCAGTTACACATGTAGTAACTTTTAACATCTGTATCTGAGTGGTAACACTCCCTTTGTACTCCTCCCTGATCTCCTCAATTCAACTGGAGGATTAACCACATCATGACTATACTCTTCTAGAGCATCTGACAACATTGTGTAAGAATCAGAAGCGTCATAACTTTCTCTTCTCATTATGTCGGGTTGTACTTTTTCTGACGTAGGAGTAGTCTCCCCACTAGCGGGCCTACATTGAATTCCTACATTGTACAATACTGGCCAACACCATTGAAACACGTCCATAGCGTTACTAAAATCTGGATCAGAAGGTGAGATCAATCCCTCTGCCTTTTCTTCCTTGTCATCGTGATCCAGTAAAGTTGAGTTCGGACATTTTTTTAACATTTGGATTAAGGTTTGGTTCATTCTTTCGCACAACCCATTGCATTGTGGGTGGTATGCAGGGGTTCTTAACTTTTTGCACCCATACAGGTCACAGAGTTCTCTAAATAATCTGGATTCAAAAGCAGGGCCTTGATCTGTCAAGATGTTTTCTGGATAACCATAAGGCCGTACAAATGCTCTCCATAACAGTTCCGCAGTAGTCTTTGCCGACAGATCTCGCACCGGCAGAGCCACCGCAAACTTGGTGTAGTGATCTATCATTGTGATGGCATACTGATATCCAGTTCGGCTGGTTTCCAATTTCACATGGTCAATGGTAAGTATTTCCAGTGGATGATGACTAATAATGGGGTGAAGAAGTGCTTTCTGGTTGGAGGAGGCCTGCTTTCGAATGGTGCAGCTTTGACAGTTGGTGCACCAATCCTCAATGTCCTTTCTCATATTGGTCCAGAAGAACAGCTTCCTCAAGTGTGTCTCCAGTTTCTGAGTACTGAAATGTCCCGATTGGTCATGATACGCGTATAAGAGAGAATGTTTGTCTTCTGAAGGTATCACAATCTGTGTAACAGGACAATGTGTTTGAGGATTAACTCCGCGACGGATGATGAGACCCTTCCGTATCTGGAGACGTTCTCTTTGTCTCCAGAGTTTAAGGAGTTCAGGATCAGCAACCTGTCGTTCCTCTTTGGTCAAGATCATCCCGGTGAGTAAAAGAGATTTTAATCGCCTTAGAACAGGGCTCTTTTTCTGTATCTGTCTCCAGTCTTCCTCCAGCTCATCTTCTCGTAAAACTCGTAGTTCTGTTTCGGATGCAACTTTAGCCCTGGTGGATAATGCCTGCTGGCGTATTAACATAGCCCGGAAGGCTGGCATCTCCACCTCCTCCCATCCTTCTTCATCAGGTCCACTGTCTGACTTTCTCTGCAACCGTGATAGCGCCTCAGCATTCGTATTACTTTGACCACTCCGATACTTGATCGTAAATTGATAATTGGCCAACCGAGAAGCCCATCGCTGCTCCAGTGCTCCTAGATGAGCTGTCGGTAGATGGGATAAAGGATTGTTGTCAGTGAAAGCTACAAATGGAGTAGCAGCCAAATAGCTTTTGAATTTCTCCGTAACTGCCCACACTAAAGCTAAGAATTCCAATTTGAAGGCACTGTAATTGGCATCATTCCTTTCAGCTTTCTTCAAGCTTCGGCTAGCATAAGCAATGACACGTTCTTTTCCATTTTGATGTTGAGATAACACAGCCCCGAGGCCCTGATTACTGGCATCTGTGTACAAATGGAAAGGCTGACTATAGTCCGGGTATGCTAGTATGGGCAGCTTGGTCAGCAAGCTTTTTAATTTATCGAAGGCAACTTGTTGAGTCTGAGTCCATTCTACTTGAACGTTTCTGCCATGTTGATTCTTAGACACCTCAAACTCGTATAGCCCCATGGGAGTGGTGAAGGCTGTTTTTTCTCTATCGCCAGGGGCCATTTGAATCTGCCAATACCCGCTTGTTAGGTCCAGAGTTGAGAAATAAGTGGCAGATTTCAGAGCCACCAACGACTCCTCAATTCTTGGTAGCGGATAGGCATCTTTGTGTGTTACCTGGTTCAATTTCCTATAGTCAACACAGAAACGTAAGTTGCCATCTTTTTTTCCTGACTAAGACTATTGGTGCAGCCCAAGGACTGTGACTTTCACTAATTACACCAGATGCCTCCATCTCTTCCAGCATTTGACGAACTGGTTGATACAATGTTGGAGCAAGCGGTTGGTATCGTTCTTTAATAGGTGGTGCACTTCCCATAGGGATATAATGTTGAATCTGATCAACCTTCCCAAAGTCAGCTGGATTCTTGCTGAAGGTGGCAGCATTTTCCTGTACTACCCGCAGAACTCCTAATTTCAACTCGTCCGGGGTGTCTTTGTCTCCAATGTGGATCTCTTGCCACCAGCTGTGTTCTTCACCTCCCTCCATCTCGTTGGATAGCTGATCGGTTTGGTTATTCAAGGACGTAATGTCCACCACATCCTGAAAGGTTGCCCATAATAACTTAGCGACAACTTGATAACGGTATATTTTAACAGGATGATCGTGTGGATTGAGAATCCTTACAGGCACTCTTCCGCCTTCTACAGTTACTAGAGTTCGTGCGACCACTATGTCATTCCTACTGGAAATGGGGCACGGCTCAACAATAGCATCGTAATTCTATCCTTGAGGTCCACACTTAGCTTTTCCCCAAATTATAGTTTCTGAATTAGGTTGTATAATAATGGGCCTCCGGTCCGTGGTTTTCACTTTGCTCACTTCTCCGCTAACATTAATAAATCGTTGATGACCTTGAAGTGTTCTAATGGTCCTATGCAAAGCCCGTTGACAAGCGGATGGCGTGTGGATTAGTTCTACTCGTAGAGCCGCGATCAATTCGTCCGGACATTGTTGTAACACATTCATTCCCACTATGATGGGAGGTACAGTGGGGTCCTGTATATCAGTGATGAGACAGCCCTGTCTTGATAATCGGGCCTGTCCGATTTGAAAGTCCAATTCACAGTATCCCTGACAGGAGATACTTAGCCCATTGCTAGCAACAAGTCGTTGCCAAGCCGGTGGTGGTGGTAAAATTCCCAACCTCCCCAATACTGACGGAAAGTATTCTGCTGAATGGTGGTAACCTGGGAACCTGTATCTAAAGTAGCGGGTACTTGTACCCCGTCAATCCAGATGTTGACAACGGGGAGCTGCCCTATATATCGTGGGGACCATTCTTCTGGAGTAAGACCTATTCCGCATATTCCCCCCGAGGGTTGGTCTCCGGCCTCGGGGCCTCGGCGTTTAAAGGCTCTTCTTGCCGGCATACCCTCTCCACATGTCCACTCCGATTACACTTCTGACAAATGGGACGTCCTTGTGAGTCGAATCTGTCTGTGGGCCTACGACCCCTTCCTTGCGATGGCTCCCACCAGTCATTTCTTGTCCCTCGTCGACCTCGTCCCCAGTTCGATTCAGTCCGAGTTGGTGGGGTCTGTTTGGCGAGTCTTTGTAGTTCTCTGTTCACTGCAGCCATCCCAACTGTAAGGTCTTCTATTTGGCCTTTCAATGTGAGGACCGTATCGGAACTAGGAGTTTGCATACTCTGCAGTGTAGTCTTCTTTAGGTTTACTGCCTCAATGGGTGAGTGTCCAGAGACGCCGATCTCATCTGACCGTTCTTGATACCCCGGCATTTCTGAGAAAGACACCTTCCTTGGGTGATGTGGGACCAATCACCTTTACAGCCGCTTCTTTGAAATCCAGAAAAGAGGCAGTATTTTTCTGCATCCTCAAAAGTTTAAGTTGCATCCTGACACTTTCACAATGTACACCGTCAATGAATTGATTCACCAAAACCTCATCGACTTCTTTTATTTCTGTAGTGTCCATTTCTTGAACATCTCGTAGTGCTTCCTGCAAACTCAACGAAAAGTCTCATAACGACTCCCCAGACAGCTGTTTGCGCGAATAAAAACGTGATTTCAACTCCGAAAGGGTACTAATGTCGAACGTGGTTGCCAAACGCTGGAACACTTGATCTACAGTTTTCCGCTCTTCCAAGGGCCACGATAGTACCTCCCGTAAGGCTGACCCTTTCAGTTGACCAATCAAGATTTCTACTTGCTGCAGGTTGGTTAACGTATAAAGTCTAAACATAGCCTGTAGCTTCTTCTTGAATTCCGTCAACGTGTTTGGACCCTTTCCTGAATAAGTGGGCAACCACGGGGCCCCGAAATAGTAGGGGAGGGTAATAGGACTTACATTGGCCATGGGTGCCGGTGCGCTTGCCGCGCTTGATGTGCTGGTGCCGCTTGCCTCGCCCGTTGTGCTGATGTCGGTTGTCGCTGGTTTGTTGTCCGTTGCACTTGCTGTGCTTGTTGTCGCTTGTTCATTGTCCGACATGGTTTTTCCTGTTCGCGATCCTGTTCGTGGGACGCCAATTTATGTGATCACCAGTAGAGTTCACACCCAGGTAAGTCAGTTATGGGTTTTCCTTTCTTGACTTTTAATCTTCACAGGGAGAAGAGTTAGATGGTCATGACACTCACTGTTGATCCGCTACTATGTGAGAATTACCTACCACGTGCTCTTCAAAGGTTCCCTGACGGGGTATCACCTAATAATTTAATTACAGTATAAACTTCAATAAACATGTATAAGGACTTAAAATAAAGGAGTTTTATTTTGCTGGAATAACTCGGATTCGTTCTTCTTCTCTGACAGCAAGGAATAGAACATCTTAAATTGAAAGGTTAGTATAACGACATACTGCATATGGTTCTCAGAACAGTACAACATATAACAATATTCCTAACAGTATATATCTACTATTGGTTACTGGTACCTTAAGGGAAGGGGTTCCCCTAACACTTTGATAACTTAGTCCGAGTACTCTTACTACCTCGTTGGTGCACGTAAGATGGAGATGTTGTTCTGGTACTGGCGAGATAAAAGTCACTCTCAATTATGCAACTAAGCTATATCCTTCTGTTCCTGTCTCAGCAGTTAACCCCTGTAAGTCATCAACGGTAGCACTTGAATTCGATCCCAAATTCCTATCTTTCTATAATAACTTGTGAAGAGGGATAACGTCTTCCAGTGTCAATAACATGACGTATTGATAATCCTGTGCTATTCCTAAGAACCTTCCGATATCGGAAAAGGGAGAGCATGCAATTAGTAGCTGTCTAGCTGACAATGAAGCAGTTAGTAGAGGCTTTGTAGACAGCAGTGTGATGCGTAGGATAAAAGCATACAGGGAAGCTTGCAGTATTATTTAAGCAGCCAGTGGCATTCCATTAAGCACACATAACAAGTTCCATCCCTATCGCCTGTCAATGATCCTGCCTGCACTGTTTAGGGTTAATCGCACTGGCACTAGGCTTCATAAGCGTCAGTTCATTAAATGTTCACTGAGGTTGTCAGGACCTGACTGACAGTAACAATGTCTGGAGGTGGTTATGTAACACTGTATCTGTTATCTGCTCAATATATTGGGGCTGTGTCTCTGACAGGGCCGCTGTTGCTAGAGTTACATGACAGGTACCTTACAAAGCGTTCCAGTCCCGTAGCCACCCCGGCCGCTATATCCTTCCTGAGTGGGCTTAGTTTAAATTGTACGCCAGCTGATGGAGGCTTTCAAGCCCGCCTCCTGCTGCCACTCACCGATCCTGGCCGCCCCTTCTGACCGTGTCCTGTGAGGTAGCGCCGCCTCAGGTCCGCCCAGCGGGACGTCTTGCTGCTAAGGCCTGACCGAGGTTGCCGCCCACGGCCGCCTGATGCGACGCTCCGGTCCGCCTTGTCTGTCCAAACACTCTGGCGGCCTCAGTGATGCTGTCACTCACAGCCGCGCTGAGCTTCTCTGCAGGGATGCCTTCTCCGCTCCGTCCCGCGGGAGATGTCGATGCCGAGTCCCGCTGCCGCTCACTGCCCGTGTCTTTGCCGAAGCCTCATCTCACCAGATGGCCACCGGAGGTTCCATCCCCGCAGCCGAGTGCCACTGAATTCAGTAAGTCTTTTCCTTCACTCCCCGTCACCGGAGCGCAGGTCCTTTCTCTTCTTAATCTTTTCCACCGACGACACCAACCGTTCTTTGGCACATCTATATATATCCTTTTTTTCAAGGTACCCGGATCAGTCCCGCCAGACACATACCGCACGCGCTGGCTACCATAACACTGGCCTCGTGCTAGCACCCCTTCAACTAAGGGACAGTACAACAGTCTCTCCAGTCGGCATACAGGTCGACAGTGCAAACTCCCCTCCATGAGGGGGTTATTACACAATAAAACTTCTCTCCATGAGAGTTAG
Source organism: Pseudophryne corroboree (assembly GCF_028390025.1). Taxonomy (NCBI): domain Eukaryota; kingdom Metazoa; phylum Chordata; class Amphibia; order Anura; family Myobatrachidae; genus Pseudophryne; species Pseudophryne corroboree. The sequence goes on along the minus strand of NC_086454.1, from coordinate 121,396,170 downwards.
CATCAATTCATAATAATATTCCCCGGTGAGGACATTTATATATATACCTGAACTTTTGCCTACATTTATTTATACTTTTATACCCCATATATACTTAGCAGGGCATCACACTATGCTATCCCCAAGGTCATAAGTCATATATTATAATAGTCATACTAAAAGTCTGCCGACGATTCGAACTAAGCTGCCCTAATCTTTGTCCAGTCACTAACCTTCTGCCAGTGTGCTATGCCGTCCCAGGCCTCTGAAGGCATATGTGAGAGACAGCAACAGCACAGCGCTGATATAGGCAGTTGCCATTATGACATCAGCATGACCTCACACACCCCACCAGACCGACCAAAACTGGTTATTTCTGATTTGAGGCCCCTGTTATCTTTTACTTGACTGACCTAAGGGAAGTTAGAGTTATTGTTAAACAATCAATGTATCACAATATTGGAATTTGACGGCAGATAAGAACCACTTGGACCTTCTAGTCTGCCCCCCTTTTTTTTTTCTTACCATATATTTATCTCAAACCTTATTTGATCCTTATGTCTTTGTAAGGATATCCTTATGTCTATCCCATGCATGTTTAAAGTGCTCTACTGTCTTAGCCTCTACCACCTCTGATGGGAGGCTATTCCACTTATCCACTACTCTTTCTGTGAAGTAATTTGTCCTCAAATGTCCCCTGAACCTCCCCCCTCCAGTCTCAGTGCCTGTCCTCGTGTACTATTGCTTCTCTCTCTCTCTATATATATATATATATATATATATATACAGTGTCGGACTGGGGCATGATGGGCCCACCAGGGAATGCCGTTATCCATTATAGGGGCCTATGTATGATGGTGTGGACAGAAGAAGAGGCGGTGGGGCCCCAGGCAGCGGGGCCTACTGGGGGTTTGCCCTGTACCCCTGTGGGCCAGTCCAAACCTGAATTCTGGGAGAATCTAGGTATTGCTAATAGTCCTTCATCTACAGATCTTGGTAATCAAGTGGGGAGGTAAGGAATCAGAAGCTGCTTCAGGTACCTTGGGCCCTGGTCATGTAGGGCTTTGAAAGGTAGTAAGCCAAACTTGAAAATGATTTGCCATCTTACAGACAGCCAGTGGAGGGAGTATGGGTGTTATGTGGCTGGAACGGGGCTGGTTAGTTAATAGCCTGGCAGCTGTGTTTTGTACCAGCTGTAAGCGGTGCAATTGTTTTGCTGGAAGACCAAGGTAGAGAAGCAGGGGTTAAAGTGGAGGACGGGGGCGATGGGGTGGAACTGAGTTCCATCACCTCTGATGATAGGTGGAACTAGTTCCACCTCCTCCACAGACCTGCACAGTTATTCCAACAGAAAATCCTGCCCCACCACCCATGTCAATAGATGATGTAGGTAGCAATAGTGGCACTGATAAGCTACTGCCACCTCCCCCTTCCTCAGCTCCTGGCAGCTCCATGGTCCTCCTCCACCTGTGGCCCACCCCTCGAAGAGGAGCAAGCTCTTTGCATGCTAAAGATAAGGTAAGAGGAGGCTGGAGGGACACAGAGACACAGGGAAGCTGCTAGAGGGACACAGGGCATGGAGTTGCTGAAGTGACAGAGGCAGAGATTTGCATTGGGGCACTACTACTGTGGGCATTATGTGCACACAGGGCACTACTGTGTGCATTATATGTATAAGTGGCACTTCTGTGGGCATTATAACTATAAGCAGCACTTCTGTGGGCATTATGTGCAAGGGGCACTATTATTATGGGAATTGTATAAAAGGGGCACTACTGTAGGCACTGTGTATAAATGGTACTACTGTGTGGCATAACATGTATAAGGGGTACCACTGAGTGACATAATGTGAATAAGGGGCATTACTATGTGGTAAAATATGAATCAGGGGCACTATGTGCGTTGTAATGTGAATAAGATTGTGCTACTGTGTGGTGACATCCCGTCGCTGATCGGCGAAGCCCGTTGTAGCCGTCCGCAATAGCCCGTTGTAGCCGTCCGACGCGCCAGCGCATTGCGATGCATAGACATGCTCAGTTCAGATCTGATCGTCCGCTGTGCGAAAGCGCACAGCAGTGTTCAGATCAGAATTAGGCCCTATATTAAGGTTACAGATACATGTTAGTTTTCTTTTGTGGTATAATTATTTGAAATAGCAGTTCTCTTAGAATGACCTTGATAAAACACTTTTATAGAAAGAGAAGCTTCTGCTCTTTGAAACTAGACAATTTGTGTTCCTACAGGGCAGGGGTGGGGAACGTCCGGCCTGCGGGTCGTATAAGGCCTGCAAAGCCGATTGATCCAGCTTGGCCAGGCTCACCTTACCGAGGGAGATGTTGGGCGTCAGCTGAGATTGTGTTACCAGCGGGCACCGGCTCCTTGCCCTCAGTGGCAGCCGAAAGCCGGAGCTCACGCTAGAGCTCCAGCTTCCGGCTCTAACAGTGGGGGTCATTACGAGTTGATCGCTCGCCAGCAGTTTTTAGCAGCTGTGCAAACGCTATGCTGCCGCCCACTGGGGAGTGTATTTTAGCTTAGCAGAAGTGCGAACGCATGTGCAGACGAGCTCTGCAAAAAAAGTTTGTGCAGTTTCAGAGTAGCTCTAAACTTACTCAGCGCTTGCGATCATTTCAGCCTACTTCATATACCCGCCCAGCGAACGCCCAGTCACGCCTGCGTTTTTTCAGACACACCTGCGTTTTTGCAAACACTCCCTGAAAACGCTCAGTTGTCACCCAGTAACGCCCCCTTCCTGTCAATCATCTTGCAGCCATCAGTGCGACCCATACGCATGCGCAGTAATGCATATTTTTAGCCTGATCGCTGCTCTGCGAACAACGGCAGCTAGCGATCAACTCGGAATGACCCCCAGTGTGCGGCTGTGCGCTATGAGACGTTATGACGTCTCTCCCATAGTTCCGAGGAGCGGACTGCCAGGCGGTGTGCAGCGGTACGGAAGTATAAACGGGGCTGGTGAGTATTGTGTTTTGTTGTTGTTATTTTAATGTGCGTGTGTAAGCGGCGCTACAAGAGGGGGCATATCTAATGGGGCATAACAAGTGACTGGGGGCATATCTAATGGGGCATAACAAGTGACTGGAGGCATATCTAATGGGGCATAACAAGTGACTGGGGGCATATCTAATGGGGCATAACAAGTGACTGGGGGCATATCTAATGGGGCATAACAAGTGACTGGGGGCATATCTAATGGCGCATATCAAGCGACTGGGGGCTTATCTAATGGTTCATAACAAGTGACTGGGGGCATAACAAGTGACTGGGGGCATATCTAATGGGGCATAATAACTGACTGGGGGCATATCTAATGGGGCATAACAACTGATTGGGGGTGTATGTACTGGGGTATAACAACTGACTGGGGGCATATGTACTGGTGGCATGTCTACTGGGTCATAACAACTGACTGTGGGTATATCTACTGGGGGCATTACTACTGGGGCATATCTACTGGGACCATAACTACTGACTGGGGGCATAATTCCTGGGGACATAACTACTGGGGGGCAGGCTAATTTTTAAGTTGATAATTTTTGTATGGCCCTCGAAGGATTTTATAAATATCCAAATGACCCTTGGTAGAAAAAGGGTTCCCCACCCCTGCTATAGGGGCTGCTTCAGTAAGGCTTAGCACTGGTTTTGCCTATTATACTGACCATAAATAATTTGAATTGGACCTAGACCACCAACCCAGGACACCACTACAAGTGCTTAGAGACAACCACTGAGGGAATAGATGTTTGTATGAAGCTTATATTTCAATAATCCTTCTGCTGTTTCGAGACTTTAGCGCTGATTTATTTTATGGTCCATTCATGTGCCGCGGCTCTCAGGACTCTGCAGGTCAGTCGTTGGTCAAGTCCTAGGAAGCAGGTCAGATTCTGTACCGCAGATCACATCCAGCACTGTTTCATCACTTTTTCTTTATTGATACTGGTTTGTAAGTGAAAATAGATTAAAACTGTACGATATTATCCCCACTGTAGTTGTTTAGAATGTACTTAACATTTGTTTAGGTGGTCTCACAGCACTTGTATTTGTCTATTTTGCACAGAAACAAAGTCTGTGTCATTGGAACCCTTACCACAGCCCAGAGTTATCACATACCCCCTGAGGTGTCAGTAATCCTTGTGGGCTTCATATAAATATTTTATGCAATTCACAATATGTGCTTACTATCTTCGGAGTATTAGAGAATTAATATAACTTTATTTTTTTCTTATTTTTTGGTCAGATAATTATTATTTTTTGTCAATTATTTCAAAATCTAACCGGCACCTTTTTTTTTGCTATTTTCCACTTAGCTCACTTTAAATTTTTTATAAAGGAGAACATTTTCTGAAACCAATTACAGAGCAAGACCATTTTCCTTACTATGTAAGCTGCAGAACTAGGTGTTCTGTTAGTTGCTTTTCTTTGTACCCTTGTATGCCTTACTGCCACGTTTTGCTAATCGCACAGTGTAAACTATGTAGTGCGCCCAACATGGCTGTCTCGCCTGGTACTCTCTTAGGATAAACAATTCATGCAGAGCCGGCCCTAACCAATATGATGCCCTAGGCAAGATTTTGGCTGGTGCCCCTAGCACCAGCGCTAGTTCTGCCTCTGTCCCTGCACCCTTTTCCCAGTATCATCACCCCGCACCAATAGCAGTCCTTATTTTGGTGTTCCTATACCCTATATTTTAAAAAGGAACAGTGCACACATTCGACGCACAGCCAAAAAAGGGACGTGTTTTTGCTGGCAAGCGGCATGGCCACACAATAGTACCCCCAATTCAAATTCTGCCACACAGTACTGCAGGTTTATTCACATTATATCATGCGATAGTGTCCCTTATTCACGTTACATCACACAGTAGTACCAATTTACCTAATATACGTTACTCCTCACAGTAGTGCCCCTTATTCATATTACACCACACCATTTTGCTCTTTATTCACATTACACCACAAAATAGTGCCCTTTCTATACGTAACACCACCCAGTAGAGCACCTTATACACATAATGCCACACATTAGTAATGCCTTTATACACATAATACCACACAGTAAAGCCCCTAACACATATGACACACATTATTAATGTCATTATAAACATAATGCGCCTTACACATTATGCCAACCTTTATTAATTCCTTTATACACATAATGTCCCTTACACATATGCCAAACATTATTGCACAACCAACCCACCCGCACACAACACTCACACAGCCGCTAAAACTGTAAACTCTGCCTCTCCTTGGATACAGATGGGTCCTTATACATCTTGCCTCAATGCGCCATGCAGCAGGAGATGCCTGGCGTGAGTCAGCTGGCAGCTCTGCAAATGTCGGGTGCCTTTCTTAATGAAAATGCATCCTATTGGCATTGCTATGTGGCTAGGATGCACAAGCAGCTTCTGCTGATTAAAATGATAAGCAGCATGCCTATATACTGTGTGCAACTGTGGCTGTATCTGCATACAAAATGCTACACACAGAATATAGGCATGCCGCATATCATTTTAATCAGCAGAAGCTGCTGGTGCCCCTAGGCATACCAAAAGCCCTAGGCGTTTGCCTTGTTTGCCTATGCCTAGGGGTGGCTCTGAATACATGATTCTGAACTCTCCTAATATTTTTGTCGTCCCAAATATGTGTAATTTCTTCACCTTTTGAGAGGATTTATTAATAAAATAAAGACAACTTCAATCAAAATATATTTAAAAAATAAATATCTATTTTTATTTTAAGTAAAATGCTGCCTGTTTTTTCTTCTTCTTCCTCTTCTTCTTCTTTGTCTTCTTATTATTACTATTATTTGTAATTATTATTATTATTTACTCTGCATAATAAAATAGGGAATGTTGGACTAAGATTGGTCCAGTAATCTTACAAAGTTGTCCTATAAGAGGAACAAGATGACGTAAGCCTCATGACTCATGAAGTCATCCTTCAGCACTCAGGAGAGGAAAAACCCCCTTGTGGGGGAAACCTCTGGGGACCCATGGCTGAAGGACTGCCCGTCCCTCTAGGCATTAAGAGACTATGCAGAGTTTGCCCAGACCACTCTCCCACCCACTAACCTTGCCTAACCCAGTTATCCCTTCTGTCACCTCAAATCTGCTATTTTGACCTTTTACCCATCCGCAGAAGAACGCACCTACACGTCAATGGTGAGAGAGTGAAAAAAGAGAGCAAGAGATGAATGGGAGTGAGGGGGGTGAAAGGGGGACAGTCATAACCACCATAGCATTCATTTCTGACTCTAACAGCAAGCCATCCTCAGCATGCCGGCACTTGGAGAACCACAAGTGCCAGCATGCCCGGAAAGTAAGGGGCCCTCTGGCACCTGTAGTCCACCTGTAAAGAAAATATTAAAATAAATACAAGACACAGTTTTAAAATAAATTTTATTATTCAGGGTCTTCACCTGGGAGGCGGCGGCCTTTAAGCTCTTTTGCATAGCCGCCGCCTGCCCAGGGCTTCTGGCGTCTTCACCTGTGGTAGGCGGTGGCCTTTAAGCTCTTCTGCATAGCCGCCGCCCATCCAGGACTTCCACGGCGTCTTCTATCTTCAGGAGCTCTTTACTGCTCCTCCTCCTCCGTCGGACTGACAGCCGCTGCCTCGCGCTGACTTATATAAGTCAGCCTGAGGGGGTGGGGTGATGACGCGGTGAGCCGTGATTGGCTTGTGTCGGCCATCTTTAATTTAAACAAATGACGCTGTGGCGCCATTTTTTAAATGGGTATCGCTCCGCTGCCAAACTCTGCAGAATGGCAGGCAGGGATCTTGGATCCATGCCTGCCGCCACTGACACATGCCACCGCATCACGCTGCGTCCCGCCGCCCGCATCTCCGCCCCATCCCGCCGCATTCGCCTGCAGCCAGTGAGTGATGGCAGCAGATCCAGTGATGGATCCACTGGCCAATCACATCTGGCATCACTGACAGTGGCATGCTTTCATGGGTTGAAAGCACGTCCCTGTATGAAAGCGGCACTTTAGTAGGTGTCGCTTTCCATTATATGTTCAATGGGCTTTAACAGCCCAAGGCTTGGCCTGGCCCCGCTCCTGCCCGCCCCCATTCCCATTAAAAAACGGGAGGCACCACTGTCAGTGCCTCCCAAACCCATTCTGGGAGTAAAAATGATTCGATTAATATAAAGGAGATACTTATGACACAGAATATGTGTCATAAGTATCTTTGTATTTTTTTAATCATTAATGACAGGGGAGGCACTGCCTCCTACCTCCCCTGCCTCCCTGACTGCACGTCCCTGGTGCGCATAGCCGCGTTGAGGGTGCACGTTTACCTCAGATGTAGCCATGACCAGCGTGGCTACATCTGTATATAGTATTGGATAAAAACAAACGTAATGATTAAAGCACAATATAATTCTCTTACACCTCTACACATTAATAAAAATGGATCAGCCTGTAATACTGGCATACTGGGATTTAGGCAGGCAGAGAGAGAGTAAAGGATTTAATTTGCAACATTACAGGCTCACCAAACAACTCCAAGGAGATGTCATAGGTGCGGCTGCACATAAAGAATTTACCTGTAATTAGGAATATTATAGGCCCATCTAGACAGCCCGCTGCAAATTTCTCCAATGGCCCATTTGCAGGCGCTTGTGGTTGTTAAGTAACGGTGCTGTCCCAGTAGGTGTGAGATTTTGTTTTAATCCAATACTATGCTATCCCCAAGGTCATAAGTCATATATTATAATAGTCATGCTAAAAGTCTGCCGACGATTCGAACTAAGCTGCCCTAATCTTTGTCCAGTCACTAACCTTCTGCCAGTGTGCTATGCCGTCCCAGGCCTCTGAAGGCATATGTGAGAGACAGCAACAGCACAGCGCTGATATAGGCAGTTGCCATTATGACATCAGCATGACCTCACACACCCCACCAGACCGACCAAAACTGGTTATTTCTGATTTGAGGCCCCTGTTATCTTTTACTTGACTGACCTAAGGGAAGTTAGAGTCATTGTTAAACAATCAATGTATCACAATATTGGAATTTGACGGCAGATAGGAACCACTTGGCTCGTCTAGTCTGCCCCCCCTTTTTTTTTTTTACCATATATTTATCTCAAACCTTATTTGATCCTTATGTCTTTGTAAGGATATCCTTATGTCTATCCCATGCATGTTTAAAGTGCTCTACTGTCTTAGCCTCTACCACCTCTGATGGAAGGCTATTCCACTTGTCCACTAGCCTTTCTGTGAATTAATTTGTCCTCAAATGTCCCCTGAACCTCCCCCCTCGTGTACTATTGCTTCTCTCTCTCTCTCTCTCTGTCTCTCTCTCTCTCTCTCTATATATATATATATATACAGTGTCGACCTGGGGCATGATGGGCCCAACAGGGAATGCCGTTATCCATTATAGGGGCCTATGTATGGGGGTGTGGACAGAAGAAGAGGCGGTGGGGTCCCAGGCAGCGGGGCCTACTGGGGGTTTGCCCTGTACCCCTTTGGGGCAGTCCAAACCTGAATTCCGGGAGAATCTAGGTATTGCTAATAGTCCTTCATCTACAGATCTTGGTAATCAAGTGGGGAGGTAAGGAATCAGAAGCTGCTTCAGGTAGTTGCTTTACTTTGTACCCTTGTATGCCTTACTGCCACATTTTGCTAATCGCACAGTGTAAACTATGTAGTGCGCCCAACATGGTTGTCTCGCCTGGTACTCTCTTAGGATAAACAATTCATGCAGAGCCGGCCCTAACCAATATGATGCCCTAGGCAAGAATTTGGCTGGTGCCCCTAGCACCACCGCTAGTTCTGCCTCTGTCCCTGCACCCTTTTCCCAGTACCATCACCCCGCACCCATAGCAGTCCTTATTTTGGTGTTCCTATACCCTATATTTTAAAAAGGAACAGTGCGCACATTCGACGCACAGCCCAAAAAGGGACGTGTTTTTGCTGGCAAGCGGCATGGCCACACAATATTACCCCCAATTCAAATTATGCCACACAGTACTGCAACTTTTTTCACATTATATCATGCGATAGTGTCCCTTATTCATGTTACATCACACAGTAGTACCAATTTACCTTATATACGTTACTCCTCACAGTAGTGCCCCTTATTCATATTACACCACACCATCTTGCTCTTTATTCACATTACACCACAAAATAGTGCCCTTTCTATACGTAACACCACACAGTAGAGCACCTTATACACATAATGCCACACATTAGTAATGCCTTTATACACATAATACCACAGTAAAGCCCCTAACACATATGACACACATTATTAATGTCATTATAAACATAATGCGCCTTACACATTATGCCAACCTTTACTAATGCCCTTATACACATAATGTCCCTTACACATATGCCAAACATTATTGCACAACCAACCCACCCGCACACAACACTCACACAGCCACTAAAACTGTGACCTCTGCCTCTCCTTGGATACAGATGTGTCCTTATACATCTTGCCTCAATGCGCCATGCAGCAGGAGATGCCTGCGTGAGTCAGCTGGCAGCTCTGCTAATGTTGGGTGCCTTTTTTTAATGAAAATGCATCTTATTGGCATTGCTATGTGGCTAGGATGCACAAGCAGCTTCTGCTGATTAAAATGATATGCAGCATGCCTATATACTGTGTGCAACTGTGGCTGTATCTGCATACGAAATGCTACACACAGAATATAGGCATGCCGCATATCATTTTAATCAGCAGAAGCTGCTGGTGCCCCTAGGCATACCAAAAGCCCTAGGCATTTGCCTAGTTTGCCTATGCCTAGGGGTGGCTCTGAATACATGATTCTGAACTCTCCTAATATTTTTGTCGTCCCAAATATGTGTAATTTCTTCACCTTTTGAGAGGATTTATTAATAAAATAAAGACAGCTTCAATCAAAATATATTTTAAAAAAAATATCTATTTTTATTTTAAGTAAAATGCTGCCTGTTTTTTCTTCTTCTTCCTCGTCTTCTTCTTCTTCTTCTTCTTTGTCTTCTTATTATTACTATTATTTGTAATTATTATTATTATTTACTCTGCATAATAAAATTGGGAATGTTGGACTAAGATTGGTCCAGTAATCTTACAAAGTTGTCCTATAAGAGGAACAAGATGACGTAAGCCTCATGATTCATGAAGTCATCCTTCAGCACTCAGGAGAGTGTTTCCCTTGTGGGGGAAACCTCTGGGGACCCATGGCTGAAGGACTGCCTGTCCCTCTAGGCATTAAGAGACTATGCAGAGTTTGCCCAGACCACTCTCCCACCCACTAACCTTGCCTAACCCAGTTATCCCTTCTGTCACCTCAAATCTGCTATTTTGACCTTTTACCCGTCCGCAGAAGAACGCACCTACACGTCAATGGTGAGAGAGTGAAAAAAAAAGAGAGCAAGAGATGAATGGGAGTGAGGGGGGTGAAAGGGGGACAGTCATAACCACCATAGCATTCATTTCTGACTCTAACAGGGATTACAACTGTACAAATGTAGCCATTCTTGTCGTGGCTACATCATATCGCGATTGCGCCTTATTAGGCATGACCGCACCGCGTACGTCTGGACATCTAAGAAGTGTGTGTGCCCCATACACATGGATGGGAGCGGCAAATGCTGCAGCTCGGCACAGCTAGGCACAGGTCCCAGCAAGCCCTCCTCAGCATGCCGGCACTTGGAGAACCACAAGTGCCAGCATGCCCGGACAGTAAGGGGCCCTCTGGCACCTGTAGTCCACCTGTAAAGAAAATATTAAAATAAATACAAGACACAGTTTTAAAATAAATTTTATTATTCAGGGTCTTCACCTGGGAGGCGGCGGCCTTTAAGCTCTTTTGCATAGCCGCCGCCTGCCCAGGGCTTCTCGCGTCTTCACCTGGTGGGTGGCGGCCTTTAAGCTCTTCTGCATAGCCGCCGCCCATCCAGGACTTTCACGGCGTCTTCTATCTTCAGAAGCTCTTCACTGCTCCTCCTCCTCCGTCGGACTGACAGCCGCTGCCTCGCGCTGACTTATATAAGTCAGCCTGAGGGGGTGGGGTGATGACGCGGCGAGCCCTGATTGGCTTGTGTGAATATGAATACAAAAATAAATAATAATAATAATAAATGAATATGAACAAAAATAAGAAGAGGAGGAAAGAGAGGTGGAAGATCAAACCCCCCCAAAAAGGAAAGCTCTTCCGAATCAGGACAAAACAAGACAGAGGTCATTAACCTTTCAAAGAAGGAACTTTCTACAGCTGAGATCTCGGTTTTAGATAAAGGCCTCAAATTCGCTCCTGAAGAAAATGTGAACAAATTTGATCTATTTATTGATTTAAACAAATTTGTAAGAAAATTAACTGTCCAAAGACACTTCCTCAAGAACCAAGTAACCAAGTTATCTTATGTACCTAAAGAAAGACCTATAGTATCCCTCCTGTCTAAATTTGATCCCGTCGAATCGAAAGGCAATTATTTAGAAATATTCTATGAATCAGTAAGGGATGAGTTTAGAACTATGAAGGTATACAATAAAAAGTATAATCACAACCTTAGTTCTCATGAGATGAGAGCTATTAAAGGTATTAAAAAAGATCAAAAAGTCATTGTTAAAGCAGCTGATAAGGGTGGGTCGGTCGTTCTATTGGACCGATCATCCTATACAGATGAAGCCTATAGAATCCTGAATGATTTTACCACTTATGAAAAATTGGACCATAGTCCCCTGATTGAGTTTCAGGAATTTTTACAGAAATTATTATTTAAGGCGTACAATTATAAGCTAATTTGTAAGGAAGAACTAGATTACCTTAATCAGTGCCAGATTTAGGTCCTCATGGGCCTGGAGCTGAAATCTAAGAAGGGCATATTGTGTGCCGCTACAAGGGGTGTGACCAGCATTGTGGGGGTGTGGCTACTGGTATGGGGGTGTGAACAGTGCTGTGTATATATATATATATATATATATATATATATATTTATTTATTTTTGTGTGCGTGTGTGTGTGTGTATAGATAGATAGATAGATAGATAGATAGATAGATAGATAGATAGATAGATAGATGTATGTGTGTTTGAAACAGAAAAATCTCAGTGCTTTACTTATATTACAATAGTTATTTCATTAGGGAAGGAAAAAGAGGAAAGAACAGTGGAAGATGGGAGGAAGACAGGAGGAAGAACAGTATCTAAATGGGAGGAAGATGGGAGAGCGACAGGGAGAAGAACAGGGGCTAGATGGGTGGAAGACGGGAGGGATACAGTAGGAGATCGGAGGGAGAAAGTAAGATGGCAAGAAAAAAGGAGGGAGATAGATGGGAGAAAAGGGGAAGATGGGAGGCACAAGGGAGATGGGAGGAAGAACAGGGGCTAGATGGGAGGAAGACGGGAGAGACAGGGAGAAGAATGGGGGCTAGATGGGAGGCAGACGGGAGAGAGACAGGGAGAAGAACAGGAGCTAGACTGGAGGAAGGCTGGAGAGAGACAGGGAGAAGAGCAGAAGCTAGATGGGAGGAAGACGGGAGACAGACAGGGAGAAGAACAGGGTCTAGATGGGAGGAAGACGGGAGACAGACAGGGAGAAGAACAGGGGCTAGATGGGAGGAAGATGGGAGATAGACAGGGAGAAGAACAGGGTCTAGATGGGAGGAAGATGGGGGACAGACAGGGAGAAGAACAGGGGCTAGATGGGAGGAAGACGAGAGAGAGACAGGGAGAAGAACAGGGGCTAGATGGGAGGAAGACAGGAAAGAGACAGGGAGAAGAATAGGGGCTAGATGAGAGGAAGACGGGAGAGAAACAGGGAGAATAGGGGCTAGATGGGAGGAAGACGGGAGAGAGACAGGGAGAAGAATAGGGACTAGATGAGAGGAAGACTGGAGAGAGACAAGGAGAAGAATAGGGGCTAGATGGAGGAAGACGGGAGAGAGACAGAGAGAAGAACAGGGGCTAGACGGGAGAAAGGCTGGAGAGTGACAGGGAGAAGAACAGAAGCTAGATGGGAGGAAGACGGGAGACAGACAGGGAGAAGAACAGGGTCTAGATGGAAGGAAGATGGGAGACAGACAGGGAGTAGAACAGGGGCTAGATGGGAGGAAGACGGGAGATAGACAGGGAGAAGAACAGGGTCTAGATGGGAGGAAGATGGGAGACAGACAGGGAGAAGAACAGGGGCTAGATGGGAGGAAGACGGGAGAGAGACAGGGAGAAGAACAGGGGCTAGATGGGAGGAAGACAGGAAAGAGACAGGGAGAAGAAAAGGGACTAGATGAGAGGAAGACTGGAGAGAGACAAGGAGAAGAATAGGGGCTAGATGGGAGGAAGACGGGAGAGAGACAGGGAGAAGAATAGGGACTAGATGAGAGGAAGACTGGAGAGAGACAAGGAGAAGAATCGGGGCTAGGTGGGAGGAAGACGGGAGAAATACAGGGAGAAGAATAGGGACTAGATGAGAGGAAGACGGGAGAGAGACAGGGAGAAGACCGGGCTAGATGGGAGGAAGACGGGAGAGAGACAGGGAGAAGAATAGGGGCTAGATGGGAGGAAGACAGGAGGGATACAGGGGGAAGAACAGTAGGAGATCGAAGTGAGAAGGTAAGATGGCAGGAAGAAGGAAGGGAGACAGCTGGGAGAACAGGGGAAGATGGAAGGCACAAGGGGGATTGGAGGAAGATCAGGTGCTAGATGGTTGGAAGACAGCAGGAGATATGGGGAAGAACAATGGAAGATGGGAGGAAGATAGGGGGAAGAGCAGTCTGGTGTTCTGGTGAGGGGATCAGCCTGTTGACAGGGGAGGAGGGGTATTAGCCTGGTGACAAGGGGAAAAGGGGGATTAGCCTGGTGAGAAAGGGGGGATTAGCATGGGGGGGGGGTTTGGAGGGGGGGTTTACCTGGTGACAGGGGGAGGAAGGGTGTTATGTCTGGAGGGGGGTTAGCCTGGTGACAGGGGGAGGAGGGGGATTATGCTGGTGAGGGAGGGGGGTTAGCCTAGTGACAGGGGGAGGAGGGGGATTAGTTTGGTGAGGGGGGGTTAGCCTGGTGACAGGGAGAGGAGGGGAATTTGCCTAGTGACAGGTGGAGGAGTGAGAATTAGCCTGGTGAGAGAGAGGAGTGGGGATTCATTTGTTGAAGGGGGTGTGTTAGCCTGCTAACAGAAGGAGGGGGGTTAGGCTGGTGAGGGGGGTTAACCTGATGAGGGGCGGAGGCGTGATTACTTTGGGGAGGTGGGTGGGTTAGCTTGGTGACAGGGGGAGGATGGGGATTAGTTTGCTGTGGGAGTTAACCTGGTGACATGGGGAGGAGGGGAGATTAGGCTGGTGAGGGGGGTGGAGTGGGGATTAGCCTGGTAACAGGGGCAGGAGGTGTGATCAGTCTGGAGGGTGGGTTAACCTGGTGACGGGGGGGGGGGGTGGAGGGGATTAGCCTGGTAAGAGGGTGAGGTATGGGGGATTAACCTAGTAACAGTGGGAGGAGGGGTTAGCCCATTCACTTGCGCTGCTGCTGCATACTATATTCTGTATATTACCTGTCACTGCCAGATGGTGGCTCCGGTTGGGGCTCCAGGTTATCTGGTTTACCAGGACCAGACACAGATTCAGTAACACGGAAGGCCCAGCCTTCCGCGGCCGCCAATCGCCGCACATACGTGGGCCGCCCTGCGTGTAGAGGGAGCCACTTATGGGCAGGAACCCTGCGGGAGCCGTCAAAGCCGGGGATGCAGCTTGGCGGCCTTCCAGATAGGCGGGGGGTGTGGTCCAGGCTGCCCGGCGCCCCTCTCACTGCCGCTTTGTAATAATAGGGCCGGCCTTGGTCCCCTGCCACTCATCCCCTACATTACGGCGGTGCCGGCAGCAGAGCAGTGCAGCTGGTTGCTAGTGCCGCAGGATCCTTTCTAGCGCCCAGCAGCAGATAGAGCTAAGGCGGGGTGGATCTGCAGCTGTGCCAACCAGACCGCAGCGTCACTAGCAGGCTGTTGTAGCAGGATTGTGTTTCCGGTTTACAACAAGTGGCTGTGGGCCTATTTTGCTGATGGGCCTGGAGCTGCAGCTCCATCAGCCCCATTGTTAATTCGGCCCTGACCTTAATACCATACAGCCAACTATACCAGTGTTCTACCAGTTACCTAAGGTCCATAAAGACAGGTATCATCCACCATGTCACCCAATAATCGGGGGGGGCGGGGGGGGTAGATTCCCTCGCAGCCAATCTTTCCCACTATGTGGACATTAAATTACAACCTTATGTAAAAAAACTCTAGGTCGTATCTTAAAGATTCGGCTAATGTCCTTAGATTATTGAATGATTATGTGTGGACTGAGGGAGACTGTTGGATTACAGTGGATGCCCAGGCACTGTACTCTTCAATTCCCCATGGGAAGGGGATTGAAGCAGTCAATAGTGTACTAAGGAATGACTCCACCAATTCCACTGAGGAAGTTTCTTTCATTTTAGAGTGCATTAAGTTCATATTGGAGCATAATTTCTTTGAATTCAGTGGCTCTTATTTCCTTTAGAAACAAGGGACAGCCATGCGTACTAAGTTTGCACCTTCCTACGCTAACATTTTCATGAGTGAATGGGAGGGGAAATACATCTATGGTACAACTTATGAAAAAAGCCATATTAAATATTACCATAGGTATATAGATGACCTCCTATTTATTTGGCGAGGTGATGACCCTAGTATCATGGAATTTATTTATTTGAACATTAATGATGTGAACTTAAAGTTCACACACAAATTTAACAGGAATTTGATTGAATATCTAGATCTTGAATTAGAAGGATCACAATCTGGAAATGTCATCACCAGAACCTTCTTTAAGGAAGTGGACGCGAATAGCTATATTCCCATATCCAGCTGCCATTATCACACATGGAAGGAGAGGGTGCCATATTCCTAATTCTTGAGAATTAGGAGGAATTGTTGCAGATTAACCGACTATTGGTCACAAACTGATATTCTTAAAGATAGATTCATAGAACGGGGTTATAACTAGAGATGTGCACTTGAAATTTTTCGGGTTTTGTGTTTTGGTTTTGGGTTCGGTTCCGCGGCCGTGTTTTGGGTTCGACCGCGTTTTGGCAAAACCTCACCGAATTTTTTTTGTCGGAATCGGGTGTGTTTTGGATTTGGGTGTTTTTTTCAAAAAACCCTAAAAAACAGCTTAAATCATAGAATTTGGGGGTCATTTTGATCCCAAAGTATTATTAACCTCAAAAACCATAATTTCCACTAATTTTCAGTCTATTCTGAACACCTCACACCTCACAATATTATTTTTAGTCCTAAAATTTGCACAGAGGTCGCTGGATGACTAAGCTAAGCGACCCTAGTGGCCGACACAAACACCTGGCCCATCTAGGAGTGGCACTGCAGTGTCAGACAGGATGGCACTTGAAAAAAATAGTCCCCAAACAGCACATGATGCAAAGAAAAAAAGAGGCGCAATGAGGTAGCTGTGTGACTAAGCTCAGCGACCCTAGTGGCCGACACAAACACCTGGCCCATCTAGGAGTGGCACTGCAGTGTCACGCAGGATGGCCCTTCCAAAAAACACTCCCCAAACAGCACATGACGCAAAGAAAAAAAGAGGCGCAATGAGGTAGCTGTGTGAGTAAGCTAAGCGACCCTAGTGGCCGACACAAACACCTGGCCCATCTAGGAGTGTCACTGCAGTGTCAGGCAGGATGGCCCTTCCAAAAAACACTCCCCAAACAGCACATGACGCAAAGAAAAAAAGAGGCGCAATGAGGTAGCTGTGTGAGTAAGCTAAGCGACCCTAGTGGCCGACACAAACACCTGGCCCATCTAGGAGTGGCACTGCAGTGTCACGCAGGATGGCCCTTCCAAAAAACACTCCCCAAACAGCACATGACGCAAAGAAAAAAAGAGGCGCAATGAGGTAGCTGTGTGAGTAAGCTAAGCGACCCTAGTGGCCGACACAAACACCTGGCCCATCTAGGAGTGGCACTGCAGTGTCACGCAGGATGGCCCTTCCAAAAAACACTCCCCAAACAGCACATGACGCAAAGAAAAATGAAAGAAAAAAGAGGTGCAAGATGGAATTGTCCTTGGGCCCTCCCACCCACCCTTATGTTGTATAAACAGGACATGCACACTTTAACCAACCCATCATTTCAGTGACAGGGTCTGCCACACGACTGTGACTGAAATGACGGGTTGGTTTGGACCCCCACCGAAAAAGAAGCAATTAATCTCTCCTTGCACAAACTGGCTCTACAGAGGCAAGATGTCCACCTCATCATCATCCTCCGATATATCACCGTGTACATCCCGCTCCTCACAGATTATCAATTCGTCCCCACTGGAATCCACCATCTCAGCTCCCTGTGTACTTTGTGGAGGCAATTGCTGCTGGTCAATGTCTCCAAGGAGGAATTGATTATAATTCATTTTAATGAACATCATCTTCTCCACATTTTCTGGAAGTAACCTCGTACGCCGATTGCTGACAAGGTGAGCGGCGGCACTAAACACTCTTTCGGAGTACACACTTGTGGGAGGGCAACTTAGGTAGAATAAAGCCAGTTTGTGCAAGGGCCTCCAAATTGCCTCTTTTTCCTGCCAGTATAAGTACGGACTGTCTGACGTGCCTACTTGGATGCGGTCACTCATATAATCCTCCACCATTCTTTCAATGGGGAGAGAATCATATGCAGTGCCAGTAGACGACATGGCCGTAATCGTTGGCAGGTCCTTCAGTCCGGACCAGATGTCAGCATCAGCAGTCGCTCCAGACTGCCCTGCATCACCGCCAGCGGGTGGGCTCGGAATTCTGAGCCTTTTCCTCGCACCCCCAGTTGCGGGAGAATGTGAAGGAGGAGATGTTGACAGGTCGCGTTCCGCTTGACTTGACAATTTTCTCACCAGCAGGTCTTTGAACCCCAGCAGACTTGTGTGTGCCGGAAAGAGAGATCCAAGGTAGGTTTTAAATCTAGGATCGAGCACGGTGGCCAAAATGTAGTGCTCTGATTTCAACAGATTGACCACCCGTGAATCCTTGTTAAGCGAATTAAGGGCTCCATCCACAAGTCCCACATGCCTAGCGGAATCGCTCTGTGTTAGCTCCTCCTTCAATGTCTCCAGCTTCTTCTGCAAAAGCCTGATGAGGGGAATGACCTGACTCAGGCTGGCAGTGTCTGAACTGACTTCACGTGTGGCAAGTTCAAAGGGCAGCAGAACCTTGCACAACGTTGAAATCATTCTCCACTGCGCTTGAGACAGGTGCATTCCACCTCCTATATCGTGCTCAATTGTATAGGCTTGAATGGCCTTTTGCTGCTCCTCCAACCTCTGAAGCATATATAGGGTTGAATTCCACCTCGTTACCACTTCTTGCTTCAGATGATGGCAGGGCAGGTTCAGGCGTTTTTGGTGGTGCTCCAGTCTTCTGTACGTGGTGCCTGTACGCCGAAAGTGTCCAGCAATTCTTCTGGCCACCGACAGCATCTCTTGCACGCCCCTCTCGTTTTTTAAATAATTCTGCACCACCAAATTCAAGGTATGTGCAAAACATGGGACGTGCTGGAATTTGCCCATATTTAATGCACACACAATATTGCTGGCGTTGTCCGATGCCACAAATCCACAGGAGAGTCCAATTGGGGTAAGCCATTCCGCGATGATCTTCCTCAGTTGCCGTAAGAGGTTTTCAGCTGTGTGCGTATTCTGGAAACCGGTGATACAAAGCGTAGCCTGCCTAGGAAAGAGTTGGCGTTTGCGAGATGCTGCTACTGGTGCCGCCGCTGCTGTTCTTGCGGCGGGAGTCCATACATCTACCCAGTGGGCTGTCACAGTCATATAGTCCTGACCCTGCCCTGCTCCACTTGTCCATATGTCCGTGGTTAAGTGGACATTGGGTACAGCTGCATTTTTTAGGACACTGGTGACTCTTTTTCTGAGGTCTGTGTACATTTTCGGTATCGCCTGCCTAGAGAAATGGAACCTAGATGGTATTTGGTACCGGGGACACAGTACCTCCAACAAGTCTCTAGTTGGCTCTGCAGTAATGATGGATACCGGAACCACGTTTCTCACCACCCAGGATGCCAAGGCCTCAGTTATCCGCTTTGCAGCAGGATGACTGCTGTGATATTTCATCTTCCTCGCAAAGGACTGTTGGACAGTCAATTGCTTGGTGGAAGTAGTAAAAGTGGTCTTACGACTTCCCCTCTGGGATGACCATCGACTCCCAGCAGCAACAACAGCAGCGCCAGCAGCAGTAGGCGTTACACGCAAGGATGCATCGGAGGAATCCCAGGCAGGAGAGGACTCGTCAGAATTGCCAGTGACATGGCCTGCAGGACTATTGGCATTCCTGGGGAAGGAGGAAATTGACACTGAGGGAGTTGGTGGGGTGGTTTGCGTGAGCTTGGTTACAAGAGGAAGGGATTTACTGGTCAGTGGACTGCTTCCGCTGTCGCCCAAAGTTTTTGAACTTGTCACTGACTTATTATGAATGCGCTGCAGGTGACGTATAAGGGAGGATGTTCCGAGGTGGTTAACGTCCTTACCCCTACTTATTACAGCTTGACAAAGGCAACACACGGCTTGACAAATGTTGTCCGCATTTCTGTTGAAATACTTCCACACCGAAGAGCTGATTTTTTTGGTATTTTCACCAGGCATGTCAATGGCCATATTCCTCCCACGGACAACAGGTGTCTCCCCGGGTGCCTGACTTAAACAAACCACCTCACCATCAGAATCCTCCTTGTCAATTTCCTCCCCAGCGCCAGCAACACCCATATCCTCCTCATCCTGGTGTACTTCAACACTGACATCTTCAATCTGACTATCAGGAACTGGACTGCGGGTGCTCCTTCCAGCACTTGCAGGGGGCGTGCAAATGGTGGAAGGCGCATGCTCTTCACGTCCAGTGTTGGGAAGGTCAGGCATCGCAACCGACACAATTGGACTCTCCTTGTGGATTTGGGATTTCGAAGAACGCACAGTTCTTTGCTGTGCTTTTGCCAGCTTGAGTCTTTTCATTTTTCTAGCGAGAGGCTGAGTGCTTCCATCCTCATGTGAAGCTGAACCACTAGCCATGAACATAGGCCAGGGCCTCAGCCGTTCCTTGCCACTCCGTGTGGTAAATGGCATATTGGCAAGTTTACGCTTCTCCTCCGACAATTTTATTTTAGATTTTTGAGTCCTTTTTTTACTGATATTTGGTGTTTTGGATTTTACATGCTCTGTACTATGACATTGGGCATCGGCCTTGGCAGACGACGTTGATGGCATTTCATCGTCTCGGCCATGACTAGTGGCAGCAGCTTCAGCACGAGGTGGAAGTCGATCTTGATCTTTCCTATTTTTGGAACCTCAACATTTTTGTTCTCCATATTTTAATAGGCACAACTAAAAGGCACCTCAGGTAAACAATGGAGATGGATGGATACTAGTATACTTATGGATGACGAGCGACTGCCGACACAGAGGTAACTACAGCCGTGGACTACCGTACTGTGTCTGCTGCTAATATAGACTGGATGATAATGAGATAAAATTAAAATATATATATATATCACACTAGTACTGCAGCCGGACAGGTATATATTATGTAATGACGGACCTGCTGGACACTGTCTGTCAGACTCAGCACTGCAGACTCCTAAAGTAAGCTACTAGTATCAAGAAGATAGAAAAAAAAAAACACGGGTAGGTGGTATACAATTATGGATGGACGAGCGACTGCCGACACAGAGGTAGCTACAGCCGTGGACTACCGTACTGTGTCTGCTGCTAATATAGACTGGATGATAATGAGATAAAATTAATATATATATATATATCACACTAGTACTGCAGCCGGACAGGTATATATTATGTAATGACGGACCTGCTGGACACTGTCTGTCAGACTCAGCACTGCAGACTCCTAAAGTAAGCTACTAGTATCAAGAAGATAGGAAAAAAAAAACCACGGGTAGGTGGTATACAATTATGGATGGACGAGCGACTGCCGACACAGAGGTAGCTACAGCCGTGGACTACCGTACTGTGTCTGCTGCTAATATAGACTGGATGATAATGAGATAAAATTAAAATATATATATATATCACACTAGTACTGCAGCCGGACAGGTATATATTATGTAATGACGGACCTGCTGGACACTGTCTGTCAGACTCAGCACTGCAGACTCCTAAAGTAAGCTACTAGTATCAAGAAGATAGAAAAAAAAAAAACCACGGGTAGGTGGTATACAATTATGGATGGACGAGCGACTGCCGACACAGAGGTAGCTACAGCCGTGGACTACCGTACTGTGTCTGCTGCTAATATAGACTGGATGATAATGAGATAAAATTAAAATATATATTTATATCACACTAGTACTGCAGCCGGACAGGTATATATTATGTAATGACGGACCTGCTGGACACTGTCTGTCAGCACTGCAGACTCCTAAAGTAAGCTACTAGTATCAAGAAGATAGAAAAGAAAAAAAAACCACGGGTAGGTGGTATACAATTATGGATGGACGAGCGACTGCCGACACAGAGGTAGCTACAGCCGTGGACTACCGTACTGTGTCTGCTGCTAATATAGACTGGATGATAATGAGATAAAATTAAAATATATATATATCACACTAGTACTGCAGCCGGACAGGTATATATTATGTAATGACGGACCTGCTGGACACTGTCTGTCAGCACTGCAGACTCCTAAAGTAAGCTACTAGTATCAAGAAGATAGAAAAGAAAAAAAAACCACGGGTAGGTGGTATACAAATATGGATGGACGAGCGACTGCCGACACAGAGGTAGCTACAGCCGTGGACTACCGTAATGTGTCTGCTGCTAATATAGACTGGATGATAATGAGATAAAATTAAAATATATATATATCACACTAGTACTGCAGCCGGACAGGTATATATTATGTAATGACGGACCTGCTGGACACTGTCTGCAGAATGCGTTTATAAAAACACCACACGACGAGTGTTTAACTTTTTCAGGCAGACAATCACAATATACTGGTGGTCAGCAGACAATCACAATACTGGTGGTCAGTGGTCACTGGTCAGTCACACTGGCAGTGGCACTCTGGCAGCAAAAGTGTGCACTGTACTTAAAATATGTACTCCTGCTATAACTGCTCCCCAGACTCCCCCACAATTAAGCTGTGTGAGCAGTGAGCACTCAGCACAGTCAGATAATGATATACAGTATTACATATGATGCAGCACACTGGGCTGAGCACAGATATGGTATGTGACTGTGTCACACTGTGTATCGTTTTTTTTTCAGGCAGAGAACGGATTAATTAAACTGGTGGTCACTGGTCACACTATCAGCAGCAAGTAGTACTCCTCCTAATAATATGCTCCCCAAAATTTGTGTCTCTCTCTAGTACTCTAGTCTAAACGGAGAGGACGCCAGCCACGTCCTCTCCCTATCAATCTCAATGCACGTGTGAAAATGGCGGCGACGCGCGGCTCCTTATATAGAATCCGAGTCTCGCGATAGAATCCGAGCCTCGCGAGAATCCGACAGCGGGATGATGACGTTCGGGCGCGCTCGGGTTAACCGAGCAAGGCGGGAAGATCCGAGTCGCTCGGCCCCGTGTAAAAAAAACCTGAAGTTCGGGCGGGTTCGGATTCCGAGGAACCGAACCCGCTCATCACTAGTTATAACCCCGGATCTATTGAAGAAGCCAGAGTGAAGGCCTCACTCAGGGACAGGAATGAATTGGTTCAGGAGAAGGCAGTTACCGTGAACAGTTCTCAGCAATATAATAGACCTTTCATTACAAAATACTGTCGTGACACAGGAAAAATTAGAAGAATCATGGAAAGGCAATGGGGAATATTACTAAAAGACCCCATTTTGGGGCCTAGTCTTCTTAGAAGACCCAATATGGTGTATAAGAAAGCCAACAACTTTAAGAACTTGTTGGCTCCTAGTCAGTTGAAGCCAATCAAGGATACTGACATTCCCACTACAACAAAATTTGGTAATCAAGGAGGTTGTTTCCCATGCCAACATTGCATATGTTGCAAGCATTGTTAGGATCTCCTGCTCTGTGCTGCCACGTCGCCATGGCAACTGGGAGGCAAGTGTTAGCGAAGTAACCTGAGCGCAGCTGATACTCCGGTCCGGGTTTTTACTGTGTAGTGGTTACAGGCTCTGTGCACGGCAGGGAATCCGGCGCTGGTTTTGTGCTCACAGTCTGTGAGGTCTGAGTGGGGCGTGGACAGCACCTGCTATATAAACCATCCTCTCAGGCTAGGCAAATGCTGCTGAATCTTTGTTTGTTAGTCAGTTCCAGAGAGTTAGCTAGTACTGTGTGACTTTGTATTTACTTGTTGCTTACTGCGAATAGGCCTTGGGATTCGGTACTTAATTCTGCCAATCCGGACCTAGCAGTAAGACTGGAGTCAGTTGTTTGACCTGCTGGGGTTCTTTTGCTATTCTGTGAACCCAGCAGGTTTGCGGCTGTACTCTCAGACCTGCTTGCTTAATCCTCCCTCACTGTGCAGGGCGTCCAGGTGTCAGTTTAGTGGCAGTAAGCTGAACCTGTGCCCTGCAAGTGGGGGTTAGGATTGTGGATACTCTCCTTGTGTCTATATTTCTATCTCTGACCAAGGAGTTTATTCCCACACCCGTTGGTAACCCTTTGGGGTTTTCTCTGTTGCTCTTAGCAACATCATTTCAGGTGCTCCACATGTGAAATCACTACACATCGCTTCATTGTCCGCTCTATTCCATCTGAGCATTCCTGACACTAGGGAGACACCCAATTCCTGAGCCTTTGGGCTTCTCCGTTCACTTTGTGTTTATTAGTTATTCCATCACCTCCTGTGTATGTTATGTTATACTGTCTGTGAGTTCGTTTGCTTCGCTTCCCTCTCTGTTCATACACCGGTATACTCCTGTTAGCACTGGTGTGCGTAACATATTCAGCAGCCCTACTTCTGTTGAAATTTTGTGGGAATATGGAGCATACCCCTCAAAATACTTTGCAACAGGTGGTCGATCAGGTGCAGGTCCTGACTCGACAATTTAATGAGATGTCCATTAAAATGAACACCCCGCAGGCCGCTAGCGGAGCTCCCGCAGCAGCAGCGGCAAGTTCAGGGGTTAAGGAGCCGAAAGTAAATCTCCCGGATCGTTTTTCTGGAGATCGCTCGCAGTTCTTTTGTTTCAAGGAGAGCTGTAAGCTATATTTCAGGCTTAGGCCCCAGTCTTCTGGGTCGGAGATTCAGCGGGTGGGCATGGTGATTTCCTTGCTACAAGGAGACCCACAGGTCTGGGCATATGGGTTACAGCATGACTGTCCATCGCTTAAAAGTGTTGATGCTTTTTTTAACGGCACTGGGCATTTTGTATGATGACCCTGACAAGATGGCTTCAGCCGAGGCTCAGATTACGGTTCTTAAGCAAGGGCGACGGCCAGCTGAGGTTTATAGTACGGAGTTTCGGAGGTTGGCTCATGATACCCAGTGGAATGACCCAGCCCTGAGAAACCAGTACCGAAGGGGCCTTTCTGACCAGATAAAGGACCAACTGGTACAATATCCCTCGCCTGATAGCTTAGATCAGCTCATGCAGTTATCTATCCGGGTGGATAGACGGCTGAGAGAGCGTAGGCTTGAAAGGGAGACCGCAGTTTCCTTTTTTCCCAAGGGAACCTCAGACTCTGAGGAATATTCCGAGGAGCCTATGCAGATTGGGGCTACCCGCCTCTCCTCGCGTGAGAAGACGCGGAGGAGACAGCAGGGTTTGTGTTTGTACTGTGGGAATAAAGGTCATGTTGTAGTATCATGCCCAGAAAAACCGGAAAACTTCAGGGCCTGAGGGTGATGGGAAATATCCTGTCAGGCCAGAAGTCAGAATTTCCTAAAAAGACTTTTCTCATTCCGGTGACTTTGGAGATCCTCGGTCAAACTGTCAAGACTGAGGCCTTTGTTGACAGTGGGGCCGATGGGGTTTTCATGGACCGTCAATTCGCCCTGGAACACTCTGTTCCCTCAGTACCTTTGGCATCAGAGATTGAGATCTGTGGGGTAAACGGGGAACCATTGTCACAACTGAGGGCCTGAGCTGACGGGAGGCAGCCTCAGTTGTAGGGGCTGAGATGTACCGGAACCTGGAAGGTTGTATCAGACCCCTGGACATGTAAGTAACATGAAGAATAACCGCCCGAAGGCGTGACCACGACAACTTGAATAAAAGTCAATGATGTTTATTTATGACAAACTCCATGCATCACAGTAGCAGTAAAAGAAACATAAAATCAGCAGAGAAATAATACAGTTCCTGGGTACTACAGGGTGGCAGGGGCCACAGAGCTCTGGCAGTATGAGACAGTTCTTATTATCTGCGAGTTGGAAAGTCCTTACCAGGCCCGACTGTAGCAATGAAGAAAGCCCAGGATCGTACCAGCTGGTGTTCCAGGGAAAACTGGACTGCTGTAAATAAAATAGCTGCTGTGGGTTCTGGTTGGAACCAGACAGATGTTGGCACGGAGTGGATACTGGCTGGAACCAGTTAAATAATAAATGAAGCTTGAGAGCGATGCAATATGAATGAAATGTAGAACTTGAGAGCGGAGAAATAATAATACCGGTGGAGAGTGATAAAGTGTAGAAAGGACACCGGCCCTTTAAGAGAAGCTGTACTCTGCTGGAAGCTGGGCTGGAAGCATGTAATGTTGTAGCTGGAAACAGATGAATCCACAATGGATCGGAGAGTCAGGCTACACCGCAGGTGGAATGCTGGTGCGGGTCTCTATGGTGGAAGTCTTGAGACAGGAGCTGGAACCTGGAAGACAATCACAGGAGAGAGACAAACAGGAACTAGGTTTGACAACCAAAGCACTGACGCCTTCCTTGCTCAGGCACAATGTATTTATACCTGCAGCAAGGAAGGGATTGGCTAGGCAATTATGCAGATTAACAATACTAAGAACAGATTGGTGAAAACGATCAGCTGACAAAATCCAAGATGGCTGCGCCCATGCAGACACTTGGAGGGAAGTTTGGTTTGTAATCCATGTGGTAATGAAAACAGTAATGGCGGCGCCGGCCACCGGAGACAGGAGGCGCCAAGCTGACAGGTGCACATCCAACCACGCGGACACAGCGGAGGCCGCGGCTGACGTAATCGCCACTCAGACACTCTGCATGCAGAAGCTCAGGGACGGCGGCGGAGGCCGCGGGAGACGCCATGCCAGGTGTAATATGGCGTTTACTGTGACCGCGTCTCAGAGTGACAGGAGAGGATACAGGAATGTAAACATCAGGATAACAGATGGGATCCGGTCCTGGAGCGCTGAGCCAGCCTTAGGAGGCATCTGATGGGTAAGAAATGGCGTCCAGATACCCGGATCGTGACAGCACCCCCCCCCTTTAGGAGTGGCCCCAGGACACTTCTTTGGCTTTTGAGGAAACTTGGAATGGAATTTCCGGACCAAGGCAGGAGCATGGACATCAGAAGCATTGGTCCATGAACGTTCCTCAGGACCATAACCCTTCCAGTCAATAAGATATTGTAGTTGACCGTAACGGTGACGTGAGTCCAGGATCTTGGCTACTTCATACTCAACGCCTCGTTGAGTTTGGACTTTCGGAGTTGGAGGAAGTGAGGAATGAAACCGATTCAAGATCAGCGGTTTCAACAGGGAAACATGGAATGTCCTGGGTATTTTTAAGAAGGGAGGCAACTGGAGTCTGTAAGCAACAGGATTGATGACTTGTTCAATCTTGAAAGGACCGATATAGCGAGGTGCAAACTTCATACTGGGAACTCTTAACCTCAAATTCTTCGTGGATAACCATACCCGATCACCCACCTTGAGAGCAGGAACTGCTCGACGCTTCTTATCCGCAAACTTCTTGTACCTGAACGATGCCTTGAGCAGAGCTGATCGTACGCTCTTCCAGATATTGGCAAACTGATGCAAGGTGATATCCACTGCGGGAACAGAAGTTGCTGGAAGCGGTTGGAACTCAGGGACTTTAGGGTGGAATCCAAAGTTAGTGAAGAATGGTGTTGAAGCAGATGAAGAATGATACTGGTTGTTATGACAGAACTCGGCCCAGGGAAGTAATTGAACCCAGTCATCTTGAGAGGAGGACACATAGGTGCGGAGGAAGGCCTCCAAGTCCTGATTCACCCTCTCGGTTTGACCATTGGTCTGAGGATGGTAAGCCGTGGAAAACTTTAGCTTGACTTGGAGGACTTGACATAAACTTCGCCAGAATTTGGCTGTGAATTGAACTCCTCGATCTGAGATAATTTCTTCAGGAAGACCGTGGAGTCGGAAGATATCTTGTATGAATACTTGAGCCAACTTGGAAGCTGACGGAAGACCGGTGAGAGGAATGAAGTGTGCCATCTTGGTGAACCGGTCAACTACCACCCAGATGGTATTGAACTTGTTGCACATGGGTAAATCTGTAATAAAATCCATCGACAAATGGGTCCAAGGTCGACGGGGAACAGATAGTGGAACCAGTTGCCCCGCAGGCGACTGGCGGGAAACCTTATGTTGAGCACACTTTGGGCAAGATGCAATAAACTCCAAGACGTC
This sequence comes from Pseudophryne corroboree, assembly GCF_028390025.1. Lineage (NCBI taxonomy): Eukaryota > Metazoa > Chordata > Amphibia > Anura > Myobatrachidae > Pseudophryne > Pseudophryne corroboree. The sequence continues at coordinate 121,368,645 of NC_086454.1, read as the reverse complement.
CTTTTTCAGAGTTGGCCACCAATAGGACCTAGAGATAAACTCCAGGGTTTTTTGGATACCTGTATGTCCGGCAAAACGGGAAGCATGGGCCCAATGCATGAGCTTCTTCCTTAGCATCGGTTTCACAAAACTTTTCCCTGATGGGGGCGTAGAGTCCATCCCTACCGTGGAGAATGCCAACGGATTTATAATAGGATGCTTGTCTGAAGACTCTGACTCATTTTCTTGCTCCCATGAGCGGGAAAGGGCATCGGCCTTGCGATTCTGAGAGCCCGGACAGAACTGGAGTTTAAAGTCGAACCTGGAAAAGAAAAGTGCCCATCTGGCCTGACGAGGGTTGAGACATTGTGCGCCTTTCAGATATAAAAGGTTCTTGTGGTCTGTAAGTATGGTGATTGAATGAGAAGCTCCCTCCAACAGATACCTCCACTCTTCTAGAGCGAGCTTGATGGCTAGCAACTCCTGGTCGCCAATGGCATAGTTGCGCTCAGCTGGGGAGAACTTCCGGGAGAAGAAACTGCAAGGGTGTAAATGGCCATCTTTAGCCCTCTGAGATAACACCGCTCCTACTCCAACGGAGGAGGCATCCACCTCTAAGATGAAAGGAGAGTCGATGTCAGGCTGTTTCAGAACAGGCGCAGAGATGAACCTTTGTTTTAAAAGATGAAATGCTTGCATGGCTTCTTCAGACCACTTGGACGGGTTAGCACCCTTCTTAGTGAAAGCAGTAATAGGCGCCACAATGGTGGAAAAGTCTCGTATAAACTTTCGGTAATAGTTGGCGAACCCCAAGAACCTCTGGACCCCTTTGAGGGTTAAGGGTACCGGCCAATTTTGGATTGCTTGTAGTTTCTCAGGATCCATCTCTAGTCCGGAACCGGACACAATGTACCCTAGAAACGGAATGGACTTGACTTCAAAGACGCATTTCTCTAATTTACAATAGAGATGATTGACACGGAGACGGGACAGAACCTCTTTAACCCAAAAACGATGTTCCTCTAAATCGTTGGCAAAAATGAGGATATCGTCTAGATAGACCACGACATGACGGTATAGAATGTCTCTGAAGATCTCATTGACAAAATGCTGGAAGACAGCTGGAGCATTGCTCAATCCGAAGGGCATGACGAGGTACTCATAATGTCCGTCACGGGTGTTAAAGGCGGTCTTCCACTCGTCACCCTCACGGATCCGGATGAGATTGTACGCACCTATCAAGTCCAGCTTTGTAAAGATGGTAGCTCCGCTAACTCTGTCAAAGAGCTCAGTAATCAGGGGTAAAGGATAACGGTTCTTGATGGTAATGTCGTTCAAACCTCTGTAGTCGATGCACGGCCGCAGACCACCATCTTTCTTCTTTACAAAAAAGAAGCCTGCGCCGGCTGGAGAAGAAGAAGGTCGAATGAACCCCTTTGCTAGGTTCTCTTTAATGTATTCCTCCATAGAATGCGTCTCAGGCAGAGACAACGGATAAGTTCGGCCTCGAGGTGGAACCTTCCCTGGAACGAGATCAATCGGGCAGTCCCATTCTCTATGAGGAGGAAGGATATCAGCAGAAGCTTTACTGAACACATCCGTGAAATCTTGATATGGAGGAGGTGGAACATCAGACGACCTGGGGGAGGAAGAACAGACAGGCAATACTTTAAACAAACATGTCTCAGCACAGGAGCAACCCCATGCCAGGATTTGCGTAGTCGTCCAATCAATTGTAGGATTGTGAAGACGGAGCCATGGAAGGCCCAGGACCACAGGATGTGTGGCTCTTGGAATCACTAAAAAAGAAATAAGTTCGGAATGAAGAACTCCCACTCTCAGACGAACTGGTAGAGTCCTTAAAGAAATAACTGCATCAAAAATTTTGCTGCCATCCACGGCAGTTAAAGAAATGGACGAAGGAAGTCTCTCGGTGGGTAGGGACCACCGTTTAACATAGGCTTCGGTAATAAAGTTCCCAGCTGCTCCGGAATCAAGGAGGGCAATGACGTTCCGATAACGTTGAGCAACTTGAAGCGAGACTGGGAGATTACAATCTTGAGGAGATGGAGAGGAGATCATTACTCCTAGCCGGCCCTCTCCTTGGCGAGCTAGGATTTGGAGTTTCCCGGACGTTTGGGACAGGCATTAATGGTGTGAGACGGAGCTGCACAATAAAGACAGAGAGACTCGGAGAGACGTCTTCGGCGCTCAGCAGGAGTTAAACGGGAACGGCCAATTTGCATGGGTTCATCTTTAGTTGGTGACAGTTGGCGAGGAGGAGGAGCAGAAGATTTTGGAGCAGATGATCTTCCACGCTCAGTTGCTCTCTCTCTGAAACGTAAATCAACTTTCGTGCAGAGTGAGATTAGCTCATCTAACTTAGAAGGTAAGTCTCTGGTAGCTAACTCATCTTTAATACGCTCAGATAAGCCATGCCAGAATGCAGCATACAGGGCCTCGTCGTTCCATGCCAGTTCGGATGTCAGGATCTGGAACTGTATCAGATATTGTCCTACAGTACGTGACCCCTGGCGTAAACGGAGAATCTCGGATGAAGCTGAGGTTACCCGGCCTGGCTCGTCGAAGATGTGCCAGAATGTTGACACGAATGTAGTGTAAGAAGATAGCAGGGTGTCGGACCTCTCCCATAACGGTGATGCCCAATCAAGGGCTGAGCCACTGAGAAGAGAAATAATGTAAGCAATTTTTGTACGGTCACTGGGAAAATTGCCAGGTTGTAGCTCAAACTGAATCTCACACTGGTTGAGAAATCCCCTGCAGAATCTTGGAGATCCGTCAAATTTTGCTGGCGTTGGAAGATGAAGACGTGGAGCAGAAATGGGTAAGGTGGGTGGGGTTATAGCTGGAGTCACTGTGGTTGACGCACCAGAAGCGCCTGATCCACGGAGAGTTGTCTGAATCCAATCCAGCCGAGTAGAGAGATCCTGGAGACAGCGGATGATGTGGCCCTGTGCAGCCTCCTGATGTTCTAGTCGGGCTGCCAGTTCTTACATCGGCCTGGCCGCTTGATCCTGGTCTCCGGCTGGATTCATTAGGTCAGTGCTTACTGTCACAACTGAGGGCCTGAGCTGACGGGAGGCAGCCTCAGTTGTAGGGGCTGAGATGTACCGGAACCTGGAAGGTTGTATCAGACCCCTGGACATGTAAGTAACATGAAGAATAACCGCCCGAAGGCGTGACCACGACAACTTGAATAAAAGTCAATGATGTTTATTTATGACAAACTCCATGCATCACAGTAGCAGTAAAAGAAACATAAAATCAGCAGAGAAATAATACAGTTCCTGGGTACTACAGGGTGGCAGGGGCCACAGAGCTCTGGCAGTATGAGACAGTTCTTATTATCTGCGAGTTGGAAAGTCCTTACCAGGCCCGACTGTAGCAATGAAGAAAGCCCAGGATCGTACCAGCTGGTGTTCCAGGGAAAGCTGGACTGCTGTAAATAAAATAGCTGCTGTGGGTTTTGGTTGGAACCAGACAGATGTTGGCACGGAGTGGATACTGGCTGGAACCAGTTAAATAATAAATGAAGCTTGAGAGCGATGCAATATGAATGAAATGTAGAACTTGAGAGCGGAGAAATAATAATACCGGTGGAGAAAGGACACCGGCCCTTTAAGAGAAGCTGTACTCTGCTGGAAGCTGGGCTGGAAGCAGGTAATGTTGTAGCTGGAAACAGATGAATCCACAATGGATCGGAGAGTCAGGCTACACCGCAGGTGGAATGCTGGTACTGGTCTCTATGGTGGAAGTCTTGAGACAGGAGCTGGAACCTGGAAGACAATCACAGGAGAGAGACAAACAGGAACTAGGTTTGACAACCAAAGCACTGACGCCTTCCTTGCTCAGGCACAATGTATTTATACCTGCAGCAAGGAAGGGATTGGCTAGGCAATTATGCAGATTAACAATACTGAGAACAGATTGGTGAAAACGATCAGCTGACAAAATCCAAGATGGCTGCGCCCATGCAGACACTTGGAGGGAAGTTTGGTTTGTAATCCATGTGGTAATGAAAACAGTAATGGCGGCGCCGGCCACCGGAGACGCCAAGCTGACAGGTGCACATCCAACCACGCGGACACAGCGGAGGCCGCGGCTGACGTAATCGCCACTCAGACACTCTGCATGCAGAAGCTCGGGGACGGCGGCGGAGGCCACGGGAGACGCCATGCCAGGTGTAATATGGCGTTTACTGTGACCGCGTCTCAGAGTGACAGGAGAGGATACAGGAATGTAAACATCAGGATAACAGATGGGATCCGGTCCTGGAGCGCTGAGCCAGCCTTAGGAGGCATCTGATGGGTAAGAAATGGCGTCCAGATACCCGGATCGTGACAACCATTGTCCCAGGGTAAAATTACCTCCTGCACCAGCCAAATTCCTTTGTTTATTGGAGCCACACACTCTGAAAAATTGTCTTTTTATGTGACTGTCTGTTCTTTTGCCCCATTGGTTTTGGGGTTACCCTGGTTAAGGGCCCATAACCCTCAATTTGACTGGGTCTCTGGGGAGATTCTTAGTTGGGGTAGTGATTGTTTCAGGAGTTGCTTGAGCCTTCCAGTCAGGCTCTCGCAGCTAAGTTTGCCAGGATTGCCAGGATGTTATGCAGATTTTGCGGATGTGTTCTCCAAAAAAGTTGCGGAGGTACTACCTCCCCATCGCCCCTATGACTGTGCCATTGATTTGTTGCCGGATGCTAAGCTTCCCAAGAGCAGGTTGTACTCCCTGTCACGTCCTGTGACTCAGGCTATGGCAGAGTACATTCAGGAGAACTTGGCTAAGGGATTTATCAGACCCTCACAGTCCCCAGTTGGGTCGGGGTTCTTTTTCGTGGGTAAAAAGGACGGTTCGTTGCGACCATGCATCGACTTCAGGGAATTGAACCGTATCACGATTAAAAACTCGTACCCACTGCCTCTCATTTCGGTTTTGTTTGACCAGCTTCGTACTGCCACCATTTTTTCTAAGATTGACCTACGCGGTGCTTACAATCTAATCCGAATAAGAGAGGGGGATGAATGGAAGACTGCCTTTAATACCCACTCAGGGCATTATGAATATTTGGTGATGCCTTTTGGGCTCTCTAATGCCCCGGCAGTCTTCCAGGAATTCATGAAACGATGTGCTCAGGGAATATTTGGATAGATTCTTACTTGTTTATCTAAATGACATCCTAATCTTCTCTCATTCCCTGGAGGAACATCGGAAGCATGTACGCTTAGTCCTCCAGAAACTCAGAGACCACCAGCTTGGGGCGAAGCTGGAGAAGTGCGAGTTTGAAGTCCAGCAAATCGCATTTCTAGGGTATATTATCTCCTCAGAAGGTTTCCAAATGGAGGGTTCTAAGGTACAGGCAGTCCTGGATTGGGTGCAGCCCACTAGTTTGAAGGCGCTTCAGCGTTTTCTGGGCTTTGCAAATTTTTATAGACGGTTTATCGCTGGATTTTCGTCTATAGTGGCCCCCTTGGTGGCACTCACTAAGAAAGGGGCGGATGTTGCTCACTGGTCTTGTGAGGCCAAAGCGGCCTTTGCCCGTCTCAAAAGGGCATTTGTCTCGGCCAAGGTGCTGCGACACCCAGATCCAGAGCGTCCTTTTGTGGTAGAAGTGGATGCCTCTGAGATAGGTATTGGGGCAGTGCTCTCTCAGATGGGGGTGTCTGATAATCGCCTTCATCCCTGTGCTTACTTTTCCCGTAAATTTTCGTCTGCCGAGATGAATTATGATGTGGGTAACCGGGAATTGTTGGCTATAAAGGATGCACTCAGGGAGTGGAGACACTGGCTTGAGGGGGCTAAGTTTGTGGTCTCATTTCTCACCGACCATAAGAATCTGGCATATTTAGAGTCAGCGAAGCGGCTCAATGCCAGGCAGGCACGATGGGCTTTGTTTTTTGCTCGCTTTAATTTTTTGATAACATATCGCCCTGGGTCAAAAAACATCAAGGCTGATGCGCTCTCGCTGAGTTTTGCTCCAGTTCAAAAGACCACCGAGGAGCCATTGCCCATTGTGTCCCCATCATGTATTAAAGTGGGCATTACCCAGGACCTCTTGTCATTAGTCCTTAGAGCACAGGAGTAGGCTCCTCCAGACCTTCCGGTAGGTCTCTTGTTTGTGCCTCCTAGGTTAAGACAGCGAGTGTTCCTGGAATTCCATGCCAAGAGGTCGGCAGGGCATCCGGGTATTGCCAGAACTCGGGAGTTGCTGTCTAGGGCGGTGTGGTGGCCCTCGGTGGCTAGGGATGTGACGTTTGTGCCAGAAATAAAACTCCTAGAGGGGTTCCTGTCGGCCCATTACATCCACTCTCTATTCCGTCTAAGCCATGGACCCACATTTCCATGGATTTTGTGGTGGACTTGCCCAAATCCTCGGGGATGACAGCCATTTGGGTTGTCGTTGACAGGTTTTCGAAGATGGCGCATTTCGTTCCACTGGTTGGGTTGCCATCGGCCAGACGCCTGTCTGAGTTATTTATGCAGCATGTTGTGCGCCTCCACGGGTTGCCACTTGATGTGGTCTCTGACCGTGGATCCCAGTTTGTGGCCAAATTCTGGAGGGCATTTTGTTCTGATCTCCAGATTTCTGTGAGCTTGTCGTCAGGCTACCATCCACAGTCTAATGGGCCGACTGAGAGGGTGAACCAGTCCTTGGAGCAGTTCCTCAGGTGTTATGTCTCCAAGTGTCATACTGACTGGGTTGCTCATCTGTCCATGGCGGAGTTTGCCTATAACAACGCGGCTCACTCTGCTACAGGGATCTCTCCCTTCCTTTGTGTGTATGGGCATCATCCTAAGGCCAATTCTTTTGACCCCCTGGATTCCACGTCTGGTGGTTCCTCTGTTGTTTCGGTCCTTAGGGGTATTTGGAGGAAAGTGAAGAAAGCCCTTGTGTCTGTGTCATTAGTGACCAAAAGGGTTTTTGATAAGCGGATAAGACCCTGCAGCTTCAAATTAGGAGACTTCGTCTGGTTGTCCACCAAGAATTTGAAGTTGAGACAGCCATCTCATAAGTTTGGCCCCCGGTTCATCTGCCCTTATAAGATCACCAGGGTTATCAATCCGGTGGCATTTCAGTTAGATCTGCCCCGTTCATTGGCTATCAATAAAACATTTCATTGTTCCCTTTTAAAACTGGCGGTTAATAATCCTTCTTCCAGTGGAAGACCTTCTCCTCTTCTGATATGGGGTCAGAGGGAGTTTGTGGTTGAAAGGGTTCTTGACTCCAAGATGGTTCGGGGTCGGCTGTCATTTTTGGTGCACTGGAAGGGGTATGGCCCGGAGGAGCGGTCGTGGGTGCGCAGTTGTGATCTTCATGCCCCCAGACTGGTACGCTCTTTCTTCTCGCAGTTCCCAGATAAACCCGGTGGTAGGGGTTCTTTGACCCCTCATCAGAGGGGGGGTACTGTTAGGATCTCCTGCTCTGTGCTGCCACGTCGCCATGGCAACCGGGAGGCAAGTGTTAGCGAAGTAACCTGAGCGCAGCTGATACTCCGGTCCGGGTTTTTACTGTGTAGTGGTTACAGGCTCTGTGCACGGCAGGGAATCCGGCGCTGGTTTTGTGCTCACAGTCTGTGAGGTCTGAGTGGGGCGTGGACAGCACCTGCTATATAAACCATCCTCTCAGGCTAGGCAAATGCTGCTGAATCTTTGTTTGTTAGTCAGTTCCAGAGAGTTAGCTAGTACTGTGTGACTTTGTATTTACTTGTTGCTTACTGCGAATAGGCCTTGGGATTCGGTACTTCATTCTGCCAATCCGGACCTAGCAGTAAGACTGGAGTCAGTTGTTTGACCTGATGGGGTTCTTTTGCTATTCTGTGAACCCAGCAGGTTTGCGGCTGTACTCTCAGACCTGCTTGCTTAATCCTCCCTCACTGTGCAGGGCGTCCAGGTGTCAGTTTAGTGGCAGTAAGCTGAACCTGTGCCCTGCAAGTGGGGGTTAGGATTGTGGATACTCTCCTTGTGTCTATATTTCTATCTCTGACCAAGGAGTTTATTCCCACACCCGTTGGTAACCCTTTGGGGTTTTCTCTGTTGCTCTTAGCAACATCATTTCAGGTGCTCCACATGTTAAATCACTACACATCGCTTCATTGTCCGCTCTATTCCATCTGAGCATTCCTGACACTAGGGAGACACCCAATACCTGAGCCTTTGGGCTTCTCCGTTCACTTTGTGTTTATTAGTTATTCCATCACCTCCTGTGTATGTTATGTTATACCAGGGCCGTAACTAGGTGTGTGCTAATGGTGCCTTGCCCACAGCGCAAATGCACTGTGGGCGCACCATCTGGCAGCACAACCAGTACGGCCGCTGTATCTCACTGAACTCCCGCTGTCCGCCGCCCGCCACTTTTGCACTGCCTGTGGTGTGCGCTCAGCTCCTCAGCTGCTGAGCGCACCCACACACTAAACCAGGCAGCTCTGGTAGGAGGAGGAGGAGGCAGCAGCTGCATCCTGACCAGCAGCAGCAGACCAGCGCCTGGGGTGGGGCTAAGGTAAGGTTTTAAATTAAGTAAATAGTAAATGAAGGAGGCATAGGGAGGGAGTTTGGGGGGCAGTGGCGTAATTACCATTGGTGCCGGGGATGTGGCAGAGAAGCCGATGGGGCCCCGCCGCTCCCCGCCACCCGGCAGACCACTGCATCTGATTACTCCATGTGTTTTTTGTATTCCACCTCTGACCGCCCGGCCGCCCGCTCATCCCCCCCCCCCCCTCTGAGATGACCCGCGCTTCCGGCCGAGCATGTATGATAACCTCCGCAGCGGTAGCCGAGCAAGCTGCTTCTCTCACCTTACTCACAGAGGGGGAGCTCTCTTCTTATCTGCCGGCAGCTGCGTGTTTCCTGCCCAGCTGGGGTGCTGCGCCTAACTGCTGAACTCCGGTGCAGTGACAGTGGGCTTGGGGGGGAGGAGGGGGGGGGGTATATGAGTTGTGCAGTGACAGTGGGTATGGGGGGGTTGTATGAGTTGTGCAGTGACTGTGGGCATGGGGGGTATACGAGTTGTGCAGTGACTGTGGGTATGGGGGGGTATATGAGTTGCCGAGTGACAGTGGGCATGGGGGGGGTGTATGAATTGTGCAGTGACTGTGGACATGGGGGGGTGTATGAGTTGCGCAGTGACTGTGGACATGGGGGGGGTGTATGAGTTGCGCAGTGACTGTGGACATGGGGGGGTATGAGTTGCGCAGTGACTGTGGGCATGGCGGGGTGTATGAGTTGCGCAGTAACTGGGTATGGGGGGTATATGAATTGCGCAGTGACAGTGGGCATGGGGGGTATATGAGTTGCCGAGTGACAGTGGGCATGGGGGGGTGTATGAATTGTACAGTGACTGTGGGCATGGGGGGTGTATGAGTTGCGCAGTGACTGTGGGCATGGGGGGTGTATGAGTTGCGCAGTGACTGTGGGCATGGGGGGGTGTATGAGTTGTGCAGTGACTGTGGGCATGGGGGGTGTATGAGTTGCGCAGTGACAGTGGGCATGGGGAGTGTATGAGTTGCGCAGTGACTGTGGGCATGGGGGGGTATGAGTTGTGCAGTGACTGTGGGCATGGGGGGGTGTATGAGTTGCGCAGTGACTGAGCATGGGGGGTGTATGAGTTGCGCAGTGACTGTGGGCATGGGGGGTGTATGAGTTGCGCAGTGACAGTGGGCATGGGGAGTGTATGAGTTGTGCAGTGACTGTGGGCATGGGGGGGTATGAGTTGTGCAGTGACTGTGGGCTTGGGGGGGTGTATGAATTGTGCAGTGACTGTGGGCTTGGGGGGGTGTATGAATTGTGCAGTGACTGTGGGCATGGGGGGTGTATGAGTTGTGCAGTGACTGTGAGCATAGGGGGTGTATGAGTTGCGCAGTGACAGTGGGCATGGGGAGTGTATGAGGTGTGCAGTGACTGTGGGCATGGGGGGGTATGAGTTGTGCAGTGACAGTGGGCATGGGGAGTGTATGAGTTGTGCAGTGACTGTGGGCATGGGGGGGTATGAGTTGTGCAGTGACTGTGGGCATGGGGGGTGTATGAATTGTGCAGTGACTATGGGCATTGGGTAATTGGTGGCGGCACCGCTACATCAGTCCCTCTCCTTCCACATAGGCTGGCCACCGCTCCTGTAAATGTTGGAATGCGCTTCCCTCATCCCAGCATTCACAGCGGCGGCAGCCAGCCAATGTGGAAGGAGAGGGACAGCTGCAGCAGCGCCACCGGCAATTACAGTGCGCTGCTGCAGCTCCAGAGTCCCCCTCCCTCCTCTTCCTTCTCCCCTGCCCCCGAAACTGCCAGCACCGAGGAGCCTGACTGCCTGAGCCAGCGGAGAGATGGTAAGTATCATCTATTCTGTCTGTTTGTCTACCTAATATGTAAAAAGGGGACGCTGTCTGCCGTAATGTGTAAAAAGGGGACGCTGTCTGCTGTAATGTGTAAAAAAGGGACGCTGCCTGCCGTAATGTGTAAAAAGGGGACGCTGCCTGCCGTAATGTGTAAAAAGGGGACGCTGCCTGCCATAATGTGTAAAAAGTGGGACACTCTGTCGTAATGTGTAAAAAGGGGAATCTGTCCGCCGTAATGTGTAAAAGGGGCTCTACCTGGTGTAGTGGCGCTACTGTGTGGCGTAATTTGAATAATGGAGACTACTATAATATGTAATATGAATTGGTATTATTCGTGGCCACACCCCTTCCCCATGAAGCCATGGCCCTATATATTTTTGCGCGCGCCTTCGGCGCGCATTGCCCCTACTTTACATAGGGGGGGGCGCCAATGCCCTATCTTGCACACAGCGCTAAAATGTCTAGTTACGGCACTGTGTTATACTGTCTGTGAGTTCGTATGCTTCGCTTCCCTCTCTGTTCATACACCACGGTATACTCCTGTTAGTGTGAAGGGGATTGCCACCTTCCCCTCCACGGAGCGACGGGCGGCGGAGCGACGGGCGGCGACGCGGCGGGCGGTTTCCAGTCTGGAGGGGCTTGCATCCGAAAGGATTCAAGCCCCTCCAATCCCAGCGGCGCATTTCAAACGGCGCGCCAAGCGCGAGCCAATCAGGGCTCGCGCCTTGGCCGCCAATCAGAGCTCGCCGCGGCGAGCCAATCGGGGCTCGCCGCGTCATAGCTCCGCCCGCTCCCGGCGCCATATAAGAGGCGCTGCGGAGCGGGACCAGTCAGTCGGACGGCGGACGGCAGCAGAAGAGGAGGAAGAGCTCCAGCGGAGGAAGACGGCGGCCGAGCAGCGGAAGAAGACGTCGGCGGAGCAGAAGACATCGGCAGTGCGGAGGAAGACGTCGGCAGTGCGGAGGAAGACGTCGGCGGAGCCAAGCAGGAAGACAGAAGACGGCGACCGGCGACGGAAGTCCGGCGGAGAGTGCTGCAGCGTGTGGAGAGCAAAAGAGCTAACGAAGCTCCCCGCTGCAGCCTCTCCCTCCGCGACAGGTAGGCGGCCTTGGGCCACCTCCACCTATCTTTAACCCTCCCTAGAGCACCAGGGACAGGCACTAGGCCTGCGGGCAGAGTCAGGCCCTGTCGGCCTGTGCGCACGTTAGGCAGGCCTCCGGCCTGTGCCCTCACTCAGGCCTCCGGCCTGTGCCCTCACTCAGGCCTCCGGCCTGCGCCCTCACTCCAGGCCCCCGGCCTGCGCCCTCACTCCAGGCCTCCGGCCTGCGCCCTCACTCCAGGCCTCCGGCCTGCGCCCTCACTCCAGGCCTCCGGCCTGCGCCCTCACTCCAGGCCTCCGGCCTGCGCCCTCACTCCAGGCCTCCGGCCTGCGCCCTCACTCAGGCCTCCGGCCTGCGCCCTCACCCCAGGCCTCCGGCCTGCGCCCTCACCCCAGGCCCCGGCCCGCACCCCTCCGGCTGGAAGTGGGCTGTGTAGTAGCTCCTGAGGGATCCACGGCTGGTGTTTGAAGTCGACCGGCCCCACGCGGTGTATAGTCCAGGGTATTGGAAGTGTGGAGTAACGTTCCCGTCCCACACGTCGCCATCCCCCGGCCGCCGGAAGTGGGCCACCGTCTGCGCCAGACCCCCGTCCCTCAGTGTGGGCCGGTGCCCAACACCTGGAAGGTAGGACTGGTAAGTCGGGGTATGCTGTTGGGCCGGGGAATTATTCCACTGACTTGCCGGGTAGTGAACGTGATAAATTAGTCCGATCTCTGTCAGATTGGGGTAGAACCAGTAGCCTCCAGTTGTTTTAGTTTGTTTGTTTAGGCAGGCGTAGTTGGCTGTAGCGTTGTTTGCCGTAGTGTAGCCTGCAAGTAGGGAGGCTGTTCTTGTCCCAACAGGAGCGGAGAGTCGCGACAATCAAGGTGACCTGCAAGTTGGAAGTGAGTATCACCCCGTGCCCGTCTGTCTGTCATCCCTTTCCCCGGATACCGGTCGAGAGGGTCGGCTCGCGGACGCGAGGGCCCTCCCCTCTCAACACACAACGTGCGAGAGTGCGAGTGTGTGAGAACTGGGTAGCTGAGGCCTAAGGGCCAGTGATGACCTTCCGCCCAGCCGGTGAAGGTCGCGGCTACCCCTGACGCGCCCCGTACTCTAGACGAAGGTCGGGTGCACGTCTCAACCGGCATATCCTTTTCTTTGCAGACCCCCGTCATCCGCGGTGAGGTGGTGTCCGCCCTGGAGAGTGGTCTCGAGAGTGAAGTCTCCTACGCGTCTGGATATCGTCTGGCGGCGTTGCACAGGTGGGTGGAGTGACGACACCTGCACAGCAGCAGGCGGTACATCCTTGTTAGCCGCTCACATTTGGCGTAGTCGGCAGGATGGACGAAGATCAGTCACTACCCACAGCCGGGAAGCCATGGGCAGAGGTGCCGAAACTACCCTCGCGGAGAAGCTCAACTTCCAGCACCACTGACGTGGTGCCGAGGGGAACGGACGACGAGCGACGAAGGTCATCGCGTCGACTTAACGTCGGACCAGCCCTCGCCCACCTACCCCGTTACGACGGTCGCAATATGACCCTAGAGGACTGGAAGACCCGACTAGAGGCGACGTTCCTCATTTATCGGGTGCCCGTTGACCTACAGGTGCCCCTCGCCCTGAATTCCCTGGAAGGCGAGGCTCGTCGGACGATTCTTTTGCGGCCCGACGATGAACGCGATGAGCTGGAGGAGATCTATAATATCCTGGGGGATATTTATGGGGACACCTCCTCGGCGGGGACCCTCCGGCAGCGTCTGTTTGGCCGGTTCCAGAGGGAGGATGAGTCCATCCCCCAGTATGCAAACGCGCTCCAGGAGATGATGGGAGAAGTACGTCGGAAGGACCCCGATGGGTTTGGGGCGCTCACCAACACCAGCCAGATATTGCGGGATCAGTTCGCCATGGGACTCCGGAACGTGCCCCTGAGGCAGGTGATGCTGGATAAGATTTCCCAGGATGACACCCTGAACTTCCATCAGGTGGAGATCGACGCCGTAGCCAGGGACCGTAATGCCAATTACGGACCACACGCCGTTTTTCCCCAGTGGGTGCAGCCGATCTCCGCGCCCGTGGCTAGCAGGGAGACCAATCCCTTAGAGACCTGTGTGCAAGACCTGAAAGAGGCCTTCCTCCGGGTGACCAAGGAAATGAGGGAAGAGGTCTCCCAGCTGAGGGAGGAGGTGTACCGGCGTGACCAGCGGGGCACGGAGTCCCGTGAGCGGGACACCAGGCGGCCCCGTGGACGAGGCACGGAACCGGACGGCCGTCCGGGAGAGGGCCGAGGCCCTCGTTGTTACCGATGCCATCAGTATGGGCATATTGCGCGGACCTGTACCGAAGCAATCCCGGAGGCGCAGTTAAACTGACCTCCCTCGCGGTAACGGGACCACCCGTGGGGGGGAGCGATGAGGAGAGATCAGCCATTAACGAACAGGCTGAATTGGTAGGAGAGTGTCCCGTGGTAGTCAGTCGCCTCGGTGGGAAAGATCAGTCCTGCTTGTTGGATACCGGCTCTCAAGTATCCACCATTTCCGAGGCCTGTTTCCTTGAACATTACGCCCATCTTAAAAGTGAGGTGTCCGAGAGCTTCATTACCCTCACGGCGGCTAATAACCTACCCATTCCCGTGGTGGGGGTGGTGTGGATGGAGATGGTAGTTTGTGGCCGAGAGCTGGGTAGGAAGGGGCTGCTGGTAGTCAGCAGCCCGGGGCTGAGCCATGGCCCAGTGATCCTCGGGATGAATGTACTCCGACATCTCGACCAGCTCTTGTTCCAGGAAAATGGGCCACAATATTGGAAGAATCTGGGAGTCCGGCGCCCCGTCCAGCAGGCACTCCAACAAGTGGGACGACGGGGGACCAGGGCCCTAGGGGCAATCGATGAGCACCTGGGTCTTTTGAAGGTCGGTCACCACCAGTGCCTGGAGTTGCCACCTCGCCAAGAAGTCCTGATCCCTCTGGAAGTACGGACTCATCAGAGCCTAAATGGCATGGAGGTGATGGTAGAGCCCACTGATGTGCTGAGGGTAGGGTCTGGAGTGATGGTGGCACGGACCGTGTCGGTGGTGACCGGGGGAAAGGTCTCCGTCCGCTTTTGCAATCTCACCGACCAGCTTTGCCGGGTCCCGGCTGGGACAGTCATCGCTCAGGTGTTGGCGATTCACGAGGATAGCGTTCAGGGTATGCGAAAACTCTCCCTACAGCCAGAGGCTTCCGAGGCATGGGCATTATCTGTTCAAGTGGAGGAACAGGAGGGGCCCGGCCCCCGAGTGGAACGGCACCATGATCCGTACGCAGATGGACGTGTCGCTGGAAGAGTGCGCGGCCGGGGACGTAGCCAAGCTGGACCAGATGCTCTGGAACCGTCAGAAGGTGTTCTCCCGGCATGAGGAAGATTTCGGGTATACGGAGGACCTGCAGCATGAGATCCGCACCGGAGACGCCCCCCCGGTTCGGGAGCGGTATCGGCCGATACCGCCCCGGTTGTACCAGGAAGTAAAGAGCATGTTGCGTCAGATGCTGGACAACCATGTGATCCAGGAGAGCAAAAGTCCCTGGGCTGCACCCATTGTCTTAGTCCGGAAGAAGGACGGGACTATCCGGTTCTGTGTGGACTACCGGAAGCTGAACAGTTGCACCGTCCGGGACGCTTACCCTCTCCCTAGGATCGAGGAGTCCCTAGCTGCACTGGGCAATGCAAAAATTTTTTCGACCCTGGACCTGGCCAGTGGGTACTGGCAAGTGCCGATGGCCCCCCAGGATAGGGAGAAGACCGCATTCGTTACTCCCATGGGGTTGTTCGAATTTTGCCGCATGCCGTTTGGGTTAAACAATGCGCCCGCCACATTCCAGCGGATGATGGAGAGGTGCTTGGGAGACTTGAACTTTGAAGCTTTGCTGATTTACTTGGACGACATCATCGTGTTCGCCGCGACCTTGGAGGAACACTTTGCTCGACTCGACCTGGTTCTTCAGCGGTTGGAAGCATACGGCCTGAAGCTCAAGGCCCGGAATTGCCACCTGTTGAAATCCAGCTTGGAGTACCTCGGGCATGTGGTGTCACGTGATGGGGTGTACCCAACCCCCAGCAAAGTGGCGGCCGTCCAGGAATGGAAGGTGCCCACCACCGTCACGGAATTGCGGGCATTTCTGGGTTTGGTGGGGTACTACCGGCGCTTCATCAAGGATTTCGCCCGGATTTCGGAACCCCTACATGCCTTGCTTCGAGGGATTGCGACCACTAAGAAAGCTGCCCTGGAGACTTGGGGAGAAGCGCAGAACCTGGCCTTTGACCAACTGAAAGGAAGTCTCACGGAAGCTCCGGTGTTGGGATACGCGGACTTTGAGAAGCCCTTCGTCCTATACACGGATGGGAGTCTGCAGGGGTTGGGCGCGGTCTTGGCTCAGGTCCAGGATGGGCAGGAGCGGGTGATTGCTTACGGCAGTCGTAGCCTGCGAGAGACCGAAAGGAACCCAGACAACTACAGTTCCTTCAAGTTGGAACTGCTGGCAGTGGTGTGGGCCGTGACCGAGAAATTTGCGGAGTACTTGACCGCCGCTCACGTGGATATTTTCACGGATAACAACCCCTTGGCGTACCTGGAGACCGCCAAGTTGGGTGCCTTGGAGCAACGGTGGGTGGCCAGGTTGGCCAAGTTCTCCTACAAGATCCGCTATCGACCGGGGAAGAGTAATACCAACGCAGATGCCCTGTCTCGCTTTCCGGTGGAAACCCCCGAACCTGGTGGGGAAGAAGAGGACTGCGGCGAAGAAATGCCGGATCTCACTCGTGTGCGGCAGCCCACGGCCGGAGAGTTGTACCGACAAAACGCCCAGACTGCCTTACTTAGGTACACGGAGATGGACTGGGCACAGGAACAGCAGGCCGATGAGGGTTTGGACCTCGTTCGACAGTGGGTACAGAGGGGTCATATGCCATCCCGCCAAGAGCAGGATGGACTGACCGGGTTCTGTAGGAAGGTGGTGCGTCGTTGGGACCAATTGCGGGTCTGCGCTGGTACCCTACGGAGACACTGCTACTTGGAACAGGAAATGCGTACTGTTGAGCAGGTGGTCGTGCCAGAAGCCCGGGTGCAGTCGCTGGTGGAAGAGGCGCACGAGCAAGGGGCCCATTTGGGACCCTATAAAACATACCATTGGTTGAGAAGCCAATATTTCGCCCCCCGGCTGCAGGCAGTCGTGGACCAGGTGTGTCGTGAGTGCAGGCGGTGTGCGGTAGTTAAGCCGCCGGAACAGCACGTGCCCATCCAGACGATCCGGACCAGTCGGCCGCTGGAGATGCTGATGATCGACTACGTGTTGATCGGGGAATCTGTAAGTGGGCACCAGTATGCCTTGGTAATGACTGACCACTTTACTAAATTCACGGTAGTGGTTCCCACCCGAAACCAGACCGCGGAGTCGGCAACACGAGCGATCGTCGAACATTTCATTCGGCAGTACGGTTGTCCTGAGCGGATCCATTCGGCTCAAGGTGCCTGTTTCCAGGAGCAGCTGATGGAGCGCCTCTGCCAGCTTTATGGCGTTCAAAAGTCCCGCACAACACCTTACCATCCGCAGGGGAATGGCGCCTGCGAGAGATTCAACCGGACTCTGCTGCAGATGCTCCGCGTGTTGGAGCATGCCGAGAAGCAGCGGTGGCCCGAACGTGTTCAGGAGCTGGTCTGGACTTACAACAACAGAGTTCATCACACCACGGGATTTTCCCCTTTTTTCTTGTTGTTCGGCCGACCCGGACGGGAGGCACACGACTTACAACTGTCCGGGACTGAGGAGGTAACGCCCCTCGCCCCTGCCGAATGGGTCGAGGACCATCGCCTACGTCTGAAGGCGGCACACGAGTTGGCTGGGAGGCTGATCGCAGACCACCAGCATCCACCTGTGAGGTCCCACGAGCCTGGATCGTTGGCCGTGGGCCAGCGAGTGTTGGTGCGAGAGGTTCGCCCAGGGGGGAAATTGTCTGAACGGTGGGAAGTTACCCCATATCTTGTTCGCCGTCGCTTGGACCCAGGTGGACCAGTGTATCAAGTGGAGTCTACCGACGGGACGGGACGCCTGCGCACGTTACATCGGAGTAAACTGCGACCTTGTCCGTTCCCGGATCCGGTGAGCGGGGCTGAGTCCCCTGTAGCAGAGGACGGGTTGGGGGCCCCTATCGGGGAAGCTCTGACCCCTCTGTCAGACGAGGAGTGGTGGTTGCCGGTTGAGGAGAATCAGCCGGAGGAGACATCAGAACCTCAACCCCCAGCCGAAGTAGTGGCCTCCCCCCTGCCAAGACGCTCTCTGCGTTCAAATAGGGGCGTCCCGGGCCCTCGCTACGCGGATCCGAACTTTGTATGGTCGGATTCTTGCTTTGTGGGGACCACAAAGGACAAAGGGGGGGGAAATGTGAAGGGGATTGCCACCTTCCCCTCCACGGAGCGACGGGCGGCGGAGCGACGGGCGGCGACGCGGCGGGCGGTTTCCAGTCTGGAGGGGCTTGCATCCGAAAGGATTCAAACCCTCCAATCCCAGCGGCGCATTTCAAACGGCGCGCCAAGCGCGAGCCAATCAGGGCTCGCGCCTTGGCCGCCAATCAGAGCTCGCCGCGGCGAGCCAATCGGGGCTCGCCGCGTCATAGCTCCGCCCGCTCCCGGCGCCATATAAGAGGCGCTGCGGAGCGGGACCAGTCAGTCGGACGGCGGACGGCAGCAGAAGAGGAGGAAGAGCTCCAGCGGAGGAAGACGGCGGCCGAGCAGCGGAAGAAGACGTCGGCGGAGCAGAAGACATCGGCAGTGCGGAGGAAGACGTCGGCAGTGCGGAGGAAGACGTCGGCGGAGCCAAGCAGGAAGACAGAAGACGGCGACCGGCGACGGAAGTCCGGCGGAGAGTGCTGCAGCGTGTGGAGAGCAAAAGAGCTAACGAAGCTCCCCGCTGCAGCCTCTCCCTCCGCGACAGGTAGGCGGCCTTGGGCCACCTCCACCTATCTTTAACCCTCCCTAGAGCACCAGGGACAGGCACTAGGCCTGCGGGCAGAGTCAGGCCCTGTCGGCCTGTGCGCACGTTAGGCAGGCCTCCGGCCTGTGCCCTCACTCAGGCCTCCGGCCTGTGCCCTCACTCAGGCCTCCGGCCTGCGCCCTCACTCCAGGCCCCCGGCCTGCGCCCTCACTCCAGGCCCCCGGCCTGCGCCCTCACTCCAGGCCCCCAGCCTGCGCCCTCACTCCAGGCCTCCGGCCTGCGCCCTCACTCCAGGCCTCCGGCCTGCGCCCTCACTCCAGGCCTCCGGCCTGCGCCCTCACTCCAGGCCTCCGGCCTGCGCCCTCACTCAGGCCTCCGGCCTGCGCCCTCACCCCAGGCCTCCGGCCTGCGCCCTCACCCCAGGCCCCGGCCCGCACCCCTCCGGCTGGAAGTGGGCTGTGTAGTAGCTCCTGAGGGATCCACGGCTGGTGTTTGAAGTCGACCGGCCCCACGCGGTGTATAGTCCAGGGTATTGGAAGTGTGGAGTAACGTTCCCGTCCCACACGTCGCCATCCCCCGGCCGCCGGAAGTGGGCCACCGTCTGCGCCAGACCCCCGTCCCTCAGTGTGGGCCGGTGCCCAACACCTGGAAGGTAGGACTGGTAAGTCGGGGTATGCTGTTGGGCCGGGGAATTATTCCACTGACTTGCCGGGTAGTGAACGTGATAAATTAGTCCGATCTCTGTCAGATTGGGGTAGAACCAGTAGCCTCCAGTTGTTTTAGTTTGTTTGTTTAGGCAGGCGTAGTTGGCTGTAGCGTTGTTTGCCGTAGTGTAGCCTGCAAGTAGGGAGGCTGTTCTTGTCCCAACAGGAGCGGAGAGTCGCGACAATCAAGGTGACCTGCAAGTTGGAAGTGAGTATCACCCCGTGCCCGTCTGTCTGTCATCCCTTTCCCCGGATACCGGTCGAGAGGGTCGGCTCGCGGACGCGAGGGCCCTCCCCTCTCAACACACAACGTGCGAGAGCGCGAGTGTGTGAGAACTGGGTAGCTGAGGCCTAAGGGCCAGTGATGACCTTCCGCCCAGCCGGTGAAGGTCGCGGCTACCCCTGACGCGCCCCGTACTCTAGACGAAGGTCGGGTGCACGTCTCAACCGGCATATCCTTTTCTTTGCAGACCCCCGTCATCCGCGGTGAGGTGGTGTCCGCCCTGGAGAGTGGTCTCGAGAGTGAAGTCTCCTACGCGTCTGGATATCGTCTGGCGGCGTTGCACAGGTGGGTGGAGTGACGACACCTGCACAGCAGCAGGCGGTACATCCTTGTTAGCCGCTCACATTAGCACTGGTGTGCGTAACAAGCATATGTCGAGATCTCAATTCCAAGTGAAACTGGACAATGGATACCAGTATAAACTTTGGGATAAAGCTACTTGTACAACCGAATATGTAATCTACAAAATTGACTGCAATTGTGGCCTATCCTATGTAGGAAAATCCAAAAGACAGGTTAAACTGAGAATTCAAGAGCATTTACGAAGTATTAAGAACAAAGTCCTTTCTCATAATCTTCCGAGACACTTTAACAAAGTCCACAACTCTGAGGTTAAAGGTCTGAGTTTCACCATACTGGAGGTTATAAAACAGCATAGTAGAGGAGGAAATAGAGATCTAGCATAATCTCGTAGAGAGACCTTCTGGATTTACACCCTCAATACATTGGCACCTAGGGGACTAAATGAGGGGTTAGATATCATGTCCTTCTTATAGTCATCCTAGGATTGGGAATTTAGGAATTTGTTTAGGCTAGTCTAAGCACAGCAATATAATTTGAGGATAATGTCTTCTGAATCTGTTTGCATTTGTATATCCAAAGGTAAACTTGTAATGTAATCTGTAATTGTAAGGAATAAATACAAGTATGTACTCTGATATTAGCTTGGTATCCCAATTATGTATTAAGGACTTATGATTCATTTTTATAGGTCTATTCGTGATATTAATTTAGTACATATAGAATTAATAGTCACTCTTTCATACATCTTATTATGAAGTAGATGGGTAGGACTTATCGCCTTATACACACGTTAGGTTCCTAGGTAGGTAGAACAAAGTGTTTATATTAAATCCTATATCTATTATAAACCTTTTAGATGGGTGAAGGAGGGCATAATATATTATTCACACACTCATTAAATTATTATTTTTTTAATTTTTAATTTATATTTTTATTTTATTTATTTTATTTTTATTTTATTTTAGTTTTAGTTTTGTTCATATTATTTTATTATTATTATTTATTTTTGTATTCGTATTCATATCCATTTTTATTTTTATTTATTTTCATTATTATTATTTAAATTATTATTATTTTTATTATTGTTTTGTTTATTTACATTTTTTTATTTATTTAATTATTTTTATTTATCTATTTTCTGTTATGTTAATATATACAGTTGTGATCAGGGTCATTTGGGTAGTTTCTGTTGTCATTATGATTTAAAAAGAGTAAACACAGTTGTTTGACAATAAATGGCTTCACCCAACCACTAACCATGAGTGAAAGAAAAGTTTGTGAGTTATCATTCATATTCTCTGACAAATGGCCAGAAAAATCACAAATTCTGCTAGGGTATGTAAACTTCAACTGTATATGTATATATTTCTATTATCATCATTTATATTTCACCTTCAGTTTTCACTTAGTTTACTGAATTAGCGGGGCATCAGAGGCGGAACTACCGGCAGTGCAGGCAGTGCACTGCACTGGGGCCCGCCTCTGTCCAGGGGCCCAAGCATGTAATGAGTCAAACTGACTCATTACATGCCGCTGTGCGCTGCAGGCAACCGCTGCCCGCAGCGCACAGCCGCCCGGAGATAGGAGCTGAGCAGCGGTACAGACGGGGGAAGGAGGAGGGAGCCGGAGGACGGAGCCGCAGCAGCGCTTTGTTACTGGTGGAGGCGCTGCTGCTGCTGCTCCTCTGCTTCCCTATAGGCTGTCTTCCGAGAACAGCCTATAGGGAAGCAGAGGGGCAGCAGCAGCAGCGCCTCCACCAGTAACAAAGCGCTGCTGCGGCTCCGTCCTCCGGCTCCCTCCTCCTCATTCTCTACTGCCCGGGAATCGTCGTCTGACGCAGCTGCACCGAGGAGCCTGAGGGTAAGTATAATTCTTCTTTCTTTCTTTCTTTCTTTCTTTCTTTCTTTCTTTCTTTCTTTCTTTTTCTTTCCTTCTTTCTTTCTTGTGCCTGCCTGTCGCAATGTGTAAAAAGGGGGGACTACCTGCCGCAATGTGTAAAAAGGGGGGACTGCCTGCCGCACTGTGTAAAAAGGGGGGACTGCCTGCCGCAATGTGTAAAAAGGGGGGACTACCTGCCGCAATGTGTAAAAAGGGGGGACTGCCTGCCGCAATGTGTAAAAAGGGGGGACTACCTGCCGCAATGTGTAAAAAGGGGGGACTGCCTGCCGCAATGTGTAAAAAGGGGGGACTGCCTGCCGCACTGTGTAAAAAGGGGGGACTGCCTGCCGCAATGTGTAAAAATAAGAATTTACTTACCGATAATTCTATTTCTCGGAGTCCGTAGTGGATGCTGGGGTTCCTGAAAGGACCATGGGGAATAGCGGCTCCGCAGGAGACAGGGCACAAAAGTAAAGCTTTCCGATCAGGTGGTGTGCACTGGCTCCTCCCCCTATGACCCTCCTCCAAGCCAGTTAGGTACTGTGCCCGGACGAGCGTACACAATAAGGGAGGAATTTTGAATCCCGGGTAAGACTCATACCAGCCACACCAATCACACCGTACAACTTGTGATCTAAACCCAGTTAACAGTATGATAACAGCGGAGCCTCTGAAAAGATGGCTCACAACAATAATAACCCGATTTTTGTAACTATGTACAAGTATTGCAGATAATCCGCACTTGGGATGGGCGCCCAGCATCCACTACGGACTCCGAGAAATAGAATTATCGGTAAGTAAATTCTTATTTTCTCTATCGTCCTAGTGGATGCTGGGGTTCCTGAAAGGACCATGGGGATTATACCAAAGCTCCCAAACGGGCGGGAGAGTGCGGATGACTCTGCAGCACCGAATGAGAGAACTCCAGGTCCTCCTTAGCCAGGGTATCAAATTTGTAGAATTTAGCAAACGTGTTTGCCCCTGACCAAGTAGCTGCTCGGCAAAGTTGTAAAGCCGAGACCCCTCGGGCAGCCGCCCAAGATGAGCCCACCTTCCTTGTGGAATGGGCATTTACATATTTTGGCTGTGGCAGGCCTGCCACAGAATGTGCAAGCTGAATTGTATTACACATCCAACTAGCAATAGTCTGCTTAGAAGCAAGAGCACCCAGTTTGTTGGGTGCATACAGGATAACAGCAAGTCAGTTTTCCTGACTCCAGCCGTCCTGGAACATATTTTCAGGGCCCTGACAACATCTAGCAACTTGGAGTCCTCCAAGTCCCTAGTAGGTGCAAGGCACCACAATAAGCTGGTTCAGGTGAAACACTGACACCACCTTAGGGAGAGAACTGGGGACGAGTCCGCAGCTCTGCCCTGTCCGAATGGACAAACAGATATGGGCTTTTTTGAGAAAAAACCACCAATTTGACACTCGCCTGGTCCAGGCCAGGGCCAAGAGCATGGTCACTTTTCATGTGAGATGCTTCAAATCCACAGATTTGACTGGTTTTAAACCAATGTGATTTGAGGAATCCCAGAACTACGTTGAGATCCCACAGTGCCACTGGAGGCACAAAAGGGGGTTGTATATGCAATACTCCCTTGACAAACTTCTGGACTTCAGGAACTGAAGCCAATTCTTTCTGGAAGAAAATCGACAGGGCCGAAATTTGAACCTTAATGGACCCCAATTTGAGGCCCATAGACACTCCTGTATGCAGGAAATGCAGGAAACGACCGAGTTGAAATTTCTTTGTGGGGCCTTCCTGGCCTCACACCACGCAACATATTTTCGCCACATGTGGTGATAATGTTGTGCGGTCACCTCCTTTCTGGCTTTGACCAGGGTAGGAATGACCTCTTCCGGAATGCCTTTTTCCCTTAGGATCCGGCTTTCCACCGCCATGCCGACAAACGCAGCTGCGGTAAGTCTTGGAACAGACATGGTACTTGCTGAAGCAAGTCCCTTCTTAGCGGCAGAGGCCATAAGACCTCTGTAAGCATCTCTTAAAGTTCCGGGTACCAAGTCCTTCTTGGCCAATCCGGAGCCATGAGTATAGTTCTTACTCCTCTACGTCTTATAATTCTCAGCACCTTAGGTATGAGAAGCAGAGGAGGGAACACATACACCGACTGGTACACCCACGGTGTTACCAGAACGTCCACAGCTATTGCCTGAGGGTCTCTTGACCTGGCGCAATACCTGTCCCGTTTTTTGTTCAGACGGGACGCCATCATGTCCACCTTTGGTATTTCCCAACGGTTTACAATCATGTGGAAAAAACTTCCCGATGAAGTTTCCACTCTCCCGGGTGGAGGTCGTGCCTGCTGAGGAAGTCTGCTTCCCAGTTTCCATTCCCGGGATGAAACACTGCTGACAGTGCTATCACATGATTTTCCGCCCAGCGAAAAGTCCTTGCAGTTTTTGCCATTGCCCTCCTGCTTCTTGTGTCGCCCTGTCTGTTTACGTGGGCGACTGCCGTGATGTTTTTCCCACTGGATCAATACCGGCTGACCTTGAAGCAGAGGTCTTGCTAAGCTTAGAGCATTATAAATTTACCCTTAGCTCCAGTATATTTATGTGGAGAAAAGTCTCCAGACTTGATCACACTCCCTGGAAATTTTTTCCTTGTGTGACTGCTCCCCAGCCTCTCGGGCTGGGCTCCGTGGTCACCAGCATCCAATCCTGAATGCCGAATCTGCGGCCCTCTAGAAGATGAGCACTCTATAACCACCACAGGAGAGACACCCTTGTCCTTGGATATAGGGTTATCCGCTGATGCATCTGAAGATGCGATCCGGACCATTTGTCCAGCAGATCCCACTGAAAAGTTCTTGCGTGAAATCTGCCGAATGGAATTGCTTCGTAGGAAGCCACCATTTTCTACCAGGACCCTTGTGCAATGATGCACTGTTTTTAGGAGGTTCCTGACTAGCTCGGATAACTCCCTGGCTTTCTCTTCCGGGAGAAACACCTTTTTCTGGACTGTGTCCAGAATCATCCCTAGGCACAGCAGACGTGTCGTCGGGATCAGCTGCGATTTTGGAATATTTAGAATCCACCCGTGCTGTTGTAGCAGTATCCGAGATAGTGCTACTCCGACCTCCAACTGTTCCCTGGACTATGCCCTTATCAGGAGATCGTCCAAGTAAGGGATAATTAAGACGCCTTTTCTTCGAAGAAGAATCATCATTTCGGCCATTACCTTGGTAAAGACCCGGGGTGCCGTGGACAATCCAAACGGCAGCGTCTGTAACTGATAGTGACAGTTCTGCACCACGAACCTGAGGTACCCTTAGTGAGAAGGGCAAATTTGGGACATAGAGGTAAGCATCCCTGATGTCCCGGGACACTATATAGTCCCCTTCTTCCTGGTTCGTTATCACTGCTCTGAGTGACTCCATCTTGATTTGAACCTTTGTAAGTGTTCAAAAAATTTTTTAGAATAAGTCTCACCTAGCCTTCTGGCTTCAGTACCACAATATAGTGTGGAATAATACCCCTTTTCTTGTAGTAGGAGGGGGTAATTTAATTATCACCTGCTGGGAATACAGCTTGTGAATTTTTTCCCATACTGCCTCCTTGTCGGAGGGAGACCTTGGTAAAGCAGACTTCAGGAGCCTGCGAAGGGGAAACGTCTCGACATTCCAATCTGTACCCCTGGGATACTACTTGTAGGATCCAGGGGTCCTGTACGGTCTCAGCGCCATGCTGAGAACTTGTCAGAAGCGGTGGAACGCTTCTGTTCCTGGGAATGGGCTGCCTGCTGCAGTCTTCTTCCCTTTCCTCTATCCCTGGGCAGATATGATCTTATAGGGACGAAAGGACTGAGGCTGAAAAGACGGTGTCTTTTTCTGCAGAGATGTGACTTAGGGTAAAAACGGCGGATTTTCCAGCAGTTGCCGTGGCCACCAGGTCCGATGGACCGACCCCAAATAACTCCTCTTCCTTTATACGGCAATACACCTTTGTGCCGTTTGGAATCTGCATCACCTGACCACTGTCGTGTCCATAACATCTTCTGGCAGATATGGACATCGCATTTACTCTTGATGCCAGAGTGCAAATATCCCTCTGTGCATCTCGCATATATAGAAATGCATCCTTTAAATGCTCTATAGTCAATAAAATACTGTCCCTGTCAAGGGTATCAATATTTTTAGTCAGGGAATCCGACCAAGCCACCCCAGCTCTGCACATCCAGGCTGAGGCGATCGCTGGTCGCAGTATAACACCAGTATGTGTGTATATACTTTTTATGATATTTTCCAGCCTCCTGTCAGCTGGTCCTTGAGGACGGCCCTATCTATAGACGGTACCGCCACTTGTTTTGATAAGCGTGTGAGAGCCTTATCCACCCTAAGGGGTGTTTCCCAACGCGCCCCAACTTCTGGCGGGAAAGGGTATACCGCCCATAATTTTCTATCGGGGGGAACCCACGCATCATCACACACTTTATTTAATTTATCTGATTCA
Organism: Pseudophryne corroboree; assembly: GCF_028390025.1. Taxonomy (NCBI): domain Eukaryota; kingdom Metazoa; phylum Chordata; class Amphibia; order Anura; family Myobatrachidae; genus Pseudophryne; species Pseudophryne corroboree. The sequence continues at coordinate 121,342,634 of NC_086454.1, read as the reverse complement.
GGAAAAACTACGGTAGTTTTTTCACATCCCACATAATACCCTCTTTTGTGGTACTTGTAGTATCAGAAATATGTAACACCTCCTTCATTGCCTTTAACGTGTGGCCCTAATAAGGAATACGTTTGTTTATTCACCGTCGACACTGGATTCAGTGTCCCTGTCTGTGTCTGTGTCGACCGACTAAAGTAAACGGGCGTTTTAAAACCCCTGACGGTGTTTTTGAGACGTCTGGACCGGTACTAATTGTTTGTCGGCCGTCTCACGTCGTCAACCGACCTTGCAGCGTGTTGACATTATCACGTAATTCCCTAAATAAGCCATCCATTCCGGTGTCGACTCCCTAGAGAGTGACATCACCATTACAGGCAATTGCTCTGCCTCCTCACCAACATCGTCCTCATACATGTCGACACACACGTACCGACACACAGCACACACACAGGGAATGCTCTGATAGAGGACAGGACCCACTAGCCCTTTGGAGAGACAGAGGGAGAGTTTACCAGCACACACCAAAAACGCTATAATTATATAGGGACAACCTTATATAAGTGTTTTCCCTTATAGCATCTTTTTTATATATTTCTAACGCCAAATTAGTGCCCCCCCTCTCTGTTTTAACCCTGTTTCTGTAGTGCAGTGCAGGGGAGAGCCTGGGAGCCTTCCCTCCAGCCTTTCTGTGAGGGAAAATGGCGCTGTGTGCTGAGGAGATAGGCCCCGCCCCTTTTACGGCGGCCTCGTCTCCCGCTCTTAACGGATTCTGGCAGGGGTTAAATATCTCCATATAGCCTCCGGAGGCTATATGTGAGGTATTTTTATCCAAAATAGGTATTCATTTGCCTCCCAGGGCGCCCCCCTCCCAGCGCCCTGCACCCTCAGTGACTGCCGTGTGAAGTGTGCTGAGAGGAAAATGGCGCACAGCTGCAGTGCTGTGCGCTACCTTTAGAAGACTGAGGAGTCTTCTGCCGCCGATTCTGGACCTCTTCTTACTTCAGCATCTGCAAGGGGGCCGGCGGCAAGGCTCCGGTGACCATCCAGGCTGTACCTGTGATCCTCCCTCTGGAGCTGATGTCCAGTAGCCAAGAAGCCAATCCATCCTGCACGCAGGTGAGTTCACTTCTTCTCCCCTAAGTCCCTCGTTGCAGTGATCCTGTTGCCAGCAGGACTCACTGTAAAATAAAAAAACCTAAGCTAAACTTTTCTAAGCAGCTCTTTAGGAGAGCCACCTAGATTGCACCCTTCTCGGCCGGGCACAAAAATCTAACTGGCTTGGAGGAGGGTCATAGGGGGAGGAGCCAGTGCACACCACCTGATCGGAAAGCTTTACTTTTGTGCCCTGTCTCCTGCGGAGCCGCTATTCCCCATGGTCCTTTCAGGAACCCCAGCATCCACTAGGACGATAGAGAAAAGGGGGGACTACCTGCCGCAATGTGTAAAAAGGGGGGACTGCCTGCCACTATGTGTAAAAAGGGGAATCTGCCTGCCGTAATGTGTAAAAATGGGGACGCTGTCTGCCGTAATGTGTAACAAGGGCACGCTGTCTGCCGTAATGTGTAAAAAGGGCACGCTGTCTGCCGTAATGTGTAACAAGGGCACGCGGTCTGCCGTTATGTGTAAAAAGGGGTAATCTGCCCGACGCTATGTGTAAAAATGGGGAATCTGCCTGCCGTAATGTGTAAAAAAGGGGGGCTGCCTGACGCTATGTGTAAAAATGGGGAATCTGCCTGCTGCTATGTGTAAAAAGGAGGAATCTGCCTGCCGTAATGTGTAAAAATGGGACGCTGTCTGCCGTAATGTGTAACAAGGGCACGCTGTCTGCCGTAATGTGTAACAAGGGCACGCTGTCTGCCGTAATGTGTAACAAGGGCACGCTGTCTACCGTAATGTGTAAAAAGGGCACGCTGTCTGCCGTAATGTGTAACAAGGGCACGCGGTCTGCCGTTATGTGTAAAAAGGGCACGCTGTCTGCCGTTATGTGTAAAAAGGGCACGCTGTCTGCTGTAATGTGTAAAAAGAGGAATCTGTTCGCTGTAAGGTGTAAAAGGGTCTCTACCTGGTGTAGTGGTGCTACTGTGCGGCGTAATTTGAATAATGGAGACTACTGTGTTGGTATTATTTTGTGGCCACACCCCTTCCCCACGAAGCCACGCCACTATGTATTTTTGCGCGCGCCTACGGCGCGCACTGCCCCCGGGGTGGACTTGGATGGGGGTGGGGGCCCAAAGCATTTTGTCGCACCTGGGCCCACCGCTTGCTTGTTCCGCCACTGCGGGGCATTATTTAGATACACATTCTATTTGATTTAATATAAAGGTACATTTAGTAGGTATAGCGTGTATAATAGGGCAATACACCTATCGGTGCTGCTGTTTAGATGCGGCACCCGTAGGATGTAAGGAGACGCTGTGGCTATTAAGTTCAGGAAGTGAGGTAAGCTGGATATAGGGTATATAAGCTCCACTTTTCAGTCCCTCAGTCGCTTGCACTTTGGGAGAGCACACAGGACCACACTTGAATTTGTAAGTACCATCACTATAGAGGTAAAATAAATAATATTACATTTTATTTGTTATTATCCATTTACAATGAATTAACCTATTGTAGGTTGATTCATCTGTGGCTATATACACTATTTTATTAAATTCTCCCTAAGTGGGTATGTATACTCATATTCATTTTGAAATATAAATTTACTTTTCACATAGAAACTGATTGGTATTAATTGACAATGCTTTCACCTAAGGCCTTCTATCAGCTTTTATTGATTAGACCTTCATGAATTGTGATTTGAGGTCCTATTTTTTAAGTAAGTTCCTTCAGGAGTACATATAAGTATTTATTCTTCATATATTGGATGTATTAGTGATTGCGTGTTGATTACTTTGTAGAATTGTCCAACAAACCTGTACTGTTAATGGTCTTAAGGACCTGAAGATATCTATGATTGCCATTTTTGGATTGTATAGGTATGTACCAGTATGAAACAACAGAATACTGTACTATAAGAATGAAAATATGGATATGCTTTAGTACTCTTTTGTGGTACTTTTAATGAAATTGATCCCCCTGTTCAATATAAAGTTATAACAAATAGATCAAATGTCCTCATCTCTCCTCATTATCTAATTAATTGATTAATCATTTGCATGTTGTATGTATTCTTTATTCATTGAATTGATGGATATGTATATGTTTTTACCAGCTGTATTGATCATCCCTCTGAAGAAGTCCTCAAAGGACGAAACGCGTCAGGGTGGAAGAGAGAGAAAACATACCCTTCATATCAACTATGACACAAATTATTGCTATGTGTATGTGAGAGGGTTATCTCTTTTAGCAATTTGTGCTTTTAATAAATTGATATTATTTATTTATATATGTGGTCAATTGTACTGCTGGTACAGTGGGGAGTGTTTACTAGCGCCCTCTGATTCATTGTTTGGAGGTGTTTTGGTTTGGTCCTTGCTAACAGTAGGACCGTATCAGAGGGCAGCAATATTACAGCGCAGGATAAAGGTGATTGTGGTACATATATATACTTATATATATATATAAAAAATAGGATTTTAATTACCTACCGGTAAATCCTTTTCTCGTAGTCCGTAGAGGATACTGGGGTCCATTTAGTACCATGGGGTATAGACGGGTCCACTAGGAGTCCACTTTAAGAATTTGATAGTGTGGGCTGGCTCCTCAACCTATGCCCCTCCTACCAGACTCAGTCTAGGAAACTGTGCCCGAGAGAAGGATAGATAAGGATAGTGGTGAGATTCCGAACCAGCACACACAACAAGAGGAAAGCCAAACTAACCAAACTTGAAACAGGAACAGCAACGGCTGAACCAACATTACTTAACCAAGTAACAGTGCAGGAAGGACGAAGCACTGGGTGGGCGCCCAGTATCCTCTATGGACTACGAGAAAAGGATTTACCGGTAGGTCCATTTAGTACCATGAGGATGTACCAAAGCTCCCAAACTGGGTGGAAGAGTGCTGAGGTTCCTGCAGAACTGATTGACCAAACTGAAGGTCCTCGGAGGCCAAAGTATCGAACTTGTAGAACTTTGCAAACATGTTCGAACCTGACCAAGTAGCTGCTCGGCAGAGCTGCAAAGCCGAGTAACCCCGGGCAGCCGCCCAGGAATAACCCACCGACCTAGTAGAGTGGGCCTGTACAGATTTTGGACATGGCAAACTTGCCGTGGAATAAGCATGCTGGATAGTAAGTATGAAGCAGGACACCCAATCTTATTGGGATCATAAAGAACAAACAGCGAGTCCGTCTTTCTGTGACGAGCTGTTCTAAAGCCCTCACGACATCCAAGGACTTTGAAGTAGCAGAGGTGTCAGTGACAACCGGAACCACAATAGGTTGGTTGATGTGAAACGCAGATACCACCTTAGGAAGAAATTGCTGATGAGTTCTGAGTTTAGCTCTGTCCTCATGGAAAATGAAATAGGGACTTTTGTGAGAGAAAGCCCCCAGCTCCGATACACGTCTTGCTGAAGCCAGGGCCAACAGTGTGACGGTCTTCCACGTAAGATATTTTACTTCCACCTCCTGTAACGGCTCAAACCAAACCGATTGAAGGAAATGCAGCACCACATCGAGATCCCAAGGTGCCGTGGGAGGCACAAAGGGAGGTTGGATATGCAGAACACCTTTCAAGAACGTCTGGACTTCAGGGAGAGAAGCCAATTGTTTCTGAAAGAAAATAGACCAGGCCGAAATCTGGACTTTTATGGAGCCCAGACGTAGGCCCACATCTACTCCTGCTTGTAGAAAAAGCAGGAAACGTCCTAGATGGAATTCCATTGCAGAAAATTTTCTGCTCTCACACCAAAAGACGTATTTCTTCCAAATACGATGGTAATACTTTGACGTTACCCCCTTCCTGGCTTGGATCATAGTCGGGATAACCTTGTTAGGGATCCCTCTCCTGGCTAGAATCAGCCGTGGGTCTTTGGGCCACCCCTGCAGCTGTGTACAATGATTTGACTGTAGTCTCAATGTTACGATCAGCTGTGTCTTTCAGGTAGGCTGCACCAGGAACAGGCAATACGATTTTACGTGACAGCCTAGACACTGATGTGTCTACTATCGGTGGATTTTCCCATTTTTTCCTATCCTCCAGAGGAAAAGGAAAAGATGAGAGCAACCTTTTAGGGATCTGAAACTTCTTATCAGGATTAACCCAAGTTTCTTCAGACAGGGTATTCAATTCCTTTGACGCAGGAAAAGTGACTGAGGACTTCTTTTTTAAATTAAAGTAAGATTTCTCACACTTCTCTAACACCTTATCAGGAATATGCAGAACATCTCTAATATCCTCTATAAGAGTCTCTATTCCCTGTGACAGAGCTGCATCCCCCCCCCCCCCCCCCTCTGAGTCCACCTCCCCCTCCTCCATGTCTGACCTGTCAGAGTCAGACTGCAGGATATGGGCCAGAGATCGCTTTTGCAGACAAATGGAAGGGGATTGAGACACTGTCTTGGCAGAGGCGGAACTACCGGCAGTGCAAGCAGTGCGTTGCACTGGGGCCCGCCTCTGTCCAGGGGCCCAAGCATGTAATGAGTCAAACTGACTCATTACATGCCGCTGTGCGCTGCAGGCAACCGCTGCCCGCAGGGCACAGCCGCCCGTAGAGGAGAGGAGCAGCGGCACGGACGGAGGAAGGAGGAGGAGGGAGGTGAAGGAGGGAGCCGCAGCAGGGAGCCGCAGCAGCGCTTTGTTACTGGTGAAGGCGCTGCTGCTGCTGCCCCTCTGCTTCACTATAGGCTGTCTTCCGAGAACAGCCTATAGGGAAGCAGAGGGGCAGCAGCAGCAGCGCCTCCACCAGTAACAAAGCGCTGCTGCGGCTCCCTTCTTCACCTCCGTCCTTCACCTCCTCTACTGCCCGGGAATCGTCTGACGCGGCTGCACCGAGGAGCCTGAGCCGGCGGAGAGGGTAAGTATAATTCTTCTTTCTTTCTTTTTCTCTTTTTCTTTCTTTCTTTCTTTCTCTTTCTTTCTTTCTTTCTTGGGCCTGCCTGCCGCTATGTGTAAAAATGGGGGACTGCCTGCCGCTATGTGTAAAAAGGGGAATCAGCCTGCCGCAATGTGTAAAAAGGGGGGACTGCCTGACGTAATGTGTAAAAAGGGGGAATCAGCCTGCCGCAATGTGTAAAAATGGGGGACTGCCTGCCGCTATGTGTAAAAAGGGGTAATCTGCCTGCCGCTATGTGTAAAAAGGGGTAATCTGCCTGCCGCAATGTGTAAAAATGGGGAATCTGCCTGCCGTAATGTGTAAAAATGGGGACGCTGTCTGCCGTAATGTGTAACAAGGGCACGCTGTCTGCCGTAATGTGTAAAAAGGGGACGCTGTCTGCCGTTATGTGTAAAAAGGGGATGCTGTCTGCCGTAATGTGTAACAAGGGCACGCTGTCTGCCGTTATGTGTAAAAAGTGTACGCTGTCTGCCGCTATGTGTAACAAGGGCACGCGGTCTGCCGTTATGTGTAAAAAGGGCACGCTGTCTGCCGTTATGTGTAAAAAGTGCACGCTGTCTGCCGTTATGTGTAAAAAGGGCACGCTGTCTGCCGTTATGTGTAAAAAGGGCACGCTGTCTGCTGTAATGTGTAAAAAGAGGAATCTGTCCGCTGTAAGGTGTAAAAGGGTCTCTACCTGGTGTAGTGGTGCTACTGTGCGGCGTAATTTGAATAATGGAGACTACTGTGTACCGTTTTATGAATTGGTATTATTTTGTGGCCACACCCCTTCCCCACGAAGCCACGCCACTATGTATTTTTGCGCGCGCCTACGGCGCGCACTGCCCCTGTTTTGCATGCAGGGGTGGGGCTCCGATGCCGTTTCTTGCACACAGTGCTAAAATGTCTAGTTACGGCACTGTTGCTAGGTATCCATTTCTCTGGCCCTGAGCAGGTCCCCCTCACCAGATCCTCTCCAGGGGTGAGGGGGTGGACTTGGATGGGATGTGTGTGGGGGGGGATGTGGGGGGGGGTGTGGGGGGGGGGGGGGCCCAAAGCATTTTGTCGCACCTGGGCCCACCGCTCGCTAGTTCCGCCACTGTGTCTTGGGGACTGAGTCTCTGTTCATAAATTCATCCACAGTCTGTTTTAAGTATTGCGTCTCTTTCTCATTGCGGGACAATTTTGTAGAAAGAGTGAAGGTCATTCCCTTAAGAGAATTAACCTATTTCGGTTTAGCCCCGCTAGTCTGTGAATCCTGAGTACCCAGTAGTGAGCCCCCTGGTGAAGGAGAACACTCTGCTGTACAAGGCACACACTCTTTGCCTGACATAATGTAATGTGACAGCACACACACACACAGGAAAGGTTAAGCACAATTAACCCGCAAAGAGCCCTTCAGGGAGACACAGAGATTTTTGGAGCCAGCCCCCACCACGCCCTTATCGCTAATGCCAAGCTTAGCCAGGCCGCAGACTAAGTACCCTGATAGGGGACTTAGTACACTAGTATTCACTCCCCCCCTGCTATGACCACCTGGTACCGCTGAGGTAATTTGGAGTCACACTGGAGGAGCTGCGCGTCCCTGTCCTGTCAGCGTCTGTGTCCACTGCAGAGGGAAAATGGCGCTGGTGAGCTGTTGGATCCTCTCATAGTGAAGCCCCGCCCCTTCAATGGTGCGCGGTCTTCCCGCTTTTTTTATACTGGCTGAGGAATCTGGTGCTTAAAATGGAGAAAATCGTTTTAAGGCTTTTGTTCCAGTATGGGTACTGTGTACAGTGTACGGGGACGCAGGTGTGTACTGTGTCCGGAGACGCATTCCGCCCCATTTAGAAGCCGTGCATCTCCATACCCTCATGCTGCCATAATAGCCCCGCTAGCTGGGACGCCGGCTCAGTACTCACCACTCTTCATTCTTCTGGCTCTGTGAGGAGTGGCGGCGTGCTGCAGGACTGTACACTCGCCGTGATGGGCTTGCGAATAGTTTCCTCAGGAGCTCAGTGTCCTGTCAGCGGGGAACGGGACCATTAACCCTTCAAGAGGTTGGGCCGTTCCCCGCCCCCCTAAGTCCAACGAAGCAGGCAGGCTGGTGCCATCCAGCCCTGTCTGGAAATAACAAACATATAAAATAAATGCAGAAAACTCTTCAGGAGCTTCCTTCAGCGTGACCTGCTCCTCCGGACACATTTTCTAAACGGAGTCTGGTAGGAGGGGCATATAGGGAGGAGCCAGCCCACACTATCAAATTCTTAAAGTGACCATGGCTCCTAGTGGACCCGTCTATACCCCATGGTACTAAATGGACCCCAATATCCTCTAGGACGTAAGAGAAATAGGCAATTTGTTAGTGGCGGCACTCACCGGACTTATACATACAAATAAAGGCCCTGAACTATCACCAGCACAGAACTAACGTTTCGAAGTTTAATCCTTCATCGGAGTAGTCTGATAAAGGATTAAACTCCGAAACGTTAGTACTGTGCTGGTGGTAGTGCAGTGTCTTTATTTGTACGTATAAATCCAGTGAGTGCCTCCTCTAACAAATTGCCTGCCTAACTTCTTTAGGATGGCACTGGGGCCATTGTAATGTCTATCAGGAGTGCCGGGCTCTGCTGCAGGGGTGGTATTCATGTGACTGGCGGTCAGGAGACCGACGGTCACATAACCTCCACCAACATTCCGCCCCCTCACTAACCCGATGATTGGCATGCCGACCAACAGGGACTATTTCCACTCGTGGGAGTCCATGACCCCCATAGAGTGGGAATAGAACTCGTGGCGACCACAAGGGGCTTGCTGCACTCGCCCTCCCCGCCGGGATCCCGGCATCAATATGCTGACCATACTACACCTCTGCTGCAGTTATATATATATATATATATATATATATAGACAGAGGTGGTGATCCGGCACAGCCACTTATAATGTTTGCAACCTGGGTGCCCTCACAGAAGACGAACAAATAGCAAGCTGGTGGTGCGGCACTCCAAGGAATTTGAAACTGACACTGTATTGATAACAACGTTTCAATGCCTTTTAATCAAAGCGGCATTTTCGTCAGGTAACCTGACGAAAATGCCGTTTTGATTAAAAGGCATTGAAACGTTGTTATCAATACAGTGTCAGATTCAAATTCCTTGGAGTGCCGCACCACCAGCTTGCTATATATATATATATATATATATGTATAATGTGCTTTACCTGGTGCAATGTGTATAACGTGCCCTACCTGGTGCATAATGTATAACGTGCTCTACCTGGTGTAATGTGTATAACGTGCTCTGCCTGGTACAATATGTATAATGTGCTTTACCTGGTACAATGTGTATAATGTGCTCTACCTGGTGCAATGTGTATAATGTGCTCTACCTGGTGCAATGTGTAGAACGTGCTCTACCTGGTGCAATGTGTATAACGTGCTCTGCCTGGTGCAATGTGTATAATGTACTTTACCTGGTGCAATGTGTATAATGTGCTCTGCCTGTCGCAAAGTGTATAATGTGCTTTTCCTTGTGCAATATGTATAATGTGCTTTGCCTGGTGCAAAGTGTATACCGTGCTCTACCTGGTGCAAAGTGTACAACGTGCTCTATCTGGCGCAATATGTATAAGATGCTCTACCTGGCGCAGTATGTATAGGAGGTTCTACCTGGTGCAATGTGTATAAGCGGTACTACTGTGTGGTGTAATGTGGATTGGCACTATTATGTGGCCACGCCCCTTCCACCAAGAAGCCATGCCCCTTAAATTTTACTGTGCGCCTGTGGTGCACACTTCAAATACCTTCATATAATCAGGCCATCTGAGCAGTAATCCTGCCCACTTGACAGACTCCACCTCCTCAACAGACCCCACCCCTATTAGGGTTGCTTCCATAAATTTCCCGGGCTGGTTTTTGATCCCAATCCGCCCCTGTCTATTACTGTTTTGTTGCCATTTGTAAAGCACAATGGGGGTAATTCTGAGTTGATCGCAGCAGGAATTTTGTTAGCAGTTGGGCAAAACCATGTGCACTGCAGGGGAGGCAGATATAACATGTGCAGAGAGAGTTAAGGTGCATACACACGGAGAGATATAACTGAGCGATTTTGACTATTTAGTCAAAATCGCTCAGAAAGTTAGTGCATATCTCTCCATGTGTACACAGCCAGCGATAGCGATGCGCGTCCCCGCCAGGTCGCTATCGCTGCTAAAAATAGACTGTGCAGGCAAGTCAATTTTGGCTATGTCGCTGGAAAAGAAAAAGCATCCCCTTGCTTGAATGAGTTAGCCAAAATCGCTCATAGCCAAAATCGCTGGAAAAGTTAGTCAAAATCGCTGGTAAAGTTAGTCAAAATCTCCTACAGCCAGTTCAAGGGAAATCGCTCAGTCAAAATCTCTCAAAGTCAAAATCTCTCCGTGTGTATGCACCTTTAGATTTGGGTGGGTTATTTTGTTTCTGCGCAGGGTAAATACTGGTTGCTTTATTTTTACACTGCAATTTAGATTGCAGATTGAACACACCCCACCCAAATCTAACTCTCTGCACATGTTAAATCTGCCTCCCTGCAGTGCACATGGGCCCTCATTCCGAGTTGTTCGCTCGGTAATTTTCTTTGCATCGCAGCTATTTTCCGCTAATTGCGCATGCGCAATGTTCGCACTGCGACTGCGCCAAGTAAATTTGCTAAGAAGTTTGGTATTTTACTCACGGCATTACGAGGTTTTTCTTCGTTCTGGTGATCGTTGTGTGATTGACAGGAAGTGGGTGTTTCTGGGCGGAAACTGGCCGTTTTATGGGTGTGTGTGAAAAAACGCTGCCGTCTCTGTGAAAAACGCGGGAGTGGCTGGAGAAACGGGGGAGTGTCTGGGCGAACGCTGGGTGTGTTTGTGACGTCAAACCAGGAACGAAACTGACTGAACTGATCGCAGTGGCAGAGTAAGTGTCGAGCTACTCAGAAACTGCTTAGAAATTTCTATTCGCAATTTTGAGAATCTTTCGTTCGCAATTTTGCTAAGCTAAGATTCACTCCCAGTAGGCGGCGGCTTAGCGTGTGCAATGCTGCTAAAAGCAGCTTGCGAGCGAACAACTCGGAATGAGGGCCATGGTTTTGCCCAACTGCTAACTTATTTGCTGCTGCGATCAACTTGGAATTACCCCCAATGGAATATGTTAGTGTAAATTAAATAAATCAAATAATAATAGCAGTGGCAAAAGTTTACTCTAGTGGGTCCTGGAAGGTTGCACTTATCCATCATGCAATACCATCAGGGAGGCGTCCTATTAGCTCCAAATTTATTCTGCAGCTGGACAACGGCCCCAAGCACACAGCTAATGTAGAGATGAGCTGGTTCGGTTCCCAGAGAACCGACCCCCCCCCCCCCGAACTTCACGTTTCGAGCCGGGATCCGAGTCCGGCTTGGGACTTCCCGCCAGACTCGGAAACCAGAACGAGGCAAAACATCATCATCCCGCTGTCGGATTCTTGCAGGTTTTGGATTCCATATAAACAGCCGCGCGTCACCGCCATTTTCACTCCAGACTTGGAGAGTGAGGAAAATAGACCTCTGTCTCTCTGTAGGTGTTGGCATCAGGTAGGGTCAGTATGTGCTCTGTAGGGGTGCTGCTCCTGTCACTGTGGTGTACCTGTGCTGTTAGGGGTGCTGTCCTGGCTGTCACTGGTGTTTCATGTGCTGTTAGGGGTGCTGCAGCTGTACATGGGTGTTGCTGTCCTGGCTGTCACTGTGTTGTACAGGGGGCAGGGTAACTGTCCTCCTGTATGCTGTAAAAATTCAGGGGTGCTGTTGTTAAAATAAAAGCACACTGGTCCTGTATGCTGTGAAAATACAGGGGTGCAGGCCCAGTCTTGTATGCTGTAAAAATTCAGGGGTGCAGCTTTTGTTAAAATAAAAGCACACTGATCCTGTATGCTGTAAAAATACAGGGGTGCTGGCCCAGTCTTGTATGCTGTAAAAAATCAGGGGTGCAGTTGTTGTTGAAATACAAGCACACTGGTCCTGTATGCTGTAAAAATTCAGGGGTGCTGGCCCAGTCTTGTATGCATCTAAAAATTCAGGGGTGCAGCTGTTGTTAAAATAAAAGCACACTGGTCCTATATGCTGTAAGAATACAGGGGTGCTGGCCCAGTCTTGTATGCTGTAAAAATTCAGGGGTGCAGCTGTTAAAAATAAGATTTTAAACCTACCGGTAAATCTTTTTCTCCTAGTCCGTAGAGGATGCTGGGGACTCCGTAAGGACCATGGGATATAGACGGGCTACGCAGGAGACATGGGCACTATAAAGAACTTTTGATGGGTGTGCACTGGCTCCTCCCTCTATGACCCTCCTCCAGACCTCAGTTAGAGAACTGTGCCCAGAGGAGACGGACAGTACGAGAAAAGGATTTTTGTTAATCTAAGGGCAAGATTCATACCAGCCCACACCATCCACACCGTATAACCTGGAATATACGCAACCAGTCAACAGTATGAACAAAAACTAGTGATGTGCACCGGACATTTTTCGGGTTTTGTGTTTTGGTTTTGGATTCGGTTCCGCGGCCGTGTTTTGGATTCGGACGCGTTTTGGCAAAACCTCACCGAATTTTTTTTGTCGGATTCGGGTGTGTTTTGGATTCGGGTGTTTTTTTCAAAAAACCCTAAAAAATAGCTTAAATCATAGAATTTGGGGGTCATTTTGATCCCATAGTATTATTAACCTCATTATTAACCTCAATTACCATAATTTCCACTCATTTCCAGTCTATTCTGAACACCTCACACCTCACAATATTATTTTTAGTCCTACAATTTGCACCGAGGTCGCTGGATGGCTAAGCTAAGCGACACAAGTGGCCGACACAAACACCTGGCCCATCTAGGAGAGGCACTGCAGTGTCAGGCAGGATGGCACTTCAAAAAAATTGTCCCCAAACAGCACATGATGCAAAGAAAAAAAGAGGCGCACCAAGGTCGCTGTGTGACTAAGCTAAGCGACACAAGTGGCAGACACAAACACCTGGCCCATCTAGGAGTGGCACTGCAGTGTCAAGACAGGATGGCACTTCAAAAAAATTGTCCCCAAACAGCACATGATGCAAAGAAAAAAAGAGGTGCACCAAGGTCGCTGTGTGACTAAGCTAAGCGACACAAGTGGCCGACACAAACACCTGGCCCATCTAGGAGTGGCACTGCAGTGTCAAGACAGGATGGCACTTCAAAAAAATTGTCCCCAAACAGCACATGATGCAAAGAAAAAAAGAGGTGCACCAAGGTCGCTGTGTGACTAAGCTAAGCGACACAAGTGGCCGACACAAACACCTGGCCCATCTAGGAGTGGCACTGCAGTGTCAAGACAGGATGGCACTTCAAAAAAATTGTCCCCAAACAGCACATGATGCAAAGAAAAAAAGAGGCGCACCAAGGTCGCTGTGTGACTAAGCTAAGCGACACAAGTGGCCGACACAAACACCTGGCCCATCTAGGAGTGGCACTGCAGTGTCAAGGCAGGATGGCACTTCAAAAAAATTGTCCCCAAACAGCACATGAAGCAAAGAAAAAAAGAGGCGCACCAAGGTCGCTGTGTGACTAAGCTAAGCGACACAAGTGGCCGACACAAACACCTGGCCCATCTAGGAGTTGCACTGCAGTGTCAAGACAGGATGGCACTTCAAAAAAATTGTCCCCAAACAGCACATGATGCAAAGAAAAAAAGAGGCGCACCAAGGTCGCTGTGTGACTAAGCTAAGCGACACAAGTGGCCGACACAAACACCTGGCCCATCTAGGAGTGGCACTGCAGTGTCAAGACAGGATGGCACTTCAAAAAAATTGTCCCCAAACAGCACATGATGCAAAGAAAAAAAGAGGCGCACCACAGGTATAGAATGTAGATGGATAGTATACTTAATGACGACACAGAGGTAGGCACAGCAGTGGCCTTCCGTACTGCTATATATAGTATACTGGTGGTCACTGTGTCAGCAAACTGCAAAACTAAAATGCACCACAGGTATAGAATGTAGATGGATAGTATACTTAATGAATGACGACACAGAGGTAGGTACAGCAGTGGCCTTCCGTACCGTACTGCTATATATAGTATACTGGTGGTCACTGTGTCAGCAAACTGCAAAACTAAAATGCACCACAGGTATAGAATGTAGATGGATAGTATACTTAATGACGACACAGAGGTAGGCACAGCAGTGGCCTTCCGTACTGCTATATATAGTATACTGGTGGTCACTGTGTCAGCAAACTGCAAAACTAAAATGCACCACAGGTATAGAATGTAGATGGATAGTATACTTAATGAATGACGACACAGAGGTAGGTACAGCAGTGGCCTTCCGTACCGTACTGCTATATATAGTATACTGGTGGTCACTGTGTCAGCAAACTGCAAAACTAAAATGCACCACAGGTATAGAATGTAGATGGATAGTATACTTAATGAATGACGACACAGAGGTAGGTACAGCAGTGGCCTTCCGTACCGCACTGCTATATATAGTATACTGGTGGTCACTGTGTCAGCAAACTGCAAAACTAAAATGCACCACAGGTATAGAATGTAGATGGATAGTATACTTAATGAATGACGACACAGAGGTAGGTACAGCAGTGGCCTTCCGTACTGCTATATATAGTATACTGGTGGTCACTGTGTCAGCAAACTGCAAAACTAAAATGCACCACAGGTATAGAATGTAGATGGATAGTATACTTAATGAATGACGACACAGAGGTAGGTACAGCAGTGGCCTTCCGTACCGTACTGCTATATATAGTATACTGGTGGTCACTGGTCAGCAAAACTCTGCACTGTACTCCTCCTATATAATATTAATTATACTGGTGGTCCCCAGTCCCCACAATAAAGCAGCACACTGAGCACAGATATGGAGTGTTTTTCAGGCAGACAACGTATACTGGTGGTCACTGTCAGCAAAACTCTGCACTGTACTCCTGCTATATAATACAGCTGCTCCCCAGTCCCCACAATTAAGCAGTGTGAGCACAGATATATTATGCAGCACACTGAGCACAGATATGGTATGGAGCGTTTTTTTCAGGCAGAGAACGGATAAAACTGGTGGTCACTTATCAGCAAAACTCTGCACTGTACTCCTCCTAACAGCTGCTCCCCAGTCCTCCCCACAATTAAGCAATAAAGCAATCAAGTTCAACAATAAACGGAGAGGACGCCAGCCACGTCCTCTCCCTATCATCTCCAATGCACGAGTGAAAATGGCGGCGACGCGCGGCTGCTTATATAGAATCCGAATCTCGCGAGAATCCGACAGCGGGATGATGACGTTCGGGCTCGCTCGGGTTAGCCGAGCAAGGCGGGAAGGTTCGAACCTGCCTCGGACCCGTGTAAAATGGGTGAAGTTCAGGGGGGTTCGGTTTCCGAGAAACCGAACCCGCTCATCACTAACAAAAACAGCATCAGCCCAAGACTGATCTCAACCCTTATGTAAGCAATAACTATATACAAGCCTTGCAGAAATACGTCCGCACTGGGACGGCACCCAGCATCCTCTACGGACTAGGAGAAAAAGATTTACCGGTAGGTTTAAAATCTTATTTTCTCTTACGTCCTAGAGGATGCTGGGGACTCCGTAAGGACCATGGGGATTATACCAAAGCTCCAGACCGGGCGGGAGAGTGCGGATGACTCTGCAGCACCGATTGAGCAAACATGAGGTCCTCATCAGCCAGGGTATCAAACTTGTAGAATTTGGCAAAAGTGTTTGAACCCGACCAAGTCGCCGCTCGGCAAAGCAGTAATGCCGAGACGCCTCGGACAGCCGCCCAAGAAGAGCCCACCTTCCTACTGGAATGGGCCTTTACCGAATTTGGTAACGGCAATCCAGCTGTAGAATGAGCCTACTGAATCGTGTTACAGATCCAGCGAGCAATAGTCTGCTTAGAAGCAGGAGCGCCAACCTTGTTGGCTGCATACAGGATAAACAGTGCCTCTGTTTTCCTAACCCGAGCCGTCCTGGCTACATAAATTTTTAAGGCCCTGACTACATCAAGGGACTTGGAATCCTCCAAGTCACCCATAGCCACAGGTACCACAATAGGTTGGTTCATATGAAACGATGAAACCACTTTAGGCAAAAATTGAGGACAAGTCCTTAATTCCGCTCTATCCACATGGAAAATCAGATAGGGGCTTTTGTGAGACAAAGCCGCCAATTTGGACACCCGCCTTGCAGATGCCAAGGCCAACAACATGACCACCTTCCAAGTGAGAAATTTTAATTCAACCGTTTGAAGAGGTTCAAACCAGTGAGATTTTAGGAACTGTAACACCACATTAAGGTCCCATGGTGCCACTGGAGGCACAAAAGGAGGCTGTATGTGCAGCACTCCCTTTACAAAAGTCTGGACTTCTGGGAGAGAAGCCAATCCCTTCTGAAAGAAAATTGATAGGGCCGAAATCTGTACCTTAATGGAGCCTAATTTTAGGCCCATATCCACTCCTGTCTGTAGAAAGTGGAGAAAACGGCCCAAATGGAATTCCTCAGTAGGAGCATTATTGACTTCACACCAAGATACATACTTTCTCCAGATACGGTGATAATGTTTCGCCGTCACCTCCTTCCTAGCCTTTATCAGAGTAGGGATGACTTCTTCCGGAATGCCTTTCCCAGCTAGGATTCGGTGTTCAACCGCCATGCCGTCAAACGTAACCACGGTAAGTCTTGGAACACGCAGGGCCCCTGTTGCAACAGGTCCTCTCTGAGAGGAAGAGGCCACGGATCTTCTGTGAGCATTTCCTGAAGATCTGTATACCAGGCCCTTCGAGGCCAATCTGGAACAATGAGAATCGTCCGCACGCCTTTTCGTCTTATGATTCTCAATATCTTTGAGATGAGTGGAAGAGGAGGGAACACATAGACCGACTGAAACACCCACGGTGTCACCAGGGTGTCTACTGCTACTGCCTGATGGTCCCTTGACCTGGCACAATACCTCTGAAGCTTCTTGTTGAGGCGTGACGCCATCATGTCTATTTGAGGAAGTCCCAAATTACTTGTTATCTCTGCAAAAACTTCTTGATGAAGTCCCCACTCTCCTGGATGGAGATCGTGTCTGCTGAGGAAGTCTGCTTCCCAGTTGTCCACTCCCGGAATGAAGACTGCTGCCAACGCGCTTATGTGATTTTCCGCCCAGCGAAGAATCCTGGTGGCTTCCGCCATTGCCGCTCTGCTCCTTGTCCCGCCTTGGCGGTTTACATGAGCCACGGCTGTGACGTTGTCTGATTGAATCAGAACTGGTAGGTCGTGAAGAAGATTCTCCGCTTGACGTAGGCCGTTGTATATGGCCCTCAATTCCAGTACATTGATGTGTAGACAAGCCTCGTGGCTTGACCATAGTCCCTGAAAGTTTTTTCCTTGTGTGACTGCACCCCATCCTCGGAGGCTCGCGTCCGTGGTCACCAGAACCCAGTCCTGAATGCCGAACCTGCGACCCTCTAGAAGGTGCGCACTCCGTAGCCACCACAGGAGAGACACCCTGGCCCTGGGGGACAGGCTTATTTTCTGATGAATTTGAAGATGGGACCCGGACCACTTGTCCAGAAGGTCCCACTGAAACGTCCTCGCATGAAACCTGCCGAAGGGGATGGCCTCGTAGGTCGCCACCATTTTCCCCAGTACTCGAGTGCATTGATGGACTGACACTCTTTCCGGTTTTAACAGGTCTCTGACCATGTTCTGGAGTTCCTGGGCTTTTTCCATTGGGAGAAAAACCCTCTTTTGTTCCGTGTCCAGAATCATGCCTAAGAAAGATAGCCGCGTTGTTGTGACTGTGACTTTGGTAGATTCAGAATCCAGCCATGTTGCTGCAGCACTCTCAGGGAGAGCGCCACACTTTTCAGCAACTGATCTCTCGATCTCGCTTTTATCAGGAGATCGTCCAAGTACGGGATAATTGTGACTCCCTGCCGGCGTAGGAGCACCATCATTTCCGCCATTACCTTGGTGAAAATCCTCGGGGCCGTGGAAAGCCCAAACGGCAACGTCTGAAACTGGTAATGACAGTCCTGTACAGCGAATCTCAGGTACGCCTGATGAGGGGGATATATGGGGACATGAAGGTATGCGTCCTTTATGTCCAGTGACACCATAAAATCCCCCCCTTCCAGGCTGGAGATAACTGCCCAGAGCGATTCCATCTTGAATTTGAACTTTTTCAAGTACAGGTTTAGGGATTTTAAATTTAGAATGGGTCTGACCGAGCCATCCGGTTTCGGGACCACAAATAGGGTTGAATAGTACCCCTTCCCCTGTTGAACTAGGGGAACCTCGACAACCACTTGTTGTTGACACAGTTTTTCAATTGCAGCTAAAACTATCTCCCTTTCTGGGGAATAAGCTGGTAAAGCCGATTTGAAAAACCGGCGAGGAGGCACGTCTTCGAATTCCAGCTTGTAACCCTGGGATACAATTTCCATTGCCCAAGGATCCACGTCTGACTGAACCCAGACGTGGCTGAAGAGTCGAAGACGTGCCCCCACCGGCGCAGACTCCCTCAGTGGAGCCCCAGCGTCATGCAGTGGATTTAGTAGAAGCCGGGGAGGACTTCTGCTCCTGGGAACTAGCTGTAGCAGGCAGTTTTTTCCCTCTACCCTTACCTCTGGCGAGGAAGGAAGAGCCCCAACCTCTTCTGGATTTATGCGACCGAAAGGACTGCATCTGATATTGCGGCGTTTTCTTTTGCTGTGGGAAAACATAAGTTAAAAAAGTAGATTTACCCGCGGTAGCTGTGGAAACCAGGTCTGCGAGACTTTCCCCAAATAAATCCTCACCTTTGTAAGGTAAAACTTCCATATGCTTCTTTGAGTCGGCATCACCCGTCCATTTGTGGGTCAACAGGGCTCACCTAGCAGAAATCGCCATGGCGTTGGCTCTCGAACCTAGCAGACCAACGTCTCTCTGAGCGTCTCTCATATATAAGACTGCGTCTTTAATGTGACCTAAGGTCAATAAAATGGTATCCCTATCTAGGGTATCAATGTCAGCTGACAAGGTATCTGTCCAAGCTGCTACCGCACTACAAACCCAAGCCGATGCTATTGACGGTCTGAGCAAAGCACCCGTATGTGATTAAATTGATTTTAAGGTAGTTTCCTGTCTGCGATCAGCAGGATCCTTGAGGGCTGCCGTGTCTTGAGACGGTAGCGCCACCTTTTTGGACAAGCTCGTTAACGCCTTGTCCACCCTGGGTGAGGATTCCCACCGTAACCTGTCCTGCGCAGGGAAAGGATACGCCATAAGAATTCTTTTGGGAATCTGCAGTTTCTTGTCTGGAGTTTCCCAAGCCTTTTCAAATAACGCATTCAGCTCATGAGATGGGGGAAAGGTTACCTCAGGTTTCTTTTCCTTAAACATGTGTACCCTCTTGTCAGGGACAGAGGGGTCATCTGTGATATGTAAAACATCCTTTATTGCAATAATCATATAATGAATACTTTTGGCCACCCGTGGGTGTAACCTCGCATCATCGTAGTCGACACTGGAGTCAGAATCCGTGTCGGTATCAGTGTCTGCTACTTGGGACAGGGGACGATTCTGAGACCCTGAAGGGCCCTGTGACACAGTCAAAGCCATGGATTGACTCCCTGTTCTATCCCTGGACTCTGCTTTGTCCAATCTCTGATGTAATAAAGACACATTTGCTTTTAAAACATTCAACATATCCAACCAATCAGGTGTCGGCGTTGCCGACGGAGACACCACAATCATCTGCTTCACCTCCTCCTTAGATGAGCCTTCCACTTCAGACATGCCGACACACGCGTACCAACACCCCCACACACTCAGGGATATATCTATATGGAGACAGTTCCCCAATAAGGCCCTTTGGAGAGACAGAGAGAGAGTATGCCAGCACACACCCAGCGCCAACTGACACTGGAAACAAAATTCCCAGATAAAACAGTGCTTTTATATAAATATATATATATATATATATATATACACTCACTGCGCAAATTAAAAGTCCCCCCCCCCCCTTTTTTTTGCCCTCTGTCACTGTGTTCAGCAGGGGAGAGTTCGGGGAGCCAGCTTCTCAGCAGTGTGCTGTGGAGAAAATGGCATTAGTTAGTGCTGGAGGATCAAGCTACGCCCCCTCAGCGGCGGGCTTCGGTCCCGCTCAAATGTCCAATACTGGCGGGGGATTATATAATATACTGCCTCCGCAGCATATATGTATGTTAGCCAGTCCCTAGAGGTTTATTATTGCTGCCCAGGGTGCCCCCCCTGCGCCCTGCACCCTCCAGTGCCCGCTGTGTGTGTTGTGTGTGGGAGCAATGGCGTGCAGCGTTACTGCTGCGCGTTACCTCAGAGAAGATCTGAAGTCTTCTGCCGCTTTTGAAGTCTTCTTTCTTCTTATACTCACCCGGCTTCTATCTTCCGGCTCTGTGAGGAGGACAGCGGCGCGGCTCCGGGATGAACGGCGAGGGTGAGACCTGCGTTCCGACCCTCTGGAGGAGGGGCACACCCATCTAAAATTCTTTATAGTGCCCATGTCTCCTGCGGAGCCCGTCTATACCCCATGGTCCTTACGGAGTCCCCAGCATCCTCTAGGACGTAAGAGAAATACAAGTACACTGGTCCTGTATGCTGTAAGAATACAGGGGTGCTGTGAAAATAAAGGGGCACTGTTCTGTGTGCTATAATAATAATAAAGGGGTGCTGTCCTGTGAAATGGAGAACAAGTTGGAAGGTAAAATAGTGGAAGATCAGGAACCACTTCCAGTTGTTAGTACTAGTGCTGAAGCTGCTTGTCAGGAATCGGCGCTCTGCTACGTCTCACTTACCAGCGCGCTGGTGTGCGGGCCTCCGGAGGTCTTGGCCCCAGTTGCGGCTGCGTGGGTGTAGTAACCGCGAGCGTTCTATTTCACATTGCTGAGTACTCCTGAGTCTGGTCATGTGTGGGTTTTGCTGCGTGCCGATGTCCAGCCTGGACTTTAGTTATATCATCTGCCTTCAGTTTTGTTGTTTCACTTTTCATTTGCAAGAGATCTCAGCTATTTAAATTCAGTTATCAACCATTGTCATTCCATTTCCGGTTTTCTGTTTTTACTGTGTTATCCGATCTGCTCAGTAATAATAAAACATCAGCGCCTATGCGCAGGACTATTATATTGCCTCCACGTTTTATCCATCAGACCAACACTGACCCACGCGCGCGCGCCGGGGACAGACAAACCTAGAGACCTGACACTGCTGCTGCCACCAGTCATGACATTGACAACGCAATTCCATCAACGTCGTCTGCTAAGGCCAATGCCCAATGTCATAGAGGGCATGTAAAATCCTAGAAGCAAAAATTAATAATCAGAAAATAAATTATCTGATGAGAAACGTAAAATAGGCAGTGGGGCTAATTCAGACCTGATCGCTGCTGTGCGTTTTCGCACAGCGGGTGATCAGGTCTGATCTGGGCATGCGCCGCAGTGCGCTGGCGCATGCCAGAGATGTGATCAGCATCTCTGCCCAGCGATCGCCTCTGCCTGATTGACTGCAGAGGCGTTCGCTGGGAGGGGGCAGGCCAAAGGTTTGGGGGCGTGGTCCAGGCAACACACGCGTGCCCAGACCGTGCAAGGGGCGGGCTGCGGCAGTTGCGTGACGTCACGCGCAGCTGCTGCGACCCGGAGAGCGACGGGTAACTCCCTGCCAGCGCGCAGGAGTTGCACTGGTAAGAAGCTACCAGTGTGGTGGGGGGAGGCCTAGACATGCGGGGCAGACTTGCCCTGTGCTGGGCATCCCCCTGCATGTTAGGGTGGCTGATCATAGCCATGCAAAATATTGCATGGCTACGATCAGGTCTGAATTAGGTACAATATGCCAATCACGACACTAAGTGGCAAGGAAAGGCTAATGCCTTGGCCTATGTTCATGACTGGTGGCTCAGCCTCTCATAAGGATAGAAGCCCTCCTCCTAGAATAATTAACAAAAATGAAGCTTGTTAAAGCACATGAAAAAACAACTGTGCGATTCAGATATATCACAAATCCCCAAAGAGAGTCCTAGTGTGTCCACGGTTGCGATGTCTAGGCCTGACCTTCCCAAGACTGTATGGAAAGAGGAGGCTCCTACCACTATTTGCACGCCCCCTGCAAGTGCTAGGAGGAGCACCGCCAGTCCAGTTGCTGATATTGAGATTGAGGATGTCACTGTAGACATACTACAGGATGAGGAGGATATTGGTGTCGCTGGCGCTGAGGAGGAAGTTGACGAGGAGGATTCTGATGGTGATGTGGTTTGTTTGAATAAGGCACCAGTGGAGACAGTTGTTGGCCATGGCATGAGAAAGCCAATTGTTATGCCTGGGCAAAATACCAAAAAAGCCACCTGTGTGGAATTATTTCTCCACAAAATCCGGACAACAGGTGTCAAGCCGTGTGTTGCCTTTGTCAATCCGTAATAAGCAGGGGTAAGGACGTTAACCACCTAGGAACATCCTCCCTTATACGTCACCTGCAGCGCATTCATCAAAAGTCATTGTCAAGTTCAGAAACTTTGGGTAAGTCCACTGACACCTAAATCCCTTCTTCCTGTTGTACCTAAGCTCCTGCAAGCCACACCACCAACTCCCTCAACGTGAATTTCCTCCTCAGTCAGGAACGTAAGTAGTCCTGCAGGCCATGTCAGTGGCATGACTGATGAGTCCTTTCCTAACCAGGATTCCTCCGGAGGATCCTTGAGTGGTATGCCTACTGCTGCTGTTGTAGCTGCTGGGAGGCGATCGTCATCCCAGACGGCAAGTCGGAAGACCACTTGTATTACTTCAGCTAAGCAATTGACTGTCCAACAGTCCTTTGCGAGGAAGATGAGATATGACAGCAGTCACCATGTTGCAAAGCAGATTACTGAGGCCATAACAACTATGCTGGTGTTAGACGTGCGTCCGGTATCCGCCATTAGTGCAGTGGGAATTAGACAGTTGATGGACGTACTGTGTCCCCGGTACCAAATCCCGTCTACATTCCACTTCACTAGGCAAGTGATTCCCGGACTGTACAGGGACATTAAGAAAAGTGTCCTCAGTGTCCTGAAAAATGCGGTTGTACCCACTGTCCACTTAACCACGGACATGTAGACAAGTGGAACAGGGCAAACTAAAACTGTGACAGCCCACTGGGTAGATGTATTGTCCCCCACAGCAACAATAGCAGCAGCACCAGTAGCAGCATCTCACAAACGCCAACTCGTTCCTAGGCAGGCTACGCTGTGTATCACCGGTTTTCACAAGAGGCACACCGCTGACAACCTCTTACGGAAACTGAGGGACATCATCGCACAATGGCTTACCCCACTTAGACTCTCCTGGGGATTTGTGATATCTGACAACGCCACCAATATTGTGCGTGCATTACATCTGGGCAAATTCCAGCATGTCCAATGTTTTGCACATACAATTAATTTGGTGGTGCAGAATTTTTTGAAAAACGACAGGAGCGTGCAGGAGATGCTGTCGGTGGCCCGCAAAATTGAGGGCCACTTTCGACATTCAGCGACTGCGTGCCAAAGACTGGAGCACCAGCAAACAATCCTAAACCTGCCCTGCCATCACCTGAAGCAAGAGGTGGTAATGAGGTGGAATTCAACACTCTATGTGCTTCAGAGGATGGAGGAGCAGCAAAAGGCCAATTAAGCCTATACATTCACCTACATATAGGCAAAGGAGGGGGATTGCACCTGACTCAAGCACAGTGGAGAATGAATTCCGTGTTGTGCAAGGTTCTCCAACCCTTCGAACTAGCCACACGTGAAGTCAGTTCAGACACTGCCATCTTGAGTCAGGTCATTTCTCTCATCAGGCTTTTGCAGAAACAGCTGGAGAAATTGAAGGAGCAGCAAAGACGGAGTGATTCCGCTAAGTATGTGGGACTTGTGGATGGAGCCCTTTATTCGCTTTGCCAGGATTCAAGGGTGGTCAATCTGTTGAAATCAGAGCACTACATTTTGGCCACCGTGCTCGATCCTAGGTTTAAAGCCTACGTTGTATCTCTCTTTCCGGCAGACACAAGTCTGCAGAGTTTAAAGACCTGCTGGTGATAAAAATGTCAACTGAAGCGGAACGTGACCCGTCAACAGCTCCTCCTTCATTTACTCCCGCAACTTCGGCTGCGAGGAAAAGGATAAAATTTCCGAGCCCACCCGCTGGCAGTGATGCAGGGCAGTCAGGAGCAAGTGTTGACATCTGGTCCAGACTGAAGGAGCTGCCAACAATTACTCACATGTCTACTGTCACTGCATATGATGCTGTCACCATTGAAAGAATGGTGGAGGATTATATGGGTGACAGCATCCAAGTAGGTATGTCAGACAGTCCGTATGTATACTGGCAGGAAAAAGAGGCAATTTGGAGGCCCTTGCACAAACTGGCTTTATTTTACCTAAGTTGCCCCCTCCTCCAATGTGTACTCCGAAAGAGTGTTTAGTGCAGCTGGTAAACTTGTCAGCAATCGGCGTAGGAGGTTACTTCCACAGAATATGGAGAAGATGATATTCATCAAAATGAATTATAAATTCCTCCAGGAAGACCTTTACCAGCAATTGCCTCCAAAAGTACACAAGGACCTGTGATGGTGGATTCCAGTCGGGACGAATTAATACTCTGTGAGGATGTACACACTGAAAGGGGTGAGGAATCGGAGGATGAGGATGACATCTTGCCTCTGTAGAGCCAGTTTGTGCAAGGAGACATTAATTGCTTCTTTTTTTGGTGGGGGGGGGGATTAATTGCTTCTTTTTTTGTGGGGGCACAAACAAATCAATCATTTTGTGGCAGACCATGTGAAATGATTGGTTTGTTAAAGTGTGCATGTCCTGTTTATACAACATAAGTGTGGGTGGGAGGGCCCAATGACAATTCCATCTTGCACCTCTTTTTTTCTTTGCATTATGTGCTCTTTGGGGCCTAATTTTTAAAACTGACATCCTGTATGCTACTGCAGTGCCACTCCTAGATGGGCCAGGTATTTGTGCCTCACACTTGTGTCACTTAGCTTAGCCATCCAGTGACCTCGTGCACCTTTTTTTTCTTTGCATTATGTGCTCTTTGGGGCCTAGTTTTTAAAACTGCCATCCTGTCTGCCACTGCAGTGCCACTCCTAGATGGGCCAGGTGTTTCTGCCGCACACTTGCGTCGCTTAGCTTAGTCATCCAGCGACCTTGATGCAACTTTTTGGACTAAAAACAATATTGTGAGGTGTAAGGTGTCCAGAATAGACTGGAAATTAGTGGAAATGAATGTTATTGAGGTTAATAATACCGTAGGATCAAAATTACCACCAGTTTATGTTTTTTTCAAAAATCATCCAGATCCAAAACCAAAACCTCAAAGGGTGGTTTTAGCAAAACCAATCCAGATCCAAAAGACGAGCGGGGATCCAGATCCAAAACCAAAACCCAAAAAGTGTCCGCTGCACATCTCTAAGCCAATGTCATTAAGAACTATATTCAGCATACAAAAGAACAAGGAGTTCTGGAACAGATGATATGGCCTGCACAGAGTCCTGATCTCAATATCAAGTCTGTCTGGGATTACATGAAGAGCCAGAAGGATATGAGCAAGACTACATCTACAGAAGATTTGTGCTTAGTTCTCCAAGATGCTTGGAACAACCTCCCTGCCGAGTTCCTTTAAAAACTGTGTGCAAGTGTATCTACAAGAATTGATGCTGTTTTGAAGGAAAAGGGTGGTCACACCAAATATTGATTTGATTTAGACTTCTCTTCCGTTCATTCACTTTTCATTTTGTTAATTGACAAAAATAAACTATTAACACTTAGATTTTTGAAAGCATTCTTACTTTGCAAAAAAATTTCCACACCTGACTAAAACTTTTGCACAGTACTGTTATGTATAATATATGTATATAGGAGATTAGGTCGCACTCACGTATAATGAAAATCATCCGCTGGGGTGTCATCCACAAATGCTATGACCATCCACTTATAGAGACCAGAAAAATGGAGCACTCAGCAGTCTTTATCCTTAAATGTATATCAGTTTATTCTATGGACAGCATAATGTCAATTGCATGTTGCAGCCAGCAAGTTTTCCTCAAACGTTTTCGGTCACATACAGACCATCATCAGGAGATTCCAACAGATCTATGGTACAAGCTGTCTTATCCATATTCCAGTGGCGTGCGGTGAGGTCAGTGGCTAGTGAGGCACTGCAGCCATAATGTCCTTCGAGTACCGCAGATGAATCCTATAGCCGCTACTGCCGCTGCCCCCGCCAGTGCATCTGCTCCCTCCTCCACCAGCGGAACCCTGCAGCTCAGTGGCGGAACTAGCGAGCGGTGGGCCCAGGTGCGACAAAATGCTTTGGGCCCCCCCTCCCCTTCCCATCCAAGTCCACCCCCTCACCCCTGGAGAGGATCTGGTGAGGGGGACCTGCTCAGGGTCAGGGAAATGGATACCTAGCAACAGTGCCGTAACTAGCCATTTTAGCGCTGTGTGCGAGAAATGACATTGGAGTCCCCCCTCTAAGTAAAACGGGACAGTGCGCGCCGTAGGCGCGCGCAAAAAATATAGGGGCATGGCTTTGTGGGGTAGGGGTGTGGCCACAAAATACCACCAATTCATAGTACGGTGCACAGTAGTCTCCATTATTCAATTTGCGCCGCACAGTAGCGCCACTACACCAGGTAGAGCCCCTTTTTACACATTACGCCAGACAGCCCACTCTTTTTACACATTACAGCAGACAGCGTCTCCCTTTTTACACATTACGGCAGACTGCGTCCTCCTTTTTACACATTACGGCAGACAGCGTCCCCCTTTTTACACTTTACGGCAGACAGCGTCCCCCTTTTTACACATTACGGCAGACAGCGCCCCCCTTTTTACACATTACAGCAGACAGCGTCCTCCTTTTTACACATTTACGTCAGACAGCATCCCCCTTTTTACACATTACGTCAGACAGCGTCCTCCTTTTTACACATTACGGCAGACAGCATCCTCCTTTTTACACATAACGGCAGACAGCGTCCCCTTTTTACACATAACGGAGAGAGAAAGAGGGAAAGACACAGTGCCAGGGAGAGAGAGAGACAATGTACCACTCATTATTTACATTTCACTACACCATATTCACCTTATTCACATAAGGTGGCTCAGCAGCACCCCCACACACTGATTGAATGAAAAAAATGTAGACTCACCAGTGCCAGGGTATGATGAAGGAGGCCAGCAGAGAGCAGCCGCAACAAGCCCCTGTGTCCTGCAGCCGGAGAATGACGTCAGGGTCAGGTCCTGCCATCAGCCCTCCTGTACCCTCAGATGTGTGGCTGGCCGCTGGCTGAATACAGTTATAGCGCGAGGACCGCGTCTGGGCACCACAGGTCTATCCCTACATTGTGCCTGGCTCAGCGTGCATATAAGGCCGCCCGCCGCTTGCCCCACGCACAGTCTTTCCCGGCAGCTAAGCCACGCCCCTCACTGCTGCCTCCGCACAACGTCCAGGGGCCGGCTCTTGCTGCTGCCGGCTCATATTATGTATGTGCTGTCACCTGATTGGAGCTGAGAGCTCTGATCGCGGAAAGCAGCTAGAGCCGCCAGCGCAACCCACCTCTGTTCACTGCTGCAATTCGCTCCTCTTGCAAGTTGGTGGCGGTGCCTCTCATGTTTGGGGGGGCGAGCTGCCTCCCCCCCCCCCTTCCCGTTTTGACGCCTCTGGTAGCATGTAATGAGTCAGTTTGACTCATTACATGCCGCGCTGTCTTTGGGCCCCTTGACAGTGGCGGGCCCCAGTGCAAGGCACTGCTTGGACCGGGTTGGTTCTATACCGGAGTGGGAGAAGGGACCTTCTGACATACCTAGGGGAGGAGATACGTCACCAGGGGGAGGAGCTACAACTGAACAGTGTACCCGAAAAGTACCCTCGCGGGCTCGATTCGCTCGCCATGCTTCAGGCTCGGTGGCTCGCTCTGCTGGCCTAGCTCCTCCCCCTTGTGTCATTCCTCCTCCCCCTGACGGAAAAGGTCCCTTAGCCCACTTGAATCTAGCATCAACCGTAAGGAGAGGAGGGGGGTTAGGGGGGAGAGGGGAGAAGATTGCTGCGGGGCTCCAGCGGTAAGGAGAGGGAGGGGGGGGGGGGGGGGTGAATACCTCTGCTGCGGGGCTCTGATGGTGGGGAGGGGGGGGGGATGTCCACTCCTGTGGGGCTCCATGAATGCGGAGGAAGGGGAAGAAGTCAGCAGCTGCAGCAGTGGCGGAACCCCCCCTCCCCACCATCAGAGCCCCGCAGCAGAGGTATTCATCCCCCCCCTCCCTCTCCTTACCGCTGGAGCCCCGCAGCAATCTTCTCCCCTCTCCCCCCTAACCCCCCTCCTCTCCTTACCGCACCAGAGGTCTTCTCCCCTCTCCCCCCCCCCCCCCCCTGTCCTTACCGCCGGAGCTCTGAAGTAAAGGTCTTCTCCCCTATACCAGTCCCCTTCCCCCCCACCCCTCTCCTTACCGCTTGTGACCCGCACCAGAGGACTTCTTCCCGCAGGGTGTTCCCCGGAGCCCTGGTGCTGTGCGTGAGACGGCCCTGGGAGGGGGGCAGGACCTTCGCTGCAGTCCTGCTCACCCTGTATATAATGCGGCCGCCGCAACTTTAATCTCCTGCGGGTGAAGCCGGGGGTTGGGGGGGGGAAGGACAGCAACGGGTATTATCGGCCGCTGCTGATAAGACTGGGGGGGGAGTCTGATGTTCAAGTCAGCCGGCCCAGGAATTGGGGGTGGTTTGGTGCCGGGCAGCCAGTCCGGCCCAGCCCACTGCCCAATCACATCAGTGTTAGTGACGGGCGTGCTTTCATATGTGCTGAAAGCACGCCCCTGTCACAGAGGCACTCACACTGGTGCCGCTTACAGGGTTTTTTCTTAATGGGCTTCTACAGCCCGATGTTTGGCCCCGCCCCCCGCTTCCGGCCAAAACATATTGACAGCAGGAGGCACCGAGAGTGGTGCCTCTGAACTCATGTAAAACTTTTTTTTACATTATTTAAATAATAGAAATGATAAAACAGATACTTCTTTGTATTTTAATCATTAAGGACAGGGGAGGCACTGCCTCCCCTGCCTCCCCTGACTGCACGTCCCTGCCATATTCCAAACCATCAGCCATAAAACTGACCAAGCCTCACCGGCTCCTTAAATACCCCTTCATACCAAAAAAACACCAAAACGGCCTCATAGTGACGTCATACAAAGGGCGGGGCTTGGGGAATCCATCACCAGATTAACTAAAGTTAAACAGTTACTGTGTGCATTACAATGCAATCATAACTCATCTGAATATACTCATAGAGGTAACTTACCCCCAAAGACATCTAACACAGTTGTAGTGTAAGACCGCCGCCGCCCGCAGCCAAGCTGCGCACTCCCGAACGCTGTAATGGCCACTTCCTGGATCCAATGAACCACATCATGTGATCCCGGAAGTGACGGCGCGGCGCGGTCGCTAAGCAACCCTCCACACCGCCGGGGCACAGGATACGCTAAATCAATGACATCTAAGCCATCAGTGGAGGACCCTACCCTTAAAAGCAGGATATTTCACCATAAACTTAATATGAATTAACATCCAAGGATAAAGGTGACCACATGGAGCCGTTACCCAATAGCAAAGACCTAAATACCCCACGTCACTAAAATGGACCATTATAGTATTTCTAAACCGAAATACATATAGGAGTTCTAACGCCTATCACTAAAGAGGGAATCTAGGAGCTGGTGAGCCCTAGATTTTTTGTTTTGAGTGCATTGGTCCTTAACCTCTCTGTGCCATTTCTGGAATGTGATATGTGATTTATTTTGTGTTCTCCTGTATATGACGCTCGGTATCTAAGCTATTTGGTTATGACACATCTGTATTGTGTGTATTGAGTGATATGTCCAAGTAAGATCAGTGATGTTCTTTTAGAGTGTTGTTTAAGATCTTATTGGAATGTCTCAGTCAGAAGTGGTATTTTTTGATGAAGAATTATTGTCTGCTGCTGAAAATCAACTCATATCATTGACTGATGATGATGCGGAAAAGGTCTACTTTGACCACTTTGAGTTTACCAGACTGCCCGCTGAGAAGCCTGCAGATCTAGTCTTTAAGATCTCACGTCTGAAAAGGAGGGAAGTTGAACTGACCCTCCATGGCCAGTTTTTATCGGAATACCATAGGTCCAAGAGAATACCATGAGGATTCCGCATCACTAATACTCCAACTATTGGTAGAACCAATGCTGTATTTTGCAGCAAGTGGTGCGGGGTCCTCAACAAGTGCTCTTTGGACCTAATCCTTTTGGTCATTGAGGAAGTGGGCATCGAGTTGGCGAAGGTTCGTGATGAGATCACAAAATTTGAGAAAACTAATTTGATGACACTTAAAAATGATAAAACTGAAAACTGGTGTGAAAAAATTCAGTCGCAGATTGAAGCTTATAAAGAGGAGCTAGTCTCCTTTAAGAGGAAGAAACTACAGACTGTGACTAATGATTATGTAACCCACAACGTATATAGATGGCTGTCTGGTGGCTCTGGTAGTGGGAGAAGACAGAGACCGTACCGTATGCAGAGGGGTAGGACTCTACCAGGTACAGAGTCCTCTACATCCCAGTCAGCCTCTGACTCAGAGCCCGGTGCCCCACTCCCGCCGAGTGGTTTTTTAGGCCGAGGCAGGGGAAGGCCTCAGGGAAGTTCTTTAAGAAACAGAGACCACATCTGCGGCGAGGGGGACACAGGGCAAAGATGGCGGAGGAAGCAGAACTAGGTTGTGTTTTTAATCTCTCTGATCATACTCTGTCAAAGGCAGAGCATTCCCTCCTAACATTAGGGTTGAGTTTTGTGCCATCTTCTAGGCATGATGACTTTAATTTTGCCATTGATCATTTTAAGTTTGGCAGAAAATTAAGATTAAGAGATTTCTTCATTGATAAAGATAATAACAATAGTTCTGAGCAGATAGGTACTTCTTTTTTAAAGCCTAGTCTTTTTGATCCCCAGACTTCCAATGCAAGTATACGCACTTTTTTGAGAATGACAGAGAATGAGTGCAGGGCCCCGATTAAGAGGAAGAGCTTTGACAATTTAAACTTCACACAAAGGCAGGCGCTTAAATCCCTCAGGGATAATGATGCGATTGTTATTCGCCCCGCAGATAAGGGCGGGCGATTGTCATACAAAGAACGGTTGATTATGACAATGAGATTAGACGCCAGTTGGCGGATGTGACAACTTATACCAAGTGTGCGATGAACCCTATTCCAGGCATTAAGAGGAAGGTAGATAATGTGATCAATATGGCTGTACAAAATGGGTGGTTGACTGAGCAGGTAGCCTCTTTTTTAAGGATTGATTATCCCATCTGCCCAATACTCTACACCCTGCCTAAGATCCACAAGTCATTGGTGGATCCCCCTGGCAGACCTATTATCTCTGCCAGGGGTTCCTTACTGCAGCCTTTGGCTATGTTTGTAGACAGCTTTCTACAGGATCTCATTCCCTTTATACCCAGTTACCTCAAGGATACGAATGACTTCCTGGATAATATGCTTGAATTAGGGGACATTAATGAAAATATTTTGTTTGCAACATTAGATGTTTCATCATTATACACTATTATTAGTGGGTCTGAATGCGGTGAGGAAACTTATGGAGAAACGTGTGACTCGGAACCCACCTTGTGAGTTCATTCTTGAACTATTGGAATTGATACTTGTACACAATCATTTCACTTACTAGAGTGACTATTATATTCAGTGCTCGGGGACCGCAATGGGTTCTAATGTGGCCCCGATGTACGCAGGTATATTCATGCATGAATATGAATCAGTGAATATTCTCCCAAGGTTTGGTGATAAGATTAGCTATTATCGAAGATTTATAGATGACATATTTCTATTGTGGAATGGCTCCGAGGGGGATTTTTTTCTAATGTTAGATGAGCTTAACTCCTTGGATTCTACAGTCCATTTTACTGGGGCATGTAACTCTAAGTCTACAAATTTTTTGGATGTAACAGTCTTCCGCGATGGACTGCGATTGGGGACCACTTTATTACGAAAAGAGACTGATAGAAACACCTTTTTACATGCCACTAGTTGTCATCCCCCCCCGCTCAAAGCAAGTCTTCCTATCTCCCAGTTCATGAGAGTGTTTCGTAATAATACAGATCCTGCGGCTGCAGAGATTCAGATTTCACAGATGAAAGATCGTTTCCTTGAAAGGGGATATAAGAGGAATATCATAGAAAGCTGTCTTAATAAAGCACGGAAGAGACTCACTCAGAAACGAGATCATCAACAAGATCGGATGATCTTTGTAACGCAATTTGATGATAAGTCTCCGGTGATTTCAAAAACCATCAAGAAGCATTGTACGATACTCAAATCTGAGCCCAGATTTGGAGGTACCATGGAAAAACCACCAATGATGGCATTTAGACGTGGCAGGAACCTTAAACAGATTCTCATGCAGCCAGCCAGATTGATTACGTCAAAGGAAGACAATACATGGTTAAATACCAGGAAACCCGGTTGTTATAAGTGTGTGGGGTGTGTAACCTGCCGTTCTCTGTTACCTGGGGATACATTTCCACACCCACACACTGGTCGACCTATCAGGATTCGGTATAAGTTACACTGTAGACTGACATTTGTAATCTACATGCTTATATGCCCCTGTGGTCTGGCATATGTCGGCATGACGACATGTAGCTTCAGAGAGCGGATGGCGAACCATAGAAGTTCTATCCACAAAGCCATCTTGTCTGGCCATACAGATAAACCGGTCACACAACACTTTCTGACAGCGGGGCATCAGGTGTCATCACTCAGGTGCAGAATAATTGATTGGGTACCAGACCCGGTGAGGGGGGTGACCAAACTATGATTTTGAAGAAACTTGAAGCCAGATGGATCTTCAGGTTGGGGACACTGGTCCCGGATGGACTTAATGAGAACAACCCTTTGGGGATTTTTTTTAAGATAGGTAGTTTTTTAGGACCAATGCACTTCTCTAATAATTTTGATAGTAAAAATTAAGATATATTTGTCATTTTATATGTGCTGGGGGTGGTATATTTAGTTATCATCTAAGGCTCACCGGCTCCTAGATTCCCCCTTTAGTGATAGGAGTTAGAACTCCTATATGTATTTCGGTTTAGAAATACTATAATGGTCCATTTTAGTGACGTGGGGTATTTAGCTCTTTGCTATTGGGTAACGGCTCCATGTGGTCACCTTTATCCTTGGATGTTAATTCATATTAAGTTTATGGTGAAATATCCTGCTTTTAAGGGTAGGGTCCTCCACTGATGGCTTAGATGTCATTGATTTAGCGTATCCTGTGCCCCGGCGGTGTGGAGGGTTGCTTAGCGACCGCGCCACAACGTCACTTTCGGGGTCACGTGATGCGGTTCATTGGATCCAGGAAGTGGCCATTACAGCATTCGGGAGCGTGCAGCTTGGCTGCGGGCGGCGGCGGTCATACACTACAACTGTGTTAGATGTCTTTGGGGGTAAGTTACCTCTATGAGTATATTCAGATGAGTTATGATTGCATTGTAATGCACACAGTATTCATTTCCTTCTGATGAAACGGCCAGCGTTGTAGGCCGAGAAACGCGTTAAGGTACTCCATTGAAGGACTTCATCTGACTGCTGCATTCTCCTGACACTCCGTGAGCCGTATATATCGAGTGGACCGTAGCCGCAATTAAAACGGACATTTCATCAGCGGCTGGGGAATTTGCTGCTCCAATCTTTCTGCACTGCTGCACATTCAAATTGGTACAGTACCCTTTAGCGGAGAAAACAACCGCGTTTGTCTGGATGGTTCACTGGCGATGTGACCAGCTGTACTTTCACTGCACAGAGCCGCTGCAAACCCGGCTCAGTACAGCGCCTTTGACGGAGAGGCTCTCACATCAGGTGATATACTACAAGTGAATTTGACTATCACCGTTCATTTGTCACTTAATAATACAGCGCGGGTGTCCGCAATTTCAATACTGGGATACTCTTTGCCAATGAGGTTCTTTTGTGTACAAGGAGAAGAGAGTGTACACTTTAACAGTGATTTATAACAGAGGCACTTTTTCATCAGTCTCCTTTTTATAAATATTTCAGCTCGTGGACGCATGGCTGATTTTCATGAAGCACCAATGCAGCCCTTAATTAAGGTTTATTAAAGGTTTTCTTATTCATATTGGTTCAGGAGATATGGCAGTCTTGTATATATTTATACATTATTAATTGTTCATCATTTTTAGGCCAGTTTATGTACTGTATTTTTACGTGGTTGATATAATAATATTTTAATAAAAAAATATATATTAGATTCATCCAGCGCTCCCATTCTTTCTTTTTTTCACATCCATTTTAATGCACACAGTAACTGTTTAACTTTAGTTAATCTGGTGATGGATTCCCCAAGCCCCACCCTTTGTATGACGTCACTATGAGGCCGTTTTGGCGTTTTTTTTTGTATGAAGGGGTATTTAAGGAGCCGGTGAGGCTTGGTCAGTTTTATGGCTGATGGTTTGGAATATGGATAAGACAGCTTGTATCATAGATCTGTTGGAATCTCCTGATGATGGTCTGTATGTGACCGAAAACGTTTGAGGAAAACTTGCTGGCTGCAACATGCAATTGACATTATGCTGTCCATAGAATAAACTGATATACATTTAAGGATAAAGACTGGTGAGTGCTCCATTTTTCTGATCTCTCTCTCTCTCTCTCTCTCTCTATATATATATATGTGTATATAAAATCTGGTAAAAACCTGGCACCAGGGGTTAAAGTGGGGGGGAACGAGGTGGAACTGAGTTCCACCACCTGTTATGGTAGGGAGAACTAGTTCCACCTCCTCCATTGCCCTGCACAGTAATTCCAACAGAAAAGCCCACCCCATCATCTGCGTCAATCGATGATACAGGCGGCACTAGTGTTGCTGATGAGCTGCAGCCATCTACTCCTTCCTCAGGTCCTGGTGGCTCCATGGTCCTCCTCCATGAGTTCCACCACCTCACCAGGACCACTTTAAGCCCTGCCTGGCACTCACTCAGCGCAGTGCAACGAGGCGACACTCCAAGACTCATCACCAGTGAAAAGACATTAGCGGCGATATCTTCCCGGTGGTATCTACAGGAAGATGGCGCAGCACATAGAAAGCAAAGACTGGCATTGCGCCAGAGTCATTGCTCTCTAGTGACCCGCGTCATCTTCTCAAATATCACTGGGAAGATGGCGCTGGCCCCGCAATGCGCCCCCCCCCCCCCCATTTTAAAACAGCATTGCCCTTGTGGAGCGCGTGGGGCCACCCACAATTATTATTAAAATGTGTTTATATTAAATGGCATAGTAATACCCACTTTATTATGCCACGCCCCGTTTACCAGGGCCACGTGTGGCCCTCGACAGCCTTGCACCAAACTCCCCACTTGCCTCCGGCCAACCAGGATGAACTTATGCTCGTGCATAGACCCATGTAGTTTGGGATGTATGGGGCAATCACAACATGCTGGTTGCCTGGAAACCCCCCTCCTCTTGGTAAGTGGCTCAAATGATGACAACAAAAGTGATGGTATATAATACAATTATGAAAGCTGACGCCACACTATGCAGTTTAAGAGACAAAGCAGAGCTGCTGCACATACCCAGAGGTAGCAACTTCCACCACGGTTGCTGTGTGTGTGTGGATCTGAGTTCTCAATCAGTGGTCTGGTACAGATTAGCTACCAGGAAGAAAAGACAGGAGCCTTACCATGAGGTGGGAGAATGTGTGCTTAGAAAGTGCAGTACTGGTTCTTTTATGCTTGTCTATTTATTATGGTTTGTTTAACCTTTTCCTTACCACTTAATTATTTTTCTCTTACGTCCTAGAGGATGCTGGGGACTCCGTAAGGACCATGGGGTATAGACGGGCTCCGCAGGAGATAGGGCACCTTAAAAGAACTTTGACTATGGGTGTGCACTGGCTCCTCCCTCTATGCCCCTCCTCCAGACCTCAGTTAGATCTTGTGCCCAGAGGAGAAAGGGTACAATGCAGAGAGCTCTCCAGAGTTTTCTGTTTTAAAGAATTTTGTTAGGTTTTTTATTTTCAGGGAGTCCTGTTGGCAACAGGCTCCTTGCATCGTGGGACTGAGGAGAGAGAAACAGAGCTGGCTTGTCAAGTTGTGCACTGTTTCTAAGGCTACTGGACACCATTAGCTTCAGAGGGAGTCGGAACACAGGTCTCACCTGGGGTTCGTCCCGGAGCCGCGCCGCCGTCCTCCTCACAGATGCCGAAGATAGAAGCCAGGTGAGTATGAGAAGGCAAGAAGACATCAGGCGGCAGAAGACATCAGATCTTCATGAAGTAAGCGCGCAGCGGTAAGCTGCGCGCCATTGCTCCCAGTACTCACACACAAGCAGGCACTGAAGGGTGCAGGGCGCAGGGGGGGGCGCCCTGGGCAGCAATATTCCTCATTTTGTGGCAATATAAGCAGGATTAGGCTGTGGCACAGTAAATCCACAAATCCCCCGCCATTTTTTATATAAGTTTACTGGGACCGAAGCCCGCCGTCGGGTGGGCGGGGCTTGATCCTCAGCACTAACCAGCGCCATTTTCTCCACAGAAACTGCACGAGGAAAAGCTGGCTCCCTGATTTCTCCCCTGCTGAACCTTCACAGGCTGGAAAAAAGAGGAGGGGGGCACTTTGGAACGCAGTGAGTTGGAATTAAGGCTATATATATAAAAAGCGCTATCTGGTATATATAGTCCAGTGTTTTTAAGCGCTGGTGTGTGCTGGCATACTCTCTCTCTGTCTCTCCTAAGGGCCTGGTTGGGGTTTTGTCCCCTTATAGGTTAATCCCTGTGTGTGTGGGGTGTCGGTACGTGTGTGTCGACATGTCTGAGGCGGAAGGCTTCTCCAAGGAGGCGGCGCAGCAAATGAGTGGTGTGTCCCCGTCGGTTGTGCCGACTCCAGATTGGATGGACATGTGGCATATGTTGAATGCAAGTGTGGCATCTTTACATAAAAGGCTTGATAAGGCTGAATTAGGGGGGACATCAGGGGGTCACGGATTGGACCGACTCACAGGGCCTGTCGGGGTCTCAAAAGCGTCCCTTAACACAAGACACTACTACCGACACGGACTCTGATTCCAGTGTCGACTATGACGAAGTAAAATTGCACCCTAGGGTGACTAAAACCATTCAGTGTATGATTGTGGCAATAAGGGATGTGTTGCATATTGAGGATGAACCCTCGGTCCCCGACACAAGGGTACACATGTTTAAGGAAAAGAAACAGATTATTAATTTTCCCACATCTCATGAATTAAATGATTTCTTTGGAAAAGCTTGGGAGACTCCGGAAAAGAGACCGCAGATCCCCAAAAGAATTTATATGGCATACCCCTTCACTAAGCAGTACAGGGAGATTTGGGAATCATCCCCCACTGTGGACAAGGCCCTGACGCGCTTGTCCAAGAAAGTGGCGCTACCGTCTCCTGACACAGCGGCCCTTAAGGACCCTGCAGATCGCAGGCAAGAAACTACCTTAAAGTGTATTTATTCTCATACGGGGGCTGTGCTAAGACCGACAATTGCGTCGGCATGGGTGTGTAGCACAATTGCAGCTTGGACAGATGAGCTGACAGATCAATTTGATAATATGGATAAGGATACTACATTCTTAACTCTAGCCCATATAAAAGACGCAGTCTTATTTATAAGGGATGCTCAAAGGGACATTGGATTGCTGGCTTCTAGGGCCAATGCCATGTCTATCTCAGCGAGAAGATCCTTATGGACTCGCCAATGGACGGGTGAGGCGGATTCCAAAAAACATATGGAAGTACTACCCTATAAGGGTGATGTATTGTTTGGGGATGGGCTGACGGACCTGGTTTCTACAGCTACAGCAGGTAAATCAAATTTTTTACCATATATTCCCCAACAGCAAAAGAAAGTAATACCCTATCAAATGCAGTCCTTTCGGTCGCACAAGTCCAAAAGAGGTCGGGGATCCTCTTTCCTCGTCAGAGGTAAGGGCAGAGGCAAAAGAGCACCTGCTTCGGCATGTGCCCAGGAACAAAAGTCCTCCCCGGCTGCTCCAAAACCCACAGCATGACGCTGGGCCTCCCCTGAGGGAGTCCGCACTGGTGGGGGCACGTCTTCGACTTTTCAGTCAGGCTTGGGTCAGATCAGACCTGAATCCCTGGGTGTTGGAAATAGTTTCCCAGGGGTACAAACTGGAAATCGTCGAGGTGCCCCCGCGCCGATTTTTCAATCGGCCCTACCAGCTTCCACATCGGAAAGGGATGTAGTGTTAGCTGCAATTCAAACGCTGTGTATACAGCAAGTGATAATCAAGGTTCCCCTGCACCAGCAGGGAAGAGGTTACTACTCAACCCTATTTGTGGTCCCGAAACCGGACGGTTCGGTCAGACCTATTTTGAATCTGAAATCCCTAAACCTGTACATAAAAAGATTCAAATTCAAAATGGAATCACTCAGAGCGGTAATAGCCAACATGGAGGAGGGGGAGTTTATGTTGTCTCTGGACATAAAGGATGCGTACCTTCATGTCCCCATTTATGCCCCCCATCAGGAATACCTGAGATTCGCTGTACAGGATTGTCATTACCAATTTCAGACGTTGCCGTTTCGACTTTCCACGGCCCCGAGGATTTTCACCAAGATAATGGCGGAAATGCTGGTGGTCCTGCGCAAGCATGGAGTCACAATTATCCCATACTTGGACGATCTCCTGATAAAAGCGAGATCAAGGGAGAAATTGCTGAGCAGTGTGGCACTCTCTCTGAGAGTGCTCCCGCAACATGGTTGGATTCTAAATCTACCGAAGTCACAGTTGATTCCGACAACTCGACTACCGTTCCTAGGTATGATACTGGATACGGAACAAATTAAGGTCTTCCTCCCAATAGAGAAAGCCCAGGACATCCAGAACATGGTCAGAGACCTGCTAAAACCGAAAAGGGTGTCAGTTCACCAATGCACTCAAGTTCTGGGGAAAATGGTGGCGGCCTACGAGGCCATTCCCTTCGGAAGGTTCCATGCAAGGACTTTTCAATAGGACCTTCTGGACAAGTGGTCCGGGTCCCATCTGCACTTACATCGGAAAATAACTCTGTCCCCAGGGGCCAGAGTGTCTCACCTGCGGTGATTGCAAAGTGCTCACCTGCTGGAGGGTCGCCGGTTCGGGATTCAGGACTGGATCCTGGTTACCACGGATGCGAGCCTCCGAGGATGGGGAGCGGTCACACAGGGAAAAAACTTTCAGTGACTTTGGTCAGACCAGGAGTCCTGTCTACACATCAATGTGTTGGAACTCAGGGCCATTTACAACGGCCTTCGACAAGCGGAGAGTCTTCTTCGAAACCTACCGGTTCTGATTCAATCAGACAATGTCACAGCAGTGGCTCATGTGAACCGCCAAGGCGGGACAAGAAGCAGAGTCGCGATGGCGGAAACCACCAGGATTCTTCGCTGGGCGGAAAATCATGTAAGCGCTCTGTCGGCTGTCTTCATTCCGGGAGTGGACAACTGGGAAGCAGACTTCCTCAGCAGACACGATCTCCATCCAGGAGAGTGGGGACTTCATCAAGAAGTCTTTGCAGACATAACACGTCTTTGGGGAACTCCTCAAATAGACATGATGGCGTCACGCCTCAACAAAAAGCTTCGGAGGTATTGTGCCAGGTCTCGGGACCCTCAGGCAGTGGCAGTAGACGCTCTGATAACACTGTGGGTGTTCTAATTGGTCTACGTGTTTCCTCCTCTTCCTCTCATCACAAAAGTGTTGAGGATCATAAGGCAAAGAAGAGAATAGACGATACTCGTTGTCCCAGACTGGCCTCGAAGGGCCTGGTACTCAGATCTACAAGAGATGCTCACAGGAGATCCCTGGCCTCTTCCTCAGAGGGAAGACCTGTTGCAACAGGGGCCCTGTGTATTTTAGGACTTACCGCGGTTACGTTTGACGGCATGGCGGTTGAACGCCGAATCCTAGCGAAAAAGGGGATTCAGGTAGAGGTCATCCCTACTTTAATAAAGGCTAGGAAGGAGGTGACGGTTAAGCATTATCACCGTATCTGGCGAAAGTATGTGTCTTGGTGTGAGACCAAGAATGCACCTACGAAAGATTTTCATCTGGGTCGTTTTCTCCACTTCCTACAGACAGGAGTGGATATGGGCCTGAAATTAGGCTCTGTTAAGGTTCAGATTTCGGCCCTCTCGATTTTCTTTCAGAAGGAATTGGCTTCTCTTCCAGAAGTCCAGACGTTTGTAAAGGGAGTGCTACACATCCAGCCTCCTTTTGTGCCTCCAGTGGCACCGTGGGACTTCAACGTGGTGTTGCAGTTTCTAAAATCACACTGGTTTGAACCGCTTAACAAGGTTGAGTTGAAATTTCTTACTTGGAAGGTGGTCATGTTGTTGGCCTTGGCATCGGCAAGGCGAGTATCAGAATTGGCGGCTTTGTCACACAAAAGCCCTTACTTGATTTTTCATGTGGATCGAGCTGAATTGAGGACACGTCCGCAATTTTTGCCTAAGGTGGTTTCTTCATTCCATGTGAATCAACCTATTGTGGTGCCTGTGGCTACAAGTGACCTGGAGAATTCCAGATCCCTGGACGTAGTCAGGGCCTTAAAGATTTATGTAGCGGGACTTCCGGTGGGCGGGGCATTGAATATGGACGCATTTTAGAGACCGTCCCGTGTAGAACCCATACATTTAGCCTGCATTCTCCGTTCTTTTGGTCGCTTTGGGTCAGCTGTGTGTCTTAAAGGGTGGCTGGAGTGCGGGTGATCAGTTTAAGCCTACTTTCTTGTTGGGGGGAGAGAATCCACCGGCGTTAAGCCACTTGATGGTGGCGTGGATGACCGCCGAGTGACTTGGCGTGAAACGGAACGTGGGCTGGGGGTGCTGTCGGCCCCGTTGATCGCTCCCGCTGTGTGACTGCTCTTACCTACATGCGGGGGGAACTGGATGTTACCAGACTACATGAGCGGCGAATGATCGTGGGTGACGAGTCTGCGGTGCAGCGCCTGGAGCCCTGGACTGCACGTCTGTTGATCTCTGCGGCAGCGCCGGCTTACTGATATCTCCCTGGAGCCGCGGGGGGCTGGGAGTGACGTGCTGCGCTGCTGGAGGCCGCCCGAGGTGAAGTCGCTCCCTTCGGGTAAGTCATCAGCCTCTTGCCTGCCTTTTGGTGACTGTATCGGAGCTCCCCGCCGCTTGACGGTACCCGGCGGAAGTCTGCCCGTGGTGCAGCCCTG
This sequence comes from Pseudophryne corroboree, assembly GCF_028390025.1. Lineage (NCBI taxonomy): Eukaryota > Metazoa > Chordata > Amphibia > Anura > Myobatrachidae > Pseudophryne > Pseudophryne corroboree. Next base: position 121,301,374 of record NC_086454.1, on the reverse strand, counting down.
AAGTCGGCTTCCTGCTTGTCGGGTCCCCATTATCGCTCCCAGGGGGTCTATTGTTACAGCGGTGGTGGAGTTATTACGGTGGCCGTGTGATTAAGCTGGGGCTGGTGTGGCTGCAGAAGTGCTAACTGACTTTGCCAAGTGGATTTCTTTTGGCTACAAGCTGCGGTATATTTGATCCGGCTCCCTGCACTATACACCAAGCGCATGGACTCCTGGCAGCTAATTTGATCTTGGTACTTTGTCAGTCTCTCCCAACTGCAATCTTGCTGGGTCATCTAGAACCTGTGGACACAGCATATGAGACTTGGGGATCAGTACTAAATGCCGCCGGTCGGAATCCCAGCGGTCGAAATACCGACGCCGGAATCCCGACCACACAATCCCGACAGGGGTGGCGAGCGGAACGCAGCCCCTTGCGGGCTCGCTTCGCTCGCCACGCTGCGGGCACGGTGCCTCGCTACGCTCGGCACACTATTATATTCTCCCTCTATGGGTGTCGTGGACACCCACGGAGGGAGAATATGTCGGGATTGTGGCGGTCGGGATTCCGGCGTCGGTATTTCGACCGCCGGGATTCCGGCCGGCGGCATCTTGACCGCATCCCGAGACTTGTGTATGCTACTTGCCTACGCAGCAAAATATATATAGCCTTTGATTGCCCCTGCAACTAACAATGTCTGTCTCTACCCCCTGCTCTCTTAATTAATACTCCTGTCTCAGGTCTCCCGACTCTGTTGTTCCTCCCCACCGCTTGTTTTACCCCTAACCCCCCCCCCCCTTTTTTACCTCCTACCAGACCTCTCCTTGGTACCCTTCTCCTGTTACTACCCCTAACACTTTTTTGTTATTTTTTTTTGCCGCCTGCTGATGCCCTCAAGTGAACACTGTCGGTGCTGAGAGATTGCTGATTTGACCGGGACTAAGTGATTATCTCCTCTGCTTCCTCATTGCTTTGCATTTCAGTGACCGCTCCACCTTTTCTGTGGTTGCACAGCACACTATTGCATCTCTATACTCCCTGTATTGATTTATGGTGTTATTGCTACACTACTGAAGGGAATAGAACAAGATAATTATCTATGATAGCTTATTTGTACGCTATTTCTACCCTTTGTAACACTGTAAGTGCATATCATTGCTGTTTAGTGTGAATGCAACTGTACTTCTTCCATGGTTTTATAAATATTTGCTCCTATTTTTGCTAGATAGGTTACTAGTTAGGAATCCATTTTGTTTGTCCCCTTTCACGTCTACTGTCTGACTTCACTGAAGATAAATGTTTCTCTATTGCTTGCATATGTACACAACAAGCATGCAGATGCTAATGTGTGAATAATTTCCATCTACTCGGAAATGTATTGAAGCCTTAATTGTTCTCTTAAAAGGGCATCTATCCACATGATCTGACGGATTGTTTTCTGCTTATTCTATATTGAATACTATTTGTTATTTTTCTGCTTGCTGTGGTATCCAGTTGATATAGTGTACGGTGGGCCCCTAGGGCATGGAGAGATTTCTAGAGAAGTTGACTCCTGTCGCCGCCTCACCATCTACCGCCATGGTCCGAAACAGATCACAAGCCAACAAAAATACTTCTAACCCCTCCGCGAGTGGTTCCGTCGACTTGGCGGACCAGACCTCGCAGGCCGCCATAGCGGTTGTCCCGGTAGATTCTCTGCCCACTGCTGATATGGCTAGGGAGATGTCGAATATCATGATGCCCCTCATAGATAAACGTCTAGATGATATGAATACGAAACTGGATGCCACGCTTGCTAAGCTTGACTCTCACTCGTCACGTTTGCTTGCTCTAGAACAGCGTACCAGTGACGTGGAGGATGGTCTCCATGTCGTACAACAACAGGGCGATTCCCATGATACAGTTATACAATCCCTGCAAGACAAAATCGACGATTTAGAGAATAGACACAGAAGAAATAACCTTCGCTTTATAGGGGTCCCTGAACCCGTACTCAACTCTCAGTTGTTAAACTTCCTGGGAGTGGACCTCCCTTCAGCCCTCGGTATGGTGGGAGAGTTTGCTAACCCGCAGATAGAACGGGCTCATAGGCTGGGCCCTGACAACCGTCCAGCAAGGGGAGGCCCGAGGCTGGTTATAGCTAAATTTCTGGATTATAGGGCAAAGGAGAAAATTCTATTTCATTACCGTAGAATACCATCTCTGACGGTCAATTCCCATAAGATCCTGATTTTCCAAGATTTTTCTGTAGCTGTGTCACAAAAGAGAAAGGCGTTCTCGGAAGTTTGCCGCTACCTACATGACACCAACCGCCGCTTTGCATTGCTGTACCCGGCAAAGCTTAGAGTCACTGATAATCGGCAGACCATCCTTTTTGATGACCCAATCAAGGCTAAGGAAAGGCTCATGAGTAATAGGTCGCCTGCCCGCTCACCACAGGGTCATGAATGATGGGGAGCCTTTTTGCCTTATTATGGAAAACGATTTTTGGAATAGTCATAGCAACCCCTTTGCAACGCCTAGATAGCTTTACTGTTATTTTTGATTTACTGTAAAGGTTATTAGTGGCTATCTATTGGCTCTTTTTAGTTAGTTTTGGAGGCGGTTGACCACAAAGTCGGTCTACAGCCTACTGCTGGGATATTTAGAGAATCTCTCGTCCTGTTGTATCAACTTTATATTTACTACAAAATCTCATTTAGTTTTTATAGTCGCCTATGGTATATTCTGTCAGGATATATTATTATTATTATTATTTTTTCTCCTTCTACAATTGCCTGGTTATATGTTATACACTTACTATGGCTTCAATGTGTTTCTGAACTATGAACCTGGTTAGTGTCGCCAATGAATGCGATACTCACTTGTATGCTTAATGAGAAAGGAAAATTAGAAAATTGGTGCTGGAAGTATTGTATATATTTTGTTTTATTTTTTGGGTCTCTCTCTGTCTGTCTCTTCCCTCTCTCTCGTTTTGAGGGAGGCAGGGCATCCCTCCTTGCGGGATGTGAAGTGCTCTCTGTCTGCTTGCTGGGACAGATGGATGAGCAATCTAACTAATGCTATGTATACAATGTCACCGCCAAGACAAGGCATTGGATAAATGTCTACACAACATACTAATATCCCTACATCCTCCTCTATGGGCACTCTGAAAATAGTCTCTTGGAATACGGGGGGTCTAAATTCCCCCATTAAGCGTAAAAGGATTGTTACTCATCTGAAGAAATTTAAAGCTGATGTGGTTTTCCTGCAGGAGACTTATTGGGCAGAGGGTGAAGGATGCGGCTTAAAAGCACAATGGATAGGTGATTGCTTAACAGCAAACTTTTGCAGGAAGGTCAGAGGGGTGGCAGTGCTGTTCAATAGGAATTTCAACTACTCTATTTTGAATTCAATAATCGATCCTGAGGGACGGTATTTGATTGTATACGTGGAAATTTGGGGGACTAGGTATACTTTGGCTAACCTCTATGCGCCCAGGGTTGCAACTTCTGATTTTTTGAGACATGTGACCAGTATATTGGCACAACGTTCTAACTACCCTCTGATAATAGCTTGTGATTTTAATGCTGTTGAGAACCCGTCGCTTGATAGACATCCTGCTCTAGTTTCTAGGGTACCGGCTAGTTGGACTCAGTTCCAAGCTTTTAAATCCACTATGCGGTTGACTGATGTTTGGAGATTGTTTAACCCCACTGATAAATCCTTTACATTTTACTCAGCTGCCCACAAATCCTGGTCTCGCATAGACGCCTTTTTTATTTCTGACCACTTGGTCCCTAAAATTAATAAAACAGATATTCATTCAATATTAATATCTGATCATGCTCCAATCTCAATATCCTTAATAACTTCATGTAAGATGAAACCTACTGGCTCCTGGTGCTTTCCGGCTTATTTATATAAATCTGACAACTTTAGGGAATTTTTGTTAAATCAATGGATGAACTACCAAGATGATAATATTGATTATTGGGAGACTCCAACTATCTTCTGGGGGGCGTCCAAGGCCGTTTTACGGGGCCACATCACGGAGTATCTAACTAGACAAAAAAAGGCGACCTCTTCGCTATTCGAATCTTTGTCACAGGCACTGCCCACATCATTACCAACGTATATTGATGACCCAACACCTCAAAATCGAGAACACTACTTACAATTTCAACAATTATTGGATGCCCACTTGCTTGCCCAAGCGAAAAAAGATCTCTTATTCACAAAACACAGGTTCTATAGATGGGGAAACAAAGTGGGTAAACTTTTGGCCACTATGTCTAGACCTAGACATAGAAGACATTATATTACATCAATTAACTCCACATCTGATAATAAGGTAATCACGGCTACAGAAGATATAGTAAGGATCTTTGAGGAGCATTATACTGCTCTCTATGCGGATCTCCCATTTGACGAAGTTGCACATTCAGAATACATGCAAGATATTATCCTTCCACCATTAACAACTGATCAAAAAGAGATTTTGGGAGGGGCAATAACTGTTCCTGAGGTTTTAAATGCCATTCAGAAACTGAAACTAAATAAATCACCAGGGCCCGATGGCTATTCTAATTCATTTTATAAGCTTCTCCAACAGCAGCTTGCCCCTGCGTTAACTGAACTCTTCAATGATCTTTTGTCTAATCGTACTCCATTTCCCTATTTCACGCAGACACACACAATTTTGATCCCTAAGCCTAACAGAGATCACCAACTACTTGATTCATATCGACCTATTAGTCTACTTAATACAGATGCTAAACTTTTTGCTAAGATCCTTGCGGACAGGCTTCAGTGTATCTTACCTGACATACTTACTCCTCATCAATTGGGTTTTGTCAAAGGGCGCCAGTCCGTTAAAGGAATCAGAGCGGCCATAGCAGCAGTTGCCGCGTCCTCACACTCCCACCCACATCATAATACTCTGTTGAGTCTTGATACCTCGCGGGCCTTCGATACGGTGCTCTGGCCTCACTTGTTTGCAGTCCTTCGTATGAGAGGATTCAACCCTTTTTTTATTAATTTTGTCAGGTACTTATATACTTCTCCCAAAACTAATCTTATTAATGGATTCGTAAGTGCCCCCATTGAGATGCACAGGGGAACTAGACAGGGATGTCCCCTGTCCCCCCTACTTTTTAATATAGCCATCGACCCCCTTATTCGCAAATTGGAAGCGGATAGGGTATTCCAGGGTATTTGCATTGGTACTAGGTCCATCAAATTAACGGCATTCGCCGACGACATTTTACTGTACATCGCCAACCCTGAAGACTCTTTAACACGTATTTTTGAGATGCTAGACATATTTGGGGAAATTTCTGGATTTATGGTAAACAAGGCTAAATCTACCGCATTATATCTTGGCCCCCGTCATGCTTTCCCACGTGCTCTTGCGCAGATGGAACTGCCGTGGGCTAGGGATGATTTCACTTACTTGGGAATACATATACCTCGCCGTCTGGCAAATTTATATTTATTAAATAATAAACCGGCCTTCAAGACAGTTTCAGATGAGTTGGAGAGTTGGAAAGACTTACCCTTATCTTATTAAGGTAGGGCTTCTCTAATTAAGATTGTCACCTTCCCTAGAATTATGTATTTAATACAGGCCCTTCCCCTATTTATTACTATAAAAGATATACAGACTCTGAACAGGCTTTTTAGACAATTTATTTGGAAAAAGAAAAGACACAAAATAAGTTTATTAAAATTACAACAAGATAAGTTAAATGGAGGGATGGGATTTCCAGATATACAATTGTATAGTAGGGCCGCAATGTTCCGATACCTTTCCGACTGGACACATGATAGTGAAGTTTATGCTAACACCTCTTTAGAACGAGGCTTCCTGGAGAATGGCGATTTACTTTCGTTTCTCCACCTCCAAGATCACGAGATTTCAGATCAGATAAAGGACAATCCCCTGCTATGGAACACGAGAAAAATTTGGTATATTGTTAGACACCTAGCGGGTATTCAGTCACATGTCTCCTTGTTTTTGCCTTTACTTAACAATCCAAATTTTCAACAGGGTAGAGCTTCATATCCATTCAATATTTGGCGCATGGGGGGAGTACAAAATATAGGCTGTCTGATAGACAGAGCTAATCGTAGAGCATTAACTTTCGATGAGGCCTGGGAGAAATATGCTTCAATCGGGGGTTACCCTCTGGCCTTCCTGCAGATAAAACATTATATTGATCAGGTAATCCGATCCCTTTCAGCGAAAGACTGGAATAACCAGATTGATTCTTTGCTATCTGATCCACCAATCACGAAAAAGGCAATTTCATTTTACTATAGATGTTTTAAGAAAGATTTGAGCCATGAGTCTACTGAAAGTGGTATGGTTCAGTGGCTCGAGAGGTTTCCTGAACTTACTGTTCGGGATCTATTGAAAGCCTTTGAGATCTCCTGCATTGTTGCTTACCTCCACCGTATATAGGGAAATGTCCTAAACCTCCTACATAGAGCTTACTTATCTCCTCATTGATGCTTTTTGATGGGCAGATCTACTTCCCACTGCTGTTATAGATGTGGAATGGACCAGGCAGACCTATTTCACTGTCTATGGTCATGCCCTATAGTTCGTGGATATTAGCTTAAAATTAAGGGATATGCTGAATCCTACTTAGTCAACTATGTACCCTTCACTGCGGCTTGGGCGGTATTTGGTATAATTCCTTCCGGAATGAAGGTTACTACAGGCTGTAAACGCTTACTAATAGCTATCAGCGCTGCAGCAAAAAAAACAATCCTTCATGAGTGGATTTCCACTGCCTCGCCATCTATGTCACTTTTTAAATCAAAACTCTTTAATCTATTCCGAATGGACTGGGTGGAAGTCTCCTTGGAAAAGGAGAAAAAAGTGGGAACGTTTTTTGATATGTGGGAAACATATATCGCTACACTGTCCGTTGAAATGAGAGGTCAAATATATTCTAGTTTAAAACATACTACTTGGTATCTACAACGTCTTGTAGATAATGACCCACCTATAATTCTAGACACGCCCTCCTTCTAAGTGAAGGTTGATTGATTTGATGGGGGAGGGGGGGGGAGGCGGGGGAGAGACTACCTATATTTTCTTTTTTGGTTTTAATTCTTTACGATATTGTATCTATTGTATTACTGTGTTTCTGACTCAGTATACTTGTATTGTATATTTGACAGCTACACGTGTACAAGACTAGTGATATTGCTCACTTTTTGAATTTATTTCTTTTCACTTTTGAATACAATATCTGTATTTTCCCTTTGGATACTGAATGTTACTTTTGTACAATGCTTCAATAAAAAGTGATTTAAAAAAAAAAGATTTATGTAGCCAGGACGGCTAGAATTAGGAAAACAGAGGCCCTGTTTGTCCTGTATGCGGCCAATAAGATTGGCGCACCTGCTTCGAAGCAGACTATTGCTCGCTGGATCTGTAATACGATTCAGCAGGCTCACTCTACGGCTGGATTGCCGGTACCAAATTCGGTTAAGGCCCATTCCACTAGGAAGGTGGGCTCTTCTTGGGCGGCTGCCCGAGGCGTATCGGCATTACAACTTTGCCGAGCGGCGACTTGGTCTGGGTCAAACACTTTTGCTAAATTCTACAAGTTTGATACCCTGGCTGATTAGGACCTAGCGTTTGCTCAGTCGGTGCTGCAGAGTCATACGCACTCTCCCGCCCGATTGGATGCTTTGGTATAAACCCCATGGTCCTTACGGAGTCCCCAGCATCCTCTAGGACGTAAGAGAAAATAAGATTTTAAACCTACGGGTAAATCTATTTCTCCTAGTCCGTAGAGGATGCTGGGCGCCCGTCCCAGTGCGGAAACTCCTCAAGACTTGTATATAGTTGTTGCTTACATAAGGGTTATGTTACAGTTGAAATCGGTTTTGGACCGTTACTGTTGTTGTTCATATGGTTAACTGGTTATGTATGATCCAGGTTACATGGTATGATTGGTGTGGGCTGGTATGAATCTTGCCCTTGGATTGCTAAATCCTGCCTTGTATTGTCCATCTGCTCTGGGCACAGTTGTCTGAGGTCTGGAGGAGGGGCATAGAGGGAGGAGCCAGTGCACACCCATAGTCAAAGTTCTTTTTAGGTGCCCTATCTCCTGCGGAGCCCGTCTATACCCCATGGTCATTACGGAGTCCCCAGCATCTTCTACCAACTAGGAGAAATAGATTTACCGGTAGGTTTAAAATCTTATTAAATGTTTGATACAGCCTAAACTAGAGACCATCTACAGTGTTAAATATTAATACTGTATTCCATACAGTAACCAGTGTTTACATTAATGTCCAGGGTCCTTACTAGGTTCTTCTACTGCTCTCCCAGACTCCTGCACATGCTCCAATGTTCCTCAGAGCGAGAGACTGTGAACTGCATTTGGAAACCCCCTTCAAGAAATCCTGCGTTTGCCACTGCCGCCCTAAACAACATTTGTTATTATTATGATTATTATTTACGTATGTAACTATGTATTGTTTATAAAGTCTTTTACCAGGAAGAAACAGAGCGAGAGTCACATCTCGTTCCATGTGCGTCCTGGAAAGAGAGAACATAACAAAGACTGTACGTGAGCTGTCATTGGAGGCGCCGCTGTCCTGTGTACAGTGCTGGGGAAGCGGCCTATCTGTGTAGGGCAGGAGTCACAAGAACTGCGCCCTCCCCACGGGGCGCATCACACAGAGAAGTGCGGCGCTGCTGCTGTCACCAGGAGCCCCGGCCTTAGCCCCGCCCACATATCTGGGTGTTTCCCGGGCGCGGGCCGCTATTGGTGCACGGGCTGTTTATCGCGTGTGACACCGCCGCGTGCTGCACTGGCGGATTGGCTGCGGCGTTGTGTGACGATGGGAGGCCGGGTGTGGGGCCGCCCATAATAAAATACCAGGAATTGGAAGGAGAATAAGGTTATATTGGCCGGGACGGAATAAGAGGCATTAGACGCTGCTGGCTGAGTGACACTGAGCGCCTACAGGTAGCAGGTATACATGACTACGGCGGCCAGAGGGAGCGGGCAGCAGCCAGGCGGCATGGCTCTATACAGGGCTCCTTAGCTGATGGGAGTGGGTGGGAGAGGGTTACTGTGCCAGGGTGAGCCCGGGGGTGATGAGGGCAGCAGCAGCGCTGTGTGATGGGTGACCGGGCAGTGTGAGTGACATGTGGCCTCTTCTCCCGCAGCACGGAGTCTCGGACATGTTTCCCCTGGACTCTTCCTGGAACATCTCCTTTGCTGGCTGCGGCTTCCTGGGAATATACCATATCGGGGTGGCCAGCTGCCTGAAGGAACACGCACCCTTCCTGGTGGAGAATGCCAGAAACATCTACGGGGCTTCTGCCGGTGCCCTCACTGCCACAGCTCTAGTCAGCGGTGCCTGCCTGGGTGAGTGTGACTGGCAGCACTGCGGCTCTTTCTTCCCCTCTATCACCTCTCTCTCCCTCCCATCTCCCTCTCCCCCCCTCTCTCTGTCCCCTTTTCTTTCTCCCTTTCTTCTCTCCCCTTTTCTCTCCTTTCCCTCCTATCTCCTTATTTCTGCCCCCACTGTCAATCTTTCTCTCCATTTCTGCCCCCTTCTCTCTCTCTCTCTCTCTCTCTCTCTCTCTCTCTCTCAGAGATGCATCAAGCCGTGGGGAGAGATAAAGTGCAGAAGTTGGCCAAAGCTACCAATCAGTTTCTGTAATTTATCTAGCAGTTATTGAAATATACCCCCCAACCGTCCCGCTTTGGGCTGGACAGTTCCAGTTTCATGCACCGCCCTACCCACGGGCCACAATATCCTGTGGGTGGGGGAATTTGGAGGAGCACTATGTGGAGCAGCAGGTGAATAGATGCAGGGTTGTCACACCCCTTCCTGCAAGGCCATGGTCCTTTTTTCAGCGCAGGTGTATCTCTCTCCACTTCTGCCCTCTCTGCCTCTCTCCTTCGGTCTATCTGTATGCCTCTCTATTTCTGACCCAACTGTTTATTTGTCTGTGTCTCTCCTCTCCTTTCCTTACTCCATTTATGCTCCACTCCTCTGTCTCATAGGGGGACATTCACTAAGCAGTGATAAGAGCGGAGAAGTGAGCCAGTGGAGACGTTGCCCCATCAACCAATCAGCTGCTCTGTATAATTTTATAGTATGCAAATTATAGATGTTACTTCAGTGCTGATTGTTTGCCATGGGCACTTCTCCACTGGCTCACTTCTCTGCTCTTACCACTACTTCGTAAATGTCCCCGTGATTATTTTCCCTCTTCAATTTTCTCTCTCACCCCCTATCTTTCCCTCTGTATGCCTGTCTCTCCCCCCCCCCCCCCTCTCTTTATATTCCATTGTAATATGTTTGTTATTTATAATGTAGAGCAGGAACCCTTTGTTTTGTGTGTATCATGATGTAGTGATTCAACAAATGACAGAGATGATACATATGTTACACATAATACATGTTTCTGTTTACTCACTTAATTAAATATCACATGCTGCTTATGATTTGTTTCCTGATAAATTGAAGGAAGAAAAAAAAACATAACAAAAACCAGCTTATAGATCATATTTCAATACATAAATGAAAATAAACAGGGGTACATATTATATTAATGTAGTCATATCACATATCCAGCAGCAAGCCAGCATGAAGATATATGTACAGATAAGTACTAGATGCAGATAATTTCTATTAAAGTAAAGGCCAGTACTCACCGGGCGATGCGGGAGAGATGTGTGCTGACGGGGGGGGGCTTCATTTCACCCAGCAGGTGAAGTGAGCGACCTGCTATCGCTGTCAGGGCTACACACACAAAGTTAAGGGGGGTAGTCACGGAGCGATCGCTGCTTAAAATCTAAGCAATATGACTAGATTGCTTAGATTTAAGCATGATCGCTCCGTGACTACCCCCTTTAACTTTGGGTATGTCTGAAGAGATACTTCTGTGATAAAAGGTTAATTAGTAACAAACTTATTTTCTGACCCATTGCATGTTTCCAGTGTGTCCCGGTGATGACACTGAGAAAGTAGACGAATGAGGCCCTAAGTAACCCCCAAAAATGTGGTTTGATCATTTAGACCCAATGTCCATCCTAATGGACAACGATTTGCCAGCGTTGTAGCTCGTACACCAAAATATTTAGATTCGTTCCAATTCGATATTTTGATATTCTAGCATCTCCAATTACTGTTTGCATAACGATTTTGCCAAAATTCAATTGATAACGGACGTCGTTTTACTTGTAAAGTGGGACACTCCCCTTGTGGCATTCTTTCTGGGTAAAGCCATCTTTCAAACACGCAGCAACCGTTACACGCGTGTGCTGCCATCTGCCGGAAAATGCTCACAGTATTTTTGTACATTTGTATGGACTTTGGGATTTGAATGGCAACTATCCTCACAATACAGTCTATGCAATACATTTTTATTAATGTCCATTTAAATCAGGTATGGAGAACCTTCGGCCCTCCAGCTGTTGTTAAATACATATCCCAGCATGCCCTGCAACAGTTTTAGCATGGCCTAATAGCAAAACGGTAGCAAAGCATGCTGGTATGTGTAGTTCAACAACAGCTGGAGGGCCAAAGGTTCCCCACCCCGGATTTAAATGGTCAAGGGGTCATAAAGGGTTAAGTAGTTTAGAACTATGCTGATCTCAATGTTTCATGGGGCATTGCAGGTATTAAAACGGGTTCACTACGATATGCCGACGGTCGGGCTCCCGGCGACCAGCATACAGGCGCCGGGAGCCCGACCGCCGGCTTACTGACAGTGTGGCGAGCGCAAATGAGCCCCTTGCGGGCTCGCTGCACTCGCCACGCTATTTTATTCTCCCTCCAGGGGGTTGTGGACCCCCACGAGGGAGAATAAGTGTCGGTATGCCGGCTGTCGGGATCCCGGCGCCGGTATACTGTGCGCCGGGATCCCGTCAGTCTGCATACTGAAGACCACCCATTAAAACAGTTTGCAGCCTGTTTGCTATTAAAATAGTAATGTTATACAATAAAATGCAGGAACATAAAAATCCTTCACTCTATGCACAAACTTAATTTAGCGTTATAGTTCTCCTATCACCACAATGCATTGCGTCTGGTGCGCTAGTAACATAATAATCCTTTAAATATGTATATTCACTAATTTACTATAGTCTGTGTTTGTATCACAGACAAAACATAAGCTAGTGACCTTAGAGTATGATGACAAAGCAGATCTATATACAGACTACATGCGTAGCATGCATATGAGAGACAGCATATTTCTGTCTACTCAGTCCCACTGTTAGTGCTGCTTACTGATTTATAATGTAGCCTGAATCACAAATGTATGATTATTTTTGTCTGTGTCAATGTTTGCTGTTCTATTATGCGATGTGGCTGAGTATCTGTTTCTTTTATTCTAAACCTGACTTTTAGCATAAAGGTGGAATCTGTCTAGAAACCCAGTGGTTTCCAAACCTTTTTGAATCACGGAGCCCTCGAGTATCAGAATTGTTTTCACGGCACCCGTAGGCTAAAGGTTTCTTATTGAGAAATTTAGAAAGCAATATTAAATCAAGTAAATTGTGTTTATATGTCATTCTTAGGCTCAGTTGTGGGGTGAGAGACAGGATTTGCCTGTGTTTGTCCACATATGTTGTGATTGGCAGCCACCAGCACTGGTTTTGCCTATTACATTGACCATAAATAATTTGAATTGGTCTTGGACCACCAATCCAAGGCACCCCTCCAAGTGCGCTGGGGCACCCCAGGGTGCCATAGCACACAGTTTGAGAGCCACTGTAGTAACCTATGAATAACATTAGTTGTGATACTTAAGGGATTGCAACTCTTGATTGCCCATTACCTAATTCAAAAGCTATATTGAGTATATAGAAAAGTAAAGAAAAAATGGCAATTCTATAAACTAGGCTACACTGCTGCTTTCCTGATACAATTGTTTGGTTAGCTGTTAAGGGTCGTACTGACGGGGAGATTTCCCCAGAGATGTGTGCTGAGTGGTCTGTATACTCTCTGGTATTGGTAACAGCTATCTGAATGGTTGTAGGTCAGAATTTTATTTCAGTTACAAACGAGTAATATTCATCAAAGCTTGGAAATAGATAAAGCACTAAAAAATCAGCTTCTAACTCATGTTACAGGCTGTGTTTGAAAAATGACAGTTAGGAGCTGATTGGTAAGTGCTTTATTTCTTTCCACTTTATCTCTCTCCATACTTTGATAAATGCCCCCCATCACATATAGATACATTTACATGTTATTAAGAGTTTTGTTCAGTCCTTGAGCGCCAATGCTTGCCTCTGTGTATATGTATAGTATTCCTCTAATAGGGTGCGGTGTACTATAGCATTTTCAGATGTACTTACCTCCGTCCGCCAGGTCTCCACTGCGCAGGCCTATAGAAGCCTATGGGGCTTCTTCCGCAATGCATTGTGGAGAGGGTTCCGTCACGGAACACTCCCAGAATCCCCCGCGGCTGCCACTGGTCTGCACATGCGCAGATGGACTCCCGGGTCATATACATTGCAAAGGACAGCTCTTATCGGGAGAGTTGTCCTTTGCGATACTAATCCCACCCTCAATCTTTATTTGCTGGTTCTATAAAAGTTTACCTTATAGTGTATAAAGTAATTTGCTCTTGGAATCCACTGCAGTGTAATAATGACTGCTTTGACTGGAGATCTGAGCACAAAACTTGAGCTGCAGAAAGAAATAATTGCATTGGGAAATCACCTCAGAGTTCATTTACATTAGATAACTGAAATCATGATTAGTAGGCATGGGAAAATGGTAGAGATATTGTGTGGCGACAACTATCTTCAGGGAAAATTTAGGAGAAAAAAAAAATAGTTTGACTGAAAAAACAATGGACATCTGAATGAGACTGAGGCTGTAATCAGACAGCAAAAATCCCCTGCTGTATAAAAATAAAATTGTAAAGGTGAAATGTAGGACCTTTGAGCCAATGCTCTGAAAATACAACTGCAGTCAGTAGATTGTCCTTCTGTCCCAGAATAACCTGGAAGAGACCTACTCATGAGAGAGCTGGCAATTTAATGAATTGCAATATCATAACCTGGAACAGCTTGCAGATATGCTGTCACACAGCATTAATCAGTTGTACAAAAAATACCCTTTAAGGGATCTGCATCAGAAAACTAATTGCCTAATTGCCCGTTGTTCCATTAGGTTTTTCAATGGTCTTTTTTTTTTTTTTTCCTTCCTCTCTCTCTCTCTCTTTTTTTTTTTTTTTTTTTTATCTATCTATCATGTAGCAAAATGGCTGCCAGGTCAGGCTTGCCTCTCGGAAACGTAAAGATCTGTGGTGTTATTACAGATCTTAGAAGACCTAAATTGAGCACATTGGAGGAAAGATGTATCAAGCCTTGGAGATAGATAAAATGGAGTAGTTGCCTAAAGCAACCAATCAGCTGCTACTTGTCATTTCAAAGACTGAGCTAGATAAATGACAGATGCTGGTTGTTTGTTTTGGACGACTTCTCCACTTTATCTTTCTCCAAGGCTTCATACATCTCCACTGTGGTAGCATAATATAATTTACATTTATTATTTAAGAATTTCAAGAGCTTAAAGTTTTCTTCTGGCTAAAGGTTGCTGGAGTGAGTTAGGTAATAAGACCAATACTGAACAACATGTTATTTTTCAGTGTACTAGGTGATGAAACATTTTAACAGTTTATGTACTGCTCCTTATCACTGTATTATCTTGTTTGCCACTGTATATTGCTGCGTGACATAACCAAGCAATTGAGGACACCAGTTTGCAGACTTTGTACTAATTTACAGATCGACAGTCTCTGATCAATTGTGTTCTAAAGTACATACAGTATATGAATAACATTACATCCACTTTAAAATTGTATTATGTTTTTGTTTTCCATTTAATAATTATTCCAAAATGTATATAACCTGCTGGCACCAAATACGCTAATACATGATGCTTTTGACAATAGATTATATTTGCTAAATTGTGCTTATGCCTTGGCAGGGTGGATGTTGGGTACATCAGAAGAGAGCAGGTGGTTCAGGCACAGATCGTTGCTGTCACCTGCTTGTAACCGAACACCTGGCTGTTCCTAGACGCTGCTTAGAAGCCAGGTGACAGGCGTAGCTAGAGATAACCTAAATAAGCAGAGGTTCAGATGCTTTACATTATACAGTCCTTCATTATTATTACTGTTGATTCGTAAGGCACCACATTGCTCCACATCGCCGCACAGTGGGGAAAAGGCAGTATATGAAACAGGAACATACAACATAGGAAACAAAAAAAGTGCAGACATGAAAACAAAGTATGAGAAGAGCTGATAATCTGAGTATTGGATATTCCATAGCAGGATGTTACCAATCCTAAAAGGCAGATCAATACCATGTAGACTTGTTGGAATCAGTTGGTGGCATAACAGTTGTTAAATTTACTTGAGAAATGGGTTTATTTTCAACTTGGGGCTTTATCAGTGTGGAGTTTGTATGTTCTTCCTGTATTTTTATCAGTTTCCTTTAGTACTTTGGTTTGTTCCCAAATACTGGAAGGTAAAACTGCTTTTGACACAACTGACCCATATAAATGTTTTAAGGCCTCTGGTTTGTAATATCTAACTGGATAACAAACCAACCAAAATGAGCATATATGCTTTATTTCTATGGTACCCAAAATTACACCATGTGCAACAATGATGTATTAAAGAAACATTGTGTGATCTGAGAGTATAGTTTTTATCTCTTTAAAATATGAAATCCCTGTATAGGTCATAATGTAATACTGTAGAAGACTATAACGTATATGTTGAAAAGTGGGCCGGTACAATGTGTAACTAGTGCTTATAAGTAGATACTTTCTGATTATTCCTTGCTCTCTACTAATAAGTTTGGTTTAGTTATCCTCTACAGTGCAGCTTATGGATGCCCCGCGTTGCTCTGCATGGCGTGTGAAGGTGACGCTGACCCAGGTGTTGCACAAACACAATTTTTCTCAGTTTGGTTTCAAATAGAGGAAGTAAATAAAGTGGAACGTTAATGCATGCAATATGTTTCTTCTAATCAGTTGCTGTTTGGCTGAACTTTGGCACACATTAATACATATAATTATAAACACCGCCTAAGCAGTCAGTTTGCACTAAACTGTCACTCTGCCTATGAATTCACTAAGAAGTAGTGAAGCCACTGAGGCAAGAGGGACAATACATTATAATGAACAGCCTCCACAGCGTAAAAGGTTATAGGTGCACTTTAATCCTCTCATTTATATAACACATAGTTGCTTACTCTCCCATAATATCCGGCAGGCTCGCGTATTAGGGTGGCACCTCCTGTACTTTCAGGATACCAGGCTAATCTCCCAGAAGGGAACTTGCGCCTGCTTGATAGAACTCAAATCACGTGTTCTAGGCTAGCCACACCCAGTTTCATGAATTTGCATTGGGGAGTGATGCTGAAATTAGCATATTGATATGCCATGTCCCGCTCCCACTTTATATAATCATTGAGTTACAGCCACCTCCTTTTTTATTTATTTATTTTTTTATGCTTCTTCGCAGCATCCGTCGGGAGTAAAGTTTCAAAAGTGGGGATATGTGGTAAAATAAAGTGTTGCATTGATTATATATGTAGTGTTATCAAATACACATATGCATTAGGAAACAAAGATTAGAGAACATGTTAACTCCATGTGAAAATGTCTTGTCTGCATTAAATTGTGTTTTGAGAGCCCTTTCTTTAGGTGTACATACCTGGATTTGTATTTCTGTATGTTGTTAAACCACATCTTATCTCGTTTGGTTATGTCTTTATTGCTCTGATAAATCTTTTGATTGTATCTCACTAGTTATTTTCTGGAAGGGCTTATAATGGTCAGGAGAGAGAGAGAACCAACACAATTTTAAATGAAAGCTTACCCACACTCACCAATATGTAAAAGACCTGCAGTTTTATTATACGGCTGTTACCTTATCTGTGAGGAGCAAGGTTAATGTCGGTCAGTAAACTCATGTAACCTCTCTGCTTTCCTCCCCATCTTGTGTTTGCAGCCTGAAGTAGTCTGAGCTGCAGCAAAACCTGTACTGTGTTGACATAATGCAAGTCTTTAAGCTTGTTGACTCATTCAGTTGCTTTTATGTTTAAATTAGTTGTAGTTTTATGTTTTTACTATACCACAGAAAGTAACGAACATTTGATTTGAGTCAATTAATTATATACCAATGTGTTTGGATTCCCTGTGCCATTATTATTATTTTTTTTTAAAATTATTATTATTATTATTATTATTATTATTATTATCTTTTATATGGCACCACAAGGGATCTGCAGCGCCCAATTACAGAGTACATAAACAAATGAGCAAAACAAGAAAATAGCGACTTAAAGCTCAAGACATTATAGGACAAGTACAGGGTATATTAACATGAAATAAGTATCAGGGTGGCTGAAAACCAAGGGATTTGATTGCGTCAAAGGGAGTATGGAGTAGAAAATAGTTTAAGTAGGAGAAAGAAAACCACATGAGGGAAGAGGGTCCTGCTTGTGAGAGCTTACATTCTTAAGGGGAGGGGCAGGCAGACTGACAGGGGTGACACAGATGAGGTAGACAATGAGCGTGGGACAGAGGGCTTAGGATGAAAGACGGTTGGGTTTGGTGAAGAAGTGGGTCTTTCATCCTAAGCCCTCTGGAGATGACCAGTAAGAGGATAAGTCTTAGTGGCATCCTGGGTGAGAAAGGGTCTGATCCTGGAAATATTTTTGAGATTAAAGCCATGTACACACTAGCCGATGCGTGTAACCAGCGATATTGGCTGCGGCAGGGATCCGGCGGGGTGTCGGCATCGGTAAGCGCATACACACTTGCCGATGCCGGCATGGGGGGAGCGGGGACCATGCTGCATTAACAAGGTCCTCCCTCGGCTTGACTGTTCAGACGAGGGAGACGGTACACACTAGATGAGATGGTAAAATATGTTGTTCAGAATGGGCCTTCTGGGCGATATCTTTAACTTTCTCGTCTTGTGTGTATGGGGTTAAAATGTCAGGTTTGTGAGAGGTGCTGAATGTGTGGTTTAAAGGAGAGAGAGGAGTCAAGGATTATTCCAAGATAGCGCACTTCCTTTCTTTACTCAAACCCTACCCACCCATTCATTATTATTTGTTCTCTTTCATTTAGTTTCTTTAAACTGTTGGAACACTTACTAAAGTTTAAAAGCCACTGGCAGAAGCTAGGATACATTGTTTACAGAATATTTATTAGAATAACTAACCTTTCACCTTTTAAATGTACTCCAAAGTGGAGCTTGAGGCACCTCCTGTATTTGAAATGTAGGCAAAATCATAGAAAACTTCTTTGGATTCGATGTGAGCAATGGGTTGGGTATGATATGCCAGCGATCAAAAGACCGACCACAGCATCCTGATGGTGAGAATCCCGACAGGTGCTAGGTAAGTATACTTACCAGCCTCCAATGCCCCCTAACCGTAGCACTCCCTTTCCACAGCCTAAACCCAACCTCCCCCCCCCCCCCCCCAGCCTAACCCTAACCCTCCCTTGTGGTGCTTAAACCTAACCCCCCCCCCTTCCTACAGCCTAACCCTCCCCAGAGTTGCCTAAGCCCAACACCCCCCCCCCCCCCCCTACAGCCTGAGCCTAAACTCCCCCCCCCCCCCCATCCCTTTCACGGAGTCTAACCCTAACTCTCACCCCGCAGCCCAACCCCCCCGCCACACACACACACACCGGATCCCGTGCGCAATACTACAATGCTGTTGATTACATCCTCAAATCGCATTAATACAGCCATAA
Source organism: Pseudophryne corroboree (assembly GCF_028390025.1). Classification (NCBI taxonomy): domain Eukaryota; kingdom Metazoa; phylum Chordata; class Amphibia; order Anura; family Myobatrachidae; genus Pseudophryne; species Pseudophryne corroboree. The sequence goes on along the minus strand of NC_086454.1, from coordinate 121,282,620 downwards.
AATATCCAACATTTTTATTACTGGAACATACAGCTATTAAAAAGGCTATTTAATGCCATTTGCTGTAACGTTGACAACAAATCGGTATTGGTATAATTAGTGTCAATTGCTGAAAATATTTTACGTGACTTAAACCAAAAATCACATATAAACAAACACACATAAGGAAATGTGGAGGCACAAATGTAGGCGTTACCAGATACCCCACTTGACTTGGCTCTCATCTACAAGTGCTCGTCAGTCATTCCTCAGTTCATAATCACAAGCCCTTCTGCCCCAGCCGAGTATTTTCCAAATATGTCTTACATCAGACGTCTGCGTTCTTCCTCCACTGGAGCTGTACCCAAATGTCAGTTCCTGTCAGCATTTCATAAAGCACAAGCTGCTCTCATAAACAGTATCCATCCCAGGACATGTGGCTGATTTGCCAGGTAAACCACATGCCAATGTATTTTCTGCTGGGTACAGGGCCACTCTGTACAGAAATGCCTGCAGGGACATTTCAAGGATATAAAGCTGCAAGTACAGGCAAGAGCACTAATTATTTGCTTGGTTTGCAATGTATAAAACCTGATCATATATAACTAAAGACTGGTTTCATACATGTATAAGCATGGGTGGTATTCACTTTGCCGGCGGTCGGGGCTCCGACCAGCATACAGACACCGGAATCCAGACCGCCAGCATACCGACAGTTCTTCTACCTCTTGGGGGTCCACGACCCCCCTGGAGGGAGAATAGATAGCGTAATGCGCGTAGCGTGCCACCGTGCCCGCAGCGTGGCGAGCGCAGTGAGCCCGCAAGGGGCTCATTTGCGCTCCCCCAGCTGTTGGTATACCGGCGGTCGGGATTCCGGCACCGGTATGCTGGTCGCCGGGAGCCCGACCGCCGGCAACACATTCTACACCCTATGCAATTACGCAAGATGTCAAAATCTTGCAAAACTTTCATGCTAAACAGTAACAGGGTGTGGGTCATTGGGTTGTCCAGAATTAGATCAATAGGTCGACTGCATATAGTTGACATGAAATAAGTCGACAGGGTCAATATGTCAACATGTGAAAGGTAGGCAGTGAAAATGTTGACACAGTAAAGGTCAACACTAGTTGTAGTATTTTTTTATTTTTTTATTTTCTATGTTACACCACATGTGATCCCAATAAGTGTACCGCTTCGCTTGCCACGCATCGGGCAAAGTTGCTATTCCCAATCATAGTCCACAGGGGAATGATGGAGGGGAAAAAAGCTAAAACTTTTGTTAACCGTATGTGTGTTGAGACCTTTGGCATGTCAACCAATTGTACCTGTCGACCTAATGCATGTCAACCATATGAGTCAACCTATTGACCATTGACCTATCATCCAGTACACTATTAACATACAGCATAAAGTAGTGCCCGGGGCCACAAGTTGGCGATTCATCGCAGTGTATAAACCAGACTAAATATGAACTCTGTGCTCTATTTTACTCATGAGCAGCAAGCCGCAAGGAAAACAATAGATTCTGTTATGTTACCATAACTACTGCAGTACAGTCTGCCTGCCAGCAGCTGAATGCTAAGCTTTCTACAATGAGTGCTTCATGTCTGCACTGTCCCTAAACTGCTTTACCGTTAATGATGACTGATAATCCTTCTGCCTTGCAGTAACTACCCGCAATTTGCCCTTCCCCAGCAACAATTGTAATTCTGCTACCTGTGGTATGAATCGTTCTGTATAGTCTTAGATTGTAAGCTTACTTGGGCAGGGACAATCTTTACCATCTGATTTCTCTCATTGGGTGCTATCCTATTGTCAGCGGTACTTTACCACTGCTAAAAGGATCACTGGTGGATATCCTATTAGCCCCAATGCCGTTCCTTTCCCGCCGATGCTGGCACTTATCGTGGATTATGCTTCAGATGCCTCAGACTTTTTCCCTATCCCATTTGTTTTTGTGCGATCGTGGGTCCAATTTTGGCCGATCAAAATGGATAATTGCGATATCTGCCCGTTTAGATCAGCCGAAACGGCATCAGGGCTAATAGGATACCGCCCATTGTGTGGAATACAAGTCCCTCTGTGTACAGCAATATGTAATATGTTGGTGCATCATAATTATAGGAGAAAAGTGGTTTAGTAACTAAAACTGGGTACACACTGTGATATATTGGTCGTTCAAATGGATGCCCGATATATCGTGGGTGCGTCGGCAAGTGTGTACCAATGATTTGTCTGTGAATAATATCGCGTTAGCCCTGCAGCACAGCCAATGGACGATATATCTACAGATGGAATGTAGTCATGTGACCGGCGGTCAAAAGACTGACTGTCACATAACTTTCCCCAATATGCCGCCCCCTCACAATCCGGACGGTGGGCATGCCGACCAACAGGGTCTTTTCCCACTCGTGGAAGTCCACAAGTGAAAATAGAACCCGTGGTCGCCATATTCGCTTCCCGTGGTCTACCATATTGTTCTTGACAACACCCCCGACAATGTCATTTTTTCCGGAACATGACCAGGAACCCCAGTTATTGTACCGCGTCCCCTTGCATGGCTAGCTTCACTCGCCATGTTGTGGGCAAGGTGTCTCGCTCCACTACCGCTGCTGCGCTCTGCACAGGTTACTATTCCCAATCTTAGTCCGCGTGGATGGTAAAGTATGAAAAAGTAAAAAAAAAAATTTTTTTTAAAAAGCAATGTCGACCTTTTTATGTGTCGACCATTTTCACTTGCGACCATGTCAGTGTCGACTAATAGTGGTCGACCTAGTGACTGTCAACCTAAGTAGGGTCGACCTGCCAAACGGGTACCGTTATATCTGCCCCACCTGCAGTGCACATGATTTTGCTCATTAGAGAACAATTTTGCTGCTGCGATAAGGTCTGAATTAGGACCACAGTCATATACTATGTTGTGCACAATATATAACAATGTAATTTACTATATTGTGCACAAGCTGAAATAACAGAACAAGCATACAAATACATTTAATATTCGCAGTGATGTAAAAAAACGTAGAAATACACAATATAGCCTGCATTATCAATAATTAATATTTTAGCAGTGCCCCGGTGGTAACTCGTAGCAACTAGAGATGAGCGGGTTCGGTTCCTCGGAATCCGAACCCGCCCGAACTTCATGTTTTTTTTCACGGGTCCGAGCGACTCGGATCTTCCCGCCTTGCTCGGTTAACCCGAGCGCGCCCGAACGTCATCATGACGCTGTCGGATTCTCGCGAGGCTCGGATTCTATCGCGAGACTCGGATTCTATATAAGGAGCCGCGCGTCGCCGCCATTTTCACTCGTGCATTGAGATTGATAGGGAGAGGACGTGTCTGGCGTCCTCTCCATTAGAATAGAGATAGATTAGATAGAGAGAGAGAGATTGTGCAGAGTCGCAGACAGAGTTAGTTTACCACAGTCAGTGACCAGTGCAGTTGCTAGTTAACTTTTATTTAATATAATATATCCGTTCACTTCTCTCTGCTATATCCGTTCTCTGCCTGAAAAAAAAAACGATACACAGCACAGTCAGTCACACAGTGTGACTCAGTTTGTGTGCACTCAGCTCAGCCCAGTGTGCTGCACAGTCATCAATGTATAAATTAAAAGCTTATAATTAATTGTGGGGGAGACTGGGGAGCACTGCAGGTTGTTAGCAGGAGCCAGGAGTACAATTATATTAATTAACAGTGCACACTTTTGCTGCAGGAGTGGTGACCAGTGCCTGACCACCAGTATAGTATTGTTGTATACTACTAATATCTCTTTAAATATCAACCAGTCTATATTAGCAGCAGACACAGTACAGTGCGGTAGTTCACGGCTGTGGCTACCTCTGTGTCGGCACACGGCAGGCAGTCCGTCCGACCAGAATTGTATTATTTATTATTATATACCTACCACCTAACCGTGGTTTTTTTTTCATTCTTTATACCGTCATAGTGTCATCCTAATTGTTACGAGTATACTACTATCTCTTTATCAACCAGTGTACAGTGCGGTAGTTCACGGCTGTGGCTACCTCTGTGTCGGCACACGGCAGGCAGTCCGTCCGACCAGAATTGTATTATTTATTATTATATACCTACCACCTAACCGTGGTTTTTTTTTCATTCTTTATACCGTCATAGTGTCATCCTAATTGTTACGAGTATACTACTATCTCTTTATCAACCAGTGTACAGTGCGGTAGTTCACGGCTGTGGCTACCTCTGTGTCGGCACACGGCAGGCAGTCCGTCCGACCAGAATTGTATTATTTATTATTATATACCTACCACCTAACCGTGGTTTTTTTTTTCATTCTTTATACCGTCATAGTGTCATCCTAATTGTTACGAGTATACTACTATCTCTTTATCAACCAGTGTACAGTGCGGTAGTTCACGGCTGTGGCTACCTCTGTGTCGGCACACGGCAGGCAGTCCGTCCGACCAGAATTGTATTATTTATTATTATATACCTACCACCTAACCGTGGTTTTTTTTTTCATTCTTTATACCGTCATAGTGTCATCCTAATTGTTACGAGTATACTACTATCTCTTTATCAACCAGTGTACAGTGCGGTAGTTCACGGCTGTGGCTACCTCTGTGTCGGCACACGGCAGGCAGTCCGTCCGACCAGAATTGTATTATTTATTATTATATACCTACCACCTAACCGTGGTTTTTTTTTCATTCTTTATACCGTCATAGTGTCATCCTAATTGTTACGAGTATACTACTATCTCTTTATCAACCAGTGTACAGTGCGGTAGTTCACGGCTGTGGCTACCTCTGTGTCGGCAGTCGGCAGGCAGTCCGTCCATCCATAATTGTATTATTATTATAATATATACCACCTAACCGTGGTTTTTTTATACCACCTAACCGTGGCAGTCCGTCCATAATTGTATACTAGTATCCAATCCATCCATCTCCATTGTTTACCTGAGGTGCCTTTTAGTTCTGCCTATAAAATATGGAGAACAAAAAAGTTGAGGTTCCAAAATTAGGGAAAGATCAAGATCCACTTCCACCTCGTGCTGAAGCTGCTGCCACTAGTCATGGCCGAGACGATGAAATGCCAGCAACGTCGTCTGCCAAGGCCGATGCCCAATGTCATAGTACAGAGCATGTCAAATCCAAAACACCAAATATCAGAAAAAAAAGGACTCCAAAACCTAAAATAAAATTGTCGGAGGAGAAGCGTAAACTTGCCAATATGCCATTTACCACACGGAGTGGCAAGGAACGGCTGAGGCCCTGGCCTATGTTCATGGCTAGTGGTTCAGCTTCACATGAGGATGGAAGCACTCAGCCTCTCGCTAGAAAACTGAAAAGACTCAAGCTGGCAAAAGCACCGCAAAGAACTGTGCGTTCTTTGAAATCCCAAATCCACAAGGAGAGTCCAATTGTGTCGTTTGCGATGCCTGACCTTCCCAACACTGGACGTGAAGAGCATGCGCCTTCCACTATTTGCATGCCCCCTGCAAGTGCTGGAAGGAGCACCCGCAGTCCAGTTCCTGATAGTCAGATTGAAGATGTCAGTGTTGAAGTACACCAGGATGAGGAGGATATGGGTGTTGCTGGCGCTGGGGAGGAAATTGACCAGGAGGATTCTGATGGTGAGGTGGTTTGTTTAAGTCAGGCACCCGGGGAGACACCTGTTGTCCGTGGGAGGAATATGGCCGTTGACATGCCAGGTGAAAATACCAAAAAAATCAGCTCTTCGGTGTGGAGGTATTTCACCACAAATGCGGACAACAGGTGTCAAGCCGTGTGTTCCCTTTGTCAAGCTGTAATAAGTAGGGGTAAGGACGTTAACCACCTCGGAACATCCTCCCTTATACGTCACCTGCAGCGCATTCATAATAAGTCAGTGACAAGTTCAAAAACTTTGGGTGACAGCGGAAGCAGTCCACTGACCAGTAAATCCCTTCCTCTTGTAACCAAGCTCACGCAAACCACCCCACCAACTCCCTCAGTGTCAATTTCCTCCTTCCCCAGGAATGCCAATAGTCCTGCAGGCCATGTCACTGGCAAGTCTGACGAGTCCTCTCCTGCCTGGGATTCCTCCGATGCATCCTTGCGTGTAACGCCTACTGCTGCTGGCGCTGCTGTTGTTGCCGCTGGGAGTCGATGGTCATCCCAGAGGGGAAGTCGTAAGCCCACTTGTACTACTTCCAGTAAGCAATTGACTGTTCAACAGTCCTTTGCGAGGAAGATGAAATATCACAGCAGTCATCCTACTGCAAAGCGGATAACTGAGGCCTTGGCATCCTGGGTGGTGAGAAACGTGGTTCCGGTATCCATCATTACTGCAGAGCCAACTAGAGACTTGTTGGAGGTACTGTGTCCCCGGTACCAAATACCATCTAGGTTCCATTTCTCTAGGCAGGCGATACCGAAAATGTACACAGACCTCAGAAAAAGAGTCACCAGTGTCCTAAAAAATGCAGCTGTACCCAATGTCCACTTAACCACGGACATGTGGACAAGTGGAGCAGGGCAGGGTCAGGACTATATGACTGTGACAGCCCACTGGGTAGATGTATGGACTCCCGCCGCAAGAACAGCAGCGGCGGCACCAGTAGCAGCATCTCGCAAACGCCAACTCTTTCCTAGGCAGGCTACGCTTTGTATCACCGCTTTCCAGAATACGCACACAGCTGAAAACCTCTTACGGCAACTGAGGAAGATCATCGCGGAATGGCTTACCCCAATTGGACTCTCCTGTGGATTTGTGGCATCGGACAACGCCAGCAATATTGTGTGTGCATTAAATCTGGGCCAATTCCAGCACGTCCCATGTTTTGCACATACCTTGAATTTGGTGGTGCAGAATTTTTTAAAAAACGACAGGGCCGTGCAAGAGATGCTGTCGGTGGCCAGAAGAATTGCGGGACACTTTCGGCGTACAGGCACCACGTACAGAAAACTGGAGCACCACCAAAAACTACTGAACCTGCCCTGCCATCATCTGAAGCAAGAAGTGGTAACGAGGTGGAATTCAACCCTCTATATGCTTCAGAGGTTGGAGGAGCAGCAAAAGGCCATTCAAGCCTATACAATTGAGCACGATATAGTAGGTGGAATGCACCTGTCTCAAGTGCAGTGGAGAATGATTTCAACGTTGTGCAAGGTTCTGATGCCCTTTGAACTTGCCACACGTGAAGTCAGTTCAGACACTGCCAGCCTGAGTCAGGTCATTCCCCTCATCAGGCTTTTGCAGAAGAAGCTGGAGGCATTGAAGGAGGAGCTAACACGGAGCGATTCCGCTAGGCATGTGGGACTTGTGGATGCAGCCCTTAATTCGCTTAACAAGGATTCACGGGTGGTCAATCTGTTGAAATCAGAGCACTACATTTTGGCCACCGTGCTCGATCCTAGATTTAAAGCCTACCTTGGATCTCTCTTTCCGGCAGACACAGGTCTGCTGGGGTTGAAAGACCTGCTGGTGACAAAATTGTCAAGTCAAGCGGAACGCGACCTGTCAACATCTCCTCCTTCACATTCTCCCGCAACTGGGGGTGCGAGGAAAAGGCTCAGAATTCCGAGCCCACCCGCTGGCGGTGATGCAGGGCAGTCTGGAGCGACTGCTGATGCTGACATCTGGTCCGGACTGAAGGACCTGACAACGATTACGGACATGTCGTCTACTGTCACTGCATATGATTCTCTCAACATTGATAGAATGGTGGAGGATTATATGAGTGACCGCATCCAAGTAGGCACGTCACACAGTCCGTACTTATACTGGCAGGAAAAAGAGGCAATTTGGAGGCCCTTGCACAAACTGGCTTTATTCTACCTAAGTTGCCCTCCCACAAGTGTGTACTCCGAAAGAGTGTTTAGTGCCGCCGCTCACCTTGTCAGCAATCGGCGTACGAGGTTACATCCAGAAAATGTGGAGAAGATGATGTTCATTAAAATGAATTATAATCAATTCCTCCGCGGAGACATTGACCAGCAGCAATTGCCTCCACAAAGTACACAGGGAGCTGAGATGGTGGATTCCAGTGGGGACGAATTGATAATCTGTGAGGAGGGGGATGTACACGGTGATATATCGGAGGGTGAAGATGAGGTGGACATCTTGCCTCTGTAGAGCCAGTTTGTGCAAGGAGAGATTAATTGCTTCTTTTTTGGGGGGGGTCCAAACCAACCCGTCATATCAGTCACAGTCGTGTGGCAGACCCTGTCACTGAAATGATGGGTTGGTTAAAGTGTGCATGTCCTGTTTTGTTTATACAACATAAGGGTGGGTGGGAGGGCCCAAGGATAATTCCATCTTGCACCTCCTTTTTTCTTTTCTTTTTCTTTGCATCATGTGCTGATTGGGGTGGGTTTTTTGGAAGGGACACCCTGCGTGACACTGCAGTGCCACTCCTAGATGGGCCCGGTGTTTGTGTCGGCCACTAGGGTCGCTAATCTTACTCACACAGCTACCTCATTGCGCCTCTTTTTTTCTTTGCGTCATGTGCTGTTTGGGGAGGGTTTTTTGGAAGGGACATCCTGCGTGACACTGCAGTGCCACTCCTAGATGTGCCCGGTGTTTGTGTCGGCCACTAGGGTCGCTAATCTTACTCACACAGTCAGCTACCTCATTGCGCCTCTTTTTTTCTTTGCGTCATGTGCTGTTTGGGGAGGGTTTTTTGGAAGGGCCATCCTGCGTGACACTGCAGTGCCACTCCTAGATGGGCCCGGTGTTTGTGTCGGCCACTAGGGTCGCTAATCTTACTCACACAGCTACCTCATTGCGCCTCTTTTTTTCTTTGCGTCATGTGCTGTTTGGGGAGGGTTTTTTGGAAGGGACATCCTGCGTGACACTGCAGTGCCACTCCTAGATGGGCCCGGTGTTTGTGTCGGCCACTAGGGTCGCTTATCTTACTCACACAGCGACCTCGGTGCAAATTTTAGGACTAAAAATAATATTGTGAGGTGTGAGGTATTCAGAATAGACTGAAAATGAGTGTAAATTATGGTTTTTGAGGTTAATAATACTTTGGGATCAAAATGACCCCCAAATTCTATGATTTAAGCTGTTTTTTAGTGTTTTTTGAAAAAAACACCCGAATCCAAAACACACCCGAATCCGACAAAAAAAATTCGGTGAGGTTTTGCCAAAACGCGTTCGAACCCAAAACACGGCCGCGGAACCGAACCCAAAACCAAAACACAAAACCCGAAAAATTTCAGGCGCTCATCTCTAGTAGCAACCAAATCAATTGTTTCCTTTCACTACAAAAAGTACTGTCTTCCATTCCCTCCCTCCAGCCTGGTCTCTCTGGAGCTGCAGGAATATAGGCCAAAGTGTCAGTGTCATTTAAAGCTCTCTCCGTAACATGCATGGTTGAGAGCCAATCTTTGATATTGAGGCACTGGTTACTGATCTCCAATGTTTTTGTTCCCTTTGTCCTGAATAACTAACATGACCACAAAGTCTCTTAAACGGGACACTAGTGTAATCTGCAGAATGCTTTGCCTATCCAGATATCTGGAAGATAAAGTCAATGGGGGGTATTCAATTGTTTGAAAAGTCAGTTGGGAGTCTGTTTTTTCCTATCTAATGGACAGGAAAAAACTGACACCCAACCGACTTTTCAAACACTTGAATCCCACCCAGTGTAGGAAACTCCTTGAAAACCTAGGAGAATAGACAGGTCGCAAAGCCTTCATATCCTGTCTCTGTCTGGTTACCTCCTGTCTCTGTCTGGCTACCTCATTTCATTTTTATTCTCCTTTTAAAAATACCCATAGGCATTTTCCTCTCTCACACCAAATCCAGGAGTCTGGCAAGTTAGGCACCTCTTATTTTTCATGTCTCTTTTTCTTTGAAGAGTACATTCACACTTTTAAGGAACACTTTTGTGTGTGTGTGTGTGTGTGTGTGTGTGTGTGTGTGTGTGTGTGTGTGTGTGTGTGTGTGTGTGTGTGTGTGTGTGTGTGTGTGTGTGTGTGTGTGTGTGTTTTGCTGTGTAAATGATTGCTGCTTTAAAAAAATCCAGAAAACTCTCTCAAAATCTCTCACTTTCTGATTCTCACACCCTATGACATTGCCCCTAGAGTGGAGTGTCAGGTTAACTGTAAATGTATTTCTCTAACGTCCTAGTGGATGCTGGCGACTCCGTAAGGACCATGGGGAATAGACGGGCTCCACAGGAGACAGGGCACTTTAAGAAAGAATTAGGAATACTGGTGTGCACTGGCTCCTCCCTCTATGTCCCTCCTCCAGACCTCAGTTAAAATCTGTGCCCGGACGAGCTGGGTGCACTTTAGTGAGCTCTCCTGAGCTTGCTAATAAGAATGTATATTGTTAGGATTTTTTATTTTCAGAGAGATCTGCTGGCAACAGACTCTCTGCTACGTGGGACTGAGGGGAGAGAAGCAGACCTACTCACTGTGGATAGGTCGTGCTTCTTAGGCTACTGGACACCATTAGCTCCAGAGGGATCGAACACAGGAACTCACCCTTGGTCGTCCGATCCCGGAGCCGCGCCGCCGTCCCCCTCGCAGAGCCAGAAGCTAGAAGCCGGCGTAAGAAGCAAGAAGACTTCGAAAGCGGCGGCAGAAGACTCCTGTCTTTATATGAGGTAGCGCACAGCACTGCAGCTGTGCGCCATTGCTCCCACATTAAACCCGCACACTCCGGTCACTGTAGGGTGCAGGGCGCAGGGGAGGCGCCCTGGGCAGCAATTAAGTACCTCTTGGCAGAAAAGAGCATATATACAGTTGGGCACTGTATATATGCATGAGCCCCCGCCATTATTTTACACAAAATCGCAGGACAGAAGCCCGCCGTTGAGGGGGCGGGGCTTCTTCCTCAGCACTCACCAGCGTAATTTTCTCTCCACAGCTCCGCTGAGGGGAAGCTCCCCAGGCTCTCCCCTGCAGATTCACGGTAGAAAGAGGGTAAAAAGAGAGGGGGGGCACATAAATTTAGCGCAATATCAGTATATACAGCAGCTACTGGGTAAACACTAAGTTACTGTGTAATTCCTGGGTCATATAGCGCTGGGGTGTGTGCTGGCATACTCTCTCTCTGTCTCTCCAAAAGGCCTTCTGGGGGTTCTGTCCTCAAATAGAGCATCCCCTGTGTGTGTGGTGTGTCGGTACGCTTGTGTCGACATGTTTGACGAGGAAGGCTATGTGGAAGCAGAGCAGGTGCAAATGAATGTGGTGTCTCCGCCGACACCTGATTGGATGGATATGTGGAAGGTGTTAAATGATAATGTAAACTCCTTGCATAAAAGGTTGGATAAAGCTGAAGCCTTGGGACAGTCTGGGTCCCAACCCATGCCTGATCCTACAGCGCAGAGGCCGTCAGGGTCTCAGAAGCGCCCACTATCCCAAATTGTTGACACGGATATCGACACGGATTCTGACTCCAGTGTCGATGGCGATAATGCAAAGTTGCAGCCTAAAATGGCTAAAGCCATCCGCTACATGATTATAGCAATGAAGGATGTATTGCACATCTCAGAGGAAAACCCTGTCCTTGACAAGAGGGTTTATATGTTTGGGGAAAAAAGGCAAGAAGTAACTTTTCCCCCTTCACATGAGTTAAATGAGTTATGTGAAAAAGCTTGGGATTCTCCTGATAGGAAAGTGCAGATTTCCAAACGGTTACTTATGGCGTATCCTTTCCCGCCAATGGACAGGTTACGCTGGGAATCCTCCCCTAGGGTAGACAAAGCTTTGACACGCTTATCTAAGAAGGTAGCCCTGCCGTCACAGGATACGGCCACCCTAAAAGATCCTGCGGATAGAAAGCAGGAAGGCATCCTGAAGTCCGTTTATACACATTCAGGTACCCTACTAAGGCCGGCAATTGCGTCGGCCTGGATGTGTAGTGCTGTAGCAGCATGGACAGATACTCTGTCTGAGGAACTTGATACCTTGGACAAGGATACTATATTACTGACCCTGGGGCATATAAAAGACGCTGTCCTATATATGAGGGATGCCCACAGAGACATTTGCCTACTGGGCTCTAGAATAAATGCAATGTCAATTTCTGCCAGAAGGGTCCTGTGGACTCGGCAATGGACAGGTGATGCCGACTCAAAAAAGCACATGGAGGTTTTACCTTATAAGGGTGAGGAATTGTTTGGGGACGGTCTCTCGGACCTAGTTTCCACAGCTACGGCTGGGAAGTCAAATTTTTTGCCATATATTCCCTCACAACCTAAGAAAGCACCGTATTACCAAATGCAGTCCTTTCGATCACAAAGAGGCAAGAAAGTCTGAGGTGCGTCCTTTCTTGCCAGAGGCAGGGGTAGAGGAAAGAAGCTGCACAATACAGCTAGTTCCCAGGAACAGAAGTCCTCCCCGGCTTCCACTAAATCCACCGCATGACGCTGGGGCTCCACAGGTGGAGCCAGGAGCGGTGGGGGCGCGTCTCCGAAATTTCAGCCACTAGTGGGTTCGCTTACGGGTGGAACCCTGGGCTATACAGATTGTGTCTCAGGGATACAGGCTGGAATTCGAAGTGATGCCCCCTCACCGTTACCTCAAATCGGCCCTGCCAGCTTCCCCCATAGAAAGGGAAGTAGTGTTAGCGGCAATTCACAAATTATATCTCCAGCAGGTGGTGGTAAAGGTTCCCCTCCCTCAACAGGGAAGGGGTTACTATTCCACAATGTTTGTGGTTCCGAAACCGGACGGTTCGGTCAGACCCATATTGAATTTAAAATCCCTGGACATTTACCTGAAAAGGTTCAAGTTCAAGATGGAATCGCTCAGGGCGGTCATTGCAAGCCTGGAAGAGGGGGATTTTATGGTGTCTCTGGACATAAAGGATGCTTACCTGCATGTCCCCATTTATCCACCTCATCAGGAGTACCTCAGATTTGTGGTACAGGACTGTTATTACCAATTCCAGACGTTGCCGTTTGGTCTGTCCACGGCACAGAGAATATTTACCAAGGTAATGGCAGAAATGATGGTGCTTCTGCGAAAGCAAGGAGTTACAAATATCCCATACTTGGACGATCTCCTCATAAAGGCGAGGTCCAGAGAGCAGTTGCTGATCAGCGTAGCACACTCTCGGGAGGTGTTACAACAGCACGGCTGGATTCTGAATATTCCAAAGTCGCAGCTGATTCCTACGACGAGTCTGCCCTTCCTGGGCATGATTCTGGACACAGACCAGAAGAAGGTGTTTCTCCCAGAGGAGAAGGCCCAGGAGCTCGTGACTCTGGTCAGAGACCTCTTAAAACCGAAACAGGTGTCGGTGCATCAATGCACGCGAGTCCTGGGAAAGATGGTGGCGTCATACGAAGCCATTCCCTTCGGCAGGTTCCATGCGAGGACTTTTCAGTGGGATCTGTTGGACAAGTGGTCCGGATCGCATCTTTAGATGCATCGGCTGATCACCCTATCCCCCAGGGCCAGGGTGTCTCTTCTGTGGTGGCTGCAGAGTGCTCACCTTCTCGAGGGCCGCAGGTTCGGCATACAGGACTGGGTCCTGGTGACCACGGATGCAAGCCTCCGAGGGTGGGGGGCAGTCACTCAGGGAAGAAACTTCCAGGGGATGTGGTCAAGTCAGGAGACTTGTCTGCACATCAATATCTGGGAACTAAGGGCCATATACAACGCCCTGAGTCAAGCGGAGCCTCTGCTTCACAACCAACCGGTGCTGATTCAGTCAGACAACATCACCGCAGTGGCTCATGTAAACCGCCAGGGCGGCACAAGAAGCAGGGTGGCGATGGCAGAAGCCACCAGAATTCTTCGCTGGGCGGAGAATCACGTGCAAGCACTGTCAGCAGTGTTCATTCCGGGAGTGGACAACTGGGAAGCAGACTTCCTCAGCAGGCACGACCTCCACCCGGGAGAGTGGGGACTTCATCAAGAAGTCTTCACACAGATTACAAATCGATGGGAACTGCCACAGGTGGACATGATGGCATTCCGCCTCAACAAAAAGCTACAAAGGTATTGCGCCAGGTCAAGAGACCCTCAGGCGATAGCTGTGGACGCACTAGTGACACCGTGGGTGTTCCAGTCGGTTTATGTGTTTCCTCCTCTTCCTCTCATACCCAAGGTGCTGAGAATCGTAAGAAAAACAGGAGTGCGAACAATACTCATTGTTCCGGATTGGCCAAGAAGGACTTAGTATCCAGAACTGCAAGAAATGCTCACAGAGGACCCATGGCCTCTGCCTCTCAGACAGGATCTGTTGCAACAGGGGCCCTGTCTGTTCCAAGACTTACCGCGGCTGCGTTTGACGGCATGGCGGTTGAACGCCGGATCCTAGCAGAGAAAGGCATTCCGGATGAGGTTATTCCTACGCTGATAAAGGCTAGGAAGGACGTGATAGCAAAACATTATCACCGTATATGGCGAAAAGATGTTGCTTGGTGTGAGGCCAGGAAGGCCCCTACAGAGGAATTCCAGCTGGGCCGTTTCCTTCACTTCCTACAGTCGGGAGTGACTATGGGCTTAAAATTAGGGTCCATTAAGGTCCAGATTTCGGTCCTATCCATTTTTCTTTCAAAAGGAACTGACTTCTCTTCCTGAAGTTCAGACGTTTGTAAAGGGAGTGCTGCATATTCAGCCCCCTTTTGTGCCACCAGTGGCACCTTGGGATCTTAACGTGGTGTTGAGTTTCCTGAAATCTCACTGGTTTGAGCCACTTAAGACCGTGGAGTTAAAATATCTCACGTGGAAAGTGGTCATGCTATTGGCCTTAGCTTCGGCTAGGCGTGTGTCATTTGAACCAACCTATTGTGGTGCCTGCGGCTACTCGTGACTTGGAGGATTCCAAGTTACTAGATGTAGTCAGGGCTTTGAAGATTTATGTAGCCAGAACGGCTGGAGTCAGGAAAACTGACTCGCTATTTATCCTGTATGCATCCAACAAGCTGGGTGCTCCTGCTTCAAAGCAAACTATTGCTCGCTGGATCTGTAACACGATTCAGCAGGCTCATTCTGCGGCTGGATTGCTGCATCCAAAATCAGTAAAAGCCCATTCCACAAGGAAGGTGGGCTCTTCTTGGGCGGCTGCCCGAGGGGTCTCGGCATTACAGCTTTGCCGAGCAGCTACTTGGTCGGGTTCAAACACTTTTGCAAAATTCTACAAGTTTGATACCCTGGCTGAGGAGGACCTTGTGTTTGCTCATTCGGTGCTGCAGAGTCATCCGTACTCTCCCGCCCGTTTGGGTGCTTTGGTATAATCCCCATGGTCCTTACGGAGTCCCCAGCATCCACTAGGACGTTAGAGAAAATAAGATTTTACTCACCGGTAAATCTATTTCTCGTAGTCCGTAGTGGATGCTGGGCGCCCGTCCCAAGTGCGGACTTCTTCTGCAATACTTGTATATAGTTATTGCTTAAATAAGGGTTATGTTATGGTTGCATCAGGTTTGTCTGATGCTCTGTTGTTGTTCATACTGTTAACTGGGTAAGTTTATCACGAGTTATACGGTGTGATTGGTGTGGCTGGTATGAGTCTTACCCTGGATTCCAAAATCCTTTCCTTGTACTGTCAGCTCTTCCGGGCACAGTTTCCTTAACTGAGGTCTGGAGGAGGGACATAGAGGGAGGAGCCAGTGCACACCAGTATTCCTAATTCTTTCTTAAAGTGCCCTGTCTCCTGCGGAGCCCGTCTATTCCCCATGGTCCTTACAGAGTCCCCAGCATCCACTACGGACTACGAGAAATAGATTTACCTGTGAGTAAAATCTTATTTTTGCCTCCACTATCAGTGGCGTCACAAGGGGGGTGCGGGGGGTGCGGCCCGCTCCCGGGTGTCACCCGCCGAGGGGTGACACCAAAATGCCGGCTCCTGCAGAGTGACAGAAGCCGAGTGCTGCACTGTTATATTATGTGCAGTACTCGGCTCCTGTCACTGTGTAGGAGCCAGCACTGCAGGGACAGCACCTCCCGGGAGTGAGCCCTCACCTCCCACACCCCCCAGTGGAAAAAAAAAACGGGTGTCGGGACGCGAAGCCCCGCCCCTTCGCAAAGCCCCGCCCCTTTGTGTGCCTGCAATAATCTAAAAACGGGTTCCGCCCGCGAAGCCCCGCCCCTCTGTTTAAGCCCCACCCATTCCCGTGAAGCCCCGCCCCTTTATACTCGTTGCTGCACCAGGTGTCACAGAGGTGAGTGACGCCTCTGTCCACTATTCCATGCTTCCCAACTGTTCGGATTTAGGTGGGATGGTACCAGTTAGATGGCTCTGTCGTGCCCACAGATGGAGGTGGCTAATGCTGGGTGCACACTGGCAGATATATTGGGCAATCCATTGATCGGCATATATATCTTTTGCTGATCTGAAAGTGTGTACAAGCAATATGTCTGTGAAAGATACCTTTCACAGCTATATTGCATCTGCTGTGCAACACAGCAGATGGCCAATATATCTGTAGATATATTGGTGCATTTTTCTGTGTTTATGAACAACCCCCATCTGCATATATAACTGCAGATAAGGTAGGTACACACGGAACGATTAGAGCTCCGATGTGGGCGTTTCCAATCATTTGTAACGACACATCCTGTACATCGTTCCGTGTGTATGACTGATGGCGATGCGTGCACCCGTGGGTCGCTTGCAACAGTCTCTGATCTTTTCAGCATGCAAGAAGATCTGCGGCAGTCTTTAGCTCCCCCCCCCTCCCACCGCCGTTCGTCGCTGCCGGCATCGGCAAATGTGTATGCAGTTGTCGATACCGGCCCCCACCGGGCACGATGTGTCGTTCAGTGACACATCAGAACAACCACCATCAGCAGATATATCTGCAGATCAATTGAACTGCAGATATATCTGCCATTGTGTACCCAGCTTAAGGGGCACTCCCCCATTGTGAGGAGCCCTTGCCCCATAGTGGTGTGACCACTCCTTATGTCCCAATTCCTGGATGTGAAATGTTGGGAGATATGATTGTTCTTATCTGAAATGTTAAATAATGGGATTTACTAGTCCCTTAAGGAGTAATAATGAGTAATAAGGGCAGCCATTATGTAAAACAGAACATAGGACACCTCTTACATGAACGACAGAAAAGAAATAAAACTCATTACTTGGAGTGAGCCGGGAATTACAGGGAAGTCATATTTAGAAAAGATCTACCCGGACTTGTTCTATCAGCCTATGCGCTGTGTCACTGTGCCCAGCTTACCCAGGCCAGCAGCAACTGGGAGTAGCTTATTGTGATACTGCAGGTGACCCTGTGGAGTTATTGGCAGAGGACAACACATGCGTGTATATCTTTCCCCTGAGTTCAGTGATCAGAACACAATGTCTAGGACATGCAGTGTTCACCCCTGACAGGACGAGAATGAAAGGCAGTTTAACGCATATCATGCCGCATGGAAGACACTGTAGGCGAATGTATTTAAATAGTAAAGTGTGTGTGTGTGTGTGTGTGTGTATGCATGGGTGTGTGTGTGTGTGTGTGTGTGTGTATATATATATATATATATATATATATATATATATATATATATATATATATATAATCTCTAGACAGTCTTGAACTGTAATAAGTGTTAAGAATGGCCAGTTCTGAGATGAAAATACTGACTTAAATATGAAATCAAGGGAAATTGTTTCGCTTTATTACTGTCTTTGTTGCTAGTGACAACCACTAATGTTTGCTTGACCTTGTGCTGTCATAGTGGAACAGGAAACATATCTAAATATGTTATGAATGCAGCTTGTGCATGCTTCTTTGGGACAAGAAAATGATGGACACTGATTTATTTTAATATAAATTGTAATCTTTGGGAGAAGAAAATGCTGGACACTAATTTATTTTAATATAAGTTGTAGAAAAGTCTATGGATATGTCGTGTATAATTTTAATTCTTGACATACATGCATTTTGTGTTGCCTTACCTTACTTTATAGATAGGTTACTTTATAGATAAGTTATAGATAGGCCATATATTTATGAAACGGTGTCCCTACCTGGTTTTGATCTTCAAATGATTGCCGCTTTAAAAATACCAATAGACTTGACAAAATCACACGTGTGCCTGCCAGAAGGACCTATGACTTGAAATAATAGTAAATTGCAGGGATATGCTACAACACACATCACATTTCAATACATCAGAACAAAGAATTTTTCTTATTATACAAGTGCCATTGCTCTCAAAATGAAAGTGCATACCACTAATATAAATCATTGTGGCATATTAGAACTGATGTGACGTGGTATAGACTACTCATGTATCATGATCACATGATTAGATATCTCAAGCATGTAGTCTTATGTATAATGCCACCAGACCCTCACAGTGACATGAAATAAAGGTATATATTTCACAAGCACTTTGTATTTACAGTATTTGGCCACTTGGTGTGTATAGAGGACAGTGCATGTATTCTCGCTGTAATGATCCTTTGGGTGATGTTTACATCCTTTGCTCTCATTCCTGAGGTAGGCGTCGGGGAGAAGTTTAGCAAATAACACAAATGCCTATCATATGAGGCATTCATCTGCCAAATGAGCAGTGACATTCATACTTCTGCTATCTCATTTTAGGCTTGCTGTATCGTGATGCCAAATATTTGGCTATTGAACATGCCACATTATGTGCCTATAGCAGTGGTTTCCAAACTTTATTGAATCACGGCGCCCTAGAATATCAGAATTTTTTTCACGGCACCCCTAGGCCAAAAATTTCTTATTGAGAAATTTAGAAAGAAATATTACATTAAGTAGATCGCGTTTATATGTCATCCTTAGGGTCAGTTGTGTGGTGAGGGACAAGATTTGCTTCTGTTTGGCCACATATTTTATGACTGGCAGCCATCAGCACAGGTTTTGCCTATGATATTGACCATGAATAATTTAAATTGGTCCTGGACCACCAACCCAGGGCACCCCTGCAAGTGTCCCGAGGCACCCCAGGGAGCCACGGCACACAGTTTGGGAACCTCTGGCCTATAGCAAACGCCACGTCTATACTACAGGTTGAATATCCCTTATCCAAAATGTTTGGGACTAGAGGTATTTAGTTTGGAATAATTGCATACCATAATGAGATATCATGGTGATGGGACCTAAGTCTAAGCACAGAATGCATTTATGTTTCATATACCCCTTATACACACAGCCTGAAGGTCATTTTAGCCAATATTTTTTAGAACTTTGTACATTAAACAAAGTGTGTCTACATTCACACAATTCATTTATGTTTCACATACACCTTATACACACAGCCTGAAGGTCATTTAATACAATATTTTTAATAACGTTGTGTATTAAACAAAGTTTGTGTACATTGAGTTATCAAAAAACAAAGGTTTCACTATCTCACTCTCACTCAAAAAATTCTGTATTTCGGAATATTCCGTAATTCGGAATATTTGGATATGGGATACTCAACCTGTACTAGTATGGGATAAAAACATGCTGCAGACCGTTATGCTGAGTACATCTGATGGCTTCCAAGCTGATAGCTTGCAATAGCTGTGAGCCAATTCACACGATGTGTTATGCAATATGGAGGTACAGTAGTATCATAGGATAGATTTACTAAATCTGACCATAAGCTGGTGTAGAAATAGGACAGGCTTATTATCAACTGTGAAGGCTGCAAATTATGGATTTAGTGTACCAGAATCAGCTGAGAATCATAATGGACCCTTTATGCTGAGCTGTACACTGGACATGTTAATTCACCAAAAAGTCTGCAATGTAAGCTGCCTTTCCCAGAATCCCTTTCTCTTTTGCCAAGGCTTATATGAGCAACTCTGAAAAAAAAAATGTTTAGTTAAGACGCATAATTAGTTTTGATATTTACAGGGTTTTACAAATTTGTATTATGAATATCTCTGAAGTTTACAATGCATTTAATTAAAGATCTGCATTAAATTGACTATAATAATTTAAATAGTTTTGCTTCTAAAATGAACCAATGCAAATAGGACGCACAAGCAGCTCCCGTTGTCTAAAATGATGTGCAGCATGCCTATGTTCTGCGTGTAATAGCAACTGCATCTGCATACAAAATGTTATGATACGCTTATACAATCACAAGTACACACAGAATATAGCTATACCACATATCATTTAAATCAGCATAAACTGCTTGTGCGTCCTGGATGACTGGGGATTATTTAGGGGGTGTGTTGGTTTAATCATGGAACTTTTGGGTGCCAATGGGTGACTTTCTCTGACATTGTAGACCTCCTGTAATACAAAATGCATTCTGGTTGGTCCGAAAAAATCGGACGTTTTCTAGTCTGAATACAGTGGCAACTCTGATCCGATACGCATGGCTGAGTTCTGGGAAATAGACGCACATTTGTAATGTCCGATGTAGTGCGATAATTTCCCAGATGGCGTTATTGGCTCCTTGCCTATGTGTCTATAAGTCTCTATAACAAAGGTAGACAAGCTCTCTCCAGCTGATGTGGAACTACAAGTCCAAGCATGTGATGTTAGCCGCTATATGTATATATCTGTCCTGCTATAGTTGTTTAATGTTACGCTACAGTAGAGAAAGTTACACAATGGCGTGCTTATAGATAGACGGCTCCTGGCACACAGCCAGCAAATTCAGGGACTTCTTAGAAATGTGCTTCCTAGAAGTGTTTATGGAACACGGCCTATCACGTAGAATGGGGACCTTTCCCTCACATAAAGCTATACTTTATTGCATTATCTATTCTCCGTGTTTGCATTGTGCTATGGAAAATGATGTTGAGGTTGTTTACACTTTTTCATATACTGATAGTAAACTCTTGCTAGTAAAAAATAGTGCTAGGTACTCTCATAGATTCTGATTATTAGGAGTGATGGAATTATTGCTTTGTATGGTGCACTGAGTGTGTCAGTATGCTTTCAGTCTTCTAAAAGATGTTTGTAGTTTTCTACAATAAAAACGCAAGGTCTTGCAGTATTGGTGTGGTGTGTAATTACACAACTGGCCGTTCGGTAATGCGTGTGAATGGGCCACACAACAATGCATATTGTTAGCATAGTGACCAGCGGACGTTTATCATTGAGTGACCTGTAGGGTACAGTAAAGCTTTTATATACACTGATCATGTTGCTGGTATCTGGTGTAAGTCTACACGGTGAGGGCTATTTGCACTTTTCCTACGTATGCCAGTATGTAATCCTGACATTCTCTTCCCACCCTGAACAGCATGATAAGCTGTCACGGGGGCTAGTACTGGAACACTGCCTGCTGCCCTTTACTCATGCATGGAGCGCAGCCAATGAGTGCACTGGCACCACGCACAGCTAGTTGTATGGGTGGCTGAAAGATCAAGACCCTGGTTTCAAGTCTAATATAGCGTTAACTGTTTGACTTCTAATTGGCAATAAGGATGATTTGTGATGTAAGTAGTAGGTACACATAAAAATGCATGTTGCGTTGCACTAGTACACAGACATTGCTCCTGGTTTTAATGCTTTTACCCATAGACTGCAGGAGTATTGAACTGAAACTAGGGGGTAAATTTACTAAGGTGGGAGATTTTTAGAACTGGTGATGTTGCCCATAGCAACCAATCAGATTGTATCTATTATCTTCTAGAAGTAGCTAGACAAATGTTAAGTAGAATCTGATTGGTTGCTATGGGCAACATCACAAGTTCTAAAAAAACTCCCACCTTAGTAAATTAACCCCTAGTTGTACAGTAATTTAACTCATGGTATCTCCTATATGTAAGGTCTTCAGTTACATGCACATGGAGGCTCAGCCTGCATTGTGCCTTGCTTAAGCGGCGTTCTGGAATTTAGCAAAATGTATCTCAAACTGAAGTTTAGAAAGGGATTATTGATCCCTGTTAGGATTGCAAAGTCTGCTCACTGGACAACTCAGGGCATTATGTTAGTTGGACGTAGCTGCAGCTTTCTACAGTTTCTGCCCTATTGAGCGTTCAGCCCTGCACTTCTCCAGGTATCCGGATGATAGGTCGACAGTCCGTAGATCGACTGCATATGGTTATCATGGAGAAACTGTCGACATATGAAAAGGTTAACATGAGTTTTTGGTGGTTTTTTATTTATTTATTTATTTTTTGTTTTCATTTTGAGGATTTTTTCATACTTTACTATCCACGTGGACTACACTTGGGAATAGTACCCCAGCCAAATAAGCCATGCGCACTAATTGGGGGTCCACCTGCTGAAAGGAACATTTTGACACTAAATTTTTTTTTTCAAAACTCATGTCAACCTTTTCATGTGTCACTAAGTCAGTAGAATGGAACACAGACCATGCTGATGGGCACATGTATGCCCGTGTGCATATGCCAAGCTAATTTGCTCCCATCACTTTCTATAGTGAATGGAGGGCATTCCATTGACCCCATTACTCCACTCGCACTGAATGTGAGTACAGGTTGAGTATCCCATATCCAAATATCCGAAATACTGAATATTCCGAAATACGGACTTTTTTGAGTGAGAGTGAGATAGTGAAACTTTTTGTTTTCTGATGGCTCAATGTACACAAACTTTGTTTAATACACACAGTTATTAAAAATATTGTATTAAATGACCTTCAGACTGTGTATATAAGGTGTATATGAAACATAAATGAATTTTGTGAATGTAGACACACTTTGTTTAATGCACAAAGTTATAAAAAATATTGGCTAAAATTACCTTCAGGCTGTGTGTATAAGGTGCATATAAAACATAAATGCATTCTGTGCTTAGATTTAGGTCCCATCACCATGATATCTCATTATGGTATGCAATTATTCCAAAATACGGAAAAATCCGATATCCAAAATACCTCTGGTCCCAAGCATTGTGGATAAGGGATACTCAACCTGTATAGGGAACAGGCAGGCTCCGATCAGGTCTGCCAAGAGAAATTCTCGTCCCTGGTACAACAACTTCCTGGGCCCCCCTGCCCCCCACTGGTGGGGGTGTGACCACAGCATACTGAGGGCATGGCCACTTCTGTTTGGGGGCATGTCTAGCACATGAGAAGACACCACTCACAGAAGCATGGCACGCCGCCCAGCCAGGGCAGTAGAGAGCCTGGTTGGGCCCAGGTACTTTTCAGGGGACATGGCCTAATCAAAGGAGGTGAGGATCTGGACCCCCACTGGGTCCCTCTATCAGATCTGGGCCCAGGTAATTTGTACCCTCCCCCCCCCCCCCCCCCCCCTTCTCTCTCGATGCCACTGGCTCCAATAACATCATTGTGTACACTTTGCTCCATGCTTCCTATTGGTGCTCTCTGCTGTTAAGACAGAAAGAAAATGCCCACTTTACATTTCTCACAAGTTTTAAAGCCAGAGTCTTTATAAAAGACATTTATCTTGACCTTTCACTGAGATCACCATGATATTCCGAGGAAAGCTGCGCTACTACATACTTACATGAAAGTTTTTTCTAAATAGAGCTGCCCTGGAGGCTCCAGCTGGGGGGAGGGCTCCTTTGTAAAATATCTTACTAGCTGGTAGTGTGAATTCCAGGTATTTGTCTACAACAGGGATGGGGAACCTTCGGCCCTGCAGCTGCTGTTGAACTACACGTCCCAGCATGCCTTGCAACAGTTTTAGCATGGACAAATAGCAAAACTGTAGCAAGGCATGCTGGGTATGTGTAGTTCAACAACAGCTGGAGGGCCGAAGGTTCCTCATCCCTGGTCTACAAGGTTAGAGCACGTCACTGGTTCTCCAGCTGTACTGGAACTACAAATCCCACAACAGTTCCACACTAGCTATAAGATGCCTGCCTTTGTGGTAGAGAATGTAAAAGTTTCCTAAAGGGGGGTATGAAGTGCTACCAAATTAGAAGCAATTAAGATTGTGTAGAACTTTTGAAGAATATGTCTAGTTCCTGCAGCTTCTCCAATGCGGGATCCACTGGGCACAGTGTATTTTCCGCCACACCGATGTAATCATAGTATTTAATAGCTGGAAAGCGTTGTAATCCCAAATGGATTAAGGCCCTCATTCCGAGTTGTTCGCTCGCAAGCTGCTTTTAGCAGCTTTGCACACGCTAAGCCGCCGCCTACTGGAAGTGAATCTTAGCTTATCAAAATTGCGAACGAAAGATTTGCAATATTGCGAAAAGACTTCTCTGTGCAGTTTCTGAGTAGCTCGAGACTCTTCCAGTGCGATCAGTTCAGTGCTTGTCGTTCCTGGTTTGACGTCACAAACACACCCAGCGTTCGCTCAGACACTCCTCCGTTTCTCCAGCCACTCCCGCGTTTTTCCCAGAAACGGTAGCGTTTTTTCAAACACTCCCATAAAACGGCCTGTTTCCGCCCAGAAACACCCACTTCCTGTCAATCACATTACGATCACCAGAACAAAGAAAAAACCTCGTAATGCCGTGAGTAAAATACCTAACTGCATAGCAAATTTACTTGGCGCAGTCGCAATGCGAACATTGCGCAGTTAGCGGAAAATCGCTGCAATGCGAAAAAAAAATTCAGAGCGAACAACTCGGAATGACCACCTAAGTGCTTATTAGAAATGATAATGATAATCTTTGGTGTTTCGCAGTAGGTGATAAATTATTGTGCAGATTAGACATTTCAGAGGACACAACTGCTTCCTTCCTCTGACAATGGTACTACTGTCTGAGGAAACAGGCAGTGATTGCCTAAATGCTATGTAAAAAGCATGTTGAGTTGCAATATTACATAGAGAGGAAGGTACAGACAAAGTAACACAGAGGATATATGTATTGGAACTAGGTGAAGCAAACACATATGGCAAGTAACCTAGTATATGATAAACAGCCCTGCATATGGCAGCTGTAACCATGTGATAACCACTTATCACAGTCACACAGGTTACAGAGCTATACTTATGCACTGCTGTCCTTTAGCGGACCCTAGTCTATTACAAACAAGTCCAGGCCTGTTCTACAATATCACAAAAGGGTTGTTCCTGGAAAGGACCAGGGAACCAAGAAGTAAACCTCTTTGTGGGGGCACTCTTTATTTTATAATGTAAATAATCTTTTTTTTTTTTAAACTTAAGTTTAAAAAAATATATTATTTACATTCTAAAATAAAGAGTGCCCCCACAAAGAGGTTTACTTCTTGGTTCCCTGGTCCTTTCCAGGAACAACCCTTTTGTGATACATTTGTAATTTCTACCTCGGGGAGTACCACCAGCAATGTAATTGAATATAGAGATTTTCTATTGATAGCTGGTTTTCATACACATTACAACATTAGAACAGTGAAATTTGCTATAGGTTGTGCAGGACTACTCCAATTCTTTCTCTGTTCTACATTATCACAAGGGCAAAGCAGCCCAATAATACCTCGCAACTAAAGCCCCATACACACTAGATGAGAAAGTAAAAGATCTCGCTCAGAAGGGCCAATCTGAGCAAGATTGTTTACAATCTCGTCCAATGTGTACACTCAATGTCGTTAACGATCACATTGTAACAATAGCTAGTAATTTAGTGAACACAATCCCTCTGCTTTCATGGGAGACCAGTGGAAAGAAATGTAACAATACCTACAGTAGTAGCATTACAGAAGAATCAGGCATAATATTGATTTTGTCTGAAAATCTTTTATCTGAATCCTTGTAATTTGGTGTTAGTGAAATAATATAACTGACTGCAGGAGCTTTCTTTAATAAAGGTCAGTGTATAAACTGGATTTCTATAAGCATTTATATTCCACCCTGGTAAATACTATTTATATATGTGAATGTGGCATCAGACAAATGGTTAAACATATGTGAAATCAACAACAGTCTATTGTGTTGTATAAAAGAGACCCTTGCCCAGCATAAACACAAGGATGGTTTAAGAACATATGAGTTGAAGAACTCCCTAGAGAAAAAGTATGAACATTGTGTAAAAGTTCTTGATAATAACATGTAAAGGACAAGGATGGTTGAGTTCTCTCATAAGGTCAAATACCTTTCACATTTCCACAAAATGATATTTCTATTTACACACATATGGGCCTGCGCATACGTGCAGGGCCGCTGAGACAGCCGCAGGGCCTGGGTACTGAGGAGGGTGTGATAAAATCTTGGGGCCTAAATCAGATCTGGTCGCAGCAGCACATTTGTTAGCAAATGGGCAAAACCATGTGCACTGCAGGGGGTGGGCATATATAACATGTGCAAAGAGAGTTAGATTTGGGTGGGTTATATTGTTTCTGTGCAGGGTAAATACTGGCTGCTTTATTTTTACACTGCAGTTAAGATTTCAGTTTGAATACACCCCACCCAAATCTAACTCCCTCTGCACAGGTTATATCTCCTCCCTCCCGCCCCCCCCCCCCCCCCCCCGCAATGCACATGGTTTTGCCCATTTCCTGACAAATTTGCTGCTGCGATCAGGTCTGAATTAGACCCAGCCCTCTTCGAAAAAAATATAAACACTATGCAGCCCGGCACCACTGCAAAGGGGGACGTCCCATAATCTATTGTATTTAATAGAAGTACACTTTATTATAATTTATATATTTCTGAAAATTATAGCAATACTTTATACTCCTTTCTTACATATGTATAAATGAAAGGGAAACAATGATCTGAGATTGCAGCACTCTGAACATTCTCTTCATGTGCATGGAAATGTGATCTTCTTCCTAATGAAACATATTTGACAGAAATGAATACATACCGATACGTCCATGTGCTCCTGTATACATACTGTAGGTACATTGCATTGAGATCCTAATAATAACATCCACAAATTCCAAGGTTTAAACGTTTTTCTTAGTTTCTTTTTAATGTAGAGTAATATCTCACTGATTTTCTCTCCAATCTGACTCTCTTCTTTTATTTCTTAGGAGAAGCTGGGGCAAATATTATTGATGTCTCTAAGGAGGCAAGGAAACGGTTCCTGGGCCCTCTGCATCCATCATTTAACCTGGTCAAGATCATTCGGAACTGCCTTTACAAGACACTGCCCGATGATGCACATGAGCATGCCACCGGGCGGCTGGGCATATCACTGACACGA
This sequence comes from Pseudophryne corroboree, assembly GCF_028390025.1. Classification (NCBI taxonomy): domain Eukaryota; kingdom Metazoa; phylum Chordata; class Amphibia; order Anura; family Myobatrachidae; genus Pseudophryne; species Pseudophryne corroboree. The sequence continues at coordinate 121,255,763 of NC_086454.1, read as the reverse complement.
GTGTCTGATGGGGAGAATGTGCTGCTGACACAGTTCAACACCAAGGAAGAGCTTATACAGGTACCATTCTCTGGGGTGTAGATCCCTTTAGCTATAAAGATCATTATTATTATAATTTTTATTTTTTAACACAGTTTTTATTGTTATTTTTATAACCAAGTTTTGTCTGTCCTTTAACTTAGCCCTCTGTGTCTTTCAGGCAAATGTGTGCAGTACATTCATACCTGTATACTGCGGACTCATCCCCCCATGCCTGCAAGGAGTAGTAAGTACAGGATACATCGTACCTTGGTTACATTAAACTATTTTCTTTGTGCTATATTGTGCTGCTGTCTGTCAGGCGGTGACATGGTTAAAAGATCATTCTATCACCGCTCAGAAAATAGCCGCAGCAATTTCTGTTTCTGATAGAAGAGTCCTGAGCACGACCGGGCTGGCTGTGGCACGCAGTTCTAGCACATTATGGCTCCTTGCACAGGAGATGAAACACAGTGTGACAGGTGACTTCTGTGCTCCTGAGCTTCTGCAAACACTGTCATTTAGCATTATTGTCACATGAACAGGAGGCAGAATAGTGCACAGCTCAGCAGCTGCTGTATAGAAGATGCCTGGTTTGCAGTCTTTCAGTACAAATACTTTTTAGCTGACTTTCACACTGGTCGCTAGCCATACTGCAGAAAAGGCTTATCCATCTGTGTCCTGAATTAGCATAATCCTGCCTACAATAGTGCTGGAGGGCAAGGTCAGACAAACCTGTCCTGTAAAGTATATTTAGGGCCTAATTCAAGGTTGATTGCAAAATACAATTTTCCTCTAATGGGCAAAACCATTTGCACTGCAGGTGTGGCAGATATAACATGTGCAGAGAGAGTTAGATTTGATTGGGGTATTTTGTTTCTGTGCAGGGTAAATACTGTCTGCTTTATTTTTACACTGCAATTTAGATTTCAGTTTGAACACACCCCACCCAAATCTAACGCTCTCTGCACATGTTATATCTGCCCCACCTGCAGTGCACATGGTTTTGTCCATTAGAGGAAAATGTTATTTTGCAATTAACCTTGAATTAGGCACTTAATTCCCAAACATCAATTTGTCAACAGCAGAGATGAGTAAAATGGCTTTTTCTTGTATTACTGGGTCTAGTTATCTCAGTGAGGGTAATCGTCATGTGCAAATGTACAGTGACCTTTACTGACCAATTACCAATTCACTTTCACCAAATTTAGTGCAAAGGGTGCTTTGTTTTCCCTCAGTTTATGGTTGAGAGCATATAACCAATAATGAATGCTGGATAAATGTGGACATTCAGCAATAGCTGGAGAAGAACATCTGCAAGGGATATAATACTCTGTTCCCTCTAAAGTACTAAAATAAAGAATTTATAATACTGTGATTAGTATATAATGCAGCATGTGTTAGGTTAGAAACATATAACATTTACATACAGTAATATGAACAGCTGATATACAGAATAATACAGCACATTTACATTTGGAATTAACTGTGCTCATATAAGGATTTTGCCACCTGCAATTGATCTTTGTCTTATCACCCCATCAGAGGTACGTGGATGGTGGAATTTCTGACAACCTGCCTCAGTATGAGCTGAAGAATACCATCACCGTCTCCCCCTTTTCGGGCGAGAGTGACATTTGTCCACGCGATGGCTGCACCAATATCCACGAGCTCAGAGTCACCAACACCAGCATTCAGTTTAACCTCAGTAACTTGTACAGGCTGTCCAAGGCCCTGTTCCCTCCTGAGCCTCAGGTATTGGCCGTATGTGTGCATGATGATGTGTGGATGGGGAGACTTGCCATTGTAATCATTCAGCTGTGCATGGCGTTTAGTAATATGGCCAGCATTTCTTTGGAAAAAATAAATAAGTTATATACTGTATATCAACCATTTTTCATATTGGGGCAGAGGTTATAAAATCCATTTTGGACTTGACAGCTAATTGTTTGGTATGGGCTCAAGTTTTGTTTTCCATGTCTACGGAAATTGGAAACATAGGGAACGTTATGAAATGTTTTTGTAAGCATTAAAACAAGTATGCCATCCTCACTGTACTGCACCTAGAAACCCTTCCCCACTGTACTTGTGCACCAGAAACCCATGCTGTCTTGGTCAGTGGGGGTCATTCCGACATGATCACATGCTAGGTTTTTTCGCTGCGCTGCGATCAGGTCCGAACTGCGCATGCATATGCACCGTATGTACAGGTGCAAAGCGTATCGTTGCTGAGCGATGGATTTTACAAAGAATCCATTCACGCAGTCGATCGCAAGGAGATTGACAGGAAGAGGGCGTTTGTGGGTGTCAACTGACGGGTGTCTGACGTCAATTCTGGACTGAAGTGATCGCAGCAGCTGAGTATATTCTGAGCTACTCAAAAACTGCACAAAACTTTTTTGTACCGCTCGGCTGCACATGCGTTTGCACACTTGCAAAGCAAACATACACTCCCCTATAGGCGGCGGCTATCTGTTCGCAGCGCTGCAAAAAATAGCTAGCGAGCGATCAACTCGGAATGACCCCCAATGTGCCTTTTTGCTAGAACTTTGCATTGTACTTTATCTCCACCTAGTGGCAACAAAAAGTAAATACAGAAATACAGAAATCTAAGTAGCAAAACCTATTAACATACAGCAGTTACACAAAGAGAATACATTTGAATGGACTGAATTCATTGTAGTGGATGAATACATAAGAGAGCCTTCTACTGCATTAGTGAAGACAAGCACCATCTTGTTGTTTTTAGCTGTGGAGCAGTGAAATGAACTAATGATGGGTATATTCGTAAAACAAGTAAAAATAATACTGTAGTTTAAACAACCAAGGCGGCTCCGGTAAGAGAATCCTGTAAAGAGTAAATGATTCAGTGGTGGTTTGGTTACACTTCTTTGTATGTAGTTGCACTGGCCCCGGCGGCTTGGTTCCATCTGACATTCTGAGCAGTCAGAGGGTTGTAGAGAAGTGTGATGGTGCAACCGGGATCCGGTCTGAAGAACGGCAGTGTCTAGGTCGACAATGTTTAGGTCAGCCACTATAGGTCGACAGGGTCAGAAGGTCGACAGGGTCAGAAGGTCGATATGTTCTAGGTCGACAGGTCAAAAGGTCGACATGATTGTGTTTTTTTTTGTTCAATTTATTTTTTTACACTTTTTCATACTTCACGAACCACGTGGACTACGATTGGAACGGTAATCCCGAAGCGAGCCATGCGAGGGGACACGGTGCACTAATTGGGGTTCCCGGTCACTCTACGAAGAAAACGACACAAAAAAATACATAAAAAAACTCATGTCGACCTTTTGACCTGTCGACCTAGAACATGTCGACCTTCTGACCCTTTCGACCTAGACACTGTCGATCTAATGATCCACACCCGGTGCAACCAATGATGTGTTTTTGTATGCAAGTGGTAGATGAAAGACACAGCCGGTGAGTGCCTACTAATTACAGACTGCGGCATTAGTGTATGTTCCTAGTATCACAGCGCAGATAGGGAAACATAAATCTTAATTGTGCCGGGTGTTCCCAGTCCCTGTATGCCTGTGCCCTGCTGATTAGTCCAGCAGAGCAGACATGTAGCCTGCTCACAATCACTGGACTGGACATCATGTAAAGATGGGTCGGGGGAGCTCCGGTCGTCTCGGTACCCCCTCAAATCCGGTACCCAGAGCACATTCCAGCACTGTAACATCTCATGGGTTCAGTGTATCACAACAAATACAGAGCAGCACAAAGGAGGATTTGGGAAGAACTGAGCCTCAGGTGCATGCGTAATAATGAGATTAATGATTACTACATGGTAGCTCATCTCCCTCTCCTCCTGCCCCCTCTGAGGTAATGGAGGCTAGGAGCAGAGCAGCTGTCTATGTAATAACTCATTACTACATATGGCTCTCTGCGCTGCTCCAGAATCAGAGCAGGGGCCTCTATGCACATTGGTAAATAGAGCTCTATATACTTTGAATCAGCTACTTGAATGCTGCAATTGGAAGGAAGCTCTGTGCATAGGTGTAACCTTTCCTCTCTGTGTTATATTCCATAGGTGCTGAAAGACATGTGTAAGCAGGGGTACAGAGATGCTCTACATTTCTTAAAGAGGAATGGTATGTATATGTACAAATGTATATGAAATATTTATTAGATATAACAAGTATAGTAAATAAAAAAAGTAGCATTTGAGGGGGAGTTTCATTGAGTTGTGGGGTTGTCAGCCCCCAACTATTCAACTAAGGGTTGCAACCTGGCATGGTAAACCCCCGGAGGTGACTTAACATGGATTTTCCCTTGCATTAAATGCACCCTCTGCCAGAATCTATGGGTTAACACAAGTTATCCTTGGATTTACCACACGGGGATAATGACTATTAATTGAATAGCCCCTGCCGTTAAACCTGAAGCTTTGCTCGCACGGTAAACACTGCCGATAATTGAATCTGACTCTAAGTGTATATAATATCCAGCAAAATGTTTTAGCGTCTTCTACTGGCTTTGCATTATGCTCCAATGAAAACAAGCCTGTGCCACCAGCCTTTCAAGTCACGTAGGAAGATATGTTTATATTTAAATACAGAGAACTAAATCAATACAATCAGAAATTGATGTGTTGAGTTGTTTCATTAGTTCAGTGAGAAGTAATGTGGTGATGTGTGTTACTACAACAGGGCTGCTGGATCAGCCGCGGCCTATGAGGTGCCTGCCCCTGCCGGCTCCTGCCATTCTGGCCAATCAGAATGAAGAGAACAGTGAAAGGGAAGAGCAGGCTGCAGAAGTGATCACTGTAGAGGAGGCTGAGGATCATGTGTTTGAGCATCTTCCCCAGAGACTAAACCAGGGTAAGAATACAAATACCCATTACAGATATATACTAGATCATATAGTACAGGTGTGATACACAATCAATATATAAATACATGTGTGACAAAACAACAAAAGGAAGATACTTATTGTAGAAAGGTATTTTCCTTGTGTTCATCATGTTCCTGTACTGGTTGTTGAAGGTGAGGAGTTTCATGTCACTTTCCATACTTAAAGCGTGCATGCAATATACCATTATAGGTATTATGTAGCCCTATAGAGACTGCACAATGACTGCTTGCACTACTACCCACATTAGACTCCACATAACCAGTGAGATACACAACACAAGCATGACAGCCTGGTCATATTGCCTATTGTGTGCTACTCTTAATTTGACCAAAGAACTAACACTCTCTCTCCCCACCAGCTCTCTTGGAGGCCTGTACAGAGAAGCGCAGTGTCTACTTATCAATATCCAACTTGCTGCCTGTTCGCTTAGCATCTGCCATGATGCTGCCATACACTCTGCCCCTGGAATCTGCACTGTCCTTCACTGTCAGGTAAAGAATGGACTTTTAAGGTTTTCAGGCCGGCATCTACCTTCAGTTACTATTATGTATTAATTTTGTAATGATGCTGTCTGCAGGCTTCTGGAATGGCTTCCTGATGTCCCAGAAGATATCCGGTGGATTAAAGATCAAACCCGCAAAGTATGTCACTATGTGCTGAGGAACGCAAAGAAAAGACTGGGGAGCCACATATCAGCCAGGTATACATTGCTTTACCATCTACTGACACAGGGATAATACTGGCACTAAACCCAACACTTACTTACACGTGTTGTTGTACGAAGTCATTGACAGGCATAGTGTTGCTGCACCAGGCACTTGTATGCATCAGTAGTAAGGGCCTTGGGGGTCATTCCGAGTTGTTCGCTAGCAGATTTCGGTCGCAGCGCAGCGATCAGGCAAAAAAACTGCACTTATGTGTATGCGCCGCTATGCGCACGCACGAAGTACTATTTCACACAAGGTCTAACGAAGCATTTTAGCCGCACTGCTGGCCGCAGAGTGATTAACAGGAAGTGGGCGTTTCTGGGTGTCAACTGACCGTTTTCAGGGAGTGTGTGGAAAAACGCAGGCGTGCCAGATAAAAATGCAGGTGTGGTTGGGGAAACGCAAGCGTGGCTGGCCAAACGCAGGGCGTGTTCGTGACGTCAAAACAGAAACTGAAAAGTTTGAAGTGATCGCTAGCGCTGAGTACGTCTGGAGCTACTCTGAAACTGCACAAAATTATTTTGTAGCCACTATGCGATCCTTTCGTTCGCACTTCTGCTAAGCTAAGATACACTCCCAGAGGGCGGCAGCCTAGCGTGTGCAATGCTGCTAAAAGCAGCTAGCGAGCGATCAACTCGGAATGAGGGCCATTGTTTCACCTGGTAAGAGTGTGAACAAAACCTTGAACTTTGTCTTTTTAATTTCAGTGTAAGAAGCTGCCCTGAAATCCTCTGCAGCGCAATTGTATGATAACATAGTAACATAGTATCTAAGGTTGAAAAAAGACAATTTGTCCATCGTATTCAACCTGTTTGTGGTCTCCTATGCAGTTTTATTTTAGGACTAGTTATTTTTATTTTAGGACTAGTTATATTATTTATAATGCTTGTCTAGCACCATATCCCTGAATATCTTTATCCAATAGGAATTTATGTAACCCATTCTTAAAGGTGTTAACTGAGTCCGCTGTTACTACTCTCTCAGGCAGGGAATTCCAAACACGTATTGTCCTTACTGTGAAAAAACCTTTTCGCCTCATATATTTGTAGATGTTGATCATGTCCCCTCTTAGTCTCCTCTTTTCCAGTGTAATCATGCCTAGTCTTGCAAGCCTTTCCTCGTATTCCAGTGTCTCCATGCCCTTAATTAGTTTGATCACCCGCCTCTGAACCTTTTCTAGCTCCAGGATCTCCTTTTTGTAGTATGGTGCCCAAAATTGTACTCCGTATTCAAGATGTGGCCTCACTAGTGATTTATATAATGGGAGTATAACACTCTCGTCCCTTGCATCAATTCCCCGTTTTATGCATGCTAATATCTTATTAGCCTTTTTTGCTGTAATCCTACTTTGGGTACTGCTGCTTAGTTTGTTATCTATGTGAACACCTAAGCCTTTTTCCAGTACAGAATCCCTTAATATTACTCCATTTAGTATGTAGGTGTTATTTTTGGTCTTGCTACCACAGTGCATTACCTTACACTTGTCTGTATTGAATCTCAGTCTCCATTTTGCTGCCCATGCTACTAGTTTAACTAAGTCGTTCTGAAGAGACTCGGCATCCCCCTCCGTATTTATAACCTTACACAATTTGGTATCGTCAGCAAAAATTGACACCATGCTCTCTAGACCTACTGTTAGGTCGTTAATGAAAATGTTGAACAATAGTGGTCCAAGTACAGACCCTTGTGGCACACCACTTAGCACTTTAATCCAATTTTAAAATGATCAATTAACCACAACGCGCTGCTCCCTATTATCTAACCAATTACTGACCCAAGTGCATATTGTGCTCCCTAGCCCTATTTCTTGTAGCTTATAGATAAGTCTCATGTGTGGTACTGTGTCGAAAGCTTTGGCAAAGTCTAAAAAAAATTACATCCACCTCCTTACCCTGATCAAGGTTCGCACTTACTGTTTCATAAAAGCCAAGTAAGTTGGTTTGATACTGCAAGTCAAACATCTATACGACATTGCTACACTGCATGCTAATGTTGTAGGTCTGTGAGTCTCTCTAGTTGGCCAACATAGCGTACCAAGGCATCCCCTGCATAAGAGGTTCACAAATCAAAATCCCTTTCTGGACACTGGGTCCCAGCTACAGTAGTACTGCTCAATTTGGATGGATGAGCCCTAAGGCTATGTGGCATTCAGGTTGCTTTCACTGTGAGGAGAAGATGGCTGTACACAGTGGATTATAGAGGTCCTCTTCTTTCTGCTTGCCTGATGGTGATCCAAGCAATTACAACCATTCTGAAGAATCACACTTTTTCCCCCACAATCTCTATGGCAGACTTGCTGGTTGCTGCAATATATTCATTAAAGCTGATCACTTTCTCTTCAGCATAATAAGGCCACAAAAACATCATTTTATCACTGTGTGTTATCCTGTAAATGATTCCACTGGGTATAGGGAAGGGAAAAACTAGTTTCCAACCTATACGTTTATCTATGTCAAATGTCTTTCATTGGAGAATTGTACAATATGGGCCTAATTCAAGGTTGATTGCAAAACAACATTTTCCTCTAATGGTGGGACCGATGTAACATGTGCAGAGAGAGTTAGATTTGGGTGGGTTATTTTGTTACTGTGTAGGGTAAATACTGGCTGCTTTACTTTTACACTGCAATTTAGATTTCAGTTTGAACACACCCCACCCAAATCTAACTCTCTCTGCATATGTTATGTCTGCCTCCCCGGCAGTTCACGTGGTTTTTCCCATTAGCTAACAAATTTGCTGTTGCGATCAGATCTGAATTAGGCCCTATGTCAGGTTGTAACCAGCAGCCATATTATTAGCCCATGAGCTCACGTTGCATTTAAGGGATCAAAGGCAAAAAATGTGATATAATTACAGTGGTTACGTCAGCTTCTGTCAGTGCTGAAGGAGATTTACCTCATTTCTCAAAGTTTTCTGGCTGTGCTGAAGCCAGTGCCTGTGTCCTTAGCAATAGCTTTATTGGCTTCAGCAGTGTGAAAATGCCTCCTGCTGATTTTACATATTTTAGCACTACTGCTGCATCTGTACGCAGTACTGCCTCTATGTTGACTGCGTCTGTACGCAGCGGCTGTAGTGACTGCGTCTGTACGCAGCGGCTGTGCTGACTGCGTCTGTACGCAGCGGCTGTGCTGACTGGTCTATCTCTGACTCGGGCACATGGGGGGTAATTCCAAGTTGATCGCAGCAGGATTTTTGATAGCAATTGGGCAAAACATGTGCACTGCAGGGGAGGCAGATATAACATGTGCAGAGAGAGTTAGATTTGGGTGGGTTATTTTATTTCTGTGCTGGGTAAATACTGGCTGCTTTATTTTTACACTGCAAATTAGATTGCAGATTGAACACACCCCACCCAAATCTAACTCTCTCTGCACATGTTATATCTGCCTCCCCTGCAGTGCACATGGTTTTGCCCAATTGCTAAAAAAAATCCTGCTGCGATCAACTTGGAATTACCCCCATAGTCCAGTTTTATGCGATTAATTGTATATGACTAATCACCCCTAAAATTAAAACAAATGTATTTTCTTCTGTTACTTTCCTGCATGCCCTTAACATCCCAGCATACCACATTTATGTAAATGCACAGTCACAGTTACGCAGCACTGTATATTGAGGGAATGCTGCAAAGCCAAGTAACTGTCTGGAGGGCAATTGTTCCCCGACCTAATGGAGGACTGGCACAAAGAGATGCACGGGGCTTCACTAAAGCACATTATTCTCTCCGTAGTACTGAATAAATGCCATATAACTTATAGAGCCTCTTTGTAACTGTGCATTTCATGCAGTTGGCCCATAGAAACTGTTATATTGCATATTTCACTACAACAATTTCGAAAAGGAATCTTGTAGCCATAACCATCCAACACTACTGTAGACAGGTGGCTGGTGCTACCATACAAATGTCCGCTTATTTCTGCTTGTAACCCAGGTGAAAACATCCCAGACCTCTCTTGTTTTAGTGAGAGCTGTCTTTTTGCATATGTTACTATTTTGGTTTGCAACTGTGTGAATTTGAAAATAAATTCTATAGTTTATGATTTGTCTTGTGTTTTAGGCTCTACTACCATCTGGAATTGAGGAGATCTCAGAGCCTTCCTGTTCCATTGGTCCTTGGTGCCAGCGAGTCTTTGCCTAGATGGCTGAGGAGCAATACCTCTCTAATGGACATGATGCAGAAATGGGAGGACTACCAAAGGCAGTTGATGCCCGGACTCTTCTGTATCAACGTAGACATGCAAGCCACACTGTACCACCATCAACAACCACAGAAGTCTGAGATCTCCATGGACCCTAACAGTCTAGTGATGGTGGAGGTGACCAAAGCAAATAGCTTGGAGACGTTGTGAAAACCATGCTTTTAAATGGATGCCAATTATTTTATGTCCATTTTTGGTTTTGGACCTTATCTACTAGTGGTCTTTTTTTTTATCAAGTGATATTCATTTGACTTGGGTCACTCATGGATGTAGTTCCCTGAGGTAAATTGGTGATGTAAGCTCATAGTAATTCAGTTTGACCAATTCTCCTTGGGCCTAGCATGTCCATATCTGGGAAAACCGGTAATGTTTAAGAGGTTGTGTAAACACAATCCAGGTGCCCACCGAGTAAGTATAGCTATGGTCTTGTGGGACCAGATTGGGATAGACACAAAGAGTACAGAGTGAGTGTTGCTATGGAGAAGAGATTCTGTGGCTGTGATATTTAGCTGCCATAATGGTGCAGAAATATTACTTTGATGTTACACAGAAAGGAAATGCAGGGGATCTTAGTAAATTCAGTGGAAGGAAAAAGACATTGTACATTTCATAATACAAAACAAATGTATGTCTGAGCTCTTATTAGAGCTCAGACATACATTATCATACATAGAGAAAGTGATAACAAATGCTTTCATATATTTTCAATGTTAACCTTTGACTACATAAAATGAGATCTAGTATCCTCATTATTATTTTATACAAGTCTGTCACTTGTATAAAATGATAGCCAAATTTACGTTTAAGAGGCAAGGAATCGTAGTAGATTCCTTAGAGGGTTGGGGTTAAAAATATCAGTGCCTAGGGCAAAACCGACTAGGGCCCATAGCATTACAGAGGACCTGTTGTCAGGTCCTATGATGTAATTTTATTGCCTTACAACAGAAAGCCTTTGGCACTATATAGTCACTCCCACGCGAACGTTAATCCAGCATGTTTTTCCCTCCAGAGCACACAGTAGGAGTGGCTGTTTTATAAAGCAGAGGGAGCATAGTGTTTCCTAATTAGCTGGACTCGGAAGGCGAGTCGGCATGTCAGCATAGAGAGCTCTATCTCAGACTGGCTTCCTCTTACCTCATAGCTCTCAGGTCCTAATAACATTACTGTTTCACAGCAATTTTTTTAAGAATTTATGTTTCGCCTTAAAAAAATCTGAAAAACCTTTTCTTTATTTTTGCTTAAGTGTTTGGATAAAAGAATGTTTGAGAGGTAAAAGTATGTAATTACTTTGTTGATGTAGAAGATAAAGGAAGGACCAGCTTCTGAAGGAAACGTACGTTGGATTATTTAGGTTGGTAAATTCTGCAAGTTATGGAAAATGTCAGCGGCTTTTGTTGCTCACAGAAAGTGAAGCATTTTCCTATTTTACATACAGTGCAGGGATTCAGGTTATTTCAGGATAATTTTTCTTTAATTTTGAATAACTTATATAAAAAAGGCACTTAGTGAGCTGTTTGAGACTTCCAAAAAAGCCAATTGTTCATTACCAACCAAATTTTGATTTATCAGAAATTGTGGGTAATATTATAGGACATTTTATAGTTGCTTCTAACTTTGGAATTGTAACACATTTACATACAAAATCAGTATTTTTAAATACAAATTTTATTTTCCCTACTAATTTAATTTTTTTTTCTGTTTAGAAACTAATTATTTTATGCCGTGTACAAATGTACTTCTCTTCATTCAGTCTATAGTATTTTCATATATATATATATATATATATATATATATATTAACTTATATATAATGTTTTTTTCATGAACCTCAGAATGGGTGATAATGAGAAGGATTTCACCTCAGGGACTCCAGTTCCCAAAATATTCTCTTTCTACCTCAGTCACAACCATTGCTGCTTTGTTTCACCAATGAAACAAAATCACTGTTGTGGTCAATATAATGTGGTTATAACATGGCGTATAGATTTTTATAGCAGGGTGGAAATAGTACAGAATATTTAAAGATCTGAGTGTTTCCCAGGGAGAAATATTTTGAACTTTGACTGCTCTGCAGGGATCTGTATGTCAGGTGTTGCTTATCTCGGATTCTGTTGTGGAATAGAAATGCCACTTCAGTGCAGACTCCCAAAAGAGAACTTACATACCGATGCTGAGCTGGACAATTATGTGATTAAAAAAGCTCTAAAATATACATGTATCATTTGTTGAGTCAATGGGAACAGTGCAAATTTGTGTATCTCACGCTAAAGAAACGGACGTATGCCCTACTCACCATTGGCCCTTAGTTCCTTTAAATATTGGAATAAGCCTTTTCAACGGCTCCATATTATTATTAATGCATGTGTGCATTAATGTGTTTCTCTCTAGAATTCTCAGTAGGTGCAGATCTTTTTTCCAGGATGTACTTGTTTGACTTAAGCTACGTTATTTAGTTTTGGCTTAATAGCTGTGCTTCATGCTGGTGTACTTTCACAGCTAGCTATCACGAGGAACCAGAGTTAAATGTCAAATCAGCAGTTTGCAAAGTCAGCCCTCCAAGCCTATATGTATTGCCGTTTTTGCGTTAGCCTCTCACCTTTATAAGGTTGCTTGGATCAGAGAAATAGTCATTTTTATAGATCACTCACTCAACTTGCCAAGAAATCTGTTTAGTGTGAGTTGATGCTAAAAAACTAACACTGCGTTGTAGCCTAATGCCTATGTGGCTGGTCGATTTAGTCATTTCATATATTGGTGCAATGTATTGGCTGAACTTTGTACAGCATGTAACCACAGAAGTCAGTTTAGATTTTGTGCTGCAGGATTAGACAGCCAAGTGTGCCAGTTACCTATATTGACAAGTGTTTAAGGTCTTTGGTTGTCATGCACATATGTGGCAGGCTTTCCATTGCATCCTGGTGTTGAAGGGATGCCAAATTATTGTAACCATTCGCTTTTACTGTTAAGTATTAAGTCCTTAGGAAAGTGTTGTCATATTCCAGAATTTTAATGTAAAAACATCTTCGAGAATAAATTGAAGCAGTAACCTTTGTTTCAATACCTGAGTGGGAACTGTGAAGATATTAATTGTAGCGGTCTCTATTGGTATCTATGGAGCACTAAGTACAACAGAGAGAATCATTCCATAAATTCCAATCTATTAAATCAATAAGGAGGCCGGCTACAAATGTCATGTAACTCTGGGTCAGGCATTCAAATATCGCATATTATTGCCTCATTCATTTCTAAGAAGGCTAGTTGTTATTTTAAAGAGTCTACTGAAAATGACCTGCTTTCATTGTTATCTGGTGCACATACATTATGACAATACAGAATACAGGAGTACATCTATAAGATTACACCAAGCAGCCATATAGAACATTGATACTTAGCAATCTTTTGTGATGTGCCACATTTTCTATTGCCATTTACTATGCAGCCTGTAGGAAGTGAGGAACTACAGTACTATGCATATAACTAAGTATTTAAACATAGGTGTGTGTGTGTGTAAGACATACGGATTTACCTGTGCTGTAATATAAATGTATATAAACATTGCATTTGCTGCACTTTCTTCTTGTTTGACTGCCAGCTGTAAAAATGTAACAAAAATTGCTTTTATATATGTATAGAAATAATAAATTTTTTTGATTGCATACGGTCACTGTCTCAGAATTCTCATTTGCAGATGATGTATCTGCGATAGGTAATTTTTTTATTTATTTTTGTATAATCCGTTTTTTTATTGAAATATCTGCAAACACGAAGCAATATGGAAGAAAAGCTTAATAGCACAAAAATACAGACACTCAACACAGCGAGAGACCATATAGCCATAGAACAAAAAATAAGACAAATCGTAGACAATACGGCCAATCTAAAATACAGCACATCCTATAAAGTCACAGTGTCACAATTAACATAAAACATTCCAAACAAGTTGAGTATTAAGAACATGGGAGGGGAGGGGGGTGGAGGCTAGGAAGAGTAAAGACAAAGGGGGTAATTCAGACCTGATCGCTCGCTAGCTGTTTTTTGCAGTCCTGAATTCGCATAGTCGCCACCCACCGGGGAGTGTATTTTAGCTGTGCAAGTGTGTGATCGCATGTGCAGCCGTGCGGTACAAAAAAACTTTGTGCAGTTTCTGAGTTGCCCAGGACTTACTCAGCCGCTGCGATCACTTCAGCCTGTCCGGGGCCGGAATTGACGTCCGACACCCGCCCTGCAAAACGCTTTGACACACCTGCGTTTTTCCAACCACTCCCTGAAAACGGTCAGTTGCCACCCACAAACGCCTTCTTCCTGTCAATCTCCTTGCGATCAGCTGTGCGAATGGATTCTTCGTAAAACCCATCGCACAGCAACGATCCGCTTTGTACCCGTGCGACGCACCTGCGCATTGCGGTGCATGCGCAGTTCTGACCTGATCGCAGCGCTGCAAAAAAACGCTAGCGCGCAATCAGGTCTGAATTATCCCCAAAGAGCAAAGAAGAAAAGTAAGAAGAAGAAAAGAGAGAGAATGGCACATTAAAGTACATACGGAGCTACAATCAGGGTAGACCCCATAAACCTTTAAATAAACTGAGGTATTTCTCGACCTTTCGGTTTAGCAATATAATCTTTAAGTTCTTGAAGCTTTAAATTATATCCAGGGGGACCAGACCGACCTGAACTCAGATAATTTATCTTCAGAGGTCAGGAGGATTTCTTCCATAGTCTGGAAGTAGTCTAACCTAGCAAACCAGGTGTTGCGAGTAGGTGGGAGGGAAGATTTCAATAAAACAGGTATGGATGCGCGAGCAGCGTTGCTCAGATGGTGGAGTAACGAGTGCTTTAAAGTTAGACAGAGTAGTGGAAGAATAGTTTAGTTGCCAGAAAGCAGGAGTAGTGGGAATGGCTATATCGAGTATCACAGAAAAGAGCGCAATAACATCTTCCCAAAAAGTGTGAATCAGCGGGCATTCCCACATATATGCAGTACGTTTCCTGTTGTGGTCCTACATCTTAAGCAGTTAGGACAGGTACATTTTATTACAGCTTAGTAAATACAGTTGTTTGTTCTTTGTGAGGAAAAGATAAGAAGTGAATTGTGCCATATGGAAATTTAAAGTGGAAAATGTTTCCTGTGTGATAGTGGAATGCAAAGGAGGTCTGTGAAAAATTGTTTATTCCAGAGCGATATAAAACACTGAAAAATTACGGCAAGATGCTAGAAAGCAACCTTGAATGAAAAACACTTGCTTACTATAATTTCTCCACCAGTAATAACAAATGTAAATATCATACACTGCTCAAAAAAATAAAGGGAACACTAAAATAACACATCCTACATCTGAATGAATGAAATATTCTTATTAAATACTTTGTTCTTTACATAGTTGAATGTGCTGACAACAAAATCACACAAAAATTGTCAATTGAAATCAAATTTATTAACCCATGGAGGTCTGGATTTGGAGTCACCCTCAAAATGAAAGTGGAAAAACACACTACAGGCTGATCCAACTTTGATGTAATGTCCTTAAAACAAGTCAAAATGAGGCTCAGTAGTGTGTGTGTGGCCTCCATGTGCCTGTATGACCTCCCTACAACACACACAAGTGGCTCAGGTAGTGCAGCTCATCCAGGATGGCACATCAATGCGAGCTGTGGCAAGAAGGTTTGCTGTGTCTGTCAGCGTAATGTCCAGAGCATGGAGGCGCTACCAGGAGACAGGCCAGTACATCAGGAGATGTGGAGGAGGCCGTAGGAGGGCAACAACCCAGCAGCAGGACCGCTACCTCCACCTTTGTGCAAGGAGGAACAGGAGGAGCACTGCCAGAGCACTGCAAAATTACCTCCAGCAAGCCACATATGTGCATGTGTTTACTCAAACGATCAGAAACAGACTCCATGAGGGCCCGATGTCCACAGGTGGGAGTTGTGCTTACAGCCCAACACCGTGCAGGACGTTTGGCATTTGCCAGAGAACACCAAGATTGGCAAATTCGCCACTGGCGCCCTGTGCTCTTCACAGATGAAAGCAGGTTCTCACTGAGCACATGTGACAGAGTCTGGAGACGCCAAGGAGAATGTTCTGCTGCCTGCAACATCCTCCAGCATGACCGGTTTGGCAGTGGGTCAGTAATGGTGTGGGGTGGCATTTCTTTGGGGGGCCGCACAGCCCTCCATGTGCTCGCCAGAGGTAGCCTGACTGCCATTAGGTACCGAGATGAGATCCTCAGACTCCTTGTGAGACCATATGCTGGTGCGGTTGGCCCTGGGTTCCTCCTAATGCAAGACAATGCTAGACCTCATGTGGCTTGAGTGTGTCAGCAGTTCCTGCAAGACGAAGGCATTGATGCCATAGACTGGCCCGCCCATTCCCCAGACCTGAATCCAATTGAGCACATCTGGGACATCATGTCTCGCTCCATCCACTAACGCCACATTGCACCACAGACTGTCCAGGAGTTGGCGGATGCTTTAGTCCAGGTCTGGGAGGAGATCCCTCAGAAGACCATCCGCCACCTCATCAGGAGCATGCCCAGGCATTGTAGGGAGGTCATACAGGCACGTGGAGACCACACACACTACTGAGCCTCATTTTGACTTGTTTTAAGGACATTACATCAAAGTTGGATCAGCCTGTAGTGTGTTTTTCCACATTCATTTTGAGGGTGACTCCAAATCCAGACCTCCATGGGTTAATAAATTTGATTTCCATTGATAATTTTTCTGTGATTTTGTTGTCAGCACATTCAACTATGTAAAGAACAAAGTATTTAATAAGAATATTTCATTCATTCAGATCTAGGATGTGTTATTTTAGTGTTCCCTTTATTTTTTTGAGCAGTATATATTTGACACCTTTTAATCACTTAATTGGCTAATATTTTTTCCAAAAAACACTCAAACCATCTGGTTTATTTTAATGATTGAATTAGGTTGAGAACATTTAATGAAACCCTATCCACCACTATTTTATATATAAGCACATACTATATATATATATATATATATACACTGCTCAAAAAAATAAAGGGAACACTAAAATAACACATCCTAGATCTGAATGAATGAAATATTCTTATTAAATACTCTGTTCTTTACATAGTTGAATGTGCTGACAACAAAATCACACAAAAATTATCAATGGAAATCAAATTTATTAACCCATGGAGGTCTGGATTTGGAGTCACCCTCAAAATTAAAGTGGAAAAACACACTACAGGCTGATCCAACTTTGATGTAATGTCCTTAAAACAAGTCAAAATGAGGCTCAGTAGTGTGTGTGGCCTCCACGTGCCTGTATGACCTCCCTACAATGCCTGGGAGTGCTCCTGATGAGGTGGCGGATGGTCTCCTGAGGGATCTCCTCCCAGACCTGGACTAAAGCATCCGCCAACTCCTGGACAGTCTGTGGTGCAACGTAGCGTTGGTGGATGGAGCGAGACATGATGTCCCAGATGTGCTCAATTGGATTCAGGTCTGGGGAACGGGCGGGCCAGTCCATAGCATCAATGCCTTCGTCTTGCAGGAACTGCTGACACACTCCAGCCACATGAGGTCTAGCATTGTCTTGCATTAGGAGGAACCCAGGGCCAACCGCACCAGCATATGGTCTCACAAGGGGTCTGAGGATCTCATCTCAGTACCTAATGGCAGTCAGGCTACCTCTGGCGAGCACATGGAGGGCTGTGCGGCCCCCAAAGAAATGCCACCCCACACCATTACTGACCCACTGCCAAACCGGTCATGCTGAAGGATGTTGCAGGCAGCAGAACGTTCTTCTTGACATCTCCAGACTCTGTCACGTCTGTCACATGTGCTCAGTGAAAACCTGCTTTCATCTGTGAAGAGCACAGGGCGCCAGGGGCGAATTTGCCAATCTTGGTGTTCTCTGTCAAATGCCAAACGTCCTGCACGGTGTTGAGCTGTAAGCACAACCCCCACCTGTGGATGTCGGGCCCTTATACCACCCTCATGGAGTCTGTTTCTGATCATTTGAGTAGACACATGCACATTTGTGGCTTGCTGGAGGTCATTGTGCAGGGCTCTGGCAGTGCTCCTCCTGTTCCTCCTTGCACAAAGGCGGAGGTAGCGGTCCTGCTGCTGGGTTGTTGCCCTCCTACGACCTCCTCCACGTCTCCTGATGTACTGGCCTGTCTCCTGGTAGCGCCTCCATGCTCTTGACACTACGCTGACAGACACAGCAAACCTTCTTGCCACAGCTCGCATTAATGTGCCATCCTGGATGAGCTGCACTACCTGAGCTACTTGTGTGGGTTGTAGGGAGGTCATACAGGCACGTGGAGGCCACACACACTACTGAGCCTCATTTTGACTTGTTTTAAGGACATTACATCAAAGATGGATCAGCCTGTAGTGTGTTTTTCCACTTTAATTTTGAGGGTGACTCCAAATCCAGACCTCCATGGGTTAATAAATTTGATTTCCATTGATAATTTTTGTGTAATTTTGTTGTCAGCACATTCAGCTATGTAAAGAACAAAGTATTTAATAAGAATATTTCATTCATTCAGATCTAGGATGTGTTATTTTAGTGTTCCCTTTATTTTTTTGAGCAGTGTATATATATATATATATATATAAAGTGTGTGTGTATGTATGTGCATATATATATACATAGGTATTCTTCAGGTGGGAAATAGGAAAACAACGTAATTAGAATTTTATCAAACCTCCCCTAAGGGGATGTACAGGGGGTTGACATAATGATGCCATTACCGATGCGTGGCTTGCGTTGCGTGAACGATAATCAAATTTGGAATCAAAATTTGGATTGCACTTCCAATGGGTAGAATTTAATAAACTACAAAATTGGTCCCAACACTTTTTTCCATATGTGCTATGGGTGCTCCTCTGGTAATGCCAAGTACCATGGATTAATATTTACTTACATTAAGACGTCTAAAATTTACATGTCTATAGATTTACCAAATTTTTAACACTCGTTTATATTTACAACCGTAATAATCAGAAACTCCCGTGCGAAGAATATGTGTGTGTGTGTGTGTGTATGTTTGTATGTATGTGTGTGTGTGTATATATTTTATAAAATCACAGATACCCAATTGCGCTAGGCAAATATAGAGTAGCACCTCCAGAAAAGCCCCCTGCTAACAGAGGCTCAAGATAAAACTATACAATACTGTTCTGAGGGCGCTAGTCTTTGTTAATCTAGACAGTATAATGTCTCAATCATTTATGACATAAAAAATGTTATAAACGTCAATTCAAATTTATTCACAATTCCATTTAAAATGACAAGCACGAATACAATTACAAATTTTTATAAAAATGCAAGGTAAATCATTCCAGTTGGATGTGGTGTTTTTCTTACCCGGAATATTGCTTCAATTGGCAGCAAAGATAAAAAGCATAGAACCCATAGCGTTTCGTCCTAAAGGACTTCCTCAGGGGTACATTATCAATTATTTTGAAAAAATATGGTATACAGAGATGTATCGCTAGAAATGACGACTTGAAGCAATCTGGAAACAAATTGGTGTAATGCACATAAAAAAAATCAGTAAAGATTTCAGATAAGATTCTTCAAATGGATAATAATCCTTGGAACGAACTGTGGTATAAAAAGGCCAACACTATTGTTGGACCAACAGTGCATGGACGTAGAGAACACTACTGAACTTTTATTGGTTCCAGGGTGGTATATTGGCTTCAACAAACTTGAAGGTAATGAAAAGCCTAATATGTGTCTGTCAGGGTCCAATAGTGAAATAGATTTCACTATTGGACTCTGACAGACCTGTAATGGCCTTTTTATACCACAGTTCCTTCCAAAAAAAATTCCAAATTTGTAATTGTATTCGTGCTTGTCATTTTAAATGGAATTGTGAATAAATTTTAATTGATGTTTTAATTGATGTTTGTAACCGTTTTTAGGTCATAAATGATTGAGACATTATACTGTCTAGATTAACAAAGACTAGCGCCCTCAGAACAGTATTGTGTGTGTGTGTGTGTGTGTGTGTGTGTGTGTGTGTGTGTGTGTGTATATATAATATATATATATATATATATATATATAGCCGGATCCAAGCAGTGGCGACACGGGCGGTCGTCCAGAGGCTCCCACACGCTCCCCCTGAGTTGCGCATGCCGCCGACACTGATATCGGAGCACAGCATGATTCTGCTGTATCTCCAATTTCTCCAGGACACTGCTGCGGCCAGCGCCACCCGCTGAGGTGCTGCTGCAGACTGCAGTCAGACTCTCGCAGGATTTCAGTTCACACCGCTGCGGCTGCTGGGATTTGTGTGGCGCTGGAATCCCCTACCAGTAACCCCTGTGCTGCAGCGTTGAGGGGGTTGGACCAGAATGGTAACATTTCTGGCCACTCTCACATTATATATATATATATATATACAAATGTCCAGCAATGAACGGCACTCGGAGACACAATAGTTGCAAAAATCTGTATTCCAAAGGTCAACGTTTCGGGGGACGGACCCCCGTCGTCAGGACACAACAAACTCACAAACAAGTAACACACTTACCCTCCTAAATACCTCAGAAGTCCTGCCGCCATCGTCCGTCCTGTGCGCGCCCGCTGCTCACTCTGCTTCCGCTCACGTCATCAGACTCCTACTTCCGGAAACAGCCGTCTCCATGGCAACACAAAGCTTGCGGTTCACCACGTACCCGGCTGCGGTCCATCGGCAGGAGAAAGCGCAGGCCTGACATACAGGGGAGGTTGGGCTGTCATCACAGCGGACAGGCAGGGACATAAACTAGAATAAAAACACAGTGTAAACAGCAGTACATAATGGGCAAAGCAGCTTAGCTTATACACATACATCAATAAAGAAAATAAAGTAACACAACAAGAAACACCAGAAATCGAGAAAACCAAAAAAAGCAAAAAAAAAAAAAAAACCAAAAAAAACCAAAAAAACACAAGAACCCCCAAAAATTATACAAGCGTATTCCAATTAATCTTTTCATTAAGACCCCCAGGGGCGCAGGTGCCCAATCTCAGGATCCATTTGGTTTCTTTAACTAGAAGCAGCTTGGCACGATCACCACCCCTCAGACTCAGGGGGACGTGATCTATAATAAAGTACCGGAGTGACTCCAAAGTATGGCCAGCATTTTTGAAATGTTTAGCTACTGGTTGATCGATCAATTTGCCCTCGAGCGTAAGTTTAATGGCCGATCTATGTGCCGCCATCCTCTCTGAAAACTTACGAGTAGTCTGGCCCACATACATGAGCCCACATGGACAGATAATAATATACACGACAAATGCAGTCGAACAGGTTAGAACAAACCTGATGTCGTATGTTTTGGAGCAATGTGGGTGTTTGAACGATCTACAGTTCAACATCAATTTACACGTTGCACAACCACTGCAATGATAGCAACCTGAGGGTTTATAAGTCACGTTGGGGGGCCTAGCAATACCCATGCCCGTGATGTCTGTTCTAACAATTCTATCTTTAATATTACGGCCACGGCGGAACGACATCAGTGGGGTGGTGTGATTAAACACTTTGAGCTCTGGATCCGAAGACACAATGGGCCACAGTGCCTTAGTGGCTCTACTCACCCCTCCACTAGAAGAGGTGAAATTACAAGGGAAGGGGATCCTATTCGTAAGGTGTCGATCAATAGGTACCAAGAGGGATTGCCTAGACATACCTAGAACCTCCTGCTTCTGCCTCTCAAGTAGATCAGGATCATAACCCCGGGCTATGAAGTTACGAATAAGGTCATCAAGCTCACCAGGAACTCTAGAGAGATCTGACGCTATTCTAGCTATTCGCATCATTTGTGAGCGAGGGAGCCCTTTCTTAAGGGGCTCTGGATGATGGCTAGACGCTAATAAAAGAGTATTCCGATCAGTAGGCTTGTGAAAGACCTCCGTAGACAAGCAGCCACTTTCAAGATGAATATTAACATCGAGAAAGTGGATGTCTGTCATACTGCACGTATGTGTAAATTTAATGGAAGAATCAGAGTCATTGACATCAGCCAATACTTTAACAAGAGCATCCTGTCCCCCACTCCACAACAGAAAAATATCGTCTATATAGCGACAATAAAGAAGAATACTGTCGCTAATGGACGAATTGGAGAAAAAAATACGTTTCTCTTGCTCAAACATAAAAATATTTGCGTACGACGGGGCCACTGGGGACCCCATCGCACACCCCCTTAATTGCAGAAAAAAAGAACCATCAAATAAAAAATAATTGCGTTTGAGGGTTAACTCCAAGAGAGACAGAAAAAGCTCATGATCAAATAGTTGTTCTGGAAGTTCAACCTGCAAAAAGTTCCTCATGGCACTGAGTCCTGCATCATGAGGAATGGCCGTGTATAGACTGCAGACATCGAGGCAGCAAAGTAAAGTTCCTGAGGGGATGTTCTGGACAGCCTGTAATTTCTTAAGGAAGGAAGTGGTGTCCTTCAGAAAGGAGTCTCTATGTAATAACAAGGGCTGTAAGATGGAATCAAGTAGCTGAGCAACTGGTCTATATAGCGAGTCCGGGGCCGAGATGATAGGGCGTCCCGGGGGTTTCAGGGAGTCCTTATGTAATTTGGGGAGTGTATAAAGCAACGGAACCCTAGGGTGACCAACATCAAGGGCTTTGACTATTTTTTTTTGGTAATTGTCCAGATAATTGGGCTGTATTTAGAATCCCCAAAAGTTCCTTCTTGAACCGGACAGTTGGGTCTGATGTTAGTTTGCAATAGACATCCACATCATCCAATTGAGCATAGATCTCCTCTCTATAAAATTTTAAATCTAAGACCACAATAGCACCGCCTTTATCGGCAGGTCTAATTATGATATCGTCATAAGACGCCAATGCTTCAAGTGCTTTAGTTTCAGCTTTAGAAAGAATAAACTTGATTTTGGCTGGTGCTGCCGCAAATTTAGTAATAGAGTCGTCAAGCAGCCTGTGGAAAGATTTTAAAGAGGCATTGGATGAAACAGGATCAAAGGACGATCTCACTGAGCGTTTAATGAAGCTGGAGAAAATGGAAGAATCACTGGAATCTGTAGAATGCTGAAAGAATTCTTTAAGTCTCAATTTTCTAGAGAAAGCATGTATATCTTTAGACCAGTTGTATACATCATGGAGGTTAGTTGGCACAAAACTGAGGCCTTTACAAAGCACCGAAATTTCAGCTTGGTTCTGGCACCGGAGCAGCTTGATTTCTTATACTGGAGTGCCGGCTGCTGCTGGATCTATATATATATACATATATATATATGTACGTACGTACGTACGTACGTACGTACGTACGTACGCTGTGGCTATAGTAGATTGTATATGTATATATACACGCATATATATATATATATATATATATATATACACACACATATATTCCAAAGGATGTGGCACTCGTGATGCAGATAACCAAACGAAGATAGCAGCAATCTTTCTCAACGTTTCAGTTTATTAACTGTTTTCAAGAGCTAAAACACAGACATTGAAAACTTACCTAAATACCCTCCACCATCACCATGTGTCTAAGACAGCTGGCGCTATTCGCCGGTCCGTCCATTAGAAGTGACGTCATGACGCCTCCGGCGCGTCTCCTGACGTCACACGCCATCAACCTTGTGACCACCACCGCATCTGTTGCCAAGCAACCAACATCAACAGCAACCTCGTATTGACATCGGCGCTACTACTTGCTAATCATACATAATCTCATGTGTACATGTATAGAACATAAATCAAATACTATTATGCTGAAAGTGAGTGTCGATATCCGTAAACACTAATACTACTTAAGTGCATCGTATAAACACATTAGCGTCAGCTAACTATACTTATAAACAATGTATCAATATACAGTAGCATGACCCTAGCTGTGCAATAAAGGGGCTTGGAACTATTGATTAATACATCCTCCTAAAGATAGCAGGTAAATGAAATTGATTCATTTAACCCTTTGGGGGTTATCACATCAAGTTTGGAAATCCAATATGTTTCCCTTTGTAGCAATCTTTTATTCCGGTCCCCACCACGGCTATTAGGAAGGACCATATCAATCATTCTATACCTTAAAGTCGTTAAGGGGTGCTTCATTTCAGCAAAATGTCTTGCTACGGGCTGTTCACTCGACCCCTTCACCAAAGCTGATCTAATGGCATGGCGATGATTAGCCATTCTTTCTTTGAACTTAGTCTGTGTCTTTCTGACATAAGATAATCCGCAGGGGCAAATCAGCTGGTAAACCACAAAGCAACTGTTAGATGTAAGATGATGTTTAATTTTTATCAGTTTGCCAGTCTGTGGGTGGTTAAATGTGTCACCAGAGATCATAAACCCACATGTTTTGCAGCCACACCGAAAACACCGTGGTTTCTTTGTAGTCAAGAAATGACTACTAGTCATGCTAGGGGGGAGGTGAAGTTGGTTTTCACCAAAATATCACGCAAATTCCTCCCTCTTGAATAGCATGGCATCAATGTGGAATTGGTAAGCCCAATTTCAGGATCTGTACTAATTAGTGGCCATAGGTTTTTTTTGATCTCCTATGTATATTAGGGGATAGGGTGGTAAATTGGGATACCCATGGTATTTTGTTCTTTTTGGTCTTCTCACTCGTTGTACGCTTCAGCAGATCGGTCCTATCCAAAGCTAGAACCCGATTTTTAGTATCTACCAAAAACTGTCTATGGTACCCTCTCACCACAAATTTCTCAACCATCTCATCTAATTGAACAATAGTTCTCTCAGAATCACTATTCAATCTGTGGACTCGTAACATTTGTGAGTATGGCAACCCCATTTTCAAATTCCGTGGATGGCAACTCTGATAATCAAGTAATGAATTTCTATCAGTTGGTTTTGTAAATAAAGTGGTAGTTAGACCATTATTTTCCTTTAAGATCCTAACATCCAGAAAATCAATCATATGTTGGCTCATAGTCCATGTAAATTTCACTGGGCTATCAGACCGATTATGATTCTCAATCAGATTCATAAACATTTCCTGAGACCCACTCCAGAAAATCAGTAGGTCATCAATGAAGCGTGTGTAGAAACATATATGGGAAAAGATTTCAGGGTCCCTAAAAAACAAAATTTCTTCAATCATGAACATATACGTATTTGCATATGCCGGGGCCACAGAGGACCCCATGGCGCAGCCAGTCAGCTGTAAGTAATATTTGTTATCAAACATAAAATAGTTATTTTTCAATATCATTTTACCATTCCGGTCCAACCCCCTCAACGCTGCAGCACAGGGGTTAGTGGTAGGGGATTCCAGCACCACACAAATCCCAGCAGCCGCAGCGGTGTGAACTGAAATCCTGCGAGAGTCTGACTGCAGTCTGCAGCATCACCTCAGCGGGTGGCGCTGGCCGCACCGTGTCCTGGAGAAATCGGGGATACAGCAGAATCAAGCTGCATTGCCTATGCTAGCACCGGATCAAGTTGTCCACTGGTTCTGTGAGTGCCGGACTTAACCCATATTATATATACACATATATATAATACAAACACATCACTGTGTCTGGCTACTGTGCTGCAGGTGAGGTGACAGTGTCACATGCAGCACACAGCAGCCAGACACAGTGCTGTGCTTATTTGGACAGCCACCGATTGTGAAAGTTGACCCTCTTAAAAAGATGAGAGGTCTGTAATTCCCATCATAGGTACACTTCAACTGTGAGAGACAGAATCTGAAAGGAAAAAAACCAGGAAATCACATTGTATGATTTTTAAACAATTTACTTGTATATTGTTGTGGAAAATAAATATTTGGACACCTACCAAGCAGCAAGATTTCTGGCTCTCACAGACCTGTTACTTCTTTAAGAAGCTCTTCTATCCCCCACTCATTACCTGTATTAATGGCACCTGTTTGAACTGGTTATCTGTATAAAAGACACCTGTCCACACCCTCAAACAGTCAGACTGCTACCTTTCCACCATGGCCAAGACCAGAGAGCTGTCTAAGGACACCAGGGACAAAATTGTAGAGCTGCACTAGGCTGGGATGAGCTACTCGACAATAGGCAAGCAGCTTGGTGAGAAGAGATCAACTGTTGGCGCAATTATTAATAAATGGAAGAAATACAAGATCACTGACAATCTCCCTCGACCTGGGGCTCCTTGCAAGATCTCACCTCATGGGGTATCAATGATCTTGAGAATGGTGAGGAATCAGCCCAGAACTACACGGGGGGACCTGGTCAATGACTTCAAGAGAGCTGGGACCACAGTCACAAAGGTTACCATTCGTAACACACTACGTCGTCATGGATTGAAATCCTGAAACACCCGAAAGGTCCCCCTGCTTAAGCCAGCACATGTCCAGGCCCGTCTAAAGTTTGCCAGTGACCATCTGGATGATCCAGAAGAGGATTGGGATAATGTAATGTGGACAGATGAGAGCAAAATCAAACTTTTTGGTATAAACTCCACTCGCCGTGTTTGGAGGGAGAAGAGTGACGAATGGCATTCCAAGAACACCATACCCACTGTGAAGCATGGGGGTGGAAACATCATGCTTTGGGGCTGCTTTTCTGCAAAGGGGACAGGATGACTGATCGGTATTAAGGAGAGGATGAATGGGGCCATGTATCGTGAGATTGTGGCAAAATCTAACGTTTCCCCCTCCCGGGCTGGCCGGTCGGCGGCCGCCTGTACGCACTGAGCGATATGACCGCTCATATCGCTCAGTGACGTCACACCCCCGCCAGCCCTGCATGAAGGTCGTGGACAGTCCACATCCTTCATGCATGCCCTACCGACAGCAACGATTGTTGCCGACCCGCGGGGCCGCGCATCGGTCGTCGCTGGCGGCATACACACTTGACGATAAAATGAGCGACGTCGCTCAAGGAGGGGGAAAATGAGCGACGTCGCTCATTTTATCGTTAAGTGTGTATGGACCTTTAAACTTGTTGATTGTCCAAATATTTATTTTCTGCAACAATATACAAATAAATTGTTTAAAAATCATACAATGTGATTTCCTAGGTTTTTCTTTTCAGATTCTGTCTCTCACAGTTGAAGTGTACCTATGATGGGAATTACAGACCTCTCTCATCTTTTTAAGTGGGTCAACTTGCACAATCGGTGGCTGTCCAAATACTTTTTTGGCCCACTGTACGTGTATACATATATATGTGTATATATACAATCTTAATAAAAGTGCTGCCAGGCACTGAAATGTGTGCCGCTGTCACGTGTATGGTCATGGATGAGTGCTTGTTTAGCAGTTAATACGGAGGGCACCTGGCAAGTTCTGCTTTGGGATTATTAAAGAGCGACGGATATACGGTTCTATATATATCTCTAACACACACACATATACATATTATATATATATATATATATATATCTGCAGCGGGGTACACTGGTATTCCACAGGGAATAACATCGGGGGTGTAGAGTTGGATCTTGATCCGAGGAACCAACAGGCTAAAGCTTTGACTGTTCCCAGGTTGCCTTGCACCGCCTCCTCTATATCCCTGCTCCGGGCACTGGAGCTCAGTTTGTATGTTGGTGCCTGCAGTGCAGGCAGCTAACAGGATGGGCTGCTCTAAGCAGCCCTAGAAAGAGCTTTTCTGAGAAGAGAGAAGACTTCAAGGGTCGCAGCACAGGCACTAGATGCTATATGTCACACTGACATATCGTGCTGCGGCTCCATCACCTCCCCCAGCGGCGCTATATACTCCCGCGCCCTGGTTGGCGGGTACTTACAGCGGAGGCTCTCCGGTTCCCATAAGGCACACATCACCGCTGCTGCTCTCCTGGATCGCGTGGCCGCATCATCGGGAGGAGGTAAGAGAGTCCCCCAGGCAGGACCTGCCGAAATCGAGATCCGGCGCGGTCTCCAGAGACGGGCCGCGCCGCTGGTGTGGACACTGTGACCATGCAAGGACCCCACTATATCCACCAGGGCAAGAGGCACAGGTCGAATTTACCAAAATCCGTTTGCTATAGGCTCCGCAGTACCCGGTGGTGAAGTCCAGCAGAGGGGATAAGGCTCTGACCTGTAGCCCCTCCCCCTCCCCCAGCCCCAGGCGCCATCTACAGCAGATGTTCCCGCCCTGGAGCTGCATCTCTCTCTCCCTCACTCCCTGTCAGCGTTTGGGCACCATTACACAGAGCTGTGCTGATCCTGGGACTACCGGGCACTGTCTCCTCTGTAAAGCCGCCTGCCTCATCAGCACTGTGCATTTACCGGACACTTAAGTATTCTACATGTCATTTAGACAGTGTTAGTTACGAAAAAGTGTATAACTACAAGGGTATTTAGTACAAGTATCCTGTGATATACATCCAGTATTTACTGTGCATTGTTCTATCTGTATACACATATAGCTTTACTTAGTATTGCTAGTCCAGTGCAGTTTTATTGTTGTTTGTAATAATTTCTGCATTGTACATGGGACTGTGTGTGCCGATAGCCTCCGTGTGGTTCCTATTCCGTGTATCTCACATATATTGCTATCCATATATTCTGTACCTTGAGGGGGCTAAGGGGGTCATTCCGACCCGGTCGCACGCAGCGGTTCTTCGCTGCGGTGTGAATGGGTCGGAAATGCGCATGAGCGCCAGATGCATTGCGCACGCGCGTCACTGCCCGTGACGTCGCCAGCGAGAAGAGTGATTGCAGCGGCGATCGCAAGAAGACAGACAGGCGGGAGGCGTTCCAGGGCGGATATTCACCGTTTTCCAGGCGTGGTGAGTCCAACACAGGCGGATCCAGGCGTTTGGAGGGTGGATGTCTGACGTCACAGCCAGGACCTTCATCTCTGGATCCGTCGCACTGGGTAAGTAGCTGCATGGCTAGTCTTGTTTAGCAGGAAACTTTAGCATAGCAGGGTTGCACAAGCGATCGCAGCCTTGCTATGCTAAAATACACTCCCCCAGGCGGCGTCAGGTTGATCGCATGAGCAGCAAAAAGATGCTACGTGCTATTAACTCAGAAATGACCCCCTAAGTGCGTCAAGGTCATTTATATATAGTGTTTCACAGGATACACTGCCTTGGTATTTTTCTCTGTGTATTTCAGTCACCATAAATCCTCAGTCACTTAAATCCTCTGTTTGTATTCTGCATCTGCAGCCACACTCCACACGGGTTTTTTGTCTGGTACTTTGTCTGGCTAAATGTACTGTTACGCCCTAAGGCTACGTTTCCAAATAATGTCTGCTATACAGGACGGGGGATCCGTAGTGGATCCTGCGTCATGCAATACTGACACAGCGGATGCACCTGAGGAAAATATTCCAGCTGAGGGTCCAGGTACTGGAGGCTCAGAACCCCTTGGTCAGCCTGCAGCACCGGTGGCGCACTAAGACCCACCTTGGGCTGCTTTTTCTAATCTGCTTACTACGCTAGTAACGAGACTTATGCACTCTGTGGGACCTCCAGTGCCATTGCAGCCACATATTGTCCTTGCAGTTAATCCACCATGGGTGGATACTCTGTCAACTCAGTTACAGCAATTAAATCAGTCTTTGGTTAAACAAAAACCTAACCCTCACCCTCCTAGGACCAAGGGGTCATATAAGCGGCCATTTCTTCCTCACAATCCACACATGTTTCGGATACTTCATCCGATGAAGATGGCGTATACACTGACCTCTCAGACACTGATGTAGGTGCTTCTGATGGGGAATCTATTTCACAGGTGGATGTTCCTGACCTTTTGGAGGCTATCACACTGATTCTTCAGCTTGATTATGAATCTGCACCTCCAGATACGTCTAAGAAACCTGATAAATTCAAACGTCAGAAGGTCACTAAATTAGTCTTGCCCCATTCTGACCATTTAGTTAACATACGTCAGGAATCCTGGGAGTCTCCAGGAAAGAAATTCTCCCTGTCTAAGAAGATGCTAGCTCGTTATCCCCTCGCTGCAGAGTTAAGTAAAAATTGTGAAACACCGCCACTGGTGGACTCACGTCGTACGTCTGGTGGTGTCATCTACTCTGCCTGTTACTACCGTCACCTCTCTGAAGGAACCGACGGATAAACCTGTGGAGGGTTGCTTGAAGTCTATTTATACCCTTGCAGGTGCTGTGCATAGACCCACTATAGCGGCTTCTTGGGCTGCAAAGGCTATTGAAGCCTGGGCTCAAGAAGTTGAAGCGGAGCTACCTTCTACTTTCTCTGATAATGCCAGACAGTGTCTTTCATATATTATCACAGCCTCCCATTATAGTCAAGAGGCGGCCTCTGATGCCAGTGTCCTGGCGGCCAAAGCATCTACTACGTCTATTTTGGCTCGCTGAATTCTGTGGTTGCGGTCCTGGTCTGTGGATCTGGACTCTAAAAAGACCTTGAAGGTTATCTCTTTTAACGGAGACATCCTTTTTGGCGAAGATCTGAACAAGATTGTTGCTGACTTAGCATCTGCTAAAACCGCATGTCTGCCGAGTACCAATCCTTCGGCTCCGAAGGCTAAAAGTACCACCTTTCATTCCTTTCGAACTCCAAGTAAAGCAAAGGGTCAGGCGTAGCCAAAACAGGCTCGCACTTCCAAAACCTCCAAGCCCAAACCTAAGCGTTCCTGGGCTGCCCATGAGCCTGCTTCCAAAACAGACAAGCCTGCTGCATGACGGGACGGGCCTCCTCCTGTGTGAGGCCGACTTCTAAGGTTTGCTCAGTTATGGTTACAGACCACTTCAGACATCTGGGTAAGGGAAGTAGTCACGGATACGACATCTCTTTCAAGAAACGTCCCCCCTCGCCAGTTTTGCTCGACAAATATACCTTCGGGTTCCAAGCTGGTGGCTTGAGGACCAACAATTGAGCAGGGGTCATCCCTTCTGGATCTCCAACTGGGTCTTTCTAACGACGGATTCCAGTCTGCGGGGTTGGGGTGCGGTGTTTGAGCAACACTCTCTCCAGGATCAGTGGACCAGGGAGGAATCTCTCCTCCCAATAAATATTCTGTAGTTGCAGGCAGTGTTCAATGCTTTGGAACTGGCCCTGCTCCTGGTACAGAACAGGCCTGTTCAAGTACAGTCGGACAACACCACCACGGTGGCGTATATAAATCATCAAGGCGGCACTCAAAGCTGCATGGCGATGTTGGAAGTGTCATAGATTCTTCGACGGGCGGAACGCCATCTTCCAGCCATATCGGCAGTGTTCATTCTGGGTGTCCTCAACTGGGAAGCGGAATTCCTCAGTCGTCAGGACGTACACTCCGGAGAGTTGAGCCTTCATCCAGAAGTATTTCAATACCTAATGGACAAGTGGGGCCTACCGGACGTCTCAACACAATCACAAGGTTCTGGTCTTCGGAGCAAGGACAAGAGATCCTCAAGCAGCGTTCGTGGATGCTCTGGCAATTTCATGGAACTTTCGGCTGCCATACATGTTCCCTCCAGTGTCACTCCTGCCCAGGGTAATTCGGAAGTTCAAGCAAGAAGGAGGTATGCTTCTTCTACTCACTCTAGCATGGTCCAGATGGCATTGGTTCTCAGACCTGCAGGGTCTCTGTCCTCTTCTACTTCCTCAATGCCCAGACCTCCTCGTTCAGGGCCCCTGTGTATACCAGAATTTGGCCCGACTGGCTTTGAGGGCGTGGCTCTTGAAGCTTCAGTCCTGAGGGCCAAAGGTTTTTCTGAGGCGGTCATTCAGACGATGTTGCAAGCCCGCAAACCGGCTTCGGCTTGGATTTATTATAGAGTCTGGAATTCTTACTTCACCTGGTGTGCGGCTAAGAATTTTGATGCGTACAAGTTCAGTACTGCCAAACTTTTGGCGTTTCTGCAACAGGGCCTGGACTCAGGCCTTCGTCTGGCCTCCCTCAAGGTTAATATATCTGCCTTGTCGGTGTGGTTTCAGAGAAAAATTGTGACTCTGCCTGACGTTCATACCTTCACTCAGGGTATTTTACGGATTCAACCTCCCTACAGTATGTCCCTCCTGTGGCTCCTTGGGATTTGTCTGTTGTTCTGGATGCCCTGCAAGAGTCTCCGTTTGAACCTCTTGAGTCTGTGGACCTTAAATGGCTTACGCTTAAGGTCTTGTTTTTGCTGGCTATTGCCTCTGCTAGAAGGGTTTCAGACTTGGGTGCCTTATCCTGTAGGTCTCCCTTTCTGATTTTTCACCGTGACCGCGCGGTTCTTAGAACTCACCCTGGTTATCTACCTAAGGTGGTGTCATATTTCCACCTTAACCAAGAGATTGTGGTTCTGGCCTTTATCTCTCCTGATTTATCCTCCAAAGAGCGGTTTTTGGATGTGGTACGGTACGGGCTCTACAAATCTATGTGATGAGAACCGCCTCCCATAGGAGGTCTGATTCTCTCTTTGTTCTCTTTGGTTTTCACAAATGTGGCTGGCCTGTGAATAAGCAAACCTTGGCCAGATGGATTAGAATGCTAATTGCAGAAGCTTATGTACAGGCTGGACTTCGAGCTCCTGCTACTATCAAGGCCCATTCTACTCGGTCTATTGGACGTTCTTGGGCGGCCCGCCATGGTGCATCCCTAGAACAATTGTGCAAGGTGGCTACATGGTCCACAATGAACACGTTCATCAGGTTCTTTGCCTTTGATACTTCCGCCTCCCAGGATGCTTTCTTTGACGCCGGGTTCTTGTGCCCGCTACAGTGCGTCCCCTCCCATGAGGAACTGCTTTAGGACATCCTCAATGTTATTCCCTGTGGAATACCAGTGTACCCCACTGCAGAAAAGGAGATTTATGGTAAGAATTTACCTTTGTGAAATCTCTTTCTGCGAGGTACACTGGATTCCACAGGGCGCCCATCCTGACGCACTTATCTTCTTTGGGTTTGTATGGCATTAGCTGCTGGTACCTTCTCCTGTCGTGAAGGTACTAACTGTTATTCTCTCTTTTACCTGCTACTGCATTGGACTGGTTAACAAAACTGAGCTCCAGTGCCTGGAGGCGGGGATGTAGAGGAGGTGGTGCAAGGCATCCTGGGAACAGTCAAAGCTTTAGCCTGTTGATGCCATGGATCAAGATCCAACTCTACACCCCTGATGTTATTCCCTGTGGAATCCAGTGTACCTCGCAGAAAGAGATTTAACAAAGGTAAGTTCTTACCACAAATCTCCTTTTTATTGATACTGGGCCCCACAAGTTTATTGTCCAGGGCCCCCGCAGACCTTAATCCGGCCCTGCATATACACATACAGTGTGTGTGTGTGTGTGTGTGTGTATATATATATATATATATATATATATAGAGAGAGAGAGAGAGAGAGAGAGAGAGAGAGAGAGCGCGATATAGATATATATATATATATATATATATATATTCGGCGTGTAGGCGGCACTCACGGCATGAAATAAGACAACAGACGCAAGTCTGGGTTGCAAAATCAACGTTTCAATGTTTAGTGAACATTTTCATCAGGATTCATACTTAACTTTGAAACGTTGATTTTGCAACCCAGACTTGCGTCTGTTGTCTTATTTCATCAGTCTGATTTCAGGCCGTGAGTGCCGCCTACACGCCGAATATATTATTGGACACAGCGCTTGCTGTAACCATCAGAAGGCACCGGCTACCTTGTTAACTTCAACCCCAGCTGAGGACACATTGAGTGCCGTGCAACAAGCATTGATATATATATATACACATATACATACACACTGTATGTATAAGTAATTTTTTTTTTTTTAATTAACATTTGTCAAACATCAATGCTTGGTATAACGAACCATTGAAGATTAGAACATCACACATTTTCCAGCAGCTGCTCCTCTATGCAGCAGTCTGGTATACGAAGGGGGCTGCTGATTTTACTACATTAATCCTGGACGGGTGCAGAGAAGAGCAGACACTAGACTTACATAGGGGGCTGCAACTCGTTGCATTCAATTTCCCCAGCAATTGCTTCTCTTTGCAGCCTCCAGGTCGAGGGTACTGCTGGGCTGGCTGATCACTGCACCCATTGCCAGACACTGGGGATGGAGCCATGGGTGCAGAGGGGCCAGGAGGTCCCTCTGAGACTGGCAGCTGTGGGAAGATTATTTTCCAGCAGCCACAAAGTGGTCATTTCTGACAGTTTTCCTCAGACGTGACCATGTCAGGGAAACCATCTGATGTGCCCATGTCTGGCAAGTGGTTAATAGCCTCCAGTACTTTCCTTATGGCCACTAACAGCCTTCTATATGGATCATCTGATCATGTCGCAGTTAAAACTGTCCACTATGACATTCACTATAATGTCTGCAAATATGTTGGTAACCAGCATTTATGGTGAGAGCACCAGTGGAGGATGAATATGGTGATAAAGCTAACTATTTATCTTATAACATTCACTATAAATGGGTAAGAGACTCAGTACGCAATTGGCGTGTGGGGTACCGTAAGGGTACGCACTTAGCGTAGCATACGCTCGGCCGTGATCGAGACGCACATGCGACACGCTCGCTCACAATTTGCTACGCTACTAGCGTAGCGTACGCTCGTGACCACGAGGAGAACACGAGCGGTGCAGACGCTCACGGGATGATACTCAGTAAACCTTGTATGCAACACAGTGAAAGACTGAGATTGTACTGTAAACCTTGGTTTTGTAATGTGAGCACAATGCAATGCTAATTAACCTCTATTGTATGAAAGCCTCTTGAGCGATCAAGACACTCTGAATACTCTCAGCAATGTAATAAACGCACAATACCTTGCTAAGGTTCCAACACCTTTACTAACAATATCTAGCTATGTAAAAGTTAAAACAGTTAACAGTGCATACACTACAGGCTAACATCAATATCTAAGCAGGCTAACTACACATAAATATACAATATCGTCACAATCTTATACAATAACAGAGAGAGAGAATATGGCAAATACAAACAGAGATTTAGAATGGTTACAGAGAATAACTTACACACACTGGGAACGATCGCTGCGCAGCTTCTGGTACCAGCTCCAAGTTAGTCAAGAGGAAAACCGTTTGTGGAGAGTGAGAGAGCTGCCCATGCTGGCTGATCTTATATACACTGCGTACAGTACACTACAAAGGGACCTATAATCTCATTGTTCATTGGACACAGGAATGTCTCCTCGCATCATAACAAAAGGTCATAGGTTAGTTTGAACAGGTGGGCTGTGACTATATCAAACTGCTCAGGTGGGAGGGTATCTGAAGATTCCCGCCGCATGGGTAATGAATCGCAAGTATAGTAAATGTCCAGAAAATACTAATGGCCATAACTATACGCAGGAGCGATTAATCTTTACCTAACCAGCACCGGATTGTTTCTAATAAAATGTTCTTTAGTTAGGTACCAGACACAGCTGCTCAAACCCTGTCTGACCCTTCGTACCATGCAAAGAGGAATTCCTCTGTCCAGCGACCCTTTACATTAAACAAACTTACAATCATTATTAAGGGGAACATTATCTATAAAACATACTATTTGGTTTTATTATTTAACGATTGAGTCGCCCGCTAGACGCACACAAACTCTACCGTAAATGCACATACCACGCGCCAATGCGCACGGCCGTAGAAGCTCCATTACGCAGCTGCGAGTATCCGCACGCACGGGAGAGAATGTGCACGTGCAGCGGGCAAGCGCATGAGGTGAATATATGGCAACGTGCAGCATGATATTTTTCCGACTTTGACAGTCCACCCTTTGGCAGTCATCAATAACTGCCACTTCCTAAAACAGTTCAAAAGAAAAATATATGTCATAATGCAAATACAATTTTATGATTGGGTAAAGGGAGGAGAGGAGCAGGTGGGAAAAAGGTATGACCTAGTGAGATAGTAGAAGCATGTGTGTATGAATCCATGTTTGAGGGGTCATGTATCATCGTGCCGTACGTGTTTTAAATCAAGCTTCGAGGTATTGCGAAGTATACATTTGAATTCCTTCTTATCCCGTATTACGGGTCTGTGGATGGGCTGTCAAACTTTACCGAGCTCTTTTCGGCTTTTAGTTGTAACAAAATGGGGAAGCACATTTTAGTTGATGATACATGAATGGGGGGATATGTGAGTGCTGATATCTGTGCCTATATTCCCTATTGACTATGTGTGTCATTACCTGAAGGTTGTAGAAATGAAGATAAGAAGCAATTATGGTAAATGCAGTCATAAACTATGTGAGTTTAATATACATTTGCCGATTGAGGTCTTGTCTGAAGTCTTGTCTCGATGTACATGTTGACTGTAGTCTCCTGATGCTTTTGCTATAAATGACGGCAAAAGTTTTTTTTCATTGTCCAGAAAGTTAGTCACTCAAATGTTTGGGCTATCGTAAAATTTAAAGTCACTAGGGAAAATGGGGCTTGTAGCATAGTTCATCAATGGTCTGTATAAAAGAGGTTGTCAAATTCTTCTTCCAAGCGGATGTCTTTGTACCTTGGAGGAAAACAAAGGAGAAACGGGTGAAAGAAACGGACCGTGGAATCACATTTTCATCACAACATTGTCTCTATCGTTGGGTCATACATCAAATTAGTTGTTGTTAGTACAGTGTCCTCGCTCCTCAGACTCATCACCCTGGTACTACCTTTACGCTTCGCTAAAACCCGAACGCATCTAAATATCAGGCCAACCAATATGACGACTTCTAGAATACACAAAAGAAATTTCCCTACATCCATAATAATACCTTGGGCCCATTCTCCTAAGCCCGAGAACCAATTTCGTGGGTTCAACCATGACACCCAACTGGTCAGCTCATTACCCACAGCAGCGAGTGTGAGATTGTGTTTCCTTCGAAACTCCCACTTTAATTGTAAAATGTCATCCATCTTTTGGTCTATGACCTCGGCTGTGTCCTCCGTGCTGTTGGTAATGTACGTGCAGCACTTTATTCCATATTGAGTTGCTAGGGTAACACAATACCCGCCTGTCACAGCTGTGAGGTAATTGAGAATCATCCTATGCTGAACCAGTTCTGTTTTGTAGGCTTGTAACTCTTTCCCAGTGTACCTGAATGTGTCGTCATACATTTCGGTGATATTGTCTAATAAATTTGCAAGCGCAGATATATATTTATAATTTATCACTCCTCTGGCGGTACGAGTGATATCTAACGCGAGTAGGAATTGAATCCCGGTGGATTCATGGATCAGATCAGAGGCTGAATGCTCTGTCCTCTCTATCAGGTGCCGTTTAACGACGTGCTCGTAATGAGTGTGAGTATAAGGAGCTTGGGCACTGCGGTGAATATCTTTCATTTTGTTATGGGTTACAGTCATTACTTCAGGCAGTGCTTTCCCAATATAGCACAATCCCTCTGAGTTTGGGGCAAGCCACTTATACGCCTTCCTCCCGCTTATGAAATATGCATCATCGGGGAGAACATATGGGACGGAGTATGACATTATAATGTTACAAATTTTCCATGTGAAATCTCCTAACCCTAACTCTCCCATCTGTTTAGTACACGTATCAGGTTGTACGATATGTGCACAGTATCCTGGTGATACTTCTCCAACTCGCATGGTCCTACTTCCTAAGGTGTACCTATACCGGAAAAATTTCCTATGGTTGGCTATCTGGCGTATAAGTTCTGTGTCTATGGGCATTCTGTCGGGTCTGTATGAAAAGGTCATGGTTTGATTACTCCATGACACTTCCCAATTTCCCGGCTTTCGGGGATTGGAAATGTTAAAGCACACTAAGGACCTATCCACATGATATTGGTGGAGCTTCAAACTAGGAGGACTAAATATATTAAACCTCTTGTCCACCGGCCTCCCACCACTTAGCTCAAGTGCCTCTCCTACAGTTAAAGGGAATGGTACTAGTCCTGATTTGCTATGGCCTTGAGGTACTTGAGAGCATACCCAACAGTCTGTCTGATTTAACACTTTACCCACTAAGGAGTGATAGTCACTCAATGGATGCCGGTCCATGTGGACATTAAAACTGGACTGACATTTCTTTATGCACCCAACCTCAACTATATTGTCACAATGCTTACAGATGCAGTTCTCTTCAGCTAACAATCCTTCACAATTCCTTCTATTGTCAATGCTACCAGATCGTTTTCTGATACTCGCCTTTACTCGGTGATTATGTTGCTCTTGGAAATTTACGCCTGCATCCTGGTCATCAGAACCCATTCCCGATCCTTTCTCGACCTCCATGGTACTCTCACCGAAACAGACTGCTCTGGTCAACATCATGGTCAACAGGAAAATCCGGATCACAGTCTCTTGGGGCAAGTCC
The DNA here is from genome assembly GCF_028390025.1 of Pseudophryne corroboree. Lineage (NCBI taxonomy): Eukaryota > Metazoa > Chordata > Amphibia > Anura > Myobatrachidae > Pseudophryne > Pseudophryne corroboree. Next base: position 121,217,828 of record NC_086454.1, on the reverse strand, counting down.
ATCTTAGAGGAGTAAAAGGAGAAAAATAAGAAGGGGGAAAGGAAATAGGAGGGAGGTGGGAACTGGAGAAAATAACAAATGGGAAAAAGAATTCTGGCTCGACAAGCTTCCGGTCTTATTATTCTCAGCGCTCGGGTGTCGTCTCAATCCTCCCTGAACAGACACTCTAGTGATACAACCTCTACCGTCTGTTCTTTATCACGGGACCTCTCTGGGTCAGTGACCTTTTTACAATGAGACGAATGGACCCAAGTCTCTCTCTCGGCAACCTCCAATGCTGTTGTGCTGGTCAATAAGACTTGATATGGCCCTTCCCATCTGTCAATAAGGCAACCTGAGCGTAGAAAATTCCGTATCATTACATAATCCCCAGGTTCAATGTCATGACAATTACTGTCTGGCAAATCAGGAATCACCAACTTTAGATTATCATTCTGATTCCTCAATTGCTTACTCATCTTAACCAAGTACTTTACAGTTACTTCATTGTTACATTTCAAATCATCCTGGGGGTTAATCATAACATGGGGTTGTCGACCAAACAGAATTTCAAAAGGAGACAGATTAAGAGGGGACCTGGGAGTGGTTCTGATGCTGTATAATATGATTGGCAAAGCTTCAGGCCATAACAGTCCTGTTTCAGTCATTACCTTGCTCAATTTATTTTTAATAGTGCTGTTTACTCTTTCCACCTTCGCACTCGCCTGGGGGCGATACGGAGTGTGCAGCTTACTATTAATTCCCATCAACTTACACATTGTTTGAAAGACTTCGCCTGTAAAATGGGTACCCCTATCACTTTCAATGATTCTAGGGATACCATACCTACACACAAATTCCTGCACAATTTTCTTTGCAGTAAACACAGCGGTATTTGTGGCCGCGGGAAATGCTTCGACCCAATTTGAGAACACATCAATACAGACCAATACATATTTTAAATTTCTACAAGGTGGCAATTGTATTAAATCAATTTGTATTACCTGAAAAGGGCCATCTGTCGGAGGGATATGGGATGGCTCTGTCGGTATTGCCTTTCCGATATTCTTCCTCAAGCAGGTGAGACATGTCATCGCTCTTTTACCCGCATGGGAAGAAAATCCTGGGGCGCACCAATAAGCTCTTACCAACTTACACATTCCTTCTTTGCCTAGATGAGTCAGCCCATGTGCCGCTTCCGCTAGACTTGGAAGGTATGCTCTGGGTGCCACTGGCTTACCCTGTCCGTCTGTCCAGAGTCCTGAGGACTCCTGGCCATATCCTTTTGACCTCCAGACTGCCTTTTCCTGTGGGGAACACAAATTTTGCATTTCACACAATTTCTGTGTGTTTACAGTATTAAATACCATCAGTCGTGTACTATCTGTTTGTATGGGGTTACCGGCTGCTGATTTAGCAGCTTCGTCTGCTCGGCTGTTACCAAGTGATACCGGGTCTTGGCTATATGTGTGAGCTTTACACTTGATAACAGCCACTCTGTCGGGTTCCTGTATCGCTGTTAGAAGTCTTTTGATGTGGGCTGCATGCGCTACGGGTGTGCCAGCTGCCGTCATGAAATTTCTGAGGCGCCATAGGGTCCCGAAATCATGGACTACTCCGAAGGCGTACCTAGAATCTGTGTAAATATTGGCTGATTTGCCCTTAGCCAATTCACATGCTCTGGTTAGGGCAACCAGTTCAGCAACTTGTGCTGAGTGTGGTGGGCCTAGCGGTTCCGCTTCTATGGTAACTTGGTCATCTACGACTGCGTATCCAGTACACAAGTCTCCCGAGTCCGTCTGTCTGTGACAACTACCGTCAGTGTAGAAGGTAAAATCTACATCTTCCAGTGGGTTGTCACTGATGTCAGGCCTTGCCGTGAAATTTTGGGTCAAATATTCCATACAATCATGCGTGTCATCCCCTGTATTAAATCCTCCTTCACTATCACTCTCATCCTCCACCCTTTGTGCCTGTCCAGGCACACCTGGGAGATACGTTGCAGGATTTAATGCGCTGCATCTCCTTATGGTGATGTTTACGGGGGCCATCAATGCCAATTCCCATCTTGTAAACCGCGCTGATGAGACGTGTCTGGTTTGGGCAGAATTCAGTAAGGCTGACACTGCATGTGGTGTATGAATTGTGAGGTTGTGTCCTAGCACTACATCTTCGCTCTTTGTGACTAGCAATGCTATTGCTGCAACGCTTCGCAAGCATGTGGGGAGGGATCGTGCTACTGTATCTAGCTGAGCGCTATAGTAGGCTACCGGCCTGCTGGCATCACCATGCTTCTGGGTTAAGACACCTGCTGCGCACCCAGCACTCTCTGTTCCGTACAGCTCAAAGGGTTTCCCATAGTCAGGCATACCTAATGCTGGTGCCTGCGTTAGGCACTGTTTAAGTCTCTCAAATGCCATCTCAGATTCGTCTGTGTGCGAAATCTGATCAGGTTTGTTTGAGGAGACCATCTCCTGCAAAGGTAGGGCTAGTATGGAAAAACCTGGGATCCAGTTACGGCAATACCCACACATTCCTAAAAATGTTCTAATCTGTTGCTGGGTTTGTGGCAGGGTCATGTCACGAATTGCTTGAATTCTATCAGCGGTAAGGTGTCTCAGTCCTTGTGTTAGACAGTGTCCCAAATACCTCACACGGGTCTGGCATAATTGTAACTTGTCCTTGGAAACCTTGTGTCCTGTGTCTGAAAGATGAAACAGGAGTTGTTTCGTATCTCTCAGGGACGCTTCCAGTGAATCTGAACACAGCAGTAAATCATCCACATACTGTATCAATATTGATCCACTCTCTGGTTGGAAAGACTGTAAACAATCATGCAGGGCCTGTGAGAAAATACTTGGACTGTCTATGAAACCTTGTGGTAAGCGAGTCCAAGTGTACTGAACTCCTCTGTATGTGAATGCGAATAAGTATTGACTGTCAGGGTGCAGAGGTACCGAGAAGAAAGCGGAGCAGAGGTCAATCACAGTGAAACATTTGGCAGTGGGAGGGATTTGCATAAGGATGACAGCTGGATTTGGCACTACGGGGAATTGACTCAACTATTTTGTTGATCCCTCTTAGATCCTGCACTAATCTGTAACCCCTCCCCCCACTCTTTTTAACAGGGAAGATGGGACTATTGGCAGTGCTGGACGTTCTTACCAGAATGCCCTGTTGTAGCAAGCGCTCTATTACAGGGTAAACTCCTAACTCCACCTCTGGCTTCAGAGGGTATTGTGGGATTTTTGGAGCTATCCTACCATCTTTTACTTGCACAACTACTGGGGCTACGTTTGCCATCAATCCAGTGTCTTGTCCATCCTTGGTCCAAAGTGATTCCGGTATCTGGGAAATCATTTCCTCTACCTTGGACGGACACCTATTTACAACAACAGTGTGTGACATTAATCTTGTTGGGGAGTCTAGCATATCCTGCGCTTCCTGAGCGTGGTTTTCGGGTATGTCCAAGAACACACCTTCAGGAGTACAGTATATGACGCATCCCATTTTGCACAGTAAATCTCTCCCTAGGAGATTAGTCGGAGCCGATGCAGCCAGCAGAAAAGAATGCTTGGTATGCAAAGGCCCTATCGTAATCTCTGCAGGTTTGCTTAAAGGGTAGTGCTGTACTACTCCTGTTACTCCCATGGCTGGAATTGTTTTACCAGTGGTTCTCATGCCCACGGTCGAATTTATCACTGACTTGGCCGCCCCCATATCTACAAGGAAATTTAGAGATTTACCAGCTACATCAATTATGACCTCGGGTTCACTTCCAAGGCTCGCAATTAATTTTACTGGCTGCAGATTACAGGTGTGGCCCCGCCCCTATGGTGCGTGGTGACCTCCCTGCATTGCGCTGGCAGCTATTACCTGTGAAGGGGGTAAATGGGAACTATCAGTGACTTGCCAGTCTCTTTTTGGGGGATACCTTTTTGTTTCCCCTGCGTGTGGCTCATAACTCCGTCTCTGCGGTCCTTGATCCCAATTTCGTGTGTCATGTCGTTGTCTAGGGGGTTGATATGATCTTTGTGCATTTTTCGATCTACAGTCTCGTGCAAAATGTCCCTCTTTATGACAGTAATAACAAGTTACCACATTTGACTTACCCACAGGGGTCGGAGATTTATACAGAGGTGGCCTTGTGGTCAGGGCCTGTATACTTACGGCCATTAACTTATCACTTTGTGACTCCCTGTGTCTGGTGATATTCCGATCATGATCAATAGCGGCCTCTCTCAAAGTAGCCACCGACAGACCTCGCCAACATGGTTGGGTGGTCTGTACCCTCGTCCTCAATACTTCCTTTAAACCATCCATTAACACAGATACTGCTACTTCTCTATGATTCAGATTTGTCTTAATGTCTTCTATGCCTGTATACTTAGCCATATCCTGTAGTGCCCGATGAAAATAATCAGCAGCTGTTTCTCCCTCTTTCTGTTTGATGGAGAAAATTTTGTTCCATTTGACAACAGCTGGAAAATACTCTTTTAACTGTAAATTTATTCTCTTTACATTATCTTGGTTGTACACGTCCGTAAGGGGTACCTCTTCATCTAATTTACAGTCAGCTATAAATCTCGCTGAGTCGACATTGGAGGGTAAACATGCCCTCAGCAATATCTGTCAGTCTTTGTTATTGGGCTCCACAGTATTTCCTAGCTCTCTAATGTATTTCTGGCTTGCAACTAGATCTTTCCTAGGATCAGGGAATTCAGACACCATTGATCTTAATTCCATTCGGGAAAAGGGGCAGTGCATGGCGATGTGTCTAAGAGGAGTGACTCCTGAAGTGTCAGTTTTCCCATTTGGCACTGCAATTACCCTAACGGGATTAAGTTCAATAACATCATCCTGAGTAGATTCTACAGCATGTGGTGAAATGGTTTCAGCATAGTGTATGGTGCCGTACTTACCAGTTGATACAACCTCACCTGTCCCTCCACTAGGGGCCTTTGATACTGCTCTTACTGGTTGGGACGTGCCCACTGTTGTTTCTGCTATGGTGGCTGCTAGAGAGAGTGCCGATATTGTTGTTGGCTCATCCTCTTGGTCACAATCCTGGGAAAAGTTTAAAACAGGGTACAGCTTGCACGGGTTAATATTAGCATCAACAATCTTGGTTACATTATTCTTAACATTTATACAGTTACTAAGTGCATGTTTATCATTCACCAGTGTGCCATTCTCTGTAACCACCTTCTCTCCCGTTATGTATGGTGGTGGTGGCGCGGTGGCTATCAGTTTTCTGATAGGGTTAGATCCAGCCGCTTGAGCCAATCCTCTTTGTATTTCACCTTCCTGTTGCCATAACTGTAAATAATCATAATGTTTGATCCGTCTCTTTGCAGATTTAATGAGACATATCCTTCTCCTTAGATTCTGTAACACCTCGGGACTAAAACTGCCTACCCGTGGGAACTTTTCCCCATCATGCACAGTCATTCTTTCCCATTCATCGCACAAAACTTCTGTGTGTGAACCGTATTTCTCACACATTACATACCTTGCCGACCCGATTGGTCGGTTTACTAAGTCAACCCGAACCGAGGTTGATCGCCCCCTACCTGAACAACTGGCCCCCATCTTTGCAGATGTTGCTTTCACTACCTCTGACCTTCAAATCAGGGTCTTCAGCGAACCCTTACAAAAACCAAGATGTCCGGGGTAGGCCGGCGGCGGAAGTTTACCGAGTACTCCACTCACTCGCCCACGTCGACCAATACGCCCACACACTGCCCTAGCGCTGGCGTACTTGACCTAGGGCCCCTGCGACCTGAACCTCTATTTACTGGAACATGTGGGTGTGATCCGAAGAGCACTTAACCCTTTCCAGTAACTATTGGTTGTTGGATAGTTCCCAAGTGACCAGCGAACCTCCCTTAAAATAAAAAATTACACAAATCACGTTAGAATGTACAAATAGCATTTATGACCCCTCTAGCGTACGCAAATGGTACTGGGTCAAGTTTCTAACTAATGCACACAATTACGTGCGGTACAATCATTCTGCACATAAGCAACTAATCTTATGTGCGGAGCGACCAGTGGAATCGAAAATTGTGGCTGCGAATTCCTTCAGCCAGAGCTTAATGGCCTATATGGGTACCGCACCAACCCTTCCTGGTGTTGTGCTCCTTTACTCTTCATCTATAGCGAACTTCCTAGTCTGCTGTACCTAGACCTCCTGGTCTGTTTCTGGACCTCCTGGTCTGTGCTACAGTAGACCTCCTGGTCTGCTATACTCTAATGCTCTTTTTGTTTAACAAGGGATGCCTCCCAAGCCACCGTGCAGTCACTTACACGTATGTACCTCACGAGAACTCGATGATTTCCTGTGGTTCAACCCCAAAAATTAGAAACTTATAATAAGAATTTACTTACCGATAATTCTATTTCTCATAGTCCGTAGTGGATGCTGGGGACTCCGTAAGGACCATGGGGAATAGCGGCTCCGCAGGAGACTGGGCACATCTAAAGAAAGCTTTAGGACTATCTGGTGTGCACTGGCTCCTCCCCCTATGACCCTCCTCCAAGCCTCAGTTAGGATACTGTGCCCGGACGAGCGTACACAATAAGGAAGGATTTTGAATCCCGGGTAAGACTCATACCAGCCACACCAATCACACCGTATAACCTGTGATCTGAACCCAGTTAACAGCATGATAACAGAGGAGCCTCTGAAAGATGGCTCACAACAATAATAACCCAATTTTTGTAACAATAACTATGTACAAGTATTGCAGACAATCCGCACTTGGGATGGGCGCCCAGCATCCACTACGGACTATGAGAAATAGAATTATCGGTAAGTAAATTCTTATTTTCTCTAACGTCCTAAGTGGATGCTGGGAACTCCGTAAGGACCATGGGGATTATACCAAAGCTCCCAAACGGGTGGGAGAGTGCGGATGACTCTGCAGCACCAAATGAGAGAACTCCAGGTCCTCCTCAGCCAGGATATCAATTTTGTAGAATTTTACAAACGTATTTGCTCCTGACCAAGTAGCTGCTCGGCAAAGTTGTAAAGCCGAGACCCCTCGGGCAGCCGCCCAAGATGAGCCCACCTTCCTTGTGGAGTGGGCATTTACAGATTTTTGGCTGTGGCAGGCCTGCCACAAAATGTGCAAGCTGAATTGTACTACAAATCCAACGAGCAATAGTCTGCTTAGAAGCAGGAGCACCCAGCTTGTTGGGTGCATACAGGATAAACAGCGAGTCAGATTTCCTGACTCCAGCCCTCCTGGAAACATATATTTTCAGGGCCCTGACAACGTCTAGCAACCTGGAGTCCTCCAAATCCCTAGTAGCCGCAGGCACCACAAATAGGTTGGTTCAGGTGAAACGCTGAAAACACCTTAGGGAGAAACTGAGGACGAGTCCTCAATTCCGCCCTGTCCGAATGGAACATCAGATAAGGGCTTTTTCAGGATAAAGCCGCCAATTCTGACACGCGCCTGGCCCAGGCCAGGGCCAACAGCATGACCACTTTCCATGTGAGATATTTTAACTCCACAGATTTAAGTGGTTCAAACCAATGTGACTTTTGGAACCCAAAACTACATTGAGATCCCAAAGTGCCACTGGAGGCACAAAAGGAGGCTGTATATGCAGTACCCCTTTTACAAACGTCTGAACTTCAGGGACTGAAGCTAGTTCTTTTTGGAAGAAAATTGACAGGGCCGAAATTTGAACCTTAATGGACCCCAATTTCAGGCCCATAGACACTCCTGTTTGCAGGAAATGTAGGAATCGACCCAGTTGAATTTCCACCGTCGGGCCTTACTGGCCTCGCACCACGCAACATATTTTCGCCAATTGCGGTGATAATGTTTTTGCGGTTACATCCTTCCTGGCTTTGATCAGGATAGGGATGACTTCATCCGGAATGCCTTTTTTCCTTCAGGATCCGGCGTTCAACCGCCATGCCGTCAAACGCAGCCGCGGTAAGTCTTGGAACAAACAGGGTCCTTGCTGGAGCAGGTCCCTTCTTAGAGGTAGAGGCCACGGATCCTCCGTGAGCATCTCTTGAAGTTCCGGTTACCAAGTCCTTCTTGGCCAATCCGGAGCCACGAATATAGTGCTTACTCCTCTCCATCTTATCAATCTCAGTACCTTGGGTATGAGAGGCAGAGGAGGGAACACATACCCTGACTGGTACACCCACGGTGTTACCAGAGCGTCTACAGCTATTGCCTGAGGGTCCCTGGACCTGGCGCAATACCTGTCGAGTTTTTCCCAACGGTTTATAATCATGTGGAAGACTTCTGGGTGAAGTCCCCACTCTTCCGGGTGGAGGTCGTGCTGAGGAAGTCTGCTTCCCAGTTGTCCACTCCCGGAATGAATACTGCTGACAGTGCTATCACATGATTTTCCGCCCAGCGAAGAATCCTTGCAGCTTCTGCCATTGCCCTCCTGCTTCTTGTGCCACCCTGTCTGTTTACGTGGGTGACTGCCGTGATGTTGTCCGACTGGATCAACACCGGCTGACCTTGAAGCAGAGGTCTTGCTAAGCTTAGAGCATTGTAAATGTCCCTTAGCTTCAGGATATTTATGTGAAGTGATGTCTCCAGGCTTGACCATAAGTCCTGGATATTCCTTCCCTGTGTGACTGCTCCCCAGCCTCGCAGGCTGGCATCCGTGGTTACCAGGACCCAGTCCTGAATGCCGAATCTGCGGCCCTCTAGAAGATGAGCACTCTGCAACCACCACAGGAGGGACCCCTTGTCCTTGGTGACAGGGTTATCCGCTGATGCATCTGAAGATGCGACCCGGACCATTTGTCCAGCAGGTCCCACTGGAAAGTTCTTGCGTGGAATCTGCCGAATGGGATTGCTTCGTAGGAAGCCACCATTTTACCCAGAACCCTTGTGCATTGATGCACTGAGACTTGGCTCGGTTTTAGGAGGTTCCTGACTAGCTCGGATAACTCCCTGGCTTTCTCCTCCGGGAGAAACACCTTTTTCTGGACTGTGTCCAGGATCATCCCTAGGAACAGAAGACAAGTCGTCGGAACCAGCTGCGATTTTGGAATATTGAGAATCCAACCGTGCTGCAGCAACACTACCTGAGATAGTGCTACACCGACCTCCAACTGTTCCCTGGATCTTACCCTTATCAGGGAATTGTCCAAGTAAGGGATAACTAAAATTCCCTTCCTTTGAAGGAATATCATCATTTCGGCCATTACCTTGGTAAAGACCCGGGGTGCCGTGGACCATCCATACGGCAGCGTCTGAACTGATAGTGACAGTTCTGTACCATAAACCTGAGGTACCCTTGGTGAGAAGGGTAAATTTTGACATGAAGGTAAGCATCCTTGATGTCCCGATACATCATATAGTCCCCTTCTTCCAGGTTCGCAATCACTGCTCTGAGTGACTCAATCTTGAATTTGAACCTCTGTATGTAAGTGTTCAAAGATTTTAGATTTAGAATCGGTCTCACCGAGCCGTCCGGCTTCGGTACCACAACAGTGTGGAATAATACCCCGTTCCCTGTTGCAGGAGGGGTATCTTGATTATCACCTGCTGGGAATACAGCTTGTGAATGGCTTCCAAAACTGTCTCCCTGTCAGAAGGAGACATCGGTAAAGCCGACTTTAGGAAACGGCGAGGGGGAGACGTTTCGAATTCTAATTTGTACCCCTGAGATATCACCTGAAGGATCCAGGGGTCTACTTGCGAGTGAGCCCACTGCGCGCTGAAATTCATTGAGACGGGCCCCCCACCGTGCCTGATTCTGCTTGTAAAGCCCCAGCGTATACTGAGGGCTTGGCAGAGGCGGGAGAGGGTTTCTGTTCCTGGGAACTGGCTGATTTCTGCAGCCTTTTTCCTCTCCCTCTGTCACGGGGCAGAAATGAGTAACCTTTTGCCCGCTTATCCACGAAAAGACTGCGCCTGATAATACGGCGTCTTCTCATGTTGAGAGGCGACCTGGGGTACAAACGTGGATTTCCCAGCTGTTGCCGTGGCCACCAGGTCTGAAAGACCGACCCCAAATAACTCCTCCCCTTAATAAGGCAATACTTCCAAATGCCGTTTGGAATACGCATCACCTGACCACTGACGTGTCCATAACCCTCTACTGGTAGAAATGGACAACGCACTTAGACTTGATGCCAGTCGGCAAATATTCCGCTGTGCATCACGCATATATAGAAATGCATCTTTCAAATGCTCTATAGGCAAAAATATACTGTCCCTATCTAGGGTATCAATATTTTCAGTCAGGGAATCCGACCACGCCAACCCAGCACTGCACATCCAGGCTGAGGCGATTGCTGGTCGCAGTATAACACCAGTATGTGTGTAAATACATTTTAGGATACCCTCCTGCTTTCTATCAGCAGGATCCTTAAGGGCGGCCATCTCAGGAGAGGATAGAGCCCTTACAAGCGTGTGAGCGCTTTATCCACCCTAGGGGGTGTTTCCCAACGCACCCTAACCTCTGGCGGGAAAGGATATAATGCCAATAACATTTTAGAAATTATCAGTTGTTATCGGGGGAAACCCACGCATCATCACACACCTTATTTAATTTCTCAGATTCAGGAAAACTACAGGTAGTTTTTCCTCACCGAACATAATACCCTGTTAGGTTCCTGGTGCTCAGAACAAGGGAGATGTTCATGAAGTGAGTCCAGAGCACCAGGACGTAATGCTGGGAAAGGGGAATGGAAAGGGAATAGCCCCTGGCGCCCTAACTCTGTTGTCTCACCCGTGCTATCGGAAATCCCTTGCGAGACTATGGTTTCTTGAGCCCTTGGCAGCCACGTTTGAAGGGCGGATTATGTCTGCCCAACTCCGGTGCCCCCCGGTCTTAATGAGAGACAAAGGGAAATCCGAGGCAGAATGATAACAAGAGGACCTCTAACTAAGCAAACAGGCCAGGGGCTACAAGCTAACTGAAAACCTAAAGTATGTGCGGAGAAACCGCCAAAGGAAAAGAACAACAAAGGAAATGCTGATCACACGCCGACACAATACCTTTGTGTACCGGCGGTGACAGCACAAGCAGAACCCTCTGCAAAACACCAGGGACAGAAACAATAATGGAATACAGCGGCCTAGGCCAACGGACGCGGGAGAGCCGCTACTCACGGAACCGGTACGAATACTGGCAAACGGACAGGAACTTCTAATGCTGCCGACACTGACTCTCAGAACTGGAGGACAGGCAGAATCCCAAACGACAGACCGGTGGACACCAGGAAGCCAGAAGACTTGACCAGGGACAGGCAAAGCCACTGGAACTCAGGGCAGGAACGCCTCACAGCAGGACACGGGATCAGACACAGGAATCGACACAGGGACTGACACAGGAATCAACACAGGGACTGACAGGAACCAGTTCAAACTTCAAGCGGACTGCAAACCAAGGAATATCACCAGCATCTGTGAATTGCAAACAGCCAGCATATAACAGAGAGGCCTAATTAATAATCCCATGCAGCTGCCCTGTGCATGACTCTAAACTGACAAGATGCAATTAGCAGCCAGGTGAGGCTGAACACATGGGAACAAGCTGCAATTACACAGACTCACCAGCGGCAGCAGACAAGAGTATTCTAAAACAGAGCAACGGGAAATCCTGGCATGCAAGACAACTTTATAAACATAAAATAGGAATGAACCACTACCTGTGGTTCATAACAGTATCCCCTCCTTAAGGGTGAGCTCCGAGCACCCCATGACACCCACGGGGAACATAAACAGAAGTATAACATGAAATACAGAACAAAACTGCAAAACAGGAATGAGCCACAGCCGTGGCTCATAACATTACCCCCCCCCCCTTGAGGAGGGGTCAAAAGACCCCAAAATTCAGACTATCCAGAACAAGGGATACAAAAAAAAAAAAAAACCTGACACACTGGTCTAACAGACAAGAAAACAAAAAACAAGCTGTAGCAACAACTTGTAACAGTGCCCTCCCATTGATGGTGGCCACTGGACACAAGACAAGGAAAAAAAAAATCTCTCTTTTTTTTTATCAAGGCAAGAGTCAAAAATTATTTTTTTCTTCTTCTTCTTTTTACAAAGCTCTTTAGGTCTGACCAAGGTAATTCCCCAAACATTGTCTGAACTGATGGTACCACCCAGCAAGGCTGCGTTCAAATCAGAGACAGGTCTCTTACCCTTGGGAGCTGAACTTTCTGGTAAAGTACTATTATTAGAAGAAGTCAAAAAAGCACATCCTGCAGTCAAAACAACGGGCTGGGACTCTTGTGCCGAGTTTACAGTATTTGGTGGACTCTCAGCAGACAAGACGGGTGACTTAGAGGAACCTGAACCAATTTCTTTGGAACCGTATCTTTTAACAATTGCATCACAGAATGCTAGGGGATCCTGAAGAATGGGATCTTCAGCTTTCATTAGACTGGTCGCCCACTCAGAAGGCTCTCCTCTAAAAGAATAAATCAGATAGAGCCCAAGGTTTTCTGAAGTGATGCCCAGAAATGGTCTAGACAACATAATAGTGTAATAGTGTTTGAAAAGCGCCAGAAATTGGGCGAAGTCCCCATCAAAGGTTATGGATGTTGAGATATCAGAGTCAGGATCTGTTTCCTTCTCATCTGACTGACTGGAGTGCTTTGCTAGGACCTGGTCACTATTGACCTTACTCGAGGCTGAGACTCTCTGAACCCCACCCGGGGCTGAGACTTTCTGAACCCCACCCGGGGCAGTGACTTTCTGAACCCCACCCAGGGCAGTGACTTTCTGAACCCCACCCGGGGCAGTGACTTTCTGAACCCCACCCGGGGCAGTGACTTTCTGAACCCCACCCGGGGCAGTGACTTTCTGAACCCCGCTGGGGCAGTGGCCTCCGGGAACCCCGCTGGGGCAGTGGCCTCCGGGAACCCCGCTGGGGCAGTGGCCTCCGGGAACCCCGCTGGGGCAGTGGCCTCCGGGAACCCCGCTGGGGCAGTGGCCTCCAAGAACCCCGCTGGGGCCAGCACCTCGGATTCTTTTACTGGGACCGGGCCGTTGGCCTCCCTGACTGGGATCGGGCCATCGGCCTCCCTCTCTGAGTCGATAATTATCGAAAGTTCTCCCGGGACTATGACTTCCGGGACTTTTGCTGAAGCAATAACGTTCAGATCCTCCACTAATGCTATGCTTCTTAAGTTCTTTCCTGGGGAAGCGACTTCTAGACCCTTCTTTGGGGCTGCGTCTCTCGAGACCCCACTTGGGGATATTACTTCAAAGATCCCTTCTGGGGTTTTGCTTCTCGAGTTCCCCTCAAGAACTATGGTTTTAGAGACCCTTTCTAGGGTTGCGCTTTTCAAGTCCCTACTTGGGGTAACAGCTTCTGAGACCCCTTCCGGTATGGACACCTGAACTATAATATTTGATGTCCCTCTATAAGCTAGGGCATCGGGTACCGCTCCAGCACTCTGGGCATCGGGTACCGCTCCAGCACTCTGGGCATCGGGTACCGCTCCAGCACTCTGGGCATCGGGTACCGCTCCAGCACTCTGGGCATCGGGTACCGCTCCAGCACTCTGGGCATCGGGTACCGCTCCAGCACTCTGGGCATCGGGTACCGCTCCAGCACTCTGGGCATCGGGTACCGCTCCAGCACTCTGGGCATCCACTCCAGGAACCTGGGCATCGGGCACCACTCCAGGAACCTGGGCATCGGGCACCACTCCAGGGACTTGCAACTCCGCTTCCACAGGAACCTCAAGAGAGGAGAGAAACATTCTCTTTTGATTCCTGAATCTATAATGGGGCTCCCTTGCCCAAGGACCCCAATTATAGGACAGAGAGCTTTTTTGTGTGGGTTGTGTGACAAGTACCTCTGCCACAGTAGAGACAGGAGTAGGTCTTGTATCATGACTCAACTTGGCCAGAGGGCAAGACTCGTCACCACACTTTGGCTTGCGCAACTCACAGGTCTGCAGATAATGGCCTAAACCCCCACAATATAGGCATAAGTTTAAGTTTCTGCGACGCAGACGCTCCTCTTCTGAGAGCCTGGGCCGCAGAAAACTTTTAAACCTTTTCTCTTCAATTAAACCAGAGGATTCTCTTGTCACCATACTGTGAACAAGAGTCTCTTTAGAGATAGATGTACTCTCAACGACTTCTGGCAAAATGAGCAAGATTTTAGTCAGAAGGTTTTGCAGTTGCTTTAGGGATTGCTGCAAAACTTCTAGTCGCTCTGGTCTCAAAGCACTGAATACAGAGTTCAGGGCTGCGAGAGATGCCTGCAGGGTTTGCATAGTAGACATAGGAGGATTTAAAACTAGACAAGACAAGACAAGGCAAGACAAGGCAAGACAAGGCAAGACTAAATTTTGCTAAACAAAACAAGACTTTTTATTTATTTTTTTATTTTTATTTTTTATTTTATTTTTATTTATTTTTATTATTTAAACACCGGACTGGATTCTAAACACCGGACTGGATTCTAAACACCGGACTGGATTCTAAACACCGGACTGGATTCTAAACACCGGACTGGATTCTGCACACTGAATTCTAGACAGGACTGGATTCTAGACTAGACACTGGACTGGGCCAAAAAAGAAAAAAAAGTTTTATTTCTTTTTTGTGGTAAGGCTGGTGATAATGTTAGGTTCCTGGTGCTCAGAACAAGGGAGATGTTCATGAAGTGAGTCCAGAGCACCAGGACGTAACGCTGGGAAAGGGGAATGGAAAGGGAATAGCCCCTGGCGCCCTAACTCTGTTGTCTCACCCGTGCTATCGGAAATCCCTTGTGAGACTATGGTTTCTTGAGCCCTTGGCAGCCATGTTTGAAGGGCGGATTATGTCTGCCCAACTCCGGTGCCCCCCGGTCTTAATGAGAGACAAAGGGAAATCCGAGGCAGAATGATAACAAGAGGACCTCTAACTAAGCAAACAGGCCAGGGGCTACAAGCTAACTAAAAACCTAAAGTATGTGCGGAGAAACCGCCAAAGGAAAAGAACAACAAAGGAAATGCTGATCACACGCCGACACAATACCTTTGTGTACCGGCGGTGACAGCACAAGCAGAACCCTCTGCAAAACACCAGGGACAGAAACAATAATGGAATACAGCGGCCTAGGCCAACAGACGCGGGAGAGCCGCTACTCACGGAACCGGTACGAATACTGGCAAACGGACAGGAACTTCTAATGCTGCCGACACTGACTCTCAGAACTGGAGGACAGGCAGAATCCCAAACGACAGACCGGTGGACACCAGGAAGCCAGAAGACTTGACCAGGGACAGGCAAAGCCACTGGAACTCAGGGCAGGAACGCCTCACAGCAGGACACGGGATCAGACACAGGAATCGACACAGGGACTGACACAGGAATCAACACAGGGACTGACAGGAACCAGCTCAAACTTCAAGCAGACTGCAAACCAAGGAATATCACCAGCATCTGTGAATTGCAAACAGCCAGCATATAACAGAGAGGCCTAATTAATAATCCCATGCAGCTGCCCTGTGCATGACTCTAAACTGACAAGATGCAATTAGCAGCCAGGTGAGGCTGAACACATGGGAACAAGCTGCAATTACACAGACTCACCAGCGGCAGCAGACAAGAGTATTCTAAAACAGAGCAACGGGAAATCCTGGCATGCAAGACAACTTTATAAACATAAAATAGGAATGAACCACTACCTGTGGTTCATACAGTATCCCCTCCTTAAGGGTGAGCTCCGAGCACCCCATGACACCCACGGGGAACATAAACAGAAGTATAACATGAAATACAGAACAAAACTGCAAAACAGGAATGAGCCACAGCCGTGGCTCATAACATACCCCTTTTTGGTGGTACTCGTATTATCAGAAATGTGTAAAACATTTTTCATTGCCTCAATCATGTCACGTGTGGCCCTACTGGAAGTCACATTTGTCTCTTCACCGTCGACACTGGAGTCAGTATCCGTGTCGGCGTCTATATCTGCCATCTGAGGTAACGGGCGCTTTAGAGCCCCTGACGGCCTATGAGACGTCTGGACAGGCACAAGCTGAGTAGCCGGCTGTCTCATGTCAACCACTGTCTTTTATACAGAGCTGACACTGTCACGTAATTTCTTCCAACAGTTCATCCACTCAGGTGTCGACCCCCTAGGGGGTGACATCACTATTACAGGCAATCTGCTCCGTCTCCACATCATTTTTCTCCTCATACATGTCGACACAAAAGTACCGACATACAGCACACACACAGGGAATGCTCTGATAGAGGACAGGACCCCACTAGCCCTTTGGGGAGACAGAGGGAGAGTTTGCCAGCACACACCAGAGCGCTATATATATACAGGGATAACTTTATATAAGTGTTTTTCCCCTTATAGCTGCTGTATAGTTAATACTGCGCCTAATTTGTGCCCCCCTCTCTTTTTTAACCCTTTCTGTAGTGTAGTGACTGCAGGGGAGAGCCAGGGAGCTTCCCTCCAACGGAGCTGTGAGGGAAAATGGCGCCAGTGTGCTGAGGAGATAGGCTCCGCCCCCTTATCGGCGGCCTTATCTCCCGTTTTTTTATGTATTTTGGCAGGGGTTAAATGCATCCATATAGCCCAAAAGCTATATGTGATGCATTTTTTTTTTTGCCATCCAAGGTGTTTATTATTGCGTCTCAGGGCGCCCCCCCCAGCGCCCTGCACCCTCAGTGACCGGAGTGTGAAGTGTGCTGAGAGCAATGGCGCACAGCTGCAGTGCTGTGCGCTACCTTGTTGAAGACAGGACGTCTTCTGCCGCCGATTTTCCGGACCTCTTCTGCCTTCTGGCTCTGTAAGGGGGCCGGCGGCGCGGCTCTGGGACCCATCCAAGCTGGGCCTGTGATCGTCCCTCTGGAGCTAATGTCCAGTAGCCTAAGAAGCCCAATCCACTCTGCACGCAGGTGAGTTCGCTTCTTCTCCCCTTAGTCCCTCGATGCAGTGAGCCTGTTGCCAGCAGGTCTCACTGAAAATAAAAAACCTAAACTAAAACTTTCACTAAGAAGCTCAGGAGAGCCCCTAGTGTGCACCCTTCTCGTTCGGGCACAGAGATCTAACTGAGGCTTGGAGGAGGGTCATAGGGGGAGGAGCCAGTGCACACCAGATAGTCCTAAAGCTTTCTTTAGATGTGCCCAGTCTCCTGCGGAGCCGCTATTCCCCATGGTCCTTACGGAGTCCCCAGCATCCACTTAGGACGTTAGAGAAATATATATATATATACACACTCTTTCACCTCATATACTCTTTACTTTAGTTTCTGCGCAGAAATCCCTTTCATTCAGTATCGCAGGCTAATCCCGAGGAGTTGCAGCTAGAGAAGGATCTATTAGCTTAAAATTTTGGACACTGAGATTGGTTTGCGCTATTATCGCGTTTGCCTCCTTATCGCCTAACTAAAACAATATTATCGTGTTATTTGTATTATGTGGGCGTACCCAGACGCTCCGTTGCGTAATATACGCTCCGTGTGTCGGCCCTTGCGTCGCGTACGCTAGTCCCGTCCTTTGTTAGAGACACGTGTACGCAAGCCAGGTATATCCACAGAAATACAATTAACACGTTTATATCAATGTAGATGATCTTTAACTGTAATCATCTACCGAACACCACACCGAACTTCCTTGTATCTTAGGCAACCCGTGCGCGTGTTTTACAAATTACTCCTTAACGTATTAATATTACTTTTAACTACCAATAGCAACAAATCTTTCTCAGCACGTTATCAATTGTGAAATGGCAAACAGGAAAGTGATATGTGAAAATACACAAATGAAAAGAAATACAGGTGTGTGCGTGCGTGCGTGTGTACGCAAAACAGAAATAAACAGTTTTAAAAGACAATAGCGTATTGTTCTTACCTCCGGTTCCGGATTCCACCAGCACTCCTTCAACATAGCGAAACAGCACCTCTGTATCCCGATACGAAGGGATACTGCCTTCCCGCCCTTGCTGACAGATAAAGTCTGTGTTCGCTAGTGCGGATATGTGGAGGACGGACGAGCCGCCAATTGATAAAGCTAACTATTTATCTTATAACATTCACTATAAATGGGTAAGAGACTCAGTACGCAATTGGCGTGTGGGGTACCGTAAGGGTACGCACTTAGCGTAGCATACGCTCGGCCGTGATCGAGACGCACATGCGACACGCTCGCTCACAACTCGCTACGCTACTAGCGTAGCGTACGCTCGTGACCACAAGGAGAACACGAGCGGTGCAGACGCTCACGGGATGACACTCAGTAAACCTTGTATGCAACACAGTGAAAGACTGAGATTGTACTGTAAACCTTGGTTTTGTAATGTGAGCACAATGCAATGCTAATTAACCTCTATTGTATGAAAGCCTCTTGAGCGATCAAGACACTCTGAATACTCTCAGCAATGTAATAAACGCACAATACCTTGCTAAGGTTCCAACACCTTTACTAACAATATCTAGCTATGTAAAAGTTAAAACAGTTAACAGTTCATACACTACAGGCTAACATCAATATCTAAGCAGGCTAACTACACATACATATACAATATCGTCACAATCTTATACAATAACAGAGAGAGAGAATATGGCAAATACAAACAGAGATTTAGAATGGTTACAGAGAATAACTTACACACACTGGGAACGATCGCTGCGCAGCTTCTGGTACCAGCTCCAAGTTAGTCAAGATGAAAACCGTTTGTGGAGAGTGAGAGAGCTGCCCAGGCTGGCTGATCTTATATACACTGCGTACAGTACACTACAAAGGGACCTATAATCTCATTGTTCATTGGACACAGGAATGTCTCCTCGCATCATAACAAAAGGTCATAGGTTAGTTTGAACAGGTGGGCTGTGACTATATCAAACTGCTCAGGTGGGAGGGTATCTGAAGATTCCCGCCGCATGGGTAATGAATCGCAAATATAGTAAATGTCCAGAAAATACTAATGGCCATAACTATACGCAGGAGCGATTAATCTTTACCTAACCAGCACCGGATTGTTTCTAATAAAATGTTCTTTAGTTAGGTACCAGACACAGCTGCTCAAACCCTGTCTGAGCCTTCGTACCATGCAAAGAGGAATTCCTCTGTCCAGCGACCCTTTACATTAAACAAACTTACAATCATTATTAAGGGGAACATTATCTATAAAACATACTATTTGGTTTTATTATTTAACGATTGAGTCGCCCGCTAGACGCACACAAACTCTACCGTAAATGCACATACCACGCGCCAATGCGCACGGCCGTAGAAGCTCCATTACGCAGCTGCGAGTATCCGCACGCACGGGAGAGAATGTGCACGTGCAGCGGGCAAGCGCATGAGGTGAATATATGGCAACGTGCAGCATGATATTTTTCCGACTTTGACAATGGCTATAAGGTGAGTTACCCACTGGTGTCAGCGATCTTGCTTAGCATCCACGTCCTTAATGGCAAGTGTGTATGAGATGTATACTTTTTACACTGCAGACATTCCCAACCACAAGTGAAAATGGGTGTGGGGTATCCAATGGGTTCTATACCCAACTTATAAAACATGTGAGAATTGGGCAGCACGGATGGTGTTAGGGTTAGCATCACTGCCTCACAGCACTGAAGTCATGGGTTTGATTCCTATTATGACCCTAACTATGTGATGTTTGTATATTCTTCCCGTGCTTGCGTTGGTTTCCTCCATGTACTCCGGTTTCATCCCACAATTAGTGCCAGATTAAGGTCCACATTTGCCTGGAGCTGAAATCTATGAAGGGCCTATTGTTGCTGTGTAGTGGGTGTGATTAGTGTCACAGATAATTTCTCCCTGTGTGGGCAGGGGGTTGTGGTGGCATACTACTTTAAATCACTGCACTTCCTTCCCACACTACATCACTTCACTATACCACTACTACACTACTTCTCCTCACGGGATGCGGTTATGTTTCCGGCGCTTAAAATCCCGGCAGTCAGCATGTCGATGGCGGGATCCCGAACGAAAAAAAATGCTTTCAGACGGAATGCTGACCTACGGGGGTCTATGTCCACGGCACCCATAGAGCAGGAACAGAACCTGTAGCGAGCGCAGTAAGCCACTGAGCCCGCAAGGGGCTTTATTGCTCTCGCCCCCCTTCCCGCCAGCATTCTGTGCCAGTGTCGGTATGCTGACCGCCGGGATCCCGGTAGCTGGCAAAACATACCCAACCCCTCCACACTATGGATCATATTTATCACAATCCACATCTGAGATGCAGATGTAATACATTTCACCAAAATCGCTTTGCGATAATTGAATACATCGCAGGGATGTATTAATTATTGCAAACAGGAACAGAGCTTGCGAGAAAGCTCTGTCCCTGCGAATCCTGTTACCACAATTCTCAGTGTATGTTTCATAATTAACTGGTGTTAGAGAAGCAGAAAATCGTGAAAGTTTGAAATTACTCACTAAAGAGGGGAGATGTATCACGCCTTTGAGAGATTAAGTGGAAATAATCAAGTTCTTGCTATCACAGACAGGGATGGACTGGGGTCCGAATTCGGCCATGGCATGCACGTAAATGTGCGTGCTGATGCCAGGGGCGCGCTGGCAGTAAAGTCGGGAGTGTGCTGCGTGCAGCCTTATCGTCTCTCTGCCTGACAGGACCGGTCCACAAGCCCATCGGCCCAGATGGGCAGTCCGGCCCTGATCACAGACTATAAAATGTCAGAAGTTGATTGGTTACTATGGAAAGTGCTGCACTTTCTCTCAAAGATTTGATACATCTCCCCCTATAAAACCCTGTGTGATGAATTTTAATTGGAGAAAGTTAAAACAAGTGTTAAAGTGGAGACGGATTTAATAGCCAATTAGATTCCTAATTGCCATGGCACAGGCTGTGTTTGAGAAATGTCAGCTAGGAGCTGGTTGGCTGGTCATTTATCACTCTTTATCAGTCTTCACTTCATGTCTTGTTAAAGCGTAATACATTCAGGCCAATGTGTATAAGGCAGCCTCAGCAGTAGTGAGTCAGCAGCTCTGTGCAGTGTATGTGATGTATTCTATTTCCAGGGAGGACCGCCCCTCCTCCTACACCCTTATCTCAGCTGACTGATGTAAGTCCACTTAACAGCTCAACCCGCCCATTACCAGCCAATTGTGCGTGCAGGTGGATTCCAGGATAGGCTCAGCAAAACTAAATAGCCATAGAGAGGATTATGTAAAACTCTAACTGCAAACACACCCACCCTAGGGCAATTACTTGATTTTCATAAGTAAATATATTGCTCTTGGCGCTCAGTATGCAAAATATTCTGATTGTCACAAAGCAAATAAGCTCTGGGCAGAAATGTTTATTTGCATCTGGAAACCCTGCACTTGCCAGACTATGATAGAAATGAAGAGATAGAAACTATCCATGGTCTCTGACTGTATATTCCCTACCACACAAAGATCACCCAACTGCATACCTTGCAACATTCCCTCTTTGCTAATCTGGGCACTACCCATGAAAGGCCATCGTCACATCATGGGGCAGATGTATTAACCTGGAGAAGGCATAAGGAAGTGATAAACCAGTGATAAAGCAGTGATAAGTGCAAGGTGATAATGCACCATCCAATCAGCTCCTAACTGTTAATTTACATATGGGAGCTGATTGGCGGGTGCGTTTATCACCTTGCATTTATCACTGGTCTATCACTTCATTATGCCTTCTCCAGGTTAATACATCTGCCCCCATGTTTGATGTGTCCTTGTATCCACTGGACAGAATCAGGACTGTGCAGTCTAAATCAGGACAATTGGAGATATTCCAATCGTGCACAGCACACCAACATTAACAGGAAAGTCTCACTTCAGCAGGTTGGTTTATCCCCCACGCCTGGTCTCTCCATGTCCTGAGATCATTTAGGAAATGCAAACAGAAGAAGTGGTAGATACAGATGGTCTGGGGCCCCAGGCTATTTCATATACCATGAACAACACCCCAGCCCCTTTCCCCAATACACATACACCAACCCAATATTATGTTGTTGTTGTTATTATTATTATTATAATACAAGGTGTCTGCAGTGCCATAAAATGAAAACAAAATGACATACATATTGCAAACATACAAAGGATAACTAAAATCCAGATAGGTCGACAACAGTTGAGGTGTAAGGATACTGAGACTCACTGACGCCTGAAGCAAATAGTAATAGGTCATACAATGGCTTGTAGTAGACTTGTCTACCCTACTGGAACGACTGGGAGGTTCCAGAAAAACAGGAGGCACTCCAGGCTGCCTGTAAGAGTGGGCAAGTCTCTCAGTGACAGTCCCAGTTGCAGATTTTCCACAAGGCAACTTAGGCACCCGCCTAGGGCCTGGCAGGTCCCAAGGGGCCCATGGATGGGCCCCATAAAATCCATCTCATCAAGTGGGAGGATCTACTCTGCCGCCCACTACCTGCCTCTAGGACATCCTTGCTTACCGAAAGTCCCAGCAGCAGTCTGGTCGTGGATATTAGCTCTGCCTGGTCACTCGTGACGTGAGCTCCCCACCCCTCCTGTACTGCTGCCACTGCCTGGGTACCCAGCTTTCGGCTAGGGAGAAACGCTCAGGTCAGTCTCCTCATTGTGTCAGCTGCTCTGCCCGGGTCCGTCACTCTGATGGATCTCCGTCACTCTACCCTTCCCGGACTCCCGCAGTGCAGCTCCTTCTTTGCAGCTGATGGAACATTTTATGTTAAATCGTAGTTGTGCCCCCACTTCTCAATGCCAGTAATTGCGTGGGGATTGGTGGAGCACTGGATGTTAAATGATGCCTTCCCTTATCACACATTGAGGCTCTTTAGGGTGCGGTCGCAAAGGGGCTATTGTACACACATCGGTCAATGTTTTCATATTGCGCATGCATCTGAGCCACATGCACAGCGAGTGAATTGCAATTGTAGTCGCACCAAGAAATTAGTCACAAAGTGAGTGACAGGAAGACAGCAATTGGGAGTGGTAATTGGGAGTGGTTGGGCAAATCTAGGTGTGTCATGGCCATTCAGATGCCATTTTCTGGGCATGCATAAATTAGCAGTTGCGATCTTACTTACTATTGACCCGATTTGCGACAATGGTACGGATGTATCAGCAATTATGCGCTGGTGGATGGAAATTATGCAATAGCAGTGGGCGTCTCTATGCTCAGGTTAGTTTCTGCCCATATTGGCATATAATTGTAATTGCGTACGGCAAAAGATAGCAACAGCAGCAACAAGAACACCTGCACCTGGATGAGCCTCAATATGCCTTAAATCCTCCCTTCCCTTGTAACACATGCCTCTCCTCTCCCTTTGCCATATGCTTTCATCCTCCTACCACTTGTCACATATAAACCTGATCCCTCTTTTGTCACATATAATATATGGGTGTAGTATGGTATGCCGGCGGTCAGGCTCCCGGCGACCAGCATACCGACAGCTGGGCGAGCGCAAATGAGCCCCATGCGGACTCGCTGCGCTCGCCACGCTATGTATTCTTCCTCCAGGGGGGTTGTGGACCCCCAAGAGGGAGAAGAACTGTCGGTATGCCAGCGGTCGGGATTCCGGCGACGGTATGCTGGTCGCCGGGAGCCCGACTGCCGGCAAGGTGAAGACCACCCATAATATATTATAGGAGAGAGAATGTTGGTCATTTGTGTCAAGGGGAGAATATCAGGGTATCATATTCAACAAAGTGACCGACAATTGTTTTTTTCTAAAAAAAAAAGAAGCTCAGAAATTGTTGGGGGTATTTCTTTAACATGTATTTAAAGTTATTTAAAACAATTTTATTTAAAAAAAGAAATAAAGAAAAAAGATTTATTTTAAAATATTTGTAAAAAAAATCTTCATTTTCAAACATAAGAACATTGGATTGTCACCATCAGAAAATCGGGAACATTGTGACCATCGCAACTTTGATTTTACCAGTGACTGGTCATCTGAGCAGCCACCAGGTACACACTAGGGGGCTAAGAGAGGGGTCATTTACATTTCCCCAGTGGCTGCTAATGTCCAGGTGGGGGGGTCCTGCTGTGCTGACTGACCAACAGTGGTCGGCAGCACTGCAGACACAGTGGAAGCAGAGGGACTGGGAGTTCCCTCTGACAGCAGAGGCTGCGGGAAGATTCTCTTCCTGTAGCCACCCACTCTGTGTATATGATTGGTCACATAGTTTGTGACCAGATCAGATAATGCATTGCCTGGTGTGGTCGCAAACAATGCGACTATGCCAGGCAAGTGGTTAAGAGTGTAGGGGGCCCATGTGCAGTCTACGTCTAAGCTCCCTCCTCTCTAGCTGGCAGCACAGTAGGCTCTGAGCACTAGGGTCATTAGGAGACCATAGCGCTGTGCCAAAGTCTAGTGCACATGTGCAGATCTCCGTGGAAATGTTGCGGCAGCCATTTTCATGGTTATTTTCCTACTGCACATGCACAAAGCACTGGGAAAATGGCCGCCAGGCCATTTTTCCATCGATTGGTGTAGTGCTGCTGCTGACACGGTACTCCAGAGGTGTACAGTAAGTATACAAGAAATGGGCGCAGAGTATGCAGTGTGGGCCCCCTGGACCCAGAGGCTGGTGTGCACCACACACCTTGCACCCATTATAGATATGTCACTGCTGCACTGAATGGCATGCGGCTCCTGGATGACGCCAGCATGTTCTTTGCTGCCTGCCATGTTGTAAAGATGGGTGCATGCATTCCTGCCCTATAAACCCTCGATCACATGACTGCAAATGCTGACAGGCCTGCCTCTCCATTCCCTATGCAGGCTATTTAAAGCTGATTAGTTCACTAGAAGATGACAGATTTTGGGAGTCAGACAGCATATCTGTTTGGACCATGTTTGGCTCCCTGGAATTCCCTGTGCTTAGAATCTATGTTGTAGTTTCTTGTGCCTGGTATATAATCATCTATGTCTCCAGTACTCCTATGCCTAGTTCCTGTCTACCAGTGCCTCATTACAATCCATTTCTACTGGTGCCTTATGTCTAATTACAATTGGTCATACTAGTCTCTGATATACCTGATCATTGTGCTCCACTATAATTAGTCAGAACAGTATCTGCAACATCGGTGCCTCATGGCTCGCCATCATTGGTTATACCAATCTGCATTACTTATGAAGTCATACTTGCCGGCTACTTCTGGTACCCACTTAGAGGAGAGGCTGCAAACTGCGTAGTGTCAGCAGCAAACCCCATATCGTCTTGTGAGGGTCCCTAGTGAATATCGGCACTAAGTTAGACTCCGTACCGTCAAAATAAGTAGGGTCAAATCTGGACTGATCATATTGGATCCCTTACATTCCCGTGCACTTGTGAGGCTGTACCAGTGTAAGTAATAATGGTCAGAGTAGGGTAAGCTGTGATTTGAAGGCTGCCAGGGGGTATTTTTGGGGTGCCCAAAGTAATGAGTGCCTGTTGAAGTAATTCATTTGTTGCTCCGATTGGGCGCCTATTACTTTTGACGTACCCAAAAACACCAGTTTTAGCCGCTTAAAGCGGTTAAATCCAACTAAAGTACTTGCGACAATGGGTTGCCCAAACGGTACACTTTTCGTACATTTCTGCTCGCCACCTCAGAAATGTCGGCACTCACGCCCAAACAGCAGAATAATATAAATAGCTGTTGGCAGGCGCACAAACAACAATTGAAATGTCCCCATAAAGTCTGAAGTGGCATGGTAGGGAATTCCATAAGAGGGCAATGGCACAAAAGATCTTTTAGACAGGTGTGAATGATGGTAGATAAGAAACAGGTCAGCTGAGGGAGAGTAGTTTGAGATGAGATGTATGAAGAAGCATTGTTGAGTGTTTGGTTGCTGAGGGTGAGTAACTTAAATTGGATACTGAAGTTCATGGCGGGCAGGGTAGGAATTTGCAAAGTGGTGTAGCTAATGTGGAGCAATTAGAGAGGAAGATCACTCACTCTGTAACATTTAATACAGACTGAAGCAGGTGAAGAAAAGTGAAATTGACAAAGTCAAATGTCAAAAGAAGACTTGACCTGGGAAAACAAGAATTGTGGTGTTGCTGATAGAGATTTGAGGGGAGGTGATGACTCTGGGAGGGAGAAAGAAAGATGATAAGTTTTGTTCTGGACTAGCTTTAGGTAGCGTTGGGAAATCCATGTTGGTTACACAAGGCAGAACAGAAGAGGCAGAGTTGGTATTGGAGGTCAAATTAGATATGTAGTTCACCAAGAGATGAGTTGTAAAGTAATAAAAGTAGAGGAAAGAACTGTGTCACAAAGATCAATGGAGTGAAAGACGTACAGAAGAAGGTTATCAGCAGAGGAAAGCAGCACAAAAGGCCCAGGAAGGCTTGTATGAAAAAGTTGCTTTGATGTTGCTATTAGTATATAATTAATAGGTTTTGTGAGACTGAGTAGTCTCAGTATATTGTTGGGGACAAGTTAAGGATTACGTGCTTGAACGATATCCGGTCTTAAGGTCGAAAGCGTTTAGGTTGGCACTCATTAGGTCGACCCCTATTGGTCGACATGCATAAGCTCGACATGGTCATTAGGTCGACTTGATCACTAGGTCGACGCATTAAAAGGTCGACATGAGTTTTTCAAATTTTTCCCCCATTATTTGAACTTTTTCAGATTATTATTATTATTATCTTTTATTTAGGATTCCGCAGCACCCAATTACAGAGTACATATGCACATAATCAAAACAGGAAAACAGTGACTTACAGTTAAAGACAATATCGGACAAGTACAGGGTAACTAAGCATAACTACATCAGTAGACGACACTCAGATAAATATCAAGGTGGCCAAGAACTGCAGGATTTGGGCAGTTGAGGATTATTAAAGTAAGAAAAGGATAATCACATGAGGGAAGAGGGCCCTACTCGTGAGAGCTTACATTCTAAAATGGAGGGGCAGACAGACAGGGGTGACACAGATGGGGTAGACTAAGCGCGGGACAGAGGGTTAGGATGAGATTTGGTTGGGTTTGGTAAAGAAGTGGGTCTTGAGAGCCCGTTTGAAGTTCTGTAGAGAGGTGGAGAGTCTGAGGGGGAGAGGCAGAGAATTCCAGAGTAAGAGAGCAGTACGTGAAAAATCTTGGAGGTAGGAGTGGGAGGAAGTAATCAGAAGACAGGAGAATCGGCATGCATTAGCAGAGCGAAGAGGACGGGTGGGTGAGTAAAGGGTGATAAGGTCAGAGATGTAAATGGGAGAGGAGTGGGTGAGCGCTTTGTAAGTGAGTGTGAGAAGTTTGAATTGGATTCTGACAGGGAAGCCAGTGAAGGACTTGTAGGAGAGGGGAGGTGGATGTAGGGCATTTGGTGAGGAACATGTGCCGGGCTGCAGTATTGAGGATAGATTGGAGTGGAGAGAGGTAATTGTCAGGGAGGCCAATAAGGAGTAATCCAGTATGGAAATAATCAGTGAGTGGATAATGGTCTTGGTGGCATCCTGGGTGAGAAAGGGTCTGATCCTGGAAATGTTTTTGAGATGAAAATGACAAGTTTGTGAGAGGTGCTGAATGTGGGGTTTGAAGGAGAGGGAGGAGTCAAGGATTATGCCAAGACAGCATACTTGGGGGCTAGAGGAGATAGTCGTGCCATCAATGGATAACGAGATTGTGGGAGGTGAGGTTGTGCGGGAGGGTGCGAAGATGATCAGCTCAGTCTTGAACATGTTGAGTTTAAGAAAGCGCTGGGACATCCAGGAAGAGATAGCAGAGAGACAGTTGGAGGTATGAGTGAGGAGAGCTGGGGAGAGATCACGGGGGAAAAGGTACATTTGAGTGTCATCAGCATAGAGGTGATATTGGAAGTTAAAAGAACTAATGAGTTCACCTAAAGAGGACGTATAGAGAGAGAAAAGGAAAGGATCAAGAACAGAACCTTAGGGGACACCAACAGTTAGTGGAAGTGGGGGGGAGGTAGTGTCATGAGAGGAGACAGAAGGAATGATCAGAGAGGTAGGAGGACAGCTAGGAGAGGGCAGTATCACGCAGACCAAGAGAGAGAAGGATTTGCAGAAGGAGAGGGTGGTC
The DNA here is from genome assembly GCF_028390025.1 of Pseudophryne corroboree. Lineage (NCBI taxonomy): Eukaryota > Metazoa > Chordata > Amphibia > Anura > Myobatrachidae > Pseudophryne > Pseudophryne corroboree. Next base: position 121,189,913 of record NC_086454.1, on the reverse strand, counting down.
CACAGTGTCAAAAGCAGCAGAGAGGTCAAGAACAATAAGCAGAGAGTAGTGGCCCTTAGATTTGGCTGCATGGAGGTCATTGCACACTTTTGTGAGGGCAGTTTCAGTGGAGTGGAGAGAATGGAAACCAGACTGGAATGGGTCAAGCAGTGAGTGGGAGGAAAGAAAGGCAGTGAGGCGGTTATAGACAATACGCTCAAGGAGTTTGGAGGCAAAAGGGAGGAGAGAGATGGGTTGATAGTTGGAGAGGGTGTTTGGATCAAGGGTAGGCTTTTTAAGAATAGGGGAGACGAGTGCATGCTTGAAGGCAGAGGGGACAGTGCCTGATGAGAGGGAGAGATTGAGAAGGTGAGCAAGATGGGAACAGCAGAAGGAGAGAGGTAGCGGAGGAGGCGGAAGGTGATAGGGTCAAGTGGGGAGGTGGTATGGGGGGAGGAACGGATGAGGGCCATGACTTTCTCACCAGATACATGGGAGAGAAATGTCAGAGTTGGTGAGAAGGAAGGGGAGGGGTGGCAAGGGATGGGTGGTGGCTGATTGCTGGTCTGGTGGGATGTGATGTCCTGACATATGGAGTCAATCTTGGATGTAAAATAAGTGGCAAAGTCAAGAGCAGACAATGAGGAAGGGAGAGGAGGTGGTAATGGGCAGAGGAGGGAGTTAACAGTGGCAAAGAGGTGCCGGGGGTGGGACGGTTGGGTAGGGATGAGAATTTTGAAGTATGATTGTTTAGAGGGGGAAAGGGCAGCACTGAAAGATGAGAGCATGAATTTGAAATGGAGGAAGTCTGTCTTAGAGCGTGATTTCCTCCACTGTCGCTCGGCAGTACGTGAGCATTTTTGAAGATGTTTGGTGCATTTGGTGTGCCAGGGTTGAGGTGTTGATCTGCAAGGGTGAATAGTGGTTAGTGGAGCAACAGAGTCAAGAGCAGAAGTAAGAGATGCATTGTATAGGGATGTGGCTTGTTCAGGGCATGTGTGAGAGAGAATAGGAGAGAGAAGCGAGTCGAACAAGGAGGATAGGGATGAGGTGTCAATAGCCTCAATGTTATCCTTAGTGATGGTAGCCTTAGGAGGGAGAGATGGGGAAGCAGAGATAGATAAGTTGAAAGAAATCAGGTGGTGGTCAGAGAGGGGAAAAGTGGAATTGGAGAAGTCAGAAATATTGCAGCGGTGAGTGAAAACCAGATCCAGTGAGCTCCCATTCACATGGGAGGGTGAGGTGGTCCACTGGGAGAGACCAAGTGAAGAGGTGAGGTTAAGGAGTTTAGAGGCAGGTGATTTTGTGGGGTTGTCGATAGGGATGTTGAAATCACCTAGGATAATGGAGGGAATGTCAGAAGAGAGGAAGTGATGTAGCCAGGAAGCAAAGTTGTCAAGGAATTTGGAGGAAATGCCAGGTAGACGGTAAATGACAGCAACACGAAGATTAGTAGGTTGGTAGAGGCTTATTGCAATATTTACAATCCACGTGGACTACGATTGTGAATAGTAACCTGTGCCGAGCGCAGCGGTAACGGAGCGAGGTACCGTCACTCGCCATGCGAGGGGACACGGTGCACTAATTAGGGTTCCCGGTCACTTTACGAAGGAAACGACACGAAAAATATACAACAAAACTCATGTCGACCCTTTTTCCATGTCGACCTAATGAACGTGTTGACCTATTTCAGGTGTCGACCTAGTCACTTTCGACCAATAGTGGTTGACCTAATGACTGTCGACCTAGTTACTGTTGACCCTATGATCCACATCCGTTTAAACAAGGGTGGATATGAGTTAGTGGAGAGAAACAGAAAGAGGGAGCAGAGACAGTGGGAGAGAATTAGATCAAGAGAAAAGACATGAGGGGATATGTGAAACGCATTGTCAGTTACTGGGGAGAATAGACTGAAAATGGATTTGGGCGTTTAGGAAAAGGAGGACGGGTCTGGGATCTGGAATGACAAAATAGCTCACTAAATAGTGGGGCAGATGTATTAACCTGGAGAGGGCATAAGGAGGTGATAAACCAGTGATAAGTGCAAGGTGATAAACGCACCACCCAATCAGCTCCAATACGTAAATTAACAGTTAGGAGCTGACTGGCTGGTGCGTTTATCACCTGGCACTTATCTCTGCTTTATCACTTCCTTATGCCGTCTCTCCAGGCTTTATACATTTGCCCCAGTGCCACTTTTTTTTTGTTGGTTGGTGGCAATACCATGTGCTATGAAGGGGTCTGAAGGGGAGGTTGCACAGATAAGAAACAGAAGTGAGTTTTATGAGGCAAAGAGGCTTCAGAGGTTTGGCACGTGAAAGGGCATTGTTGTAAGATTAAGAATTAATTTATAGTGGAGGACGGTGGCATTGGAATGAGATTTCTTTCAGCTGTGCAGGAGTATGTGTTGAAGAAAGCGGGTCTGTTTGAGATGCTATACTGTAGTTGAAATTTGGATCGTTGGACTCAGTGGGGTAAATTTACTAAGATTCGTATTTTCCAGAATCATGTCCAAGTTCAATCACGAATGACATCGACAGTGTAAAATTGCAACTTTTTGAATTGATTACGATGGATTTACTAAGCTGTCGTATTCGGGTTTTTCTTTTGTTCCGATGTCGATGTCATTCGTGGTTTTTCACCTATTTTTACGGCAGTGATTAGCAAAACACTGCCGACTTTTTTTACAATCAATCTCGGCCGGATCTGTGTGATCCGTGCTGGGGTTTTTTTTTTTTTTAAATTAAACACTGTAAAATCATTAAAAAAAATGCGTGGGGTCCCCCCTCCTAAGCATAACCAGCCTCGGGCTCTTTGAGCCGATCCTGGTTGCAAAAATATGGGGAAAAAAATGACAGGGGTTCCCCCATATTTAAGCAACCAGCATCGGGCTCTGCGCCTGGTCCTGGTCCCAAAAATACGGGGGACAAAAAGAGTAGGGGTCCCCCGTATTTTTAAAACCAGCACCGGGCTCCACTAGCTGGACAGATAATGCCACAGCCGGGGGTCACTTTTATATAGTGCCCTGCGGCCGTGGCATCAAAAATCCAACTAGTCACCCCTGGCCGGGGTACCCTGGGGGAGTGGGGACCCCTTCAATCAAGGGGTCCCCCCCCCCAGCCACCCAAGGGCCAGGGGTGAAGCCCGAGGCTGTCCCCCCCCATCCAATGGGCTGCGGATGGGGAGGCTGATAGCCTTTGTTGTAAAAGAAAAGATATTGTTTTTAGTAGCAGTACTACAAGTCCCAGCAAGCCTCCCCCGCATGCTGGTACTTGGAGAACCACAAGTACCAGCATGCGACGGAAAAACGGGCCCGCTGGTACCTGTAGTACTACTACTAAAAAAATACCCAAAAAAAGACAAGACACACACACCGTGAAAGTATAATTTTATTACATACATACACACATACATACATACTTACCTTAAGTTCCCACGCAGGTCGGTCCTCTTCTCCAGTAGAATCCAAGGGGTACCTGTTGAAGAAATTATACTCACGAGATCCAGGGGTCCAGGCTCCTCGGGAAATCCAGGGGTAATCCACGTACTTGCATAAAATAAGAAAACGGAAAGCCGAGCCACGAACTGAAAGGGGCCCCATGTTTTCACATGGGACTCCTTTCCACGAATGCCAGAAACCCACTCTGACTGATGTCTAAGTGGGTTTCTTCAGCCAATCAGGGAGTGCCACGTTGTAGCACTCTCCTGATCGGCTGTGTGCTCCTGTACTGAGTGACAGGCAGCACACGGCAGTGTTACAATGTAGCGCCTATGCGCTACATTGTAACCAATGATGGGAACTTTCTGCTCAGCGGTGACGTCACTTTAGGTCAACCGCAGGGCAGAAAGTTCCCATCATTGGTTACAATGTAGCGCATAGGCGCTACATTGTAACACTGCCGTGTGCTGCCTGTCAGTGAGGACAGGACCACACAGCTGATCAGGAGAGTGCTACAACGTGGCGCTCCCTGATTGGCTGATGAAACCCACTTAGACAGAAGTCAGAGTGGCTCTCTGGCATTCGTGGAAAGGTGACCCATGTGCAAACATGGGTCCCCTTTCAGTTCGTGGTCGGGACACCGTTTTGTTTTTTTGTCAAGTACGTGGATTACCCCTGGATTTCCCGAGGAGCCTGGACCCCTGGATTTCGTGAGTATAATTTCTTCAACAGGTACCCCTTGGATTCTACTGGAGAAGAGGACCGACCTGCGTGGGAACTTAAGGTAAGTATGTATGTATGTGTGTATGTATGTAATAAAATTATACTTTCACGGTGTGTGTGTCTTGTCTTTTTTTGGGTATTTTTTTAGTAGTAGTACTACAGGTACCAGCGGGCCCGTTTTTCCGTCGCATGCTGGTACTTGTGGTTCTCCAAGTACCAGCATGCGGGGGAGGCTTGCTGGGCCTTGTAGTACTGCTACTAAAAACAATATCTTTTCTTTTACAACAAAGGCTATCAACCTCCCCATCCGCAGCCCATTGGATGGGGGGGGACAGCCTCGGGCTTCACCCCTGGCCCTTGGGTGGCTGGGGGGGGGGACCCCTTGATTGAAGGGGTCCCCACTCCCCCAGGGTACCCCGGCCAGGGGTGACTAGTTGGATTTTTGATGCCACGGCCGCAGGGCACTATATAAAAGTGACCCCCGGCTGTGGCATTATCTGTCCAGCTAGTGGAGCCCGGTGCTGGTTTTAAAAATACGGGGGACCCCTACTCTTTTTGTCCCCCGTATTTTTGGGACCAGGACCAGGCGCAGAGCCCGATGCTGGTTGCTTAAATATGGGGGAACCCCTGTCATTTTTTTCCCCATATTTCTGCAACCAGGATCGGCTCAAAGAGCCCGAGGCTGGTTATGCTTAGGAGGGGGGACCCCACGCAATTTTTTTTGAAAAAATAAGCACTTTCCCACCCCTTCCCACTGATATACATGCACGGATCTCATGGATCCGTGCATGCCTATCCAATCACGAATAAAAAAAGCAGGTCTGTTTTTTTTTAGCACTTTTTTACGAGTTGTAATTTTTCACGGCAGTGTTTGTTCTTTTTTTGCTTTGCACTTCTTAGTAAATGACCGAGATTCATACTTAAACAGCCGCGTTTTGACCGATGGTGTATTCATTCGTAATTTTTTACCTGAACTTGCAAAAAATTACGAATGCCCTCATCACTGCCGTGATTAGTGCTTAGTAAATTACCGAGATGACACTTTGATGAAAAAACGGCATCTCGGTCAAAATCGGGAGCTTAGTAAATTTCCCCCAGTGTGGCAATTTGAGCTGCATTGCATTATTAATATCTGGACAAACCCACCCTTGGGTGCAAAGATCTATCTGAAACAGGCATCCAATTTCATGCTACAATCAAGTACAGAAGCTAGCTTACATGCCCACGACACTCCCACATGATCAAATAGTTCCATGTGATTGTATGGTCATCGCCCAGTCATCTCCAAAAACACCCAATTCACAGAGAGTGTCACCTGTAAACACTGGCAATCTTCATCCACTTGCGTGTGCCTTATCAATGTATGCTTAGTTTAGCTAACTGCATATGAGGCTCATCCCCAGCCCAGAGCTGCAGCATGTGCTGTACTGTGTGTTAAGGGGGCCAATCACTGTCATTGCCGCCACCGGTGAGTGCCTACCCTGAACTAAACAATGCATGACAGGAATATTTTGCTATGGGGCCCCCATACGTCTAGCAACACCTCTGATTAATACACAACTATAAGTGCTGTATATTGCATATTGGTCCAACCCATTGCAGAGGTTCTAGGTAGACTGTATGATCCGGTCACACAGGAATGTTGGCCAAGGGTCATGAGGATGTGGAAGTAAGGAAGAGGAAATATGTGGTTATGTGTGAACCATACAGAGGGGATGGAAATGGGTAGGACAGCTTATGGAGGTAGGTGTTCCTGGAATCTTATAAGCTTGTCTGAAGAGATGAGTTTTCAGGGAATGCTTGAAGATTTAGAGACTAGAGGAAAGTCTTGTAGTGTGTGGGAGGGCATTCCATAGAGTGGGTGCAGCCCAAAAAAACTCCTGTACCCATGAGTGGGAGCACGTAATGTGTATGCATCAGAGATGTAGCTCTTGTGCAGAGGGGAGAGGTTGGGTTGGGAGATATTTTGAGATAAGTGAAGAGATGTATGTTGATGTAGTTTGGTTAATATTGTATAAGTAAAAGTATTTTATATCGAATACAGATAACCAATGGAGGGACTGACAGAGCGGAGCAGCAGTCGATGAACATTTGGCGAGAAAGATCAGCCCCGCAGCTGCTTTCAGAATGAATTGTAAAGGTGAAAGTCTGTTTTAGGGAAGACCAGTAAGGAAACTATTGCAATAATCAATGTGGGAGATAATAAGTGCATGGATTAGAGTTTTGTAGTGTCTTGTGTAAGATATGAGCTTTGGGGTAGGGTTGATTAGCGAGTTATATACAGTGATAGAGATATCAGGTTGATAACTACTATTGGGCAGTGGAATTATTATTCATTCTGTTTTGGAAAGATAAGTTTCAGGTGGTGAGCTGACATCCAAGATTAAATAACAGAAATACATTTAGTATTGTGGGCCAATACAGATGGTGACAAATCTGTAGAAGATAGGTAGATTTACTTATCATCTGCATACAGATAATATTGAGGTTTCAGTATGAAATACCAGCAGCCAGTATCCTGGCTATCAGTATACCTACAGCGGGATCCCAGCCACCAGTATGCCGGCAGCGGGGCGAGCGCTAGAAAGCCTCTTGCTGCGGCACGGTGGCTCGCTCTGCTCACCACAGGTTCTATTCTCCCTCTATTCGTGTCGAGGACACCCAGAAAGAGAGAAAATCCTGTGGAGCTGGTATTCGGGTACCGGCATTTCACCACTAGTAGGGATTCCGGCGTTGGAATCATGACCTCTGGGATCCCGACTAGTGGTACTGTAACCGCTTCCCGATATTGACATCCAAAAGATTTGTTTGCCAAGAGACGTGGTATAGACTGAGAAAAGCAGAGGATCTTGCTGTACTCCAACTGACAGAGGTAGCGTAGATGAGGTGGATTCAGAGAAATGAACACTGAAGGAGCAATTATTTAGGTAAGATGAGATCCAGGATAGGGCTGTGTCCTGAAGACCTCGGGATTGGAGTGTTTGTATGAGAAGAGAGAGTGGTTAACAGTGTCAAATGCAGCAGAAAGATGTCAAAGAATACTGTAAGAAGTGAGTAATGGCCTTTAGATTTAGCAGTGATCAAATAAATCACGACATTAGTCAGTGCTGTGTCTGGGCCTAACTCATGTTTGTAAGCAGATGCAATTTTGTAGCTACAGAACTGCTTATTAGCAAGTGAAGCTGCCACCCAGAAATTAAGAGACGCCACCGAAGCCATCGCAAACTCATTTGCAACTGTGTAGAAGTCAGGAACTGTTCTTCGCATCACCTGTATAGCTGAGGCAGAAGGACAAGGAGACCCCCCCAGGAAGACACAACCCAAAAACAGTATACTTAAGGACCACTACGCTTGAAAACGGTGACAACTATTTATTGAGCGGGACATTACTAATCACCGCTGCAGGTCAATCCTTATTAGGATCAAGAGTACATATATAGGTATATTACTTAATATTGCAATACTCCAGTTTGATTAGAGTCTATAACGACAATCACAATTTACAAATATGAAACGTACAAAATGGTTTGGTCAAACAATCACATACAACATCAAACGTTAACGTACAATGGCCCTCATTCCGAGTTGATCGCTCGCAAGGCGAATTTAGCAGAGTTGCTCACGCTAAGCCTACGCCTACTGGGAGTGTATCTTAGCTTCTTAAAATTGCGACCGATGTATTCGCAATATTGCGATTACAAACTACTTAGCAGTTTCAGAGTAGCTTCAGACTTACTCGGCATCTGCGTTCAGTTCAGTGCTTGTCGTTCCTGGTTTGACGTCACAAACACACCCAGCGTTCGCCCAGACACTCCCCCGTTTCCCCGGCCACTCCTGCGTTTTTTCCGGAAACGGTAGCGTTTTTCCCCACACGCCCATAAAACGGCCTGTTTCCGCCCAGTAACACCCATTTCCTGTCAATCACATTACGATCGCCGGAGCGATGAAAAAGCAGTGAGTAAAAATACTATCTCCATTGTAAAATTACTTGGCGCAGTCGCAGTGCGAATATTGCGCATGCGTACTAAGCGGAATTTCACTGCGATGCGATGAAAAATACCGAGCGAACGACTCGGAATGAGGGCCAATGTCAATTACCAACTTCAAGTAGTTTAAGGCAAGAAATGTTCGACACTAAATTTGGCCCAAGGTCTAGACTGTCCACAGGGTGGCGCTATGCGCCAGTAATAACATTCAGTACCTGCACTGTGGTTTCCATTTAGTATCAATGTCTCAGATTTGTAAAGCGTGCAAGGCAATGGTGAACTCCTGAAATAGTGTCAACGAACACCAGGTAATATTTGTAGAAAGGCGTGTAGAGTGGGTAACTTTAAATGTAACACAGCAACAATGAATAATGGTGCAAAAATAAGAATTTACTTACCGATAATTCTATTTCTCGTAGTCCGTAGTGGATGCTGGGAACTCCGTAAGGACCATGGGGAATAGCGGCTCCGCAGGAGACAGGGCACATCTAAAGAAAGCTTTAGGATCACCTGGTGTGCACTGGCTCCTCCCCCTATGACCCTCCTCCAAGCCTCAGTTAGGATACTGTGCCCGGACGAGCGTACACAATAAGGAAGGATTTTGAATCCCGGGTAAGACTCATACCAGCCACACCAATCACACTGTACAACTTGTGATCTGAACCCAGTTAACAGCATGATAATAGAGAAGCCTCTAGAAAAGATGGCTCAATACAACAATAACCCGAATTTTTTTTTTTTTGGTAACAATAATTATGTACCAGTATTGCAGACAATCCGCACTTGGGATGGGCGCCCAGCATCCACTACGGACTACGAGAAATAGAATTATCGGTAAGTAAATTCTTATTTTCTCTGACGTCCTAGTGGATGCTGGGAACTCCGTAAGGACCATGGGGATTATACCAAAGCTCCCAGACGGGCGGGAGAGTGCGGATGACTCTGCAGCACCCAATGAGAGAACTCCCGGTCCTCCTCAGCCAGGGTATCAAATTTGTAGAATTTTACAAACGTATTTGCTCCTGACCAAGTAACTGCTCGGCAAAGTTGTAAAGCCGAGCCCCCTCGGGCAGCTGCCCAAGATGAGCCCACCTTCCTTGTGGAGTGGGCATTTACAGATTTTTGGCTGTGGCAGGCCTTCCACAGAATGTGCAAGCTGAATTGTACTACAAATCCAACGAGCAATAGTCTGCTTAGAAGCAGGAGCACCCAGCTAGTGGGTGCATAGAGGATAAACAGCGAGTCAGATTTCCTGACTCCAGTCGTCCTGGAAACATATATTTTTTGGGTCCTGACAACGTCTAGCAACTTGGAGTCCTCCAAGTCCCTAGTAGCCGCAGGCACCACAATAGGTTTGGTTCAGGTGAACGCTGAAACCACCTTAGGGAGAAACTAAGGACGAGTCCTCAATTCCGCCCTGTCCGAATGGAAAATCAGATAAGGGCTTTTACAGGATAAAGCCACCAATTCTGACACGCGCCTGGCCCAGGCCAGAGCCAACAGCATGACCACTTTTTCTGTGAGATATTTTAACTCCACAGATTTAAGTGGGTCAAACCAATGTGACTTTTGGAACCCAAAAACCACCTGGAGATCCCAAAAGTGCCACTGAAGGCACAAAAGGAGGCTGTATATGCAGTACCCCTTTAACAAATGTCTGAACTTCAGGGACTGAAGCTAGTTCTTTTTTGGAAGAAAATTGACAGAGCCGAAATTTGAACCTTAATGGACCCCAATTTCAGGCCCATATATACTCCTGTTTGCAGGAAATGTAGGAATCGACCCAGTTGAATTTCCTCCGTCGAGCCTTACTGGCCTCGCACCACGCAACATATTTTCGCCAAATGCGGTGATAATGTTTTGCGGTTACATCCTTCCTGGCTTTGATCAGGATAGGGATGACTTCATCCGGAATGCCTTTTTCCTTCAGGATCCGGCGTTCAACCGCCATGCCGTCAACGCAGCCGCGGTAAGTCTTGGAACAGATAAGGTCCTTGCTGAAGCAGGTCCCTTCTTAGAGGTAGAGGCTACGGATCCTCCGTGAGCATCTCTTGAAGTTCCGGTTACCAATTCCTTTTTGGCCAATCCGGAGCCACTAATATAGTGCTTACTCCTCTCCATCTTATCAATCTCAGTACCTTGGGTATGAGAGGCAGAGGAGGGAACCCATACACTGATTGGTACACCCACGGTGTTACCAGAGCATCTACAGCTATTGCCTGAGGGTCCCTTGACGTGGCGCAATACCTGTCGAGTTTTTCCCAACGGTTTATAATCATGTGGAAGACTTCTGGGTGAAGTCCTTACTCTCCCGGGTGGAGGTCGTGCTGAGGAAAACTGCTTCCCAGTTGTCCACTCCCGGAATGAAAACTGCTGACAGTACTATCACATGGTTTTTCGCCCCGCGAAGAATCCTTGCAGCTTCTGCCATTGCCCTCCTGCTTCTTGTGGCACCCTGTCTGTTTACGTGGGTGACTGCCGTAATGTTGTCTGACTGGATCAACACCGGCTGACCTTGAAGCAGAGGTCTTGCTAAGCTTAGAGCATTGTAAATGGCCCTTAGCTTCAGGACATTTATGTGAAGTGATGTCTCCAGGCTTGACCATAAGCCCTGGATATTCCTTCCCTGTGTGACTGCTCCCCAGCCTCGCAGGCTGGCATCCGTGGCCACCAGGACCCAGTCCCGAATGCCGAATCTGCGGCCCTCTAGAAGATGAGCACTCTGCAACCACCACAGGAGGGATAACCTTGTCCCTGGTGACAGGGTTATCCGCTGAAGCATCTGAAGATGCGACCCGGACCATTTGTCCAGTAGGTTCCACTGGAAAGTCTTGCGTGGAATCTGCCGAATGGGATTGCTTCGTAGGAAGCCACCATTTTTACCCAGAACCCTTGTGCATTGATGCACTGAGACTTGGTTCGGTTTTAGGAGGTTCCTGACTAGCTCGGATAAATCCCTGGCTTTCTCCTCCGGGAGAAACACCTTCTTTCTGGACTGTGTCCAGGATCATCCCTAGGAACAGAAGACAAGTCGTCGGAACCAGCTGCGATTTTGGAATATTGAGAATCCAATCGTGCTGCCGCAACACTACCTGAGATAGTGCTACACCGATCTCCAACTGTTCCCTGGATCTCACCCTTATCAGGGAATCGTCCAAGTAAGGGATAACTAAAATTCCCTTCCTTCGAAGGAATATCATCATTACGGTCATTACTTCAGTAAAGACCCGGGGTGCCGTGGACCATCCCTACGGCAGCGTCTGAACTGATAGTGACAGTTCTGTACCATAACCTGAGATACCCTTGGTGAGAAGGGTAAATTTTGACATGAAGGTAAGCATTCTTGATGTCCCGAGACATCATGTAGTCCCCTTCTTCCAGGTTTGCAATCACTGCTCTGAGTGACTCAATTTTGAATTTGAACCTCTGTATGTAAGTGTTCAAAGATTTTAGACTTTAGATTTTAAAATCGGTCTCACCGAGCCGTCTGGCTTCGGTACCACAATAGTGTGGAATAATACCCCGTTCCCTGTTGCAGGAGGGGTACCTTAATTATCACCTGCTGGGAATACAGCTTGTGAATGACTTCCAAAACTGCCTCCCTGTCAGCGGGAGACGTCGGTAAAACAGACTTTTGGAAACGGCGAGGGGAATACGTCTCGAATTCCAATTTGTACCCCTGAAATATTACCTGAAGGATCCAGGGGTCTACTTGCGAGTGAGCCCACTGCGCACTGAAATTCATTGAGAACGGGCCCCCACCGTGTCTGAACTTGTAAAGCCCTAGCGTCATACTGAGAGCTTGGCAGAGGCGGAAAAGGGTTTCTGTTCCTGGGAACTGGCTGATCTCTGCAGCCATTTTCCTCTCCCTCTGTCACGAGCAGAAAAGAGGAACCCTTTTGTCCGCTTGCCAACCAGGACTGCGCCTGATAATACGGCGTCTTATTTTGAGAGGCGACCTGGGGTACATCCCCTTTTTTAAGGCAATACTTCCAAATGCCGTTTGGAATCCGCATCACCTGACCACTTTACTGGTATAATTGGACAACGCACTTATACTTGATGCCAGTCGGCAAATATTCCGCTGTGCATCATGCATATATAGAAATGCATCTTTTAATTGCTCTATAGGCAATAATATACTGTCCTTATCTAGGATATCAAATTTCCAGTCAGGGAATCCGACCACGCCAACCCAGCACTGCACCTCCAGGCTGAGGCGATTGCTGGTCGCAGTATAACACCAGTATGTGTGTAAATACATTTTAGGATACCCTCCTGCTTTCTATCAGCAGGATCCCTAAGGGCGGCCATCTCAAGAGAGGGTAGAGCCCTTGTTCTTACAAGCGTGTGAGCGCCTTATCCCTCCTAGGGGGTGTGTCCCAACGCACCCTAACCTCTGGCGGGAAAAGGTATACTGCCAATAACTTTTTAGAAATTATCAATTGTTATCGGGGGGAAACCCACGCATCATCACACACCTCATTTTATTTCTCAGATTCAGGAAAACTACAGGAAGTTTTTCCTCACCAAACATAATACCCCTTTTTTTTGGTGGTATTTATATTATCAGAAGAGTGTAAACTTTTTCCATTGCCTCAATCATGCAATGTGTGGCCCTATTGGAAATCACGGTTGTCTCTTCACCGTCGACACAGGAGTCAGTATCCGTGTCGGCGTCTGTATCTGAGGTAACGGGCGCTTTAGAGCCCCTGTATGAGACGTCTGGACATGCACAAGCTGAGTAGCCGGCTGTCTCATGTCAACCACTGTCTTTTATACAAAGCTGACACTGTCACGCAATTTCAACAGTACATCCACTCAGGTGTCGACCCCCCAGGGGGTGACAATACTATTACAGACACTCTACTCCGTCTCCTCATCATTTTTCTCCTCATACATGTCGACACAAATGTACCGACACACAGCACACACACAGGGAATGCTCTGATAGAGGACAGGACCCCACTAGCCCTTTGGGGAGACAGAGGGAGAGTTTGCCAGCACACACCAGAGCGCTATATATATACAGGGATAAGCTTATATAAGTGTTTTTCCCTTTATAGCTGCTGTATTGTTTATACTGCGCCTAATTTGTGCCCCCCTCTCTTTTTTAACCCCTTTCTGTAGTGTAGTGACTGCAGGGGAGAGCCAGGGAGCTTCCCTCCAACTGAGCTGTGAGGGAAAATGGCGCCAGTGTGCTGAGGAGATAGGCTCCGCCCCTTTCTCGGCGTCCTTATCATCCGTTTTCTTGTATGTTTTGGCAGGGGTTAAATGCATCCATATAGCCCAGGAGTTATATGTGATGCATTTATTTTAGCCATAAAAGGTTTTCTATCGATTTATTGCGTCTCAGGGCGCTGCCCCCCCAGCGCCCTGCACCCTCAGTGACCGGAGTGTGAAGTGTGCTGAGAGCAATGGCGCACAGCTGCGGTCCTGTGCGCCTACCTTTATCTGAAGACAGGAAAGTCTTCTGCCGCCGATTTTTCCGGACCTCTTCGCTCTTCTGGCTCTGTAAGGGGGCCGGCGGCGCGGCTCCGGTGACCCATCCAGGCTGAACCTGTGATCGTCCCTCTGGAGCTAATGTCCAGTAGCCTAAGAAGCCCAATCCACTCTGCACGCAGGTGAGTTCGCTTCTTCTCCCCTTAGTCCCTCGATGCAGTGAGCCTGTTGCCAGCAGGTCTCACTGAAAATAATAAACCTAAACTAAAACTTTCACAAAGAGCTCAGGAGAGCCCCTAGTGTGCACCCTTCTCGTCGGGCACAGAAAATCTAACTGAGGCTTGGAGGAGGGTCATAGGGGGAGGAGCCAGTGCACACCAGGTGATCCTAAAGCTTTCTTTAGATGTGCCCTGTCTCCTGCGGAGCCGCTATTCCCCATGGTCCTTACGGAGTTCCCAGCATCCACTAGGACGTCAGAGAAAAGGTATTTGTATCCACGGAAAGATAAGTCAATTAGTAGAGTTGTGTGCCTTAGTGTTCCTAAAAATATTTGTATCCACGGAAAGGTAAGTCAGAGGAAATAAAGCTACTCCGGATAAAATGTCACTTAATGTAAATTATTGAGAACATAAAGTGGTCATGGTTGGTAGAAGGAAGACAAGGGTTCATACAACTCTGTCCCTTAAAGCTGGGGTGAGATGATTAGTAAACCTCAGTAGTCACGCCAGGGATCTGTTACTGTTCCTGACCTTAAAGTAACATATGGCTGGAAATTACGTAGAATATCACAGTGGAGTCATACGTAAGGGACTCTCTAGTATATTTGCACAGTTCCTATCAGGACCCTTTTCTTGTGGCCACTCTGTGTCTGATCAGTCTCTGATTGAGGTATTGTGGGTCAAGGGCGTTGCTCTGTTTATTCAGGGGGACCCTGTTAATGACAGACCCCACCACGAGTAAGCTGACTGGGGAAGGAGATGAATGGGTACCCGTAACAGCAATGGGTACCTGCTGATTGTCCCTCTGCTTGTGGCTGCTGATAGAGGCTGATGGTTGCTTGTGGCTGTAGTCACAGCCTCTCCAGTGTGCTGGCTGCCAGGATTCTGCCTCTCTGGTCCCCTTGTCTGCCCCTCTGCAGCGTCTCTCCCCTTGCTTCACACCGGCGGAAGTGCTCTACTCCTGCACTCGCCACGCCTGTCTTCAGTGCCCATGGACACCAGGTCCGCTCCCCGGGTGCATCGGTAGCCGGCGGTGTTTGTCCCGGCTAGCTGCTCCCTTAGTGCAGCCGCTGCTGTCTCCCCTGTGCTTCAGCTAGCTGTGTCTTTTATTACACACGCGGTGGCTCTCTCTCACGCCACACAGTCTCCTCTGGCGTGCTCCTCCCCGCTGCTCTCTTGCCTTGTCAGCCTCCAATCCCTGTCTTCTCTAGGGCTTCATGCTCCCCGTCCTCCTGCCGGCTTGCTCTGGGTCCAAGCCTCCCACCTTTCAGTCCTCTTCGTGGGCCGTTGCCGGGCAACCATCTAAAGGAGTTAACCCTATCAGCCCTGGCTGCTGGAGGTCCCTCAGGCAGCGTTGGCTGTGGCTGCAATTAGGGTCCCCCTAATTCACAGAAGGGGTACCACAGCAGTGGGGTACCACATACACATATGCAGCCTAAACACAATATGGAGGTACATCGACTGCTATGCAGACTGGACACAGCCCTAGCAATGCAGACACCATGTTTCTGCATGTACGAGCTCGAAGCTGATGGCAGATACATGCCCAGAAAACGTCTATGTCACACCTGTTATTTTCCAACCACTCCACATTAACACCTCCATACGGTCACTTCCTGTCAGTAACTTCTCCATGAAATCCTCATTGTGAGCGAGATTGCGCCTTGATGCATGCACATTGCTATCGCTGCACATGCACAGTCTGCTGATAATCGCTCCATTGCGTAAGCATCGGCCATTACATACAAACATGAATTAGGCCCAGTGTTGTGAACGAAAGCCTGACTTAGGGATATGTACTAAGCAATGAAAAGAGTGGAGAAGTGAGCCAGTGGAGAAGTTGCCAATGACAAGCAATCAGCTGCTCTGTATAATTTTATAGTATGGAAATTATAAATGTTACTTCAATGCTGATAGGTTGCCATGGGCAACTTCTCCACTCTTTTCTTTTCACTGCTTAGTACAACTCCCCTCAGTGGATCTAATAAGAAAGCATATGATAGACAGACAGACAGACAGACAGACAGACAGACAGACAGACAGATAGATAGATAGATAGATAGAATAAAATATATTGATTTAGTGAATGAATAGTAGTTCCAATCCTACTAATACAAATATATATCATGAACAGAGGCGTCACCGGGTGTGGTGACACCTGGTGCGCACCCGTGATATCGCAGCACGCCGAAGGTGCACTCGTGGCAAAAAGGGGCCTGGTTGCAAAAACAGGGGGCGTGGCCTCATGGGATAGTCACTCTGGGGGCGTGCCAAGCATCTCCGGAGATGCTGGGCTGTACTGGGCTGCCCCCGGAGACTGACTACCAGCGCTTTCGGCTCCTCTTCTATGACAGGAGCCGGTTGCTGTAGCAGAATTTCACACGCAGAACCTGGCTCCTGTCACTGCGGAGGAGCCGACATTTTGGTGTCACCCCTTCCAGTCGTCATACACGGGGGTGCGGGCTGCACCCCCCACACCCGCCTTGTGACGCCACTGATCATAAAGATTAATTATATTTGAGTACAGCTGGTAATGTTTATTTGCTCCCCTGCCAAAAATGACTTACCTGTGACCAGCCCCAGGTGATAAATGTTTAGCTAGCACATTCTACACAAAGCACTAACAGTTTCTCAGTACATAGTGATGCGTGTCATTCTGCAGAAACCTGACTAAGGATTATTCTCAGGCTGATTAAGCTGCTTAATGCGAAAATAAGGAAACGGCATATTGTTAAATGCCACGGGGCTCATAGCCTCCTTGTTTTATATATTTCATTCAAATGAGAGTTCAGCTTATGAAGACAGTAAATCTATTATCACCTCAAGTTAACAATGTAGATTGATGCTCAGCTCCCTGGCATTACTGGTTGGCAGCAGTGACAGTGCACTTATCACATTACTGCTCAGTCCAGGTCCCTGCTCATTGCTGGTTACACATGTGCACTGACTGCACTGGAAACACAGATTTGAGCCTCCAACAGCTAAAAAAAAGTCAAATAAAATAAAAACATATAAACAGTAGTAGTAGTAATAATAATAATAATAATAATAATAATAATAATAATAATACTACAGCATTATGCCTGTGTGTTACATCTGCTAAGAGAGCAGCTGGTGGCATAGGTATCACTGCTATCCCTATTAAATACTGTATGTTTACCTGCAAGGTGAGCCCTGTCAATGGCTAACACCAGCAATACCTGAAGCTTGATAAATAGGGAGAAGCCCTATCAGTCTTTCAGCTGGATTCCGGGCACTTCCCCATTGATGAATAGATACCTGCAGTAGCGCACGCAGGGGGGGTGTTTTCCGAGTACTTGGAAACCGCAAGACTCCCCTGTGATGTTAATGTATTAATATTTGTAGACACTCCCTTACTAATAGGTGTAAGCCTGAATCTTTAGTGATGGTCCCTGGGACCAGGGGAATGCTGGGAAGTGGGTGGTCCAGTGTGCAGTGTGCCTGGAGTTGGAGGGAATAAACAGCACAGCAGTGAACTCACATGTCTCTGTGTCCTGATGACTGGATTTACACACGTATGAACAAAACATGGTGTCAGAAGAAGTTTAACTTGGACTGCTAGTGCTCTCAGAGTGTGACATAATCCTGCAGCAGTCTGTAAGGCTGTGATACTCAGTGTCTGCAAAACCTGCCGTGTGCTCCTATCTTCAAACAGCCAACCGGCATGCTGATGTCTGGTAACTTGTCTGAAAACTGGAAAAGATTTAAGCAAAGGTTTAATATATATCTTGCTGCATGTGGAGCTGATTCAGAGGCTGACAAAATGAGGGCATCCATTTTCCTCCATGTGATAGGAGAGGATGTGCTGGACATTTATAATAGTTTTCAGTTTGCTAAAGGGCAGAATTTGGTGCTGTCTTCTATAATGCAAAAGTTTGAAGATTACTTTGTGCCAAGGAAAAATGTGACATATGAAAGATATAAGTTTTTCACATGTGATCAGAAGTCTGTAGATGGATTTGATCAGTATGTTACAGAGCTGCAATCACTCAGTAAAACCTGTGAGTTTGGTGATTTAAAGGATTCACTGATTAGAGATCGTATTGTCTGTGGAATACCTGATAATGGACTCAGAGAGAGATTGCTGAGAGAGCAAGACCTAACACTAGAAAAGGCAGTGACTATGTGTAGATCTGCAGAAATAACTAGATTTCAAGCCAAAAAGTTATACAAAGAAGCTGATGTGCATGTAGTGCAGAAAACAGAGCCATGCAAACCTCCATTCTCAAGAATGAAGTCTAAACCACAGTCTAATAAGGAAATGTGTAGTAGATGTGGAAATGCTCACAATCCTAAAATGTGCCCTGCTTATGGTAAAACCTGCATGAAATGTGGTAGACTTAATCACTTTGCCAAATGCTGTAAAATGAAAAGGGAAACAACCAATGTGCATGCTGTTAAACAAACAGAGTAATTCTTTGTGGATTGCATTGAACTTTGCAGTGCAGATAAGAAAGAATGGATTGTCCCTTTAACTGTGAACAAGATTGTCATTCCCTTTAAGCTTGATACTGGCGCGCAGGTGAATTTAATATTGTTTCAAGACTATAAGATTTTTAGAGTAAAACCTAAAATTCACCCAGCCAAAGTGAAAGTTACAGGGTACACTGGGGAGGAAATTCCTGTGAAAGGTACATGCTTAGTGACACTGAAATATAAGGGACAACAGTTTAAAACAGGGGTGGGAAACCTCAGTCCCGCGGGCCGTATAAGGCCCTCAAAGCCACTTGATCCGGCCCAGCCAGGCTCACCTAACCGAGGGAGATGCCGGGCATCCGCTGAGATTTTGTTACCAGCAGGCTCCTGGCTCCTTACCCTCAGCTGCAGCCAGAGGCAGGAGCTCACTCCTGAGCTCCAGCTTCCGGCTCAGGCATTGTACATGTGTGGCTGTGTAGCGCTATGGGAGATGCGTCATGACTGCTCTCCCATAGTTCCGAGGAGCAGGTGGCCAGGTGGAGGGCAGTGGTCCAGAAGCAGGAGCAGGGCTGGTGAGTATTTTTTTTTCTTTTAATGTGTGTGTGTAAGCGTCGTTACTAGGGGGCATATCTAATGGAGCATAACAACTGACTGGGGGCATATCTAATGGGGCATAACTACTGACTGTAGGCATAACTACTGGGGGCAGGCTAATTTTTAAGTTGATAATTTGTGTATGGCCCCCGAAGGATTTTATAAATATCCAAATGGCCCTTGGTAGAAAAAATGTTCCTCACCCATGGTTTAAAACATCTCTACTGATTGTGGATAAAAATGTGCAACCGATTCTAGGATTAAGTTCCTGTGAGAAACTAAGCTTGCTAAAGAAAGTTTTTATGGTGACATCACAAGTAGAAGATGACTGCAAATCAATGTTTACAGAATACAGAGACTTGTTTGAAGGTCTAGGTTGTTTGCCTGGAGAGCATAAAATAAATATAGACACGCAAGTTTCTTCAGTGATACACCCCTGTAGAAAAGTGCCGTTTGCGCTGAGAGAAAAACTGAAACGAGAGTTAAATCGCATGGAAGCATTGGGTGTGATACAGAAAGTTGATGAGCCTACTGAATGGGTAAGCTCCTTAGTAATTGTTGAAAAGAAAAATGGACAACTCCGAATATGTCTAGACCCCAGAGATTTAAACAAAGCTATTAAACGAGAACATTTCAAAATACCAACCAGAGATGAAATCATGTCGCAATTTGCGGGAGCAAAATGGTTCAGTAAATTGGATGCATCTTCAGGATTCCGGCAAATGAAGCTAGATGAGGCCAGCTCAAAGCTTTGTACATTTAATACACCAGAAGGTCGATACAGATTTCTTCGACTACCATATGGAATATTGTCTGCTCCAGAAGTATATCACAAAAAGATACACATGATTTTTGAACATATTCCAGGTGTTGAAACAATGATGGATGACATTATTGTCTGGGGATCTACAAAGGAAGAACATGATTCTAGATTGAGACAAGTAATGGAACTTGTCAAGAAAGTGAATCTAAAGCTAAACAAGGACAATGTGAATTTGGCATGAATACACTTACCTTTATGGGCGACGTGGTCTCGGATCAAGGTGTAAAACCAGACCCAAGGAAAATATCAGCCATAGTGAACATGGAACGTCCTAACAACAAAGACGATGTCAGAAGATTCCTAGGAATGATTACTTACTTAGAAAAGTTTATTTCTCAACTCTCTGAACGAACAGCCTCTCTTAGATGGTTATTGGACAAAGATAACAAGTGGATGTGGTCACATGAACAAGAAGAAAGTTGGCAAAACTTGAAACAGATCATTACTGAGCAACCAGTGCTAAAATTCTTTGATCCTGCAAAAAGAATAAGAATTTCAGCAGATGCTTCGCAATTTGGCCTAGTCTCAGTGCTGTTACAAGAACATGAGGATACATGGCAACTAGTAATCTATGCATCAAGAGCACTGACAAGTGCTGAAACAAGGTATGCTCTGATAATGCTGATTATCTAACAGGAATGAAAGCTATAACTTATACACACGTAGAATACACTTTACTATGGGGCCGCTGCGGCCGCTAAACCTAGTACACACACTACGTACTTTATACACTGTTTGCGTACGGAGTCCCGTATCACTGTACGGACTTAGCGTACAAACGCCGCGCTGGGGGTACAAAGTTCACACAGCACGCACACACCCAGAGATACACTTTAAACCTTTACAGTAATGCAATGCAATGCTATTACACTTTAAACCTTATGCAGCAATGCAGTGTGATGCTATTACACTTTAAACCTTATGCAGCAATGCAGTGTGATGCTATTACACTTTAAACCTTATGCAGAAATGCAGTGTGATGCTATTACACTTTAAACCTTAGCAGGAAAAGAAATACACGACACCAGTCTGTAGTTAAACCACTGGGTTCCGACACCACAGCGTATTATTGCTGAAAGGGGGTTACAATACAAACAATACAATACAATATAACAGAGTAAATGGCTACATTCAATGGTACATACTTGAGTGGACAAGCTTGCGCAACCCGGCCGGTCCCCGGTCATCTGATAGATAACTTTGTGAGTCTTGTGTGTGACCAGGAAGCAACAGGCTTTATTTATACAATTCTTCCAAAAGCAATACAATGGATACTGCAATCCCTTTGTCCATTGGACACAGGAATGCACTTTTACAGTACAGGAGAGGTCATAGGTCGATTTGAATAGGTAGGCGATGTCTTTCCCAACTGCTCTTGTGGGTGGTCTCCTCTGGATTCCCGCCGCATACATAATGTACAGTAAATACAATTTATCTCTATATTCTGCTCCTGCACATAACTATCCGCAGGAACATGCGATCTTCCTCAAACCAACACCGGAATGTTTCCCTTAAAATACCCTACAGCTGGATACCAAACACCACCTTGTAACCTTGTTCTGTCCCCTCCTATCCTGTAAAGGTGAATCCCTTTGTTCTGTTACCATTTAAACTGATGTTAATTTCTGATGTGGTGCTAGGAGACTATGTGTACATTGTGCACTATTTGGATTAAATATGTAATGTGTTTTGATAGCCTTCCGTGCATTCACAAACTGTACCGTAAATACTCATACCACGCGCTAATGCTCAGGACCACGGGAGCGACCATACGCAAATTGCGGATATGCGCACGCACGACAGAAGAAGTGCACACAGGGAGGCCATGTGTGTGTAGTTTGTACGTGATGTGTGTACTGCAATATTTTTCGACTTTGACAGTCCACCCTTTGGCAGTCACCAATAACTGCCACTCTCTAATCACTAAACTGAAAAATATCTATACAATATCTACAGAAGCTTTGATGATCGGAGAGAGTTGTAGGTGGGAAATGTATGACCTAGTGGGATAGTAAAAAGCATGTATGTATGAATCCATGTTTGAGGGGCATGTATCATCGTGCCGTATATGTTCTAAATAAGCTTCGAGGTATTGCGAAGTATACATTAAATCCTTCTCATCCCGTACTAAGGGTCTGTAAATGGGCCAACAAACACTACCGAGCTCTTTTCGGCTTCTTGTTAAAACAAATGGGGTGCACATTTAGTTGACGATACATGGAGGGGGAACATATGTGACTGCTAGTATATGTGGATATCACCTGTCGACTATGTGTGTCATTAACTGAAGGTTGTAGAGATGAAGATAAGACACATATCTAAAATACATTCACATAAACATTTACATAAACATTCTTGGGTAGGGCTGATGTCTTTTCCGGATGGATGTATCTGGGCAGAGGGGGAGACAAAAGAAAAACAGGTGAACGAAACAGGCCATGAAATTCATTTGCAATCCTTATCATATCACTGTCTCTATGGAAGGGTCATGAATTAAATCTGCTGCTATAACAGTACCCTTGCTCCTGAGACTCCTCAACTTTGTGTCGTGCTTGCGCCGCGTCAGAATTCGAACACCCCTATATATCAAACCAATAATTATGACGACTCCCAGGATACAAAGGAGAAACTTCCCTACACTCATAATAACATTTTGAGCCCACTCTCCTAAACCTGAGAACCAATTTCGTGGGTTCAACCATGAGACCCAGCCGGTCAGTTCATTACTCACAGTCGCCAAGGTAAGGTTGTGTTTCCTCCTGAACTCCCACTTCAACTGTAAGATATCGTCCATCTTTTGATAGATAATCTCCGTTGGGTCATCAGTGCTGTTTGTAATATACGTACAGCACTTCACCCCATATTGAGTTGCCAGAGTAACACAGTACCCACCTGTCACAGCTGTGATATAATTCAGGCCCATCCTGTGCTGAATCAGTTCCTTCTTATAAGCTTGTAACTCCCTTCCCGTATACCTGAAGGTGTCGTCATACATCTCAGTGATATTATTTATCAAGTTCGCTAGTGCATGGATATACCTATAATTTATAATTCCTCTGGCAGTACGGGTGATGTCTAATGCGAGAAGGAATTGAATCCCAGTGGATTCGTGGATCAAATCAGAGGCTGCGTGCTCTGTCCTATCTATGAGGTGTCTCTTGACGATGTGTTCATAGTGGGTATGAGTATAAGGAGCCTGAGCACTGCGGTGAACGTCTTTCATCTTATCATGGGTTATGGTCATGACCTCTGGCAGTACTCTCCCAATATAACACAATCCCTCTGAGCTCGGGGCAAGCCACTTGTACGCCTTCCTCCCATATATGAAATAGGCATCGTCTGGGAGAACATAGGGGACAAAATATAACATCACCATATTGCAAACTTTCCAAGTGAAGAAACCCATCCCTGTCACAACTGAGGGTTTTAGCTGACAGGAGGAAGCCTCAGTTGTAGGGGCTGAGAAGAACTTAAACCGGGGAGGTTTAATCAGACCCCTGGACATGTAAGTATTAAAAGGAAACCCGAAGGTGTGACCATGACAAACAGGTAAAAGTAAATTAAAAGTTTATTGACAAACTCCGTGTAACAACAGACAGCCAATGATGACAGTGGCAATAAATAATATTCCTGGAACACTTTGACCATGGAAGGTGTGACAGAGCACTGGTAGGTTAAGAACAGCTGTTAAAGTCCTTGATGGAAAAACCTTACCAGGCCTGGCTGTAGTAGTGCAGATAACCAAGGAACATGCCAGTAGATGGAATAGATGAAGTTGGTAACTTGAATCAGCTGTTGTGTTTGCTGGATAGAACCAGCCAGGTGGTAAGACACGGAGTGGATGCTGAGTGGGATCAGCCAGGTGATAAAGTCACTGAGTGAATGCTGGATGGAACCAGCCAGGTAATGATACACGGAGTAGAAACTGTAAGATGCTAGGGAGCGTGGAAACAGAGGAGTTAAAGGAAGGTTACCGGTGGTAGTGGATACTGCTGATAAGTAGGAATCCGCTGGAACAACACCGGCACTTTAAGGATACTGGAAACTGCTGGAAGCAGGCTGCTGGAAGCAGATGGGTTAATAGCTGGAAGCTGGATCAGCCACGGAGGACTGCAGAGTCAGGCTGCACCGCAGGATGGTAGGCAGGTGCGGGTCTCTTAGTGGATGCTGGAGACAGGAGCTGGAACCTGGAAAAACAACCACAGGAGAGAGACTGGAACAAGGTATGACAAACAAAGCACTGACGATTTCCTGGCCCAGGCACAGGATACTTATACCTGCAGCAATGCAGGCATTGGCTGGGCAATTATGCAGAATTCCAGAGGCAGTGGATTGGTGGAACTGAGACATGTGTTTGGATCCAACATGGCTGCGCCCATGTTAGAACTTGGAGGGAAAGCTGGTTTGGAAACCATGTGGAAACATAACAGTAATGGCGGCGCCGGCCGCAGAGGACAGGAGACGCCATGCAGGATTCAAACATGGCGCCGCTGTGACAGCGTCTCAGCGTGACAGGAGGGATATGCAGAATGTGGACACAGCTGAGATCTGGCCTTGGAACGCTGAGCCAGCCTCAGGAGACATCTGAAAGGCAAGTAATGGCATCCAGATACCCGGATCGTGACAATCCCTAGTTCTCCCATCTGCTCAGTACAAGTATTGGGCTGGATGATATGAGCACAATACCCTGGCGATACTTTTCCAACCCACATGGTCTTGCTTCCACGAGTATACCTATACCGAAAATACCTCCCACTGTTGGCTATTTGGCGTACAAGTTCAGAGTCTATGGGTATCCTATCAGCTCTGTGTGAAAAGGTCATTGTCTGGTTATTCCACGTCACTTCCCAATTTCCCGGTTTTCGGTAATTGGAAATATTAAAACACAATAAGGATCTATCTACATGATACTGGTGGAGCTTCAATCTAGGGGGCCTAGAAATATTGAATTTCTTGTCCACCGGTTTCCCACCCCGCAATTCGAGTACCTCATCTATTGCTAAAGGGTACGGTACTAATCCTGATTTGCTCTGACCTTGAGGTACCTGTGAGCACACCCAGCATTCTGTCTGGTTTAAGACCTTACCCACTAGTGAGTAGTAATCACTCAACGGATGATGGTCCATGTCGATATTAAGGTTGGACTGACATCTCTGGATGCACCCATCCTCAACTATATTCTCATAATTCCTACAAATACAATATTCATCAGACAATAACCCCTCACAGTGCCTCCGAGCTCCTTGACTACCAGAGCGCTTACTGATGCCAGTCTTTACTAAAGTGATGTGCTGATCCTGGGATCCTACAAATTCATACTTGCCATCAGAACCCATTCCAGATCCCTGCTCGACCTCTCTGGGACCCTCACAAAAACAAACTGTCCTTATCAAAACCAGAGTTACTAATAGAACCCGAAACGCAGTCTCTTGTGATCGATCCATTTCGTTTAGGGAAAGGAGGAAAATAAGAAGGGGAAAAGACAGGAAAATGCAGGGGGAGGTGAAGAAAAAAAAAATTATACTACAACCGTTCTAGATCTGTGCTCGGATGCCCTTCAACAGTTCTGCCTCTCAACCTTCCCGAACAGACACTCCAGTGATACGAGGTTCTCTACAGTCTGCTCTTTGTCACGAGTTCTCTCTGGGTCAGCGGCCTTTCTGTAGGGAACATAAATCTTGCATTTCAATGTGTTTAACTGTTGTGTATTATCAGTTGTGTGAAGTAAACCATCTGTGGAAAGTGAAAAGAGAAAGGAAATAATAAAAAGAAAAATTTTCAGATTTGCGTTCACCATCAGCCTGTCACGCCATCATGCATATCGGTGTCTATGCACAGTCTCCCTTCACCAGTATTCTCATTCTCCACCCTTTGTGCACGACCAGGCACACTGCGTTAATACTGGTGTCCCTATGCTGGTGAGATATACTGGATTTGGGCAGAACTCTGAAAGACCGAGTAGGCCTGTGGCGTCTGAACTGTAACCCTGTTGGTGGACGAAAGAGATGAAGAGGAAGCTTTGAAGACAAATCACATAGAGTTTAGTAACAGATAAGTTGGTAGAGGCAAAGAAGATTTTACAAAGTTTGACATCTGGATTGGGCACTAAGGGGAATGATTCTCTACTCGGTCTGCTCCCCCCCAAAAAAAATCTATGTGTGTTATATCTCTACTGGGACTATCCCAGCCATCAATCCAGTGTCCTGTCCATTCTAAATTCATAGGGAACCCGGTATCTTTGAGATAATTTCCTCTACCTGTGATGGACATGTATCTAGAACAGTGAAATGCAACCTTAGTCTTCGTGGGTATCCCACATAATTCGTACTTCCTGGGTGGGAGCACGCTATATGTATACCATCTCTAACAAAACTTCTGCTAAATTAATAAGAGGTCACTTCTGCTAGAGAAAGAAGCAGAAGTTTAGAGACCTCCTCCTAACCCCAGTAAGTTCTGTCAAATGGGTAAAGTTGCATTTATTCCATTCTTCCCATTAACCGAATCTGTGTTTTCTATATGGCTCGTGACTCCTTACTATATGTCCCTTGATCCCGTCTATGTGTTTAATAACGTGGCTTGTTTTCTCTGTCTAGGGGTCTATATTTGGCTGTGTGCTCTACTACTCTTGCAATCTCTAGCAAAATGTCCTTTATTTGTTTTTTACAAATGTAACAATTTCTCGGTCTTTTCTTACCACCAGGGTTTTTGGGGTTTAGGCTGATGAGACTCTGGTGTAAGAGCCTGTATACTTTCAATCCCCAGCCTCTCCTCCTGCAGTTCTCTACGCCTAGCAATATTCTTACAGTGTTCAATCGCGCACTCTCTACGACAAGCTACTGTGGCCCCTCTCCAATCAGGAAAAAAAATGTTTGTACCCTGTCCCTTACTGTCTGATTGAGTCCATCCATTAATACAGAAACAGCTACCTCCCTGTAGTTCGCATCGTTCCCTGTATCTGATACCCCCATGTATCTATCTATTATTTGCAGGTCCTGATGGAAGTATTCAGATGTTATTTCATTTTCCCTCTGTTTTATGGAGAAAATTTTTCTCCACTTAACATTAATGGGGAAACACAACTCTAGTTGTCTATTAATTCGTTCTAAGTTCTCCTGATTGTTTTTTTTCAGTCATAAGACTATCTGACTCTAACCTACAATCAGTGATAAATTTTTGGGTGTCAATATTAGGGGGTAGGCACGCTTTCAAAAATATCCGCCAGTGTTTGTTTGTCGGTTCATACGCATTACCCAGATCTCTGAAAAATTTCTGACATCTGGCTAAATGCTTCCAAGGATCGGGGAATTCTGAAATGATTGATCGCAGCTCATCTCTGGGCCACGGGCAATACATTGCATTATTCCTGGTGAGGATTATTCCCTGGCTATCGGTTCCCCCATTGGGGGTTAATATTTCCAAGACAGGGTGTAATCCTACCATTCCGTTCCTAATCTGTTTACTGTGAGGTGTTGTTGTCTCTGTGCAATGAACTGTCTCACACTTACCGGTAGCTGTGACCTCACCAGTTCATTCATTGGGGAATATTGTTACTGCTCTACCTGGTTGGACAGGCCCCACCTGAGTTTCCTGCAGTGAGGTGACTGCTTGGAGGAGAGCTGCGATTTGGCTGGATATATTTGTTATTAAAAAAAAGATATAGATTCAATATATATATTACAAAGTACAGTATACCTATAGTTACAACTCATACAGTAAGCAGTTAAAACATACAGTTACATACAATTACAGTTACAGGCCAGCGATACAATTACCATTCCCTCCAATGCATCTTATGTCTCTCTCTCTCTGTAAATAAATACAGGAACTGATCTGCCAGCAAGTCCATCATCCTCTTGTGACCTATAACCTTGAAAAGACTTAGAAAAAAAAAAACAGGATACATCTTGCAAAAAAAATAATTAGGGTTAATACATTGTTTTTACATACTACTATATTTTACGGATATACCATTGACTGTAGCCATCTTCTCCCCCGCAATATACGGTAGTGGTGGTGTGGTCGCCATTGTTTTCCCGCTAGGTTTGGAACCTGCTGCACAAGCTAATTTCCTTTGCATATCCCCCTCTTGCTGCCATCATTTTAAACAATCATTATGTCTAATCCTTTGTTTTCTGGATTTAATCAGACATATCTTTAACCTTAAGTTCTGTAATACCTCTGGTTCAAAGCTGCTCAACTTAGGGAATGGTTCCCTATCATTGTTAGTCATACATACCCACTAATTGCATAAAACTTCTGTGTGTGAACCATATTTTTCACACATGATAAACCTTGCTGAGCCTTTTGGCCACAATTCTGCCTGAACCCTGTCTAAATGTCTCTTACTTGAGCAACTGGCTCCCATATTTGTGGGTCTCTTCTAATATCTTTAAAAAATTCCCACAAACACCAAAATACTCAATATAAGTAGACGTGGAAGTATACCTGAGCGCCTTCCACTCGCTCTCGCCCACGCTGGCCAATACAACGATACACTGTTGATAGCGGATCGCAATGTACCCAACTTAGGACTCCTATCAAACCTTACACCGTAATTTCTTTCAGTGGAAGTTCTGTTTGGAATATTTTCCTGAGAGAGGCAGTGAAAACTTCCTTTTCGGTATCTTTCAACTGGAATTGTTTGTAGGGTGAAAAACAGAGAAATTAGATAACTATCTTTCACCCTCTCCAGTGAAGCCCACCAGGGAGATTTCCCGAAGTTATCAAAGAAAAACCCCTTTGTCTATACAATCACGTCTGCATATGCTCTTCCACAGCGCATATATCACGTTGCTCTGTGCTGAACAAACGTACATGTGATGCAATAGCACAGCCTATAGATACTAGTTATCTATATGCCCTACGATTGCTGTAGACCACCTAGCTTAGACCACCTAGACCACTAAGAGTTGTATGGGATACCACTCAGTCCACTAAGACCACCTAGTTAATAACGCAGGGTTGCGAACCCTACGCCACCGGGCCTCTACTAACCCAGTGTGTCCACTTAGACCACTTAGACCACTTAGTTCTTGGGTTCAGTATCCACTCACTCCTGCATTCGCTCACTCAAATACACGTTATTTTTCTGTACAGAAAATTTAAATTCATTCAGATAGGCAGCTTTACCCCAGAGGCAACATGTTTTTTTTTTAAACTAAATTTAGAGTAACCTGCTTTTGAAATCTGATAGTTATGTGCTATTGTATTATATGTCTACTATCCCACCTTTGAACTAAACGACACTATTGTATAATTTGTACTCAGCGCCCGCATTCTTACGCACTTTGCGCAAACACGCGACCGTGCGTGTCCCTTACTTTGTCCGAGACACGTGTACCAATGTGCGTACGCAATAAAACAACTCACACAATTTCATGTAATGTGAGAAATATTAACTATAATTGCTCACTTAACACGCCACACAGTTTCTTTCTGTATAAACCTTTATGTAGAACTGCGTTTGTGTCTTTATGCTTACTTCCTTAAAATACTGTTATTTCAAATTTACCTATATATTTACCTATATAGCAACAAATGTATCCTATTTCACACAGATCTATAATGACTCTAGCAATAATCAACAATTTAAATGATATGATTCAGATTGGATAGCTATCTTGCAGAACATACACTGATATAAATATACACATAATTATAATAATTATATATATGTACCATTCACTGGTCTCCTGAGACTCCTTTACCCATTCAGTGCTTCTAATTTGCATATGAAAGCTATGTGCTTTTGCCTGCCTGGAAAAGTGTTTTTTCATTGCTACGAAAAAGCAGTTACACAGGTTAATTTGCATTTCAATGGCTATCTTATAGCAAGCAGATTCTAACTAAATCCTAGAGGTAAAAGAAAAAAAAAGAAAAAACGTTGTTTATATCTGTGTGTAATTCTCACATCAAGTATTCATCTTACTATTAACTTTCACTAGGCCCAGCTGAAACTGTAATTGACTATGGCATGGGTTAAATAAATGCATTGGTAACTCATAAATGGTGATTGATGTGACCAAGGAGAGCTGATTATTATGGGCAGTGAAAATCAGCCATTTAGAAAAATTACCTTCCCAAAATGGCCGCTGCTCCTCCCCCTTCCACATCCATGAGGGTTACACAAAATGGTGGACAGGCCATGTGGTTAGTCCATAATGGAGGACAGACCATGCGGCTTCCTTTGTCACAAAGAAATCACATATCATACAAGCCCCTGAAGTTATTTTAGGCCTGAGTTAAATATAAAAACTATATCAATGCTATGCAGCAACTTTTAAATATACTTTTAAACCTACTTAACCGATAAGCAATCCAATCTGAATCAAACACAACATGACTTATTTGAACCTTGTTTTGCAACAATGTGAGAGAGTATGCAAAGTATGGGTGCCGTGTACGCTTTTTGGCGCAAAAAAAATAAATCACTGATTTTAAATAGCTTTTCTCCTGGTTACCTTACGAGTTCTACCAGCATCTCTACAAACCATACAAAGCAGACTCCATCTAATCAGCAATCAAGTAGCTTTCCACCCTTTGCTGATAGATTACGTCTGCTGTGACCTGTTAGGTAGTAAGTATGTGGAAAACCGGACGAGCACCCAATTGATAATGCTGATTATCTAACAGGAATGAAAGCTATACCTTATACACACTTAGAATACACTTTACCATGGTGCCGCTGCGGGCGCTAAACCTAGTACACACGCTACGTACTTTATACACTGTTTGCCTACGGAGTCCTGTATCACTGTACGGACTTAGCGTACAAACGCTGCGCTGGGGGTACAAAGTACACACAGCGCGCACACACCCAGAGATACACTTTAAACCTTTACAGTAATGCAATGCAATCCTATTACACTTTAAACCTTATGCAGCAATGCAGTGTGATGCTATTACACTTTAAACCTTATGCAGCAATGCAGTGTGATGCTATTACACTTTAAACCGTATGCAGCAATGCAGTGTGATGCTATTACACTTTAAACCTTAGCAGGGAAAGAAATACACGACACCAGTCTGTAGTTAAACCACTGGGTTCCGACACCACAGCGTATTATTGCTGAAAGGGGGTTACAATACAAACAATACAATACAATATAACAGAGTAAATGGCTACATTCAATGGTACATACTTGAGTGGACAAGCTTGCGCAACCCGGCCGGTCCCCGGTCATCTGATAGATAACTTTGTGAGTCTTGTGTGTGACCAGGCTGCAGCAGGCTTTATTTATACAATTCTTCCAAAAGCAATACAATGGATACTGTAATCCATTTGTCCATTGGACACAGGAATGCACTTTTACAGTACAGGAGAGGTCATAGGTCGATTTGAATAGGTAGGCGATGTCTTTCCCAACTGCTCTTGTGGGTGGTCTCCTCTGGATTCCCGCCGCATACATAATGTACAGTAAATACAATTTATCTCTATATTCTGCTCCTGCACATAACTATCCGCAGGAACATGCGATCTTCCTCAAACCAACACCGGAATGTTTCCCTTAAAATACCCTACAGCTGGATACCAAACACCACCTTGTAACCTTGTTCTGTCCCCTCCTATCCTGTAAAGGTGAATCCCTTTGTTCTGTTACCGTTTAAACTGATGTTAATTTCTGATGTGGTGCTAGGAGACTATGTGTACATTGTGCACTATTTGGATTAAATATGTAATGTGTTTTGATAGCCTTCCGTGCGTTCACAAACTCTACTGTAAATACTCATACCACGCGCTAATGCGCAGGACCGCGGGAGCGACCATACGCAAATTGCGGATATGCGCAGGCACGACAGAACAAGTGCACACTGGGAAGCCATCTGTGTGTAGTTTGTACATGATATTTTTCGACTTTGACAGCTCAGACAGAAAAAGAACTTCTAGCGATCACATATGCATGTGAGCGATTTCATCAGTTTGTGTATGGTCAAACATTTACAGTGGAAACTGACCACAAGCCATTGGTAGCTATCATGACTAAATCATTATATGACTGTCCCATGAGAATTAAACGAATGCTTATCAGACTACAGAAATATGATGTACACTTGCTGTACTGTCCCGGCAAATACATGTACATTACTGATACACTTTCTCGTGCTGTGGACAAAAGTGAAGGTTCCAAAAGTATGATGGATGAAGAGATAGAAACTTATGTTAATTTGATCGTAGCTTCTCTACCAGTGTCTCTTGCAAGACAAGAACAGATTAGGAAAGAAACTGAGACAGATGACACAATGAAAGTGTTGAAAGATATCATTCTGAAAGGTTGGCCAGCAGAAAAACATGCGTGCCCGCTGTCTATCCATGATTATTGGATGTACCGCAGTGACCTTACAGTTGTCGATGGTATTATTTACAAAGGCAATTGGTTTGTCATACCTGCATGACTAAGAAAAACTATGCTGTGCAAGATACATGAAGGCCACTTAGGAGAAGAAAAATGTAAGCGGAGAGCGCGTGAAGTTATGTATTGGCCAAGAATGAACCAAGACATAACACAGACTACAACTATATGTGAATTATGTCTTACGTATAGACCGAAACAACAAGTCGAGCCACTGAGTCCTCACGCAGTGCCAGAGAGACCGTACCAGAAAGTTGGCGCAGATGTTTGATTGTAATGGGAAAACGTACATTGTCGTGACTGATTATTACTCTAACTACCCTGAGGTGAAGACACTACATACAACTACTAGTAAAGCCGTAATCAATTGCATGAAGTCAATCTTTGCAAGGCATGGTGTTCCTATGGAAGTGTTCACTGACAATGGTCCTCAGTTTTCCAGTGCTGAATTTAGACAATTTGCTGATGAGTGGGGATTTGTTCATACTACGTCAAGTCTTCACTATCCACGCTCAAATGGGTTGGTGGAAAGTTCAGTAAAAACTGTAAAGAGTCTCATGAAAAAAGCTCAAGAAGGTAAAGCAGATTTCTACAAAAGTCTTTTAATCTACCGCAGTACACCTTTACAGAATGGACTTTCTCCTGCACAAATGCTGATGGGGAGGAGGATTAGATCAAATCTCCTGATACATGATGAACTGCTTAATACACATAACTCAGCATTGGTCAGACTGAGTAAGGAACGTCAACAGGCGAAACAGAAACTGTTCCATGACAGGCGAGCAAAAAGCTTATCTGATCTAAAATCAGGTGACCAAGTCCGTCTCAGAGATCACGAGAAAGGTATTTGGGTGCAGAAAGGTATTGTGCAAGCACAAGTAGCACCAAGATCTTATACTATACGTACAGAGCATGGAACGGAAGTAAGAAGAAATCGGGTGGATTTAAGATCTCAACCTAACCATAATGAAGACAACATGACTGAAGAATACCCTTCATCTGACATGTATGTGATTCTGATAATGGTGAACAAACCACGATTCTAGAAAGGTCCAACATGGTCGATGAAACACAGACTGTGTATGAAAGACCCAAAAGGGAAATACGCAGACCTGAGAGACTCATTGAAACGTGTTAGATGATGTTCTTAATATGACGTTGTTAATTGTTGCATTGAAGCGTACAGGGCTTATCTTTAAAGAAAAGAGGATGTGATGTTAGTGTATTAATATTTGTAGACACTCCCTTACTAATAGGTGTAAGCCTGAATCTTTAGTGATGGTCCCTGGGACCAGGGGAATGCTGGGAAGTGGGTGGTACAGTGTGCAGTGTGCCTGGAGTTGGAGGGAATAAACAGCACAGCAGTGAACTCACATGTCTCTGTGTCCTGATGACTTGATTTACACACGTATGAACAAAACACCCCCCCCCCCCCCAAACCTCCACGATGGTGCCAATTTTTTTAAGTTTTTATTTGAGATGGAAACAGCAGTGTCTTCCTCTCAGTAAAAGCCGCATAGAGAATGTCCCAGGGGAGCTGTTGGCTGCACATGCTCAGCCACAGCAGCTCCCTCCGTCCACACACTGCTGCCTGTCCGCTCCTGCCTCCCAGCCCCTGTTGGTACAATACTGTATGTATAAAATATGCAATATGTACTGTATGCTGTATGTAAAGTTTGTGTGTGTGCTTGTGTATATATGTTGTATGTATGAATGTGTGTGCTATATATATATATATATATATATATACACACACACACACACACACACACATGGGGCAAAAAAGTATTTGGACAGCCACCGATTGTGTAAGTTGACCCACTTAAAAAGATGAGAGAGGTCTGTAATGTAATTTCCATCATAGGTACACTTCAACTGTGAGAGACAGATTCTGGGGGGAAAAACCAGGAAATCACATTGTATGATTTTTAAACAATTTACTTGGATATTCTTGTAGAAAATAAATATTTGGACACCTACCAAGCAGCAAGATTTCTGGCTCTCACAGACCTGTTACTTCTTCTTTAAGAAGCTCTTCTATCCTCCACTCGTTACCTGTATTAATGGCACCTGTTTGAACTGGTTATCTGTATAAAAGACACCTGTCCAAACCCTCAAACAGTCAGACTGCTACCTCTCCACCATGGCCAAGACCAGAGAGCTGCCTAAGGACACCAGGGACAAAATTGTAGAGCTGCACAAGGCTGGGGTGAGCTACTCGACAATAGGCAAGCAGCTCGGTGAGAAGAGATCAACTGTTGGCGCAATTATAAAAAAATTGAAGAAATACAAGATCACTGACAATCTCCCTCGACCTGGGGCTCCATGCAAGATCTCACCTCGTGGGGTATCAATGATCTTGAGAACGGTGAGGAATCAGCCCAGAACTACACGGGGGGACCTGGTCAATGACCTCAAGAGAGCTGGGACCACAGTCACAAAGGTTACCATTAGTAACACACTATGTCGTCATGGATTGAAATCCTGCATCGCCTCTCTCATCTTTTTAAGTGGGTCAACTTGAACAATCGGTGGCTGTCTAAATACTTTTTTGCCCCACTGTATATATATATATATATATATAAATCAGCATGGGTCCGGCACTCCTCGATTAAAGATAAT
Organism: Pseudophryne corroboree; assembly: GCF_028390025.1. NCBI lineage: Eukaryota > Metazoa > Chordata > Amphibia > Anura > Myobatrachidae > Pseudophryne > Pseudophryne corroboree. Next base: position 121,155,300 of record NC_086454.1, on the reverse strand, counting down.
GCTGCGCTGGTGCCCTCACATGTACTGCTTGTACAATAATATATTTACCACCGTGCGGCACTCAGCTTGCTGTAACAAAGACTCTGGAAACCAGATGAATTTCAACAACGTTTCAGTGCTCGCAAGCACTATCGTCAGGTTTTTTATAGTTCAAAGAAACAAATATACCTATACACCCGTGACTCATGCCGCACCTGGAGCCGAGGTAGACCCTCCTCCTTTCCGGCGGAACTTGATGACCTCATTCTCTAGTGACACCCATAACAACAAGTAAACATGAAACAACGGTTCTAACAGTTATGATCATACTTATAATAATATGGCAGGACATCTAACAAACATGTATACGCACCATATACATTATAGAAGATTATTCATCCAAAACAACCATAGCTCAGATATTCATTTAACCCCCGAGGGGCTAACACATCTAATCGGTGGATCCATTGAACTTCACGTTGTAATAACAACCGATTACGGTCGCCCCCACTAATTGGTTTCTTAACCCAGTCGATCATACGATATCGTATGCTTGCAATAGAATGTTTGTATTCTGCAAAATGACGGGCCACCGGCTGCTCCGATTTTTTATCACTAGCCAGTGCAGCCCTAATTGCAGATCTATGCATCGCCATGCGGTCTTTAAATCTACCCTGGGTCTTTCCTATATACGAAAGACCACAGGGACAGATTATTTGATAAACCACATAACTAGAATTGCAGGTAAGGTGATGGCGTATTGTGAATTTTTTACTTGTGTGGGGATGATAAAATGCATCCCCCGGTATTAAGAAACTACATGTTGTACAACCACATTTAAAGCATCCAAGACTTTTCTTGGAAAGAAAGTGTGTTGGTTTATCCGAATCACAATTGCCTATATCTGCATGTACTAGTAGATCTCTAAGGTTTTATCCACGTGTGTAACATGGCATAGGGTCCACATCTTTAAATGGTAATAGTGGGTCTGATTTAATAACATGCCAATTATCCTTAATAATCGAGCCTACCTCTCTAGATTGTGTATTAAACCGATTGACAATGGGTATCTTTTTACTTCTCTCTTTTGTTTTTGTTTTCTTAAGCAGTGAGGTGCGATCTATCTTTAATACTCTTGCTTTGGTCTGTGATAACATCTCTTTAGAGTATCCCCTTGCTACTAATTTACCAATTAAAACATCAATTTGGTCAGCTGCTGTATTAACATTAGAATTTATTCTCCAAATGCGTAGCATTTGGGAATATGGCAATGAGTTCTTCAAATTAACAGGGTGGCAGCTATTATATTGTAACAGCGTATTCCTATCTGTCGTTTTTACATGTACTGATGTTTCAAACTGATTATCAATTAATCTAATGTCTACATCCAAATAATCAATGTGTGTCTGGCTCATGCGGAACGTGAACTTAACCGAACCTTCACCTGAGTTATTATCTTCCATTAAATTAACAAATTGATCTTTAGACCCTGACCAAACAATAAATAGGTCATCTATAAAACGAGTGTACAGAATAATATTCGCTGATATATTCAACTCTGAAAAAAATATTTCCTGCTCAACACTGAACATAAATATGTTCGCTATTGCTGGGGCTACTGCAGAGCCCATTGAACAACCACTTAGTTGTATATAATACTTTTTATCAAAAAGAAAATAATTTTTCTTAAGAATAAACTCCAAAAGAATTAAACAGAATTCAATATATGTCAAGTCAAAGATACCACTCTCAATCATAAAACGTTTCACAGCTTGTAAACACATATCATGCGGTATTATTGTGTATAGACTGACCACATCTGCGCAGATCATCCAGGAACTCTCCGGGATCTTACGCAGTGTGGTCAGCTTATTCAAGAACATGGTTGTATCCAATAAGAAGTGTTTATGCTGTTGGACCAAGGGTTGAAGTACTGAATCCAGATATGTGGAAATAGGTTGTGACAAAGAACCTTTAGCCGAGACAATAGGACGTCCCGGCGGGGGAGTTAACCCCTTGTGTATTTTGGGAAGAGTATAAAAGTGGTGCTATTGGGTATTTGGGTAACAAAGCATCCGCTAATTTTTGATCAATGACCTTATTCTGTACCGCATTTCTTAAAATACCCGTTAGTTCTTTATGGAACAAATCCACAGGATCACATGCTAACACTTTATACGTCTTCCCATCGTTCAATTGTCGCAGGATCTCCTGACGGTAATCTTGAATGTCCTGCAGGACAATAGCCCCGCCTTTGTCAGCCGGCCTTATGATTAAATTTGTGTTTTGCGAGAGAGACTTAACTGCTCTCCTTTCCTCTGGTGTTAAGTTAGGATGAACATCTTTTGGCCGATTCGTCACATTCTGAACTCCCTTGTCCACTAAGCGCATAAATGTCTTAAGACTGGCATTGTTAGTATTTGGGTCAAATGTCGATTTAGGTATAATTTTCCTGAGTTGTTCTGGGATAGGATTATCCCGTTCCATCGGTTCTACTGATGATTTATTAAAGAACTCTTTAATTTTTAATTATCTAAATATCTGGTATTTCTCTTGTTGCCACTTAAAGTCGTCAAAATAAGTGGTCGGAATGTATGACAAACCTTTTTTCAATAAAGAATGTTCAGCTCCAGATAATTCATATGAAGAAAGATTCAGAATTATGTCTTCCGTGCTGCAGGTGGTTTCTTGCCTGGGTTTGAGCCTTTTGCTTTGGCCCCCCCTCCTTGTTGTTAGCCCCTCTGGGGTTAAATGAATATCTGAGCTATGGTTGTTTTGGATGAATAATCTTCTATAATGTATATGGTGCGTATACATGTTTGTTAGATGTCCTGCCATATTATTATGAGTACGATCATAACTGTTAGAACCATTGTTTCATGTAAACTTGTTTTTATGGTGATGGGTGTCACTAGAGAATGAGGTCATCAAGTTCCGCCGGAAAGGAGGAGGGTCTACCTCGGCTCCAGGTGCGGCATGAGTAACCTAACTTAACACCAGAGGAAAGGAGAGCAGTTAAGACAGTAACAGAGAGTGGGCGTCAACGCGTTTCGTCTCCTAGCAACCGGAGACTTCCTCAAGACGGATGATCTGTCTTGAGGAAGTCTCCGGTTGCTAGGAGACGAAACGCGTTGACGCCCACTCTCTGTTACGCTCTCCATTTGGTGATACCCGCCGCATGAACACAGTCCACGGCTCAGCACAGCCGGCTCAGTACAGCCGTGACAGCCTCAGCCGCAGCCCTTTGCCGCACGTTGGATCCACCTTTGCCGCACGTCTCTCTAATATTGGTCGGGTGAGTTCCGTTTGACCCCCGCTGTGGGGCCTAACACCTGTCACCAGGAGCCACTCTTACGGCGGCTAGACCCACCATCTATGAACAGTGCCACTTACATTTCAAACCAACGAATGTTACTCTGGGTTACTCTGGGAAAGGCGACAGTCATCTGTTGTTATTTAAACAGTGACTGAATGGTATACCTCCGCTCCATGTGTACTCTACTCTTATAAAGGACCCTGTCCGCATATTAATACAGGAACCAGCACGGGAGCATTGATTAAAGGCTGCATCCTTTCTTCAGTTATCTATATAAATAAATTGAGACTGTGAAAATTTCATTGCGGGAGCTACAAATTTATAATAACATACTGGGACGCCAGTATTTGGACTGTCATTATCACCATTTGAAAGAGTTTATAGTAATTAATTTTACTGCATGTTGCACGTAATTTTAAATTCTCATTCATTATAATATATGTGAGAGAACGTATTAATTGTCTGTTGAATTGTGTGTTATAAATGTTTTTCTTAAGAGATACTATATAAATTGTTTTATAATATATCCAAGCCTCACTGAGTCAATCTTTCTCCTGTGTCAGACAGCACATATATCTGTAGATACATTGTTTCAAGCAGAGTTTTTTTCCTTTTTTTATAGTATCCAGTTTCAAAAGCAGATTAGTAGAACACTTTTGTTTAAACTGTATTGCCTCTGGTGGTAAAGCTGCCAATCAGAACGAGTGAAAATTTTCTGTACAGAAAAACAAAGCGTATTTGAGTGAGTGAAAGTAGGAGTGAACGTATTGAACCCCGTGGAATTCGGGATCCCGTCGTTTAGTACACCAAGTGAGTGGAGGCTTGGCGGCATGAGGCGGCTGACTCACGTTAGTATAGAATTTGGAATACGTAAGTCGTGAGGAGACTTACACAAGAGCTTGGTAGGGAATTGTGAACTTGGTGACCCATATAGTTTTTTTTATACGCTCCGGCTGAGGTTTCGCAGCTTGTGATATGATTCCAGTGGTCGTAGGGCGGATAGGTAACAAGTACCTATACACTGTGCGATTGGACCGCACGTTTGTGGGTGCGATACATAGCACAACTTGATACCAACTTGAACAGTAGCTTGTCTTAGTGCGCAATTGAACACCACAAGAATATTGCTAGGCGCAGAGAACAACAGGAGGGGAAACTGATGACAATAAGTTTACAGGCTCTGACAGGAAAGCCCTATCAGACCAAACCACAGACCCCTGCTGTTTGGAAAAGACCGAGAATATATTACATTTTTAAAAATAAAGGGCATTTTGCCATTGATTGTAGGAGTAGTAGAACACATAGTCAATATAGACCCCTAGACAGAGAAAACAAGCCACATTATTAAACACATAGACGGGATCAAGGCACATATAGTAAGGAATCACGAGCCATATAGAAAACACAGATTCGGTTAATGGGAAGAACGGAATAAATGCAACTTTACCCTTTTGACAAAACTTGCTGGGGTTAAGATGAGGCCTCTAAACTTTTGCTTATTCCTCAAGCAGAAATGGCCCCTGATTAACTTAACAGGAGCTTTGTTAGACATGAAATACATAAAATGTGCTCCCGATCAGGAAGTGCAAAGTATGTTAGTCACCCACGAAGACTAATGTTGCATTTCACTGTTCTAGATGCATGTCCATCACAGGTAGAGGAAATTATCTCACAGATACCAGGTTCCCTATGAACTTAGGATGGACAGGACACTGGATTGATGGCTGGGATAGTCCCAGTAGAGATATGACACATAGAAAATTTTTTAGGGGTATAGACAGTAGAGAATCACTTCCCCATAGTGCCCAATCCAGTTGTCAAATTTTATAAAATCCTCTTTGCCTCTACAAACTTATCTGTTACTAACCTCTATGTGATTTTTCTTCAAAGTTTCCTCCTCATCTCTTACGTTCACCGACAGGAGGGTACAACACATAGACCTGATTACAGTTCAAACGCCACATGCCTACTCGGTCCTTCAGAGTTCTGCCCAAATCCAGTATATCTCACCAGCATAAGGACACCAGTATTAATGCAGTGTGCCTGGTCATGCACACAGGGTGGAGAATGAGAATACTGGTGTAGGGAGACTGTGTACAGACACCGATATGCATGATGGTGTGACAGCCTGTTGGTGAATGCCAAACCTGACATTTTCTTTTTTTTTATTTACGATTTTTCCCCTCTCTTCTCTCATCCAGAGACGGTTTACTTCACACAACTCATAACACACGATAGTAAATTAAAATGCAAAATTTGTGTTCCCTACAGGAAAAGGCAGTCTGGAGGTCAAAGGGGTATGGCCAGGAGTCCTCAGGACTTTGGACAGGTGGACATGGTAAGCCGGTGGCCCCCAGAGCATATCTTCCAAGTCTAGCTGAGGCGGCACACTGTCTGACTCATCTGGGCAAAGAGGGTATGTGCAAGTTGGTAAGAGCCTACTGGTGTGTGCCAGGATTCTCTTCTCATGCAGGTAAGAGAGCAATGACATGTTTTACTTGCTTGAGGAAGAATATTGGTAAGACAATACCAACAGAGCCATCCCATATTCCTCCAACAGACGGACCTTTTCAGGTAATACAAATTGACTTCATACAGTTACCACCCTGTAACAATTTGAAATATGTGTTAGTATGTATTGATGTATTTTCCAACTGGGTAGAAGCGTTTCCTGCTGCCACAAATACTGCTACGTTCACTGCAAAGAAAATTGTGCAGGAATTTGTGTGTAGATATGGTATCCCTAGAATGATTGAAAGTGATAGGGGTACCCATTTTACAGGTGAAGTCTTTCAGGTCATGTGCAAACCGATGGGAATTAATAGCAAGCTGCATACTACGTACCGGCCACAGGCAAGTGCAAAGGTAGAGAAAGTGAACAGCATTATTAAGAACAAGCTGAGCAGAGTGATGGCTGAAACTGGATTGTTGTGGCCAGAAGCTTTACCACTAGTGTTGTACAGCATCAGAGCCACTCCCAGGTCTTCACTTAACTTATCACCCTTTGAAATTCTTTTTGGTCGACAACCTCATGTAATGATAGACCCCCAGGATGATTTGAAATGCAATAATGAAGTGACTGTGAAATATTTGGTTGGGATGAGCCAGCAGCTGAGAAATCAACAAAGAAATCTAAAGCTGGTGATTCCTGACCTACCGAACAGCAATTGTCATGACATTGAGCCTGGGGATTATGTGATGATTCGAAATTTCTTACGCTCAGGTTGCCTCATAGACAGGTGGGAAGGACCATACCAAGTCTTGTTAACCAGCACGACAGCACTAAAGGTCGCCGAAAGAGAGACTTGGGTCCACTCGTCCCACTGCAAGAAGGTTGCTGACCCGGAGAGGACTCGTGACAAAGAGCAAGGTGGAGAGAACCTCATATCACTGGAGTGTTTGTTCCGGGAAAGTTGAGAGGCAGGACTGTTGAAAGGCACCTGAGCACGGAGAGCAACAAGATCTAGGACGGTTGTCGCACCACTTTCTTTTTTTCACCCCCCCCCCCCCCACCACCCCCCTACATTTTCCTTTCTTTTCTCCTTCTTATTTTCCTTCTTTCCCCTAACGAAATGGATCTATCACAAGAGACTGCGTTTCGGGTTCTACTAGTAATTCTGTTTTTTATCAGGACAATTTGTTTTGGTGAGGGTCCCAGAGAGGTTGAGCAGGGATCTGTAATGGGTTCTGATGGCGAGTACGAATTTGTAGGATCTCAGGAGCAGCACATCACTCGAGTAAAGGCTGGTATCAGTAAGCGCTCTGGTAGTCATGGAGCTCGGAGGCAATGTGAAGGGTTATTGTCTGACGAACCAGACAATGACCTTTTCACACAGAGCTGATAGGATACCCATACACTCTGAACTTGTACGCCAAATAGCCAACAGTGGGAGGTATTTTCGGTATAGGTATACCCGTGGAAGCAAGACCATGTGGGTTGGAAAAGTATCGTCGGGGTATTATGCCCATATCATCCAGCCCAATACTTGTACTGAGCAAATGGGAGAACTAGGGATTGGTTTCTTTACTTGGAAAATTTGCAATATGGTGATGTTACATTTTGGCCCCTATGTTCTCCCAGATGATGCCTATTTCATATGTGGGAGGAAAGCGTACAAGTGGCTTGCCCCGAGCTCAGAGGGATTGTGTTATATTGGGAGAGTACTACCGGAGGTCATGACCATAACCCACGATAAAATGAAAGACTTTCACCGCAGTGCTCAGACTCCTTATACTCATACTCTCTATGAACACATCATCAAGAGACACCTCATAGATAGGGCAGAGCACGCAGCCTCTGATTTGATCCACAAACCCCCGGGATTCAGTTCCTTCTCGCATTAGACATCACCCGTACTGCCAGAGGAACTATAAATTATAGGTATATCCATGTGCTAGCGAACTTGATAGATAATATCACTGAGATGTATGATGACACCTTCAGGTATACGGGAAGGGAGTTACAAACCTACAAGAAGGAACTGATCCAGCACAGGATGGTCCTTAATTATGTTACAGCCTTGACAGGTGGGTACTGTGTTACTCTGGCAACTCAATATGGTGTGAAGTGCTGTACGTATATTACGAACAGCACTGATGACCCCACGGAGATCATCGATCAGAAGATGGACGAGATCTTGCAGTTGAAGTGGGAGTTCAGGAGAAAGCACAACCTTACCTTAGTGACTGTGGGTAATGAACTGACCGGCTGGGTCTCATGGTTGAACCCACATAAATGGTTCTCAGGTTTAGGAGAGTGGGCTCAAAATGTCATTATAAGTGTGGGGAAGTTTCTCCTTTGTATCCTGGGAGTCATCATAATTATCGGTTTGATATTTAGGTGTGTTCAAATTCTAACGCGGCGCAAGCACAGCACAAATTTGATGAGTCTAAGGAGTGAGGGCGCTGTTATAGCAGCAGATTTAATTTATGATCCATCCATAGAGACAGTGTTATGATAAGGATTGCAAATGAATTTCATGGCCTGTTTCTTTCACCCGTTTTTCTTTGTCTCCCCCTCTGCCCAGATACATCCAACCAGAAAAGACGTCAGCCCTACCCAAAATGTTTGTGTGAATGTATTTTTAGATATGTGTCTTATCTTCATCTCTGCAACCTTCAGTTAATGGCACACATAGTCGACAGGTAATATCCACATATACAAGCACTCACGTTTGTTCCCCCTCCATGTATCATCAACTAAATGTGCACCCCATTTGTTGAAACAAGAAGCCGAAAAGAGCATGGTAGTGTTTGTTGGCCCATTTACAGACCCTTAATACGGGATGAGAAGGATTTAATGTATACTTTGCAATACCTCAAAGCTTATTTAGAACATATACGGCATGATGATACATGCCCCTCAGACATTGGTTCATACATACATGCTTTTTACTTTCCCACTAGGCTATACATTTCCCACCTACAACTCTCCCTGATCATCCAAGCTTTTGTATATATTGTATAGGTAATATATATATATATTTCCTGTTTATTGATTAGTTAGTGGCAGTTATTGATGACTGCCAAAGGGTGGACTGTCGAAGTCGGAAAATATTACAGTACACACATTACGTACAAACACCACATAGATGGCCTCCATGTGCATACTTATTCGGCCGTGCGTGCACATATTTGCAATTTGCGTATGGTCGCTCCCGCGGTCCTGCGTATTAGCGCATGGTATGAGTAATTACTGTGGAATTTGTACTCGCATGGAAAAGCCACAGACATATCATATATCTAATACATATACAGATTGAGTATCCCTTATCCAAAATGCTTGGGACCAGAGGTATTTTGGATATGGGATTTTTCCGTATTTTGGAATAATTGCATCCCATAATGAGATATCATGGTGATGGAACCTAAATCTAAGCACAGAATGTATTTATGTTACATATACACCTTATACACACAGCCTGAAGGTCATTTTAGCCAATATATTTTATAACTTTGTGCATTAAATAAAGTGTGTCTACATTCACACAATTCATTTATGTTTCATATACACCTTATACACACAGCCTGAAGGTCATTTAATACAATATTTTTAATAACTTTGTGTATTAAACAAAGTTTATGTACATTGAGCCATCAAAAAATAAAGGTTTCACTATCTCATTCTCACTCAAAAAAGTCCGTATTTCGGAATATTCCGTATTTCAGAATATTTGGATATGGGATACTCAACCTGTATTGCATAAATCACCCACTGTCTGCTTTTTCTTCTAATAGCAAGAAGATGGGTCACACATAAATTATACTCCCAGAGACTCAAATACAATGGCCTTATTTACACAAAGCTTTGAAATTCTATGAAGAAGGCAAACACCTTTGTTTACCCCTATTGTTCTAGAGTAGCCCAGTATCTGTCGAAGACAGTAAGTACTGGATTGTCATTGTCTTCTCTGAAGACAAGACAAACAAGAAAGACAATATCCAGGAACCTAGGTTGACTGAAGAGAAACTAAATTAGCAATAGCTAACAAAATTACAAACCAGACATTTAGAAATCTGAGGTAATAACATTCATAGTCTAAACTCTTGGAGATATATATATGTATATATATATATATATATATATATATATATATGTATATTATGTATATATATATTGAAAGAAGAGATTTCCCCAGGGAGCTGATGTCGTACTTTGGTATGTACAAGTTTTGTATAATAAAATAATCTTAAAAAAGAGAGATTGTTTATTTTTTTTAAAAGCAATACATAAAACTGTTTACAATTTGCCTAGAATAACAATAAACAATGTTTGTACAGACGATAGTTGTGTTGGTAATTCAAACAACATCAAAATTATCTTCTTTGTAGAGATGTCAGAGAACAATGTGCTAACCCAACGCGTTTCGTCCTACAGACTTCATCAGGGGTGTATTAATCTAAACAATACAGAAACATTCATAAACAACTTCACTCTTCTAGTTATAATACAATTAACTCTCTTCAAAAGCTTATTGAATACATACCAAAGAATCACAATATGGACATACATCTTATCGTGTCTTCAAAAAGGCAATTTAACAATGCTTAAAATAGTATCGGACCAAATTTCACCATATGGGGTATCTGTAAAATCATAACATATGTTACCAAAAGAATATTACTATAAAAATATATGGACAGGATATATTATGTGAGGAGGAACAGAGGAGGAGGACTGGTTTACAAGGATTCTATTGGGCTTTTAATTAGCCTTACTGCTTCATACTTAGAAAGAATTGTCTGATCATATTTGAATGTTAAACATATTTATACGTTCAACTTTTGTTAAATATGGGACCAACAGAATGTGTAGATAATTCTCTGATGAAGCGTTACTAATATTGGCTTAATATTCAACAATTGGAAGTTTGAAGTGTAGATATACATATAAATAATTGTTATATATTTTATTTACTTTTATTTTTATTTTTATTCGCATTGGCACAGATTATACATACCAATTTAAATTGAATTGGAAGTAACCCTTTTCACTGATTATCCACTGGGTATAACCTTTTTGAAATTTAGAGTAATTCTGAATCTATAATAGAAAAGAGATTCTATTTAACTCTTGGGTGTGGTATTTATAATGTGATCGCACATACCACATTCATCATACATACCAATTTAATTCAATTAAGCCCATAAGATGGCAAATCACTGGATATCTTCCAGATGTCAATTTAGACAGAGTGGACCACTGTAATAGTACCTATGAATAAACAGAATATGTGGACGGGTATAATATTTGCCATTTTAATCCCCCTTGAAATATGTCTTATTTAGTATACTCATCGTACATACCAATTAGATTACATCAAGCCCATAAAGTGACTGATCACTGAGTGTCGTCCCAGTGTTTATTTGAACAGGGCAAATCACCGCAACAGTGCCTATAATTAGACAAAATATAGACGGGTGTGATGTTTGTAATATAATTCCCCTGTGGGGTGACATCCTTATTATATTCGTCATACATACCGATTCAATTAAATAAAGCCAATTGAAGCAGCTAATCACTGGATATCGTCCAGGTATCAAATTTGAACAAGGCAAACCACTGCAATTGTGCCTATAATTAGACAAAATATACGGGTAGTATAGCACTAGTCTAAATCATTGGTTTTTTATATATAAAAATCCCATATATGGAGATTGTTTCCCAAGCAGACCTGGTCAGTGCTGCTAAATCAGGGATTGACATAGCATAACATAACTGGAGCTGATGAAGAAACACTCCAAAGCATTTCTCTTCAACAGTGGCATATCAAATTTCAAACACAAGGTGTAACATAGAGAAAGCTAATACTGCTTTTCACCAATTTTTTAGTGATAACATGTTCAGATAACATGGAGAACCATGAAGTTAACATGCTTACCTCTCCACAGAAAGTGACACTCCTAGCTGCTGCATGGTCTGAGGGCTGGGAATCCTCGGTTTAAAAAGCCCTTAATTGACTACATCACTTCCTATCTGATGATTAGCAAGAAAGTGTTTAAAACTCCATATTTTTCTGTTACCGGTGTGTAATGAACTTATGTTAACCTAAAACACGGCCCCAATAACAATTCCTTAATTAATTGAAAAGGAATGGTGCTGTGCCTTAAGGAGAGAGAGATGTAATTTGATAATTGCTCTCCAATTACAGGTTGAGTATCCCATATCCAAATATTCCGAAATACGGAATATTCCGAAAAACTGACTTTTTTGAGTGAGAGTGAGATAGTGAAACCTTTGTTTTTTGATGGCTCAATGTATAGAAACTTTGTGTAATACACAAAATTATTAAAAATATTGTATTAAATGACCTTTAGGCTGTGTGTATAAGGTGTATATGAAACATAAATGAATTGTGTGAATGTAGACACACTTTATTTAATGCACAAAGTTATAAAAAATATTGGCTAAAATGACCTTCAGGCTGTGTGTATAAGGTGTATATGTAACATAAATGCATTCTGTGCTTAGATTTAGGTCCCATCACCATGATATCTCATTATGGTATGCACTTATTCCAAAATACGGAAAAATCCGATATCCAAAATACCTCTCGTCCCAAGCATTTTGGATAAGGGATACTCAACCTGTACTACCATGGTGTGCATTCCACCAGGCAAATGGAGTTTCCTATTGTTACTTTGTTGCCTAGGTAACCATAGTTACCTAGGCAACACCCATTTACAGACCCTTAATATGGGATGAGAAGGATTTAATGTATACTTCGCAATACCTCGAAGCTTATTTAGAACATATACGGCACGATGATACATGCCCCTCAGACATTGGTTCATACATAAATGCTTTTTACTTTCCCACTAGGCTATACATTTCCCACCTACAACTCTCCCTGATCATCCAAGCTTTTGTATATATTGTATAGGTAATATATATATTTTTTTTTCCTGTTTATTGATTAGTTAGTGGCAGTTATTGATGACTGCCAAAGGGTGGACTGTCGAAGTCGGAAAATATTACAGTACACACATTATGTACAAACACCACATAGATGGCCTCCGTGTGCATACTTATTCGGCCGTGCGTGCACATATTTGCAATTTGCGTATGGTCGCTCCCGCGGTCCTGCGTATTAGCGCGTGGTATGAGTAATTACTGTGGAATTTGTACTCGCATGGAAAAGCCACAAAGACATATCATATATCTAATACATATATTGCATAAATCACTCACTATCTGCTTTTTCTTCTAATAGCATGAAGATGGGTCACACATAAATTATACTCCCAGAGACTCAAATACAATGGCCTTATTTACACAAAGCTTTGAAATTCTATGAAGAAGGCAAACACCTTTGTTTACCCCTATTGTTCTAGAGTAGCCCAGTATCTGTCGAAGACAATAAGTACTGGATTGTCATTGTCTTCTCTGAAGACATGACAAACAAGAAAGACAATATCCAGGAACCTAGGTTGACTGAAGAGAAACTAAATTAGCAGTAGCTAACAAAATTACAAACCAGACATTTAGAAATCTGAGGTAATAACATTCATAGTCTAAACTCTTGGAGATATATATATATGATTCCTAACAAATTGTAATAGCAGGAGTGTGTGTGTGTGTATGTGTGTGTGTATATATATATATATATATATGTGTGTGTGTATGGATATATATAGATATATGTATATCTTGAGGATGGAAATAGATAATCATATTATGTGTGGGATTATATTGTTCAGAGTCACGTAAACATTAATCTTGTGGAAATAAGAATATTATCATATATTACAACATTAAGTTATTAATAATACCAGATTTATGTATGATTAATGTGATGGGTTTAACTGGTCATGGGGCGGGAACTCAGATGCAAACAACAAAAATCACATCTCAAGTCTTAGCCATCGCCCACCTCTTGAGCTGACCAATGATCTCTGGTGCACAGGATATGTCCCACCCCCGAACCAATGGAAGAAGAGCACACAGTGTCTATTGTATTAGAAATAAAAAAGATATCCTAGACGGAAATCAATACAGGCGCTTTATGATAAAGACCACACTATTAATATTTAAAAAATGCTGCTCTCAAAAAGGTATTCTGTTAAACCTGAATAAACAAATGAACTATAGAAGACTATATTAGAGAGCGCAAACATACATCTTAATTGTAATAAAAACAATTTATTGATATAAACAGCATTTAAAATTGAATTAACTATATTCTTATACAATGGAGCTAGAGAGCCATATACTCATGTAAAACCACTAGATCAGATCATACCATATGTTTATAATCAATTGAGGATAATTCATTAAATGCAAACTTTTATGAGCTCCTGTGATTATTGATCCAATAAAGATGAAAAGAAAGAAATGAGTTCCTTAATATCCAGAACAATTGTTGTTATTCAGCTGACTCCTTGTTGTAAAGTATGTTTGCCTATGATATAATTAATTGCCTCATTCAAAAGTACAGGTGCGCAATAACCTCCACCTAAAAGATGGTTTTCTTTACCAGCGTAATACTGGGGCCCCTTAGCCGTTAGTGGGGTATATATTCTCACCGTATATGCAGTTCTTAAAGCCGTGTCCTATAGCACAAGGACGATGCGGCTATAGCAACGGTGGATGTTTGAAGGTAGTGCCGGGTCCTATCGCACAAGGACCGTCCAGCACATATGGAAGTGGAGTATAGATTCTCACCGTGAGTGCAGTTCTTAAAGCCGTGTCCTATAGCACAAGGACGATGCGGCTACAGCAGCGGTGGATGTTTGAAGACAGTGCCGGGTCCTATCGCACAAGGACCGTCCAGCACATGCAGAAGTGGCAGCGAGCCAAGCTGTAATTAGCAACAGAGGGGCGCACCTGAATAGGCAATGCAGGTCTCAGTATAGCTCAAAAATGATGATCTGGATATGTGAAGTGGATATCACGGCTCAGTCGCTCCGTATCACTGCCCCTTGACGCGTTTCTCCGACTTTGTGTAGCGTCGGTTTCTTCAGAAGGTATGTCTGATACTCAGACCGGTGCAGTATAAAAAAGGTTCCTCTACCAATCAGTATGCAATATACTTACACACCCATTCGTTAACAGGTGTGCATCTCATGCTGTCAAACAGGTGTGGTCTCTAGCAAACAATTCATATTAACCTTGGTATTTAACTATTACATTCCCTAGTTTGCACAGAATTAATTATATATTAAATAAACATAATTTTTACTTTAAAATAAAAAATAAAATAATCAAATCTATTACTGGCATCGCGGAGACAAAAATATAAAAAAAATAAAATAAGACAATTGCTAAACAAGACATTAGCCATTATCTTCACATTGGGGGAGATATAGTTTAAAACCTCTCAAATTTCTATATATCCATTGTGGCGAACCACACTAATGGCCAGACCATCTGAACTATGAGACCTGGGTTCGAATAACCCCACGTCTCTGTCCAATAATATTTCTTATAATTTAATAATTCTTACATTTATTATTTTTATTATTATACTGAATTAATTATCAATCTCTCCTAGTGTGAAGAGTCCATACTATATGACAACATAATATCATATATGCTATAAAACATATTTCTTATTTAATTTCTTTCTTTTTACTAAAAGGAAAATTGGTGTTTCAAAACTACAAACCATACTGGTATAACACCCACAATGCCTAATTCATTCTAAGAGTACATGGTACATCAGTCAATTTAGATATATATAGAGGGAATCATGAATAAAATTATCCCACTATAGAGAATTGATATGATGGTCCTCTAAAATTAATGTAGATATCAATGGGTTACCCCACTGGTAGCCTAAAACGGATACAAATTAAAATTGATATAATATTAGACATTGTTCATTTCAATGCAATCATTCAGACCATTGGGAAAAAGAGTGCCCAAGGCAAAAATCCAGAAAGCTTCCCGTTTACAGAGGAGATTGTACCTATCCCCTCCTCTGATGGTGGGCTTAATATGTTCTAAACCCTGTATCCTAATACTGTTTATATCTCCTTTGTGATTATCCATCACATGTCTAACTAAACTATGATGATTGGATCCCCTAAGGATATTATTCTTATGTTCTAAAAATCTCAGGCGTAGTGCACGTGTGATTCGACCCACATATTGGATCCCACACGTGCAGTTGATCACATAGATCACATAGTTAGTTTGACAATCTATGGTACCTAATACTTTAAACTGGGTCCCATGAGTATGTGAATGAATTGTATTCATTTTGTCCATAATAAAATGACATGTAATGCACCTACTTCTTCTGCACTTATAGCATCCATTAGGTTTTCCACACTTTTGTAACCAGGTATTTTTACTCTCTGTTGTACCACTATCAGATGTTTTATAATGACTTGGGGCCAGGAAGGTTTGCAGATTAGATGCTTTTTTATATATAACACAAGGTTTATCCTCCAAACAG
Organism: Pseudophryne corroboree; assembly: GCF_028390025.1. Classification (NCBI taxonomy): domain Eukaryota; kingdom Metazoa; phylum Chordata; class Amphibia; order Anura; family Myobatrachidae; genus Pseudophryne; species Pseudophryne corroboree. The sequence goes on along the minus strand of NC_086454.1, from coordinate 121,139,103 downwards.
GTGGCCAGCACCCTATCCGTTCTTAATATGGGATAATTTTTATTAATTATGTTCCGCACCTCTCCAGAACACATGTTAAACTTAGAGATAAATCTGGGTTGTTGTGAATTAATGGGCTCTTTTTCTTTTGCTGGTTTAGGTACTAATAATGATCCTCTATCTCTAGAACGGGTTTCTGTAAGAGCTTTCTTAACTAATGTTGTTGGATAGCCCTGATCTCTAAATGCCGTAGTTAGTTCGGCCGCTTGTGCCTCGAATTGTTCTAATTGAGAACAATTGCGGAGAACTCTTAAGAATTGGCTTTTGGGTATATTATCTACCCATGGGCGAAAGTGGCTACTTCGATAATTCAGAAAATTGTTGGTATCCACATCTTTACGGAATGTTGAAGTAGTGAGCTTGTTATCCTCAATACAGATGTCTATATCCAAAAAACTAATACGTGACCTGTGAGCAGTGCTGGTGAACCGTAAACCATAATTATTGGAATTAAGGTGAGCTAGAAAGGAAGAAGTGGATTGTAAATCCCCATCCCAAATAAAAAACAGGTCATCGATGTAGCGACCATATAGCACCAGGTTCGCCCCAAATGGGCCTCCCCACACAAGTGATTCCTCAAGGTGACCCATATAAAGATTAGCAAAACTCGGGGCGAACCTGGCACCCATCGCCACACCGAGGACCTGTAAATAAAATTGACCATCAAAAGTGAAATAATTGTGGGACAATATAAACTCAATAGCTTGAATGATGAATTGACAAAGTGAACCATCAATAGAGACATCAGACTCCAAATAAGTCTCAATTACTTCCACACCACGTTGGTGTGGAATATTACTATATAGTGATTCAACATCACAGGTTAAGAAAATATATTCACTTTTCCATTTAACATCTTTAATCATATTCAAAAATTGAGTTGTATCTCTAATGTGTGATTTAAGAGTGCTGACGTGAGGTTGTAAAAAAGAATCAACAAAAGCCGATAAATTGGAGGTGAGGGACCCTACACCAGAAATAATAGGTCTCCCCGGGGGTGCTTGAAGTGACTTGTGTATCTTGGGGAGGTGATAATATGTGGGGATAATGGGAAACTTATTAAACAGAAAACCATGTTCATCCTTGGATATAGTCCCATTCAACATTGCAGTATCCAGGAACCTTTTGATTGCCACCTGATACTCGGTGGTGGGATCCGATTTTAGTACTGTATAAAATAAAGGATTTTTAAGTTGCCTGTAGGCTTCTAAACAATACTCACTGCGATTCTGTATAACGGTCCCACCCCCCTTATCTGCCGCTTTTATAATGATACTCCTATCACTCATCAGGCTCCTAAGGGCTATTCTTTCTCGCGGATGTAGGTTATCCCTCTTATGAAATTTCGATTTCGAAGTTGCACAAAGTTTTTCAAAATCCTTTAGTGTGAGATTATAAAAGGCCTCTATGTTCCCGCTCATATGTTGTAAAGGATAGAATTCAGATCCTTTTTTGAAGACTGTGTCTCTCACTGAATTCCTACCTGTATCGAATAATTTGACAAGTGTGTCGTCTCCAGTACTCCCTTCTTTTTCTAATTCCAATAATATCTTAAGTCCCAATTCATCATTTGAATCCAGTATGATAGGTGTTCCCACCTCATCACGTTTTTTCAGATTCTTTAATGTAAAATAACGCTTTCTACATAAGTCTCTGGTGTATCTGTTTAATTCAACAAAGAGACCAAATAAATCTGGTCTCTGTGTTGGAGCAAACTTGAGACCTTTGGCTATTACAGCCTTCTCACTTTCAGTGAGAATACGGGAAGACAAGTTAAATAACCCCTTTTCTCTTAAGCGCTTCTTGCGTTCTTGGAAGCGTTTCCTTCTGCCTCCTCTGATTCCTCTGGTTCTAATTCTTTTCTCTTTGGAGATTCCGTTTGTAATACATTGTACCTGTTCTTGTGTTTCCATATGGGATACACATCCTGTTCTAAAAAATGACCTGGATTGGATCTTTTAAAGGTCTGTTGTATCTTCGGTCTAGCTCCTTGATTACTTGTAGAGTTTTGTACTGACCCACTACTTTGTTGATATTTGGGAGAGGAATTGACTGTTGCAAAGCTCCTTTTAATTCCCGTTTTGTATAGTTGGGGATCATTACTTGTATTCCTTTTCAGATCGGGGTTACCTCTATATGGCTGTTGTTTATTCCTATTCTGATATCGACCACCTGATCTGGACCTATTATTAGAATCCGACCTGGTGGACAGATTTCTGGATCTATGTCTCTCTGGTCTTGAGGGTCTATTGTAGGTCCTCACCTGCCCTTGTTTATAGTCAAACTGATCCCTCTGGAATTTTTTATTCTTAGTTGTAATAAGTAACTGCTCATACTCTTCAATTTTACAGTTAATAATATAATCCTGATCTCTATAATCAGCTCTCACACTATAAGGTTCTAACATTTGCTGAATGCTACTAATTTCTACAGACGTAGATTGTACCATATCTTCCCTATGTGAAATCAATAAATCTATTAAGGAAAATTAACATTGATCTAAAATCTCGTTCCACTTGGTAGTGAGTTTATCATCGTTCTTAAAGGAACACGATTTAAAGACTCTAAGTCCTCTAGGGATCATTTTTTCACTTTTATATTTCATCAATAACATTTTATCTAGCCAATGCCTTGTTTCAGTCTTCAGCAGAGTTTCTAATTTACCAAACAACTGATGCATATCTAGTGGATTAGCAGTTTCATTTTCAAGATCTCTATTCATAGCTTTGCTGAAGACTGAATTACGTCTTGCATTTCTATCACTAATATTTCTCCGCGATGCCATACTAATGCAGCCTGAGCATATACAGAATTCACCCAAATAAGTAAACCAAAGAAATAAAAAAGATATCCTAGACGGAAATCAATACAGGCGCTTTATGATAAAGACCACACTATTAATATTTAAAAAATGCTGCTCTCAAAAAGGTATTCTGTTAAACCTGAATAAACAAATGAACTATAGAAGACTATATTAGAGAGCGCAAACATACATCTTAATTGTAATAAAAACAATTTATTGATATAAACAGCATTTAAAATTGAATTAACTATATTCTTATACAATGGAGCTAGAGAGCCATATACTCATGTAAAACCACTAGATCAGATCATACCATATGTTTATAATCAATTGAGGATAATTCATTAAATGCAAACTTTTATGAGCTCCTGTGATTATTGATCCAATAAAGATGAAAAGAAAGAAATGAGTTCCTTAATATCCAGAACAATTGTTGTTATTCAGCTGACTCCTTGTTGTAAAGTATGTTTGCCTATGATATAATTAATTGCCTCATTCAAAAGTACAGGTGCGCAATAACCTCCACCTAAAAGATGGTTTTCTTTACCAGCGTAATACTGGGGCCCCTTAGCCGTTAGTGGGGTATATATTCTCACCGTATATGCAGTTCTTAAAGCCGTGTCCTATAGCACAAGGACGATGCGGCTATAGCAACGGTGGATGTTTGAAGGTAGTGCCGGGTCCTATCGCACAAGGACCGTCCAGCACATATGGAAGTGGAGTATAGATTCTCACCGTGAGTGCAGTTCTTAAAGCCGTGTCCTATAGCACAAGGACGATGCGGCTACAGCAGCGGTGGATGTTTGAAGACAGTGCCGGGTCCTATCGCACAAGGACCGTCCAGCACATGCAGAAGTGGCAGCGAGCCAAGCTGTAATTAGCAACAGAGGGGCGCACCTGAATAGGCAATGCAGGTCTCAGTATAGCTCAAAAATGATGATCTGGATATGTGAAGTGGATATCACGGCTCAGTCGCTCCGTATCACTGCCCCTTGACGCGTTTCTCCGACTTTGTGTAGCGTCGGTTTCTTCAGAAGGTATGTCTGATACTCAGACCGGTGCAGTATAAAAAAGGTTCCTCTACCAATCAGTATGCAATATACTTACACACCCATTCGTTAACAGGTGTGCATCTCATGCTGTCAAACAGGTGTGGTCTCTAGCAAACAATTCATATTAACCTTGGTATTTAACTATTACATTCCCTAGTTTGCACAGAATTAATTATATATTAAATAAACATAATTTTTACTTTAAAATAAAAAATAAAATAATCAAATCTATTACTGGCATCGCGGAGACAAAAATATAAAAAAATAAAATAAGACAATTGCTAAACAAGACATTAGCCATTATCTTCACATTGGGGGAGATATAGTTTAAAACCTCTCAAATTTCTATATATCCATTGTGGCGAACCACACTAATGGCCAGACCATCTGAACTATGAGACCTGGGTTCGAATACCCCCACGTCTCTGTCCAATAATATTTCTTATAATTTAATAATTCTTACATTTTTTATTATTTTTATTATTATACTGAATTAATTATCAATCTCTCCTAGTGTGAAGAGTCCATACTATATGACAACATAATATCATATATGCTATAAAACATATTTCTTATTTAATTTCTTTCTTTTTACTAAAAGGAAAATTGGTGTTTCAAAACTACAAACCATACTGGTATAACACCCACAATGCCTAATTCATTCTAAGAGTACATGGTACATCAGTCAATTTAGATATATATAGAGGGAATCATGAATAAAATTATCCCACTATAGAGAATTGATATGATGGTCCTCTAAAATTAATGTAGATATCAATGGGTTACCCCACTGGTAGCCTAAAACGGATACAAATTAAAATTGATATAATATTAGACATTGTTCATTTCAATGCAATCATTCAGACCATTGGGAAAAAGAGTGCCCAAGGCAAAAATCCAGAAAGCTTCCCGTTTACAGAGGAGATTGTACCTATCCCCTCCTCTGATGGTGGGCTTAATATGTTCTAAACCCTGTATCCTAATACTGTTTATATCTCCTTTGTGATTATCCATCACATGTCTAACTAAACTATGATGATTGGATCCCCTAAGGATATTATTCTTATGTTCTAAAAATCTCAGGCGTAGTGCACGTGTGGTTCGACCCACATATTGGATCCCACACGTGCAGTTGATCACATAGATCACATAGTTAGTTTGACAATCTATGGTACCTAATACTTTAAACTGGGTCCCATGAGTATGTGAATGAATTGTATTCATTTTGTCCATAATAAAATGACATGTAATGCACCTACTTCTTCTGCACTTATAGCATCCATTAGGTTTTCCACACTTTTGTAACCAGGTATTTTTACTCTCTGTTGTACCACTATCAGATGTTTTATAATGACTTGGGGCCAGGAAGGTTTGCAGATTAGATGCTTTTTTATATATAACACAAGGTTTATCCTCCAAACAGGTGGCCAGCACCCTATCCGTTCTTAATATGGGATAATTTTTATTAATTATGTTCCGCACCTCTCCAGAACACATGTTAAACTTAGAGATAAATCTGGGTTGTTGTGAATTAATGGGCTCTTTTTCTTTTGCTGGTTTAGGTACTAATAATGATCCTCTATCTCTAGAACGGGTTTCTGTAAGAGCTTTCTTAACTAATGTTGTTGGATAGCCCTGATCTCTAAATGCCGTAGTTAGTTCGGCCGCTTGTGCCTCAAATTGTTCTAATTGAGAACAATTGCGGAGAACTCTTAAGAATTGGCTTTTGGGTATATTATCTACCCATGGGCGAAAGTGGCTACTTCGATAATTCAGAAAATTGTTGGTATCCACATCTTTACGGAATGTTGAAGTAGTGAGCTTGTTATCCTCAATACAGATGTCTATATCCAAAAAACTAATACGTGACCTGTGAGCAGTGCTGGTGAACCGTAAACCATAATTATTGGAATTAAGGTGAGCTAGAAAGGAAGAAGTGGATTGTAAATCCCCATCCCAAATAAAAAACAGGTCATCGATGTAGCGACCATATAGAACCAGGTTCGCCCCAAATGGGCCTCCCCACACAAGTGATTCCTCAAGGTGACCCATATAAAGATTAGCAAAACTCGGGGCGAACCTGGCACCCATCGCCACACCGAGGACCTGTAAATAAAATTGACCATCAAAAGTGAAATAATTGTGGGACAATATAAACTCAATAGCTTGAATGATGAATTGACAAAGTGAACCATCAATAGAGACATCAGACTCCAAATAAGTCTCAATTACTTCCACACCACGTTGGTGTGGAATATTACTATATAGTGATTCAACATCACAGGTTAAGAAAATATATTCACTTTTCCATTTAACATCTTTAATCATATTCAAAAATTGAGTTGTATCTCTAATGTGTGATTTAAGAGTGCTGACGTGAGGTTGTAAAAAAGAATCAACAAAAGCCGATAAATTGGAGGTGAGGGACCCTACACCAGAAATAATAGGTCTCCCCGGGGGTGCTTGAAGTGACTAGTGTATCTTGGGGAGGTGATAATATGTGGGGATAATGGGAAACTTATTAAACAGAAAACCATGTTCATCCTTGGATATAGTCCCATTCAACATTGCAGTATCCAGGAACCTTTTGATTGCCACCTGATACTCGGTGGTGGGATCCGATTTTAGTACTGTATAAAATAAAGGATTTTTAAGTTGCCTGTAGGCTTCTAAACAATACTCACTGTGATTCTGTATAACGGTCCCACCCCCCTTATCTGCCGCTTTTATAATGATACTCCTATCACTCATCAGGCTCCTAAGGGCTATTCTTTCTCGCGGATGTAGGTTATCCCTCTTATGAAATTTCGATTTCGAAGTTGCACAAAGTTTTTCAAAATCCTTTAGTGTGAGATTATAAAAGGCCTCTATGTTCCCGCTCATATGTTGTAAAGGATAGAATTCAGATCCTTTTTTGAAGACTGTGTCTCTCACTGAATTCCTACCTGTATCGAATAATTTGACAAGTGTGTCGTCTCCAGTACTCCCTTCTTTTTCTAATTCCAATAATATCCTAAGTCCCAATTCATCATTTGAATCCAGTATGATAGGTGTTCCCACCTCATCACGTTTTTTCAGATTCTTTAATGTAAAATAACGCTTTCTACATAAGTCTCTGGTGTATCTGTTTAATTCAACAAAGAGACCAAATAAATCTGGTCTCTGTGTTGGAGCAAACTTGAGACCTTTGGCTATTACAGCCTTCTCACTTTCAGTGAGAATACGGGAAGACAAGTTAAATAACCCCTTTTCTCTTAAGCGCTTCTTGCGTTCTTGGAAGCGTTTCCTTCTGCCTCCTCTGATTCCTCTGGTTCTAATTCTTTTCTCTTTGGAGATTCCGTTTGTAATACATTGTACCTGTTCTTGTGTTTCCATATGGGATACACATCCTGTTCTAAAAAATGACCTGGATTGGATCTTTTAAAGGTCTGTTGTATCTTCGGTCTAGCTCCTTGATTACTTGTAGAGTTTTGTACTGACCCACTACTTTGTTGATATTTGGGAGAGGAATTGACTGTTGCAAAGCTCCTTTTAATTCCCGTTTTGTATAGTTGGGGGTCATTACTTGTATTCCTTTTCAGATCGGGGTTACCTCTATATGGCTGTTGTTTATTCCTATTCTGATATCGACCACCTGATCTGGACCTATTATTAGAATCCGACCTGGTGGACAGATTTCTGGATCTATGTCTCTCTGGTCTTGAGGGTCTATTGTAGGTCCTCACCTGCCCTTGTTTATAGTCAAACTGATCCCTCTGGAATTTTTTATTCTTAGTTGTAATAAGTAACTGCTCATACTCTTCAATTTTACAGTTAATAATATAATCCTGATCTCTATAATCAGCTCTCACACTATAAGGTTCTAACATTTGCTGAATGCTACTAATTTCTACAGACGTAGATTGTACCATATCTTCCCTATGTGAGATCAATAAATCTATTAAGGAAAATGAACATTGATCTAAAATCTCGTTCCACTTGGTAGTGAGTTTATCATCGTTCTTAAAGGAACACGATTTAAAGACTCTAAGTCCTCTAGGGATCATTTTTTCACTTTTATATTTCATCAATAACATTTTATCTAGCCAATGCCTTGTTTCAGTCTTCAGCAGAGTTTCTAATTTACCAAACAACTGATGCATATCTAGTGGATTAGCAGTTTCATTTTCAAGATCTCTATTCATAGCTTTGCTGAAGACTGAATTACGTCTTGCATTTCTATCACTAATATTTCTCCGCGATGCCATACTAATGCAGCCTGAGCATATACAGAATTCACCCAAATAAGTAAACCAAAGAAATAAAAAAGATATCCTAGACGGAAATCAATACAGGCGCTTTATGATAAAGACCACACTATTAATATTTAAAAAATGCTGCTCTCAAAAAGGTATTCTGTTAAACCTGAATAAACAAATGAACTATAGAAGACTATATTAGAGAGCGCAAACATACATCTTAATTGTAATAAAAACAATTTATTGATATAAACAGCATTTAAAATTGAATTAACTATATTCTTATACAATGGAGCTAGAGAGCCATATACTCATGTAAAACCACTAGATCAGATCATACCATATGTTTATAATCAATTCGCCACAATGGATATATAGAAATTTGAGAGGTTTTAAACTATATCTCCCCCAATGTGAAGATAATGGCTAATGTCTTGTTTAGCAATTGTCTTATTTTTTTTTTTTTATATTTTTGTCTCCGCGATGCCAGTAATAGATTTGATTATTTTATTTTTTATTTTAAAGTAAAAATTATGTTTATTTAATATATAATTAATTCTGTGCAAACTAGGGAATGTAATAGTTAAATACCAAGGTTAATATGAATTGTTTGCTAGAGACCACACCTGTTTGACAGCATGAGATGCACACCTGTTAACGAATGGGTGTGTAAGTATATTGCATACTGATTGGTAGAGGAACCTTTTTTATACTGCACCGGTCTGAGTATCAGACATACCTTCTGAAGAAACCGACGCTACACAAAGTCGGAGAAACGCGTCAAGGGGCAGTGATACGGAGCGACTGAGCCGTGATATCCACTTCACATATCCAGATCATCATTTTTGAGCTATACTGAGACCTGCATTGCCTATTCAGGTGCGCCCCTCTGTTGCTAATTACAGCTTGGCTCGCTGCCACTTCTGCATGTGCTGGACGGTCCTTGTGCGATAGGACCCGGCACTGTCTTCAAACATCCACCGCTGCTGTAGCCGCATCGTCCTTGTGCTATAGGACACGGCTTTAAGAACTGCACTCACGGTGAGAATCTATACTCCACTTCCATATGTGCTGGACGGTCCTTGTGCGATAGGACCCGGCACTACCTTCAAACATCCACCGTTGCTATAGCCGCATCGTCCTTGTGCTATAGGACACGGCTTTAAGAACTGCATATACGGTGAGAATATATACCCCACTAACGGCTAAGGGGCCCCAGTATTACGCTGGTAAAGAAAACCATCTTTTAGGTGGAGGTTATTGCGCACCTGTACTTTTGAATGAGGCAATTAATTATATCATAGGCAAACATACTTTACAACAAGGAGTCAGCTGAATAACAACAATTGTTCTGGATATTAAGGAACTCATTTCTTTCTTTTCATCTTTATTGGATCAATAATCACAGGAGCTCATAAAAGTTTGCATTTAATGAATTATCCTCAATTGATTATAAACATATGGTATGATCTGATCTAGTGGTTTTACATGAGTATATGGCTCTCTAGCTCCATTGTATAAGAATATAGTTAATTCAATTTTAAATGCTGTTTATATCAATAAATTGTTTTTATTACAATTAAGATGTATGTTTGCGCTCTCTAATATAGTCTTCTATAGTTCATCTATTGTATTAGGTTTTGATCCACTGTATAAAAAGCCAGCTGCATGCCAGGTCACTATCACAGACTCTAAAGGTCATCTACCTTGATGACTGAGGACCAGACTGGGAAGGGCAGGTGAAACCAAAAACGTATGTACCATTGACTGTAGCCATTTTCCTATTGTATTGTATTGTTATTGTAACCCCCTTTCAGTAATTATATGTTGGTGTGTCGGAGCCCGGCATTTTATTTACAATCTGGTGTCGTGTCTCCTTTCCCTGCTAAGGTTATTAGTGTATTCCAGTCACACGTGTAGCTGCTAAGTGCTCACGGAGTAACTTTGGGTGTGCACGCGCTGCGTGTACTTTGTACAGCCAGCGCGGCATTAGTACGCAACGTGCGTACATGGTACGGGGCTGTGTACGCTAATGGTGTAACAAGTACGTAGGCTAAGGATTAATTACAGCGGCCGCAGCGGCTCCATTTAAAGTGTATTAAATGTCTTTTTAAAGTGTTGCTTTTAGTCCTGTATGTAAATCAACGTTTACAGAGGGGACATGATTAACATTTTCAAATACACAGGGGTCAATACACAGAGCTAGCGGGGTATTTGTTTTGGTAAGATCATCACAAAGGACACGTGGACACCTGCTTCGGTTAGAGGAGATTTCACACACAGAGACGGAAAGGTTTCTTCACAGTAAGGACATTACATATTTGGAATTCCCTGCCTGAGAGAGTAGTAATGGCAGACTCGGTCATTACTTTTAAGAACGGGCTAGATAACTTCCTAATGGATAAGGATATACAGGGTTATAATGGGTAAATCATGTATACCATAGTAATAAAATAAAATATATTAAATACAAACAAAAACAAAACAAAGGAGTATTTTAGTTTATGGCTAAACATTCAGCACAGCTAAAATTAGTCTTAAAAATATTACAGTGTAGGAGATCACTAACAGTTTGAACTCGATGGACAAATTGTCTTTTTTCAACCTCAGAAACTATGTTACTAACTTACTATGTATGTATATATAAATTCAATGGGAAATGCTAGATTCTAATCATAAGAGTCCTTGTATTGTAGGTTGCTGCAGGCTACATTAAAATAGACCCATCACCGATACACAATGGAGGCAGCCATATAGTAAGTTTAACCAATATTCAGTAATAAACTATGCCACGCGTTCATAGGAGATGCAGCTGACAGCTGTTAGGGCGGGGCATTTATGTAATTAAGCGCCACCCCCATCCCAGCAAAATGCAGTGATTTTCGGGTTCGTGGGGAGGGGGCAGGGCTTCAATGAGGCAATTTGCATATTTTCTAGCCCCGCACCTCTCTATGGACTCACTATTCCTGATATTATCTCCTCACCCTGAACACTTTACTAGGAAATTAATGGAATGCAGGAGATTCTCCCATTCTTCTGGGGGTGTGAAACTTCCCCAAAAAACATGAGTATCAGGCAATTTCCAGTGGAGTAGCCAAGTATGTAGTTAGAAAATAGGCTGAATATTAATTCTGTACATAAAATGGCTTTCTCCACAATGTGCATATGATAGGTACACTTTTATGGGCAGGTTCAATCCAGCTGTGCGCCTTTCCTGGTAACATTTTATGTGCAAAATAGGCAATGTTTGTTACTGTAAGCATACCATGGAGTATTATTGCACAAGGCTCTTCTTGGACTTTTTGCTGAACTGAATTCCCCTTAATGTTCCGGGAATAAATAAAAAAAAACAGTGATTATTTAAAAAAAGAATATACTTAAATGACGCTCAGTGCCAGATTAAGGTCCACATGGGCCTGGAGATTAAATTTATGAAGGGCCTATTGTGTGTGTCTCAGCAGGAGAAGTGACTAGTTATGTGGGGATGTGACCAGTGTGGTGTGGGTGTGTTCGAGATTGGGGGTGTGGCCTGTGCCATTGGTGTAGCTATCTCCATGGAGGTCATTGCTAGTACGTACCTTCAACCACTTAATAGTGAAGCTATAACAATAAAATGTATGTGACCACCATATACAGAGCATCAGTGACTGCCATATGATAGAGAGCATCACAGTGACTGCCATATAATACACAGAGCATTGATGTGACTGCCATATGATACAGAGAGCATTGATGTGACTGCCATATGATACAGAGAGCTTCATAGTGACTGCCATATGATATAGAGAGCTTCACAGTGACTGCCATATGATATAGAGAACATTGCAGTGACTCCCATATGACACAGATAGCATTGCAGTGACTCAGACTGCCATATAAAGAAGAGAGAGTTACAGTGACCAAATTATAACACAACGAGCATCACAGTGCCTTCAACATAATACACCAGCATCCAAGTGACCTCCGAGTCCATACACTACAAAGAATATTGCAATGAATACCATATTATATAGAGAACTCCAACGACAACCATAAAATACAGAGGACATCAAAGCCAGGGGTGTGGCACAGGGCAGATGATACAATAAAAATAGTTTAATGACCAAAGGGTGCTTAGTAGTCTCCCAAAAACATTATTTTTTATTAAGGGTGAGTGTGAGTGATTAATATAAAAGGTAAAAGAGACGTTTTCTCATAAAAATAAGCAACATGTAAATGTTTTCATGAAAATTAAATAAAATAAAAAGGAAATGCAGGCTCAAAGAGATAACATGGCATGCAACAAAACAAACAATGCAGAATAGAGTTCCTAATTGCTACGTTTTTCGCAAAAAGGCTATATGGGCAGTATGTGGGCTCATCCAGAAAATATGTCCTGCATGACACACTGATAAAGACACACTTACTGACACAGACACACTTACCTACAAGGACACCTCTTACTGACGGACACTGCTTACTGACACAGGCACCCCTTAGTGACAGATACTGTACCCCTTACTGACAGATCCACTTACTGACACAAACACACTGACACAGACACTTACTGACACTTACTGAATTTTGTTTTCTCTCAACACTGGCTACACTGCAGGGTAACCTGGGGCCCTATTTTCAATGAGAGGCCTGGGGCTGCAGCTCCATCTGCCCCATTCTTAACGCAGCCCTGAAACACCAAGTCTTGACTTCAATCCTAGCAAGAATCTGTGGCATTGTATAACATTTTAGTATATAAGCAGTGGCATTTTTCTATGAAAAAAGGAAGCAATGCTCAGAAAAATGTGTTAATACTGTCTATACAAGACTTATAGTAGCTTTCATACTGTTCTCTGGACAAGCCATCAAAGTTTATTTTATTAATTTCTGAAATAATTTCACTGATTTCATCCTGTTTCAAGAACTAGTTATAAGAATTAAAAATGGTACAATAAAATAGGAACCTGTACTGAATACCCTTGATTACAGAGAAGTCGTAACAGCCGCAATTCAAAAATTGTGTCAGGATCAAGTCATTGTCCTGGTACCCTTGTCACAGCAAGGAGAAGGTTTTTATTCAAGCCTTTTCGTAGTTCCGAAGCCGGACGGCTCGGTCAGACCAATTTAAACCTGAAAAATCTGAATCTCTACCTCAAAAGGTTCAAGTTCAAGATGGAATCTCTGAGGGCAGTGATTTCCAGTCTGGAGGAAGGGGAATTCATGGTGTCAGTAGACATAAAAGATGCTTACTTGCATGTTCCCATTTATCCTCCTCACCAAGCTTATCTGAGATTCTCAGTACAGGATTGCCATTACCAGTTCCAGACGTTGCCGTTCGGGATCTCCACGGCACCGAGGGTATTCACCAAGGTGATGGCAGAGATGATGGTCCTCCTTCGACAACAAGGAGTCAATATAATGCCTTACCTGGACGATCTCCTGATAAAGGCGAGATCCAGGGAACGGTTGGTGCAGAACATTGCACTCTCCCTGTCAGTACTCCAACAACCCGGTTGGATCATGAATTTTCCATAGTCACAATTGGAACCGACGACAAGATTGTCCTTTCTGGGGATGATACTGGACACAGAAGAACAGAGAGTATTTCTTCCAGTAGAAAAGGCTCTGGAAATCCAGAGAATGGTCAAAGAAATTTTGAAACCAACAAGAGTGTCAATACATCAATGCATTCGGTTGTTGGGGAAAATGGTGGCGGCCTACCAGGCCATACAGTTTTGCCGATTCCATGCCAGAGTATTCCAGTGGGACCTGTTGGACAAGTGGTCCAGATCCCACCTAAACATGCACCGGAAGATAATCCTGTCCTCCAAAGCCAGGATTTCGCTCCTGTGGTGGCTACACAGTTCTCACCTACTAGAGGGACGCAGGTTCGGGATTCAGGCCTGGGTCCTAGTAACCACGGATGCAAGTCTCCGAGGCTGGGGAGCAGTCACACAGGGAAAAAGCTTCCAAGGGAAATGGTCAAGTCAGGAAACCTGCCTTCACATAAACGTTCTGGAATTGAGAGCCATTTACAACGGCCTTCCACAACGGTACATCTTCTTCAAGATCAACCCGTGCAGATCCAGTCGGACAATGTAACAGCAGTCGCGTACATAAACCGTCAAGGCGGAACGAAAAACAGAGCGGCAATGGCAGAGGTGACAAAGATCCTCCTCTGGGCAGAAAGGCATGCAAGAGCTCTGTCAGCAATTTTCATTCCGGGAGTAGACAACTGGGAAGCAGACTTCCTAAGCAGACACGATCTCCATCCAGGAGAATGGGGCCTCCACCAAGAAGTCTTCACAGAGGTGACAAGTCTTTGGGGAGTTCCTCAAGTAGACATGATGGCATCTTGTCTCAACAAGAAGCTTCAGAGATATTGTTCCAGGTCGAGAGACCCTCAAGCAATAGCAGTGGATGCACTGGTGACCCAGTGGGTGTTTCGGTCGGTATATGTCTTCCCTCCACTTCCACTCATACCGAAAGTTCTAAAAATCATAAGAAGAACAAGGGTTCGAGCAATCCTCATTGCCCCAGACTGGCCAAGGAGGGCTTGGTATCCAGATCTTCAGGAGTTGCTTATAGAAGATCCTCGGCCTCTTCCTCCTCGCGAGGACCTGCTGCAGCAGGGGCCGTGTGTGTATCAAGACTTACCGCGGCTACGTTTGACGGCATGGCTGTTGAGCGCCAGATCCTAGCCCGAAAGGGTATTCCCAAAGAAGTCATCCCCACTCTTATTCAGGCCAGGAAAGGAGTAATGTCTAAACATTACCACAGTATTTGGAGAAAATATGTGTCTTGGTGTGAATCCAGGAAGGCTCCTATGGAGGAGTTTCAGTTGGGACGTTTTCTCAATTTTCTGCAGGCTGGTGTAGATGCGGGCCTAAAATTGGGTTCAATCAAGGTCCAGATTTCGGCCTTGTCAGTTTTCTTTCAAAAACAATTGGCCGCCCTTCCAGAAGTTCAGACGTTCGTGAAAGGGGTGCTGCACATCCAGCCTCCATTTGTGCCTCCGGTGGCACCATGGGACCTTAATGTGGTGTTGCAGTTCCTTCAATCGGATTGGTTTGTATCTCTACAGGAGATAGAATTGAAGTTTCTCACTTGGAAAGTGGTGATGCTTTTGGCATTGGCATCCGCAAGGCGGGTGTCTGAGTTGGGGGCCTTGTCTCACAAGAGCCCTTACCTGATCTTCCATGAAGATAGGGCAGAGTTGAGAACTTGCCAACAATTTCTTCCAAAGGTGGTTTCGTCTTTCCATATGAACCAACCTATTGTGGTGCCAGTGGCTACTGACACTTTCACTGACTCAAAGTCTCTTGATGTGGTCAGAGCTTTGAAAATTTATGTCGCAAGAACAGCTCGGATAAGGAAAACAGAGGCTCTGTTTGTCCTGTAGGCTCCCAACAAGATTGGGTGTCCTGCTTCTAAGCAGACTATTGCGCGCTGGATCAGAGGGACGATTCAGCACGCTCATTCCACGGCAGGATTGCTGATACCGAAGTCTATGCCCATTCTACTAGAAAGGTGGGCTCATCCTGGGCGGCTGCCCGGGGGGGTCTCGGCATTACAACTTTGCCGAGCAGCTACTTGGTCAGGGTCAAACACGTTTGCAAAGTTCTACAAGTTTGACACCTTGGCCGATGAGGACCTAAAGTTTGGTTAATCGGTGCTGCAGGTTCATCCGCACTCTCCCGCCCATACTGGAGCTTTAGTATAACCCCGTGGTACTGATGTGGACCCCAGCATCCTCTAGGACGTATGAGAAAATAGGATTTTAATACCTACCGGTAAATCCTTTTCTCCTAGTCCGTAGAGGATGCTGGGCACCCGACCCAGTGCGTACTATACCTGCAGTAGTTACTTTGTTGTAGTTACACAAGTGTTGTGTTTCAATTATTTTCAGCATGTTGCTGCAAATGGTTCATGCCTGTTGGCGTGTGTTATGTTGAATGCCATGTTGTGCGGCATGGTTGAGGTGTGAGCTGGTATGAATCTCACCGTTAAATTAAAAGTAAATCCTTTCCTCGAAATGTCCGTCTCCCTGGGCACAGTTCCTGTACTGAGGTCTGGAGGAGGGGCGTGGAAGGAGGAGCCAGTTCACATGCTTGAAGGGTCTTGGAGTGCCCATGGCTCCTGCGGAGCCGTCTATGCCCCATGGTACTGAAGTGGACCCCAGCATCCTCTACGGACTAGGAGAAAAGGATTTACCGGTAGGTATTAAAATCCTATTTTCATTCTCATGTTTTCAATTTTTAATGTAAGAATATATTATCTGTCAATATGTAGGTGGTAAAAAAAAGATACAGTACTTTTATGTCACTTTTATGTCACTGCTAAACAGAGATTCACATGTCCTTATTTATCATTACTCTAATACAAAACTTAACCATTCAAAAATAGGATTTTAATTACCTACCGGTAAATCCTTTTCTCGTAGTCCGTAGAGGATTCTGGGGTCCACATTAGTACCATGGGGTATAGACGGGTCCACTAGGAGCCATGGGCACTTTAAGAAATCAATAGTGTGGGCTGGCTCCTCCATCTATGCCCCTCCTACCAGACTCAGTCTAGAAACTGTGCACGAGGAGACGGACATACTTTGAGAGAAGAATTTAACTGTGGTGAGATTCGGACCAGCACACACAAACAAGAGGAAAGCAATGCTAACCAAACCGAACAGGAACAGCAACAGCTGAACCAACAACAATACTTAACTAAGTAACAGGGCAGGAAACACGAAGCACTGGGCGGGCGCCCAGTATCCTCTACGGACTACGAGAAAAGGATTTACCGGTAGGTAATTAAAATCCTATTTTCTCTTACGTCCTAGAGCAGGGATGGGGAACCTTTGGCCTTCCAGCTGTTGTTGAATTACACATCCCAGCATTCCCTGCAACAGTTTTCCAATTTGGCCATGGTATAACTGTTGCAGGGCATGCTGGGATGTGTAGTTCCACAGCAGCTGGAGGGCCAAAGGTTCCCCATCCCTGTCCTAGAGGATACTGGGGTCCACATTAGTACCATGGGGATGTACCAAAGCACCCAAACCGGGTGGGAGAGTGCTGAGGTTCCTGCAGAACTGACTGACCAAACTGAAGGTCCTCAGAGGCCAAAGTATTAAACTTGCAGAACTTAGCAAACGTGTTCGATCCTGACCAAGTAGCTGCTCGGCAGAGCTGTAAAGCCGAGACACCCAGGGCAGCCGCCCAGGAAGAACCCACTGACCTAGTAGAGTGGGCCTGTACTTTCGGAACCTGCTTTCCTGCCGATGAATAAGCCTGCTGGATAGTAAGCTTGATCCAGTGAGCAATAGACTGCTTTGAAGCAGGATACCCAATCTTCTTGGGATCATAGAGAACAAACAGCGAGTCAGATTTTCTGTGACGAGCTGTCCTCTTCACGTAGATCCTCAAAACCCTCACAACTTCCAGGGACTTTGAGGTAGCAGAGGTGTCAGTAAGCACTGGAACCACAATAGGTTGGTTGATATGAAACGCAGACACCACCTTAGGAAGAAATTGCTGACAAGTTCTGAGTTCAGCTCTATCCTCATGAAAAAACAAATACAGGTTGAGTATCCCATATCCAAATATTCCGAAATACGGAATATTCCGAAATACGGATTTTTTTGAGTGAGACTGAGATAGTGAAGCCTTTGTTTCCTGATGGCTCAATGTACACACACTTTGTTTAATGCACAAAGTTATTAAAAATATTGGTTAAAATGACCTTCAGGCTGTGTGTATAAGGGCCCTCATTCCGAGTTGATCGGTCGCAAGGCGATTTTAGCAGAGTTACACACGCTAAGCCGCCGCCTACTGGGAGTGAATCTTAGCTTCTTAAAATTGGGACCGATGTATTCGCAATATTGCGATTACTAACTACTTAGCAGTTTCAGAGTAGTTCCAGACTTACTCTGCCTGTGCGATCATTTCAGTGCTTGTCGTTCACATTACGATCGCCGGAGCGAAGAAAAAGCCGTGAGTAAAAATACTTTCATCATAGTAAAGTTACTTGGCGCAGTCGCAGTGCGAACATTGCGCATGCGTACTAAGCGGATTTTCACTGCGATGCGATGAAAAATACCGAGCGAACAACTCGGAATGAGGGCCAAGGTGTATATGTAACATAAATGCATTCTGTGCTTGGATTTGTGTCCCACCGCCATGATAGCTCATTATGGTATGCAATTATTCCAAAATACGGAAAAATCCGATATCCAAAATTCTTCTGGTCCCAAGCATTTTGGATAAGGGATACTCAACCTGTAGGGGCTTTTGTAAAACAACGCCCCCAGTTCGGACACACGCCTTGCGGAGGCCAAGGCCAACAGTGTAACAGTCTTCCACGTAAGAAAATTAACGTCAACCTCCTGTAAAGGTTCAAACCAGTCCGATTGCAGAAACCGCAACACCACATTAAGATCCCATGGTGCCGTGGGAGGCACAAAGGGTGGTTGGATGTGCAGAACCCCCTTCAAGAACGTCTGAAACTCATGGAGGGAAGCCAGTTGTTTCTGGAAGAAAATGGACAAGGCCAAAATCTGGACTTTCAAGGAGCCCAAACATAGGCACACATCCACACCCAGTGGCGGAACTAGCGAGCGGTGGGCCCAGGTGCGACAAAATGCTTTGGGCCCTCCCCCCCCTCATCCCATCCAAGTCCACCCCCTCACCTCTGGAGAGAATCTGGTGAGGGGGACCTGCTCAGGGCCAGAGAAATGGATACCTAGCAACAGTGCCATAACTACACATTTTAGCACTGTGTGCAAGAAACGGCATTGGAGCCCCACCCCTGCATGCAAAACAGGGGAAATACATAGGGGCGTGGCTTCGTGGGGAAGAGGTGTGGCCACAAAATAATACCAATTCATATAACGGTACACACTAGTCTCCATTGTTCAAATTACGCCGCACAGTAGCGCCACTACACCAGGTAGAGACCCTTTTACTCATTACGGCGGACAGATTCCCCTTTTTACACATTACGGCAGACAGCGTCCCCTTTTTACACATTACGGGAGACAGCGTCCCCTTTTTACACATTAAGGCACACAGCATCCCCTTTTTACATATTAAGGCAGACAGCGCCCCCCTTTTTACACATAACGGCAGGCAGCATCCCCCTTTTTACACATTACGGCAGACAGAGTCCCCCTTTTTACACATTAAGGCAGACAGCGTCCCCTTTTTACACATTAAGGCAGACAGTGTCCCCCTTTTTACACATAACAGCAGACAGCATCCCCCTTTTTACACATTACAGCAGACAGCATCCCCCTTTCTACACATTACGGCAGACAGCATCCCCTTTTTACACATAATGGCAGACAACGTTCCCCTTTTTACACATAACGGCAGACAGCGTCCCCTTTTTAAACATAACAGCAGTGTGCCCTTTTTACACATTACGGCAGACAGCGTGCCCTTTTTACACACTACGGCAGACAGCATCCCCTTTTTACACATTCCGGCAGACAGCATCCCCTTTTTACACATTACGGCAGGCAGATTCCCCCTTTTTACACATAACGGCAGACAGCGTGCCCTTTTTACACATAACGGCAGACAGCGTGCCCCTTTTTACACATAACGGCAGACAGTGTCCCCCTTTTTACACATAACGGCAGACAGTGTCCCCCTTTTTACACATAACGGCAGACAGAAAAAAAGAAAGAAAGAATTATACTTACTGTCTCCGCTGGCTCAGGCTCCTGGGTGCAGCTTCTGGCAGAGATCCCGATTCCCGGGCAGGAGAGAAGGAGTAGGAGGGAGGTGGAGGAGGGAGCCGCAGCAGCACTGTGTTATTGGTGGAGGCGCTGCAGCTGCTGTCCCAGTCCTTCACCATAGACTGTTCTCCTCCGCTGTGAATGCTGGGATGCGCTTCACAGCGTCGGAAGACAGCCTATGGTGAAGCAGAGGGACAGCAGCAGCAGCGCCTCCACCAATAACAAAGCGCTGCTGCGGCTCCCTCCTCCTCCTCCACCTCCCTCCTCCTCCTTCCCCCCATGGCAGCTGCGTACCTCTCCTATCCTGTGTGCTGCGGGTGGCTGTGTGCTGCGGGCGGCGGTTGCCCGCAGCACACAGCGGCATGTAATGAGTCAGTTTGACTCATTACATGCTTTGGGCCCCTGAAGTGGCGGGCCCCAGTGCAACGCACTGGTTGCACTGGTGGTAGTTCCGCCTCTGTGCACACCTGACTGTAGAAAAGGAGAAAACGTCCAAGTTGAAATTCCACTGCAGGAAATTTCGTGTTTTCACACGAGACATATTTTTTCAAAATATGGTGGTAATGTTTAGACATTACCCCTTTCCTAGCTTGGATCAGGGTTGGAATAACCTTGTTCAGAGTGCCTTTCCGGGCTAAAATCTGACGTTCAACTTAAATGCAGTCAAACGTAAGCGCGGTAAGTCTTGATAGACGAACGGCCCCTGTTGCAGATGATCGTCTCGCAGAGATAGAGGCCACTGGTCCTCCAGGAGCAACTCCCTTCTCGGCCAATCTGGAGCGATGAGAATCGCTTGAACCTTTTCCCTTTTTTGTTCTTTTGAGAATTCTTGGGATCAGTGGAAGAGGTGGGAACACATAAACCATCTGGTAAACCCATGGAGTCACCAGAGCATCCACCGCCACTGCTTGTGGGTCCCTCAACCTGGAACAATAGCGCTTTAGCTCCTTGTTGAGACGAGAGGCCATCATGTGGAATTCCCCACCGACTTGTCAAGGACTTGAACACCTGCGGGTGAAGGCCCCACTCTCCTGGATCCAGGTCGTGTCTGCTGAGGAAGTCTGCTTCCCAGTTGTCTATTCCCGGAATGAAGATTGCAGAGAGCGCCACCACGTGTCTTTCTGCCCAGAGGAGAATTTTTGTTACCTCTGACATTGCAGCTCTGCTCTTCATTCCGCCCTGTCGGTTTATGTACGTTACGGCCGTCACATTGTCCGAACCTGAATGGTTTGATCTTGAAGGGCGTTGTATATGGCCCTTAATTCCAGAATGTTGATCGGAAGAATGTCTTCCTGACTTGACCATTTTCCTTGCAACTGTTCCCATTGGGTGACTGCTCCCCAACCTCTAAGGCTTGCGGCCGTAGTTAGCAGAATCCAATTTTGAATCCTGAACCATCGACCCTCGGTCAGGTGAGAAGTCTGGAGCCACAATAGAATAGAAATCCTGGCTTTTGGCGACAGACCTATGCAGAGCTGGCCCTAACCAATATGATGCCCTAGGCAAGATTTTGGCTGGTGCCCCCTAGCACTGCCGCTTGTTCTGCCTCTGACCCAGCACCATCACCCCTCACCCATGGTAGTCCTCATTTTAGTGCTCCTACCCCCTATATTTTTAATAGGAACAGTGCGCACATTCGGCGCACAGCCCAAAAAGTGGTGTGTTCTTACTGGGAAGGAGCATGGCCACACAATAGTACCTCCAAATCAAATTACGCCACACAGTAGTGCAACTTTATTGCGTTGGGGGTAATTCAGAACTGATCGCTCGCTAGCGGTTTTTGCAGTGCTGCGATCAGGTCAGAACTGCACATGTGTATGCACAGCAAAGCAAATGCGCGATGCACAGGTACAAAGTGGTTCGCCACTCAGCGATGGGGTTGTGCGAAGAATCCATTTGCATGGGCGATCGCAAGGAGATTGACAGGAAGAAGCCGTTTGTGAGTGGTTACTGACCGTTTTCTGGGAGTGGTTGGAAAAACGCAGGTGTGTCTATGCGTTTGCAGGGAGGGATCCTGACGTCAATTCCGGTCCCGGACAGGCTGAAGTGTTCGCAGCAGCTGAGTAAGTCCTGGGCTACTCAGAGACTGCACTAGATCTGTTTGTACAGCTCTGCTACACATGCGTATGGGCGGCGACTATATGTTCACAGCAGTGCAAAAACCCCTAGTGAATGATCATTCAGAATTAGGCCCATTATGCGTATCATGCGATAGTGTCCCATATTCATGTTACATCACACAGTAGTACCACTTTACCTTATATACGTTACTCCTCACAGTAGTGCCTCTTATTCAAATTACATCACACTGAATTGCTCCTTATTCACATAAGACCACACAGTAGTGCCCTTTCTATAGGTTACGCCACACAGCAGAGCACCTTATACACATAAGCCACACACAGGGCCGGTGCAAGGTTTTTCGGCACCCTAGGCAAAACTTCACACACACACACACACCCTCCCCCCCCCCACACCCTATAGCGGGTTGGGAAAGGTATCCCAGCGCCTTGGATGCCGGGGGTCGGAAGAATGATAGCTGCATCCTGACGCTCAGTATCCCAACATCTTGTGGGAAAGTATGCTAACCCTCCCTTCTTGCAGTCTAATCCTAACCCCCCCCCCCCCCACACTGCAACCTAACCCTCCCATCCTGCAGCCGGTTCCGGTATGAATGGTCGACCATGTTATGGTCGACAGTCATTAGGTCGACCACTATTGGTCGACATTGACATGGTCGACATGGACACATGGTCGACACGTGAAAATGGTCGACACATGAAAGGTCGACACATGAAAAGGTCGACATGAGTTTTTTTACTTTTTTTGGTGTCGTTTTTTGCGTAAAGTGACCGGGAACCCCAATTAGTGCACCGCGTCCCCTCGCATGGCTCGCTTCGCTCGCCATGCTTCGGGCATGGTGCCTTCGCTCCACTACCGCTTCGCTCGGCACAGATTACCGTTCCAATCGTAGTCCATGTGGATCGGAAAGTATGGAAAAGTTTCCCAAAAGAAAAAAAATAAGATTTTACTCACCGGTAAATCTATTTCTCGTAGTCCGTAGTGGATGCTGGGAACTCCGTAAGGACCATGGGGGCTAGACGGGCTCCGCAGAAGACTGGGCACTCTATAAGAAAGATTTTGTACTATCTGGTGTGCACTGGCTCCTCCCTCTATGCCCCTCCTCCAGACCTCAGTTAGGATACTGTGCCCGGAAGAGCTGACACAATAAGGAAGGATTTTGAATCCCGGGTAAGACTCATACCAGGAAAAGAGCGTCAGTGGGT
Source organism: Pseudophryne corroboree (assembly GCF_028390025.1). Lineage (NCBI taxonomy): Eukaryota > Metazoa > Chordata > Amphibia > Anura > Myobatrachidae > Pseudophryne > Pseudophryne corroboree. The sequence continues at coordinate 121,115,974 of NC_086454.1, read as the reverse complement.
GTGATCCCACAGACAAAAAGTGGGCGCTGATTACTAGAACTGATTTGATTATAAGGAATATAATTAATTAATTAAATAGGTGTTATACCTATGGTATGAGAATCACCCTATTAGCTGCCCACAATGGTGGACCTGGGTATCCACCTAACTAAGCGAAGAGAAAAAATGATGATAATGTGGGCGCTCAAGGGAATTTTTAAATACAACAGCTGCTGGTTTTGTAAAAAATCAATAGCATTTATTGGTACAAATAAAAATTATTTAAAAAGAGCAAATCAACATGTATTATTTGGTTGCCATAAACGGCAACTGATGACAAATTAAAAAAACAAGTTACAATAATATTAAAGTAGTTTAAAAAATATTAGTGATCACTGTGTCCTGGGTCCCGGGACTTTAAGTAATGTTAGTGCACTATCCCAGATTTATGTTGTTAGTTCTCTTGCATGCATGCATGTAGCTGTTAATAATTAGTAGGAATTGAGTGCTGTTACTGGCTCAAATGCACTTTGCGGGATAAAAGAAGAAAAAGGCTAAGGATGAACAATGCCTGTTTATACTTCACCAATTGGTGTGGCTGGATTGGTGGTATGCCAGTCCCGCAGCTGTCTCCCTCCGTGCGACTGGCCGCACTGCGGCGGTTTCTCTTGGGGCCGTGCCTGATGTATATGGCACAGTGTCCTGCAGGCTTGTGTTCGGCTACGTCAGGAGCGGAGACAGAGAGCCGTGTGTGGAGATCCTGGGTAGCAGGGGACGCTACGATGCCGCGGTTCGCGACTTCCGGTTACGGTGCTTCCGGCTTCCGGTTTGCGGTCCACCTGCGTTCCACAGTTGTGCAAGTCACCTGACGCGTTTCTCCGCCTCCACAATGGGCGGTTTCTTCAGAGGTACCTCTGAAGAAACCGCCCATTGTGGAGGCGGAGAAACGCGTCAGGTGACTTGCACAACTGTGGAACGCAGGTGGACCGCAAACCGGAAGCCGGAAGCACCGTAACCGGAAGTCGCGAACCGCGGCATCGTAGCGTCCCCTGCTACCCAGGATCTCCACACACGGCTCTCTGTCTCCGCTCCTGACGTAGCCGAACACAAGCCTGCAGGACACTGTGCCATATACATCAGGCACGGCCCCAAGAGAAACCGCTGCAGTGCGGCCAGTCGCACGGAGGGAGACAGCTGCGGGACTGGCATACCACCAATCCAGCCACACCAATTGGTGAAGTATAAACAGGCATTGTTCATCCTTAGCCTTTTTCTTCTTTTATCCCGCAAAGTGCATTTGAGCCAGTAACAGCACTCAATTCCTACTAATTATTAACAGCTACATGCATGCATGCAAGAGAACGAACAACATAAATCTGGGATAGTGCACTAACATTACTTAAAGTCCCGGGACCCAGGACACAGTGATCACTAATATTTTTTAAACTACTTTAATATTATTGTAACTTGTTTTTTTAATTTGTCATCAGTTGCCGTTTATGGCAACCAAATAATACATGTTGATTTGCTCTTTTTAAATAATTTTTATTTGTACCAATAAATGCTATTGATTTTTTACAAAACCAGCAGCTGTTGTATTTAAAAATTCCCTTGAGCGCCCACATTATCATCATTAAGACTCATACCAGCCACACCAATCACACCGTATAACTCGTGATACCATACCCAGTTAACAGTATGAAATATAACAGAGCCTCTCAACAGATGGCTCAACAATAACCCTTTAGTTAGGCAATAACTATATACAAGTATTGCAGACAATCCGCACTTGGGATGGGCGCCCAGCATCCACTACGGACTACGAGAAATAGATTTACCGGTGAGTAAAATCTTATTTTCTCTGACGTCCTAGTGGATGCAGGGAACTCCGTAAGGACCATGGGGATTATACCAAAGCTCCCAAACGGGCGGGAGAGTGCGGATGACTCTGCAGCACCGAATGAGAGAACTCAAGGTCCTCCTCAGCCAGGGTATCAAATTTGTAGAATTTAGCAAACGTGTTTGCCCCTGACCAAGTTGCAGCTCGGCAAAGTTGTAAAGCCGAGACCTCTCGGGCAGCTGCCCAAGATGAGCCCCCTTCCTCGTGGAATGGGCTTTCACTGATTTAGGATGCGGCAATCCAGCCGCAGAATGCTCCAGCTGAATTGTGCTACAAATTCAGCGAGCAATAGTCTGCTTAGAATCAGGAGCATCTATTTTGTTGGGTGCCTACAGGATAAGAAGCGAGTCAGTTTTCCTGACTCCAGCCGTCCTGGAAATATAATTTTTTAAGGCCCTGACTACGTCCAGTAACTTGGAATCTTCCAAGTCCCTAGTAGCCGCAGGCACTACAATAGGTTGGTTCAAGTGAAAAGCTGATACCACCTTAGGGAGAAACTGGGGACGAGTCCTCAATTCTGCCCTATCCATATGGAAAATCAGATAAGGGCTTTTACATGACAAAGCCGCCAATTCTGACACACGCCTGGCCGAAGCCAAGGCCAATAACATGACCACTTTCCACGTGAGATATTTCAGATCCACAGTTTTAAGTGGCTCAAACCAATGTGATTTCAGGAAACTCAACACCACGTTGAGATCCCACGGTGCCACAGGAGGCACAAAAGGGGGCTGAATATGTAGCACTCCCTTTACAAAAGTCTGAACTTCAGGCAGTGAAGCCAGTTCTTTCTGGAAGAAAATCGACAGAGCCGAAATCTGGACTTTAATGGAACCCAATTTTAGGCCCATAGTCACTCCTGACTGTAGGAAGTGCAGAAAACGACCCAGCTGAAATTCCTCTGTTGGGGCCTTCCTGGCCTCACACCACGCAACATATTTTCGCCAAATACGGTGATAATGGTTTGCGGTTACTTCTTTCCTGGCTTTTATCAGCGTAGGAATGACTTCCTCCGGAATGCCCTTATGCTTTAGGATCCGGAATTCAACCGCCATGCCGTCCAACGCAGCCGCGGTAAGTCTTGGAACAGACAGGGCCCCTGCTGTAGTAGATCCTGTCTGAGCGGTAGAGGCCATGGGTCCTCTGATATTATTTCTGTAAGTTCTGGGTACCAAGCTCTTCTTGGCCCATCCGGAACCACGAGTATCGTTCTTCCTCCTCGTTTTCTTATTATTCTCAGTACCGTTGGTATGAGAGGCAGAGGAGGGAATACATAAACCGACTGGTACACCCACGGTGTCACTAGAGCGTCCACAGCTATTGCCTGAGGGTCCCTTGACCTGGCGCAATATCTAGTTTTTTGTTTAGGCGGGAGGCCATCATGTCCACCTGTGGCCTTTCCCAACGGTTTACCAACAGTTGGAAGACTTCTGGATGAAGTCCCCACTCTCCCGGGTGTCGGTCGTGTCTGCTGAGGAAGTCTGCTTCCCAGTTGTCCACTCCCGGAATGAACACTGCTGACAGCGCTAAGACGTGATTTTCCGCCCATCGGAGAATCCTTGTGGCTTCTGCCATCGCCATCCTACTTCTTGTGCCGCCCTGTCGGTTTACATGGGCGACTGCCGTGATGTTGTCTGATTGGATCAGTACCGGCTGGTTTTGAAGCAGAGGCCTTGCCAGACTTAGGGCATTGTAAATGTCCCTCAGTTCCAGAATATTTATGTGTAGGGACGACTCCTGACTTGACCAAAGTCCTTGGAAGTTTCTTCCCTGTGTGACTGCCCCCCAGCCTCGAAGGCTGGCATCCGTGGTTACCAGGACCCAGTCCTGTATGCCGAATCTGCGGCCATCTTGAAGATGAGCACTCTGCAGCCACCACAGTAGAGATACCCTGGTCCTTGGAGACAGGGTTATCAGCCGATGCATCTGAAGATGCGATCCCGACCACTTGTTCAAGAGGTCCCACTAAAAGGTTCTTGTATGGAACCTGCCGAATGGAATTTTGCTTCGTAAGAAGCTACCATTTTTCCCAGGACTCGTGTGCAGTGATGCACCGATACCTGTTTTGGTTTCAGGAGGTCTCTGACTAGAGATGACAGCTCCTTGGCTTTCTCCTGCAGGAGAAACACTTTTTTCTGTTCTGTGTCCAGAACCATCCCCAGGAACAGTAGGCGTGTGGTAGGAACCAGCTGTGACTTTGGAATGTATAGAATCCATCCGTGCTGTTGTAGCACTTCCCGAGATAGTGCTACTCCGACCAACAACTGTTCCTTGGACCTCGCCTTTATAAGGAGATCGTCCAAGTACGGGATAATTAAAACTCCCTTTTTTCGAAGGAGTATCATCATTTCTGCCATTACCTTGGTAAAGACCCTCGGTGCCGTGGACAGTCCAAACGGCAGTGTTTGGAATTGGTAATGGCAATCCTGTACCACAAATCTGAGGTACTCCTGATGAGGATGGTAAATGGGGACATGTAAGTAAGCATCCTTGATGTCTAGGGATACCATGTAATCCCCCTCCTCCAGGCTTGCAATAACCGCCCTGAGCGATTCCATCTTGAACTTGAATTTTTTAATGTATGTGTTCAAGGATTTCAAATTTAAAATGGGTCTCACCGAACGGTCCGGTTTCGGTACCACAACCAGTGTGGAATAGTAACCCCATCCTTGTTGAAGTAGGGGCACCTTGACTATCACCTGCTGGGAATACAGCTTGTGAATTGCCTCTAGCACAGCCTCCCTGCCTAAGGGAGTTGTCGGCAAGGCAGATTTGAGGAAACGGCGGGGGGGAGACGCCTCGAATTCCAGCTTGTACCCCTGAGATACTATTTGAAGGATCCAGGGATCCACCTGTGAGTGAGCCCACTGATCGCTGAAATTTTTGAGGCGGCCCCCCACCGTACCTGGCTACGCCTGTGGAGCCCCCGCGTCATGCGGTGGACTCAGAGGAAGCGGGGGAAGAATTTTGATTCTGGGAACTGGCTGCTGGTGCAGCTTTTTCCCTCTTCCCTCGTCTCTGTGCAGAAAGGAAGCGCCTTTGACCCGCTTGCTTTTCTGAAGCCGAAAGGACTGTACCTGATAATACAGTGCTTTTCTTAGGCTGTGAGGAAACCTGAGGTAAACATTTTTCATCCCAGCTGTTGCTGTGGATACGAGGTCCCAGAGACCATCCCCAAATAATTCCTCACCTTTATAAGGCTCTATGTGCCTTTTAAAGTCAGCATCACCTGTCCAGTGTCGGGTCTCTAATACCCTCCTGACAGAATGGACATTGCAATAATTCTGGATGCCAGCCGGCAAAATATCCCTCTGTGCATCCCTCATATATAAGACGACGTCTTATGTTCGCAAAATAGTATCCCTGTTTGAAAGGGTTACAGACCACGCTGCAGCAGCACTATCTGCAGGTCTCAGTCCAGTACCTGAGTGTGTAAATACAGACTTCAGGATAGCCTCCTGCTATTTATCAGCAGGTACCTTCAAAGTGGCCGTATCCTAAGACGGCAGTGCCACCTTTTTTGACAAACGTGTGAGCGCCTTATCCACCCTAGGGGATATCTCCCAGCGTAACTTATCCTCTGGCGGGAAAGGGTACGCCATCAGTAACTTGTTAGAAATTACCAGTTTCTTATCGGGGGAACCCACGCTTTTTCACACTTCATTCACTCATTTGATGGGGGAACAAAACACTGCCTGCTTTTTCTCCCCACACATAAAACCCTTTTTTGTTTTTAGTGGTACTTGGGTTAATGTCAGAAATGTGTAACACATTTTTTATTGCCGGGATCATGTAACGGATGTTCCTAGTGGATTGTGTATATGTCTCAACCTCGTCGACACTGGAGTCAGACTCCGTGTCGACATCTGTGTCTGCCATCTGAGGGAGCGGGCGTTTTCAAGCCCCTGATGGCCTTTGAGACGCCTGGGCAGGCGCGGGCTGAAAAGCCGGCTGTCCCATAGCTGTTACGTCATCCAGCCTTTTATGTAAGGAGTTGACACTGTCGGTTAATACCTTCCACTTATCCATCCACTCTGGTGTCGGCCCACAGGGGGCGACATCTCATTTATCGGCATCTGCTCCGCCTCCACATAAGCCTCCTCATCAAACATGTCAACACAGCCGTACCGACACACCGCACACACACAGGGAATGCTCTGACTGAGGACAGGACCCCACACAACCCTTTGGGGAGACAGAGAGAGAGTATGCCAGCACACACCGGAGCGCTATATAATGTAGGGATAAACACTATCACTGAGTGAATTTTCCCCAATAGCTGCTTGTATAAACAATATTGCGCCTAAATTTAGTGCCCCCCCTCTCTTTTTAACCCTTTGAGCCTGAAAACTACAGGGGAGAGCCTGGGGAGCTGTCTTCCAGCTACACTGTGAAGAGAAAATGGCGCCGGTGTGCTGAGGGAGATGGCTCCGCCCCTTTTTCGGCTGACTTTTCTCCCGCATTTTTCTGTATTCTGGCAGGGGTAATTACCACATATATAGCCTCTGGGGCTATATATTGTGGCTATTTTGCCAGCCAAGGTGTTTTTATTGCTGCTCAGGGCGCCCCCCCCCCCCCCCCCAGCGCCCTGCACCCTCAGTGACCGGAGTGTGAAGTGTGTATGAGGAGCAATGGCGCACAGCTGCAGTGCTGTGCGCTACCTTGGTGAAGACTGAAGTCTTCTGCCGCCGATTTTCCGGACCATCTTCATGCTTCTGGCTCTGTAAGGGGGACGGCGGCACGGCTCCGGGAACGAACACCAAGGACGGGTCCTGCGGTCGATCCCTCTGGAGCTAATGGTGTCCAGTAGCCTAAGAAGCCCAAGCTAGCTGCAAGCAGGTAGGTTCGCTTCTTCTCCCCTTAGTCCCTCGATGCAGTGAGCCTGTTGCCAGCAGGTCTCACTGTAAAATAAAAAACCTAATTTAAACTTTCTTTCTAGAAGCTCAGGAGAGCCCCTAGTGTGCAACCAGCTCGGGCCGGGCACCGAAATCTAACTGAGGTCTGGAGGAGGGGCATAGAGGGAGGAGCCAGTGCACACCAGATAGTACAAAATCTTTCTTATAGAGTACCCAGTCTCCTGCGGAGCCCGTCTATCCCCCATGGTCCTTACGGAGTTCCCAGCATCCACTAGGACGTCAGAGAAAAGTAAAAAAAACTCATGTCGACCTTTTCATGTGTCGATCTTTCATGTGTCGACCATTTTCATGTGTCGACCATGTGTCCATGTCGACCATGTCAATGTCGACCTAATGACTGTCGACCATAAGATGGTCGACCATGTGAACGGATACCCCTGCAGCCTACCCCCAACCCTCATGCCGGAGTGTTAGAGATGGAGCGGCCGGGGGATATAGGACACCCTGCTCCCCAGTCCAGGCCACATGTCGCTGTATTAGAAATTATAAAAAATAATAACTATCCTCCTAAATGGCGGGGAAGGAATGTGGTGTTCGGTGCTTCTACTGAATCTGCCTATGCCCTCACCAACTGCAGGCCACTAGCGATATAGTATTTATGCAGGGAACTACTGTAACTAACAGAGTGTGAGGTACATATAGCAATACAGGTACTGGTTGTTTCCCAATAAGCCCTATGGTACACATCCACTCACACTGACAAGCACACACACTGTACTGAGGCACACACACACTGAGGCACACCCACACAAACACACTGACACTTACACTGAGTCACACACACTCTCATACTGAGACACACACTGTCACTCACACTGAGGCCCACACACTCATAGTGAGGCACACACACTGACACTCATAGTGAGGCACACACACACTCGTACTGAGAAACACACACTAAGGTACCACAGCAGTTACCTCCTCCAGCTCAGACTACAGGAGCCAGTGTCAGATAGAATGAGCAGAGCAGCAGACAGACCGCCGGGGACCTGGCAAAGTCGGGGCGTGGCCTAATCACGGACATGTGACCACACCCCTTTATAAAAAAAAGCAAACACAAAACCCATCATCAAGCACCAGGCTCCGGAACCAGCCCGGCAGAGCGTATACAGGACCAGCCGAGGGGGAGACTACCTCGCCGCTCCCACTGTATAACTTCTCCATAGGTGGTGAATCCGGAGAGTCAACGGTGGATCCTGGGACACTAGGTAGTGTATAGTGGTCTGGAATGGCCAAAAAGCCTCAGCTGCTGTCAGTAAGTTCAGCAGCGCTGCAGGACCGCTTGCAGCGCTGCTACTAATGTGTCCATGCCGCCGGGTGCCCTGCTGCTGCAGTGCTGCTATTTTAGCAGTCACATGGGGGCTACAAGGCAGGGGGCTAATAGACAAAATTATCAGGGCCCCTGACAGCCTCAGTGTGCCGCCCACTCAGGTCCTGGCGCTCATAGGCAGCTGCCTAAACTGCCTAATGGAAGCGCCGGCCCTGGCCACACATTAGTATCGCATTTATATACATAATACCACACAGTAATGCCCCTTACACATTATTAATGTGATTATAAACATAATGCACCTTACACATTCGGCCAACATTTATTAATGCCCTTACACACATAATGTCCCTTACACATGTGCCTCACATTATTAATGCCCTTATACACATAATGACACATATAATGTCCCTTTCACATATGCCACACATTATGAGTGCACTTGTACACATAATGACACACATAGTGCTCCTTACACTATGCCACACATTAGTAATGCATTTATACACGACACACATAATGCCCCTTACACATACTGTATGCCAAACACAACTGCACAACCAACCCACCCGCACACAGCACTCACATGGCCACTAATACTGTGTACTCTGCCTTTGTTTAGATACAGAGGTGTCCTCATACATCTTGCTTCAATACACCATGCAGCAGGAGATGCCTGGCGTGAGTCCGCTGGCAGCTCTGGTAATGTTGCCTTATTTGCATTATTATGTGAACAGGATGCACAAGCAGCTTCTGCTGATTAAAAAGATATGTGGCATGCATATATTCTGTGTGTGACTGTGTCTGTATCTGCATATGAAATGCTACATTACAGTGATTTCAAGGAATACACTGTAACGTAGCATTTCATATGCAGATACAGCCGCAGTCACACACAGTAGGCATGCCGCATATCATTTTAATCAGTAGAACCTGCTTATGCCCATAGGCATACCAAATGCCCTAGGCATTTGCCTAGTTTGCCTATGCATAGGCCAGGCTCAGGACTTATCCTCGGGTGCAAGTGAAGATGTGATCCGGACCATTTGTCCAACAGATCCAGCTGGTATGGCCTGGCATGAAACCTTCCGTTCTGCAGAGCCTCGTAAGAGGCTACCATCTTTCCCAGAAGGCGAATGCACAGATGCACCGATATCTGGTTTGGTTTTAGGACATCCTGCACCATTGACTGGATTACCAATGCCTTTTCTAAGGGAAGGAACACCTTTTGTTCCTCCTTATCCAGGATCATTCCTAGGAACAGAAGCCTCTGTGTTGGTTCCAGGTGGGATTTTGGTAGGTTCAGAATCCAACCGTGATCCTGGAGAAGTCTGGTTGAGAGGGCAATGCTGTCCAACAACCTCTCCCTGGAAGGTGCTTTTATCAGCAGGTCATCCAGGTATGGTATGATGTTCACTCCCTGTTTGTGGAGGAGAAACATCATCTCTGCCATCACCTTGGTGAAAACCCTCGGTGCCGTGGAGAGGCCAAATGGCAGGGCCTGAAACTGGTAGTGACAGTCCTGCACGTCTGATGAGGTAGCCAAATCGGAATGTGAAGGTATGCATCCTTGATGTCGAGAGACACCAGGAATCCCCCCTCCTCCAGATCTGAGATCACAGCTCTCAGAGACTCCATCTTGAATTTGAACACCCGTAAGTACGGGTTCAGTGACTTGAGGTTTAAAATGGGCCTTACCGAACCGTCCGGTTTCGGTACTACAAACAGGTTGGAATAATAACCCTTGTTTTGTAGGTGTAGTGGAACTGGAATAATGACCTGAGTCTGTACCAGTTTTTGAATCGCTGCCTGCAAAGTCAAACCTGCTTCTGGAGAAGCTGGTAAGCCGGATTTGAAGAATCTGGGAGGTGGGAGTTCCTGAAATTCCAGTCTGTATACCTGTGCAATAAGCTCTTTGACCCAGGAATCTTGACATGATGTCGCCCATATGTGACTGAAATAACGTAACCGGGCTCCCACCTGCCTGTCTTCCAGGCAGTGCGGTCCACCATCATGCTGAAGGCTTTGAGGAAGCAGATCCGGAGGTCTGTTCCTGAGAACCTGCAGCAGCGAGTTTTCTGGGTTTACTTTTACCGCCTCGGAAAGGTTGTAGAAGAACCCTTGGATTTTCCTTTAAATTTTGCAGTCCGAAAGGACTGCAGAGTTGGAGCAGAGTAGGTTTTCCTAGTTGGGGTTGCTGCGGAAGGAAGGTATGTAGACTTACCCGCCGTAGCTTTGGATATCCACGTATCCAGTTCATCTCCAAAAAGAGCCTCACCTGTGAATGGTAGGCTTTCCACGCCTTTCTTGGAATCCGCATCCGCAGTCCATTGGCGTAGCCACAAGCCTCTGCGTGCTGACACTGACATGGCAGTGGTGCGTGCGTTGAGCAAACCAATTTCCTTTAAGGCCTCCAATATAAAGTTAGCAGAATCCTGAATATGCTGTAGGAGTAAAATAATCTCCCCCCTGGGTAAGGAATCTAAGCCATCAATTAGGTTACCTGACCACTTAGCAATGGCCTTAGTGATCCATGCACAAGCAATAGTGGGTCTCTGGGCCACCTCAGCCGCAGTGTATAAAGATTTGAGAGTGGTCTCAATCTTGCGGTTAGCTGCGTCTTTTAAGGACGTGGCCCCGGGAACTGGTAAGACTATCTTACGCGACAACCTGGACACTGATGCGTCCACAATCAGCAGGTTTTCCTATTTCTTCCTATCTTCCGCAGGAAAGGGAAAGGAAGAAATCAGCCTTTTAGGGATCTGAATCTTTTTGTCAGGGTTAACCCACATCTCTTCAAACAGGGCATTTAATTCCTTTGATGCAGGGAAAGTAGCTGAGGGTTTCTTTTTTGTGTTAAAATAAGATTTTACTTACCGGTAAATCTATTTCTCGTAGTCCGTAGTGGATGCTGGGGACTCCGTAAGGACCATGGGGAATAGACGGGCTCCGCAGGAGACATGGGCACTTTAAGAAAGAATTTAGATTCTGGTGTGCTCTGGCTCCTCCCTCTATGTCCCTCCTCCAGACCTCAGTTAGAGAAACTGTGCCCGGAAGAGCTGACAGCACAAGGAAAGGATTTTGGGAATCCAGGGTAAGACTCATACCAGCCACACCAATCACACCATATAACTTATGATAACTTTACCCAGTTAACAGTATGAACAATCACAGAGCATCAGATAAACTCTGATGCAACTATAACATAACCCTTATTTAAGCAATAACTATATACAAGCATTGCAGAAGAAGTTCGCACTTGGGACGGGCGCCCAGCATCCACTACGGACTACGAGAAATAGATTTACCGGTAAGTAAAATCTTATTTTCTCTAACGTCCTAGTGGATGCTGGGGACTCCGTAAGGACCATGGGGATTATACCAAAGCTCCCAAACGGGCGGGAGAGTGCGGATGACTGTGCAGCACCGAATGAGCAAACACAAGGTCCTCCTCAGCCAGGGTATCAAACTTGCAGAACTTTGCAAAGATGTTTGAACCTGACCAAGTAGCCGCTCGGCAAAGCTGTAATGCGAGACCCCTCGGGCAGCCGCCCAAGAAGAGCCCACCTTCCAGTGGCGTAACTACTGCCCCCGCAGCCCTCGCGGTGGCATGTCAGTCTGCAGTCTCCTTCCCTCCGCCGCTTTTTGGAGGGACACAGAGGGCACAGCGCGCCTCCCTGTGTCCCTCCTGCTGCATCATCTCCGGCGGCCGCGGGTCTAATAGGGGAAAGTGCCGTCCGTGAGCTCTAATTGGCTCACGAACCGGCACTTCCCCCTATTAGACCCGCGGCCGCCGGAGATGATGCAGCAGGAGGGACACAGGAGAGGTGAGCTGTGCCCTCTGTGTCCCTCCAAAAAGCGGGGGGGGGGGATATCTGGCACTGGGGGGAATGTCTGGCACTGGGGCATATATGGCACTGGGGGGAATATCTGGCACTGGGGCATATATGGCACTGGGGGGGAATATCTGGCACTGGGGGCATATATGGCACTGGGGGGGGGAATATCTGGCACTGGGGGGAATATCTGGCACTGGGGCATATATGGCACTGGGGGGAATATCTGGCACTGGGGCATATATGGCACTGGGGGGGAATATCTGGCACTGGGGGGAATATCTGGCACTGGGGCATATATGGCACGGGGGGAATATCTGGCACTGGGGGGGAATATCTGGCACTGGGGGCATATGTGGCACTGGGGGCATATTTGGCACTGGGGGGGAATATATGGCACTGTGGGCATATGTGGCACTGGGGGGCATATGTGGCACTGGGGGGGAATATCTGGCACTGGGGGGATATATGGCACTGGGGGGGAATATCTGGCACTGGGGGCATATATGGCACGGGGGGAATATCTGGCACTGGGGGCATATATGGCACTGGGGGCATATATGGCACTGGGGGGGAATATCTGGCACTGGGGGCATATATGGCACTGGGGGGAATATATGGCACTGGGGGCATATCTGGCACTGGGGGCATATGTGGCACTGGGGGGGAATATCTGGCACTGGGGGCATATGTGGCACTGGGGGGGTATATGTGTACCTGGCACATGGGGGGGGCTATATTTGGCACTGGGGCATGTGAGTACCTGGCACCGTGGGGGAATATCTGGCACTGGGGACATATGTGGCACTGGGAGCACAGCCCTAGCAACAAGGACTACCTCCTAGCAACGAGCATGACACCCAGTGCATGAAACACCTGGCAACGAGCATGACACCCAGTGCATGAAACACCTGGCAACGAGCATGACACCCAGTGCATGAAACCCCTGGCAACGAGCATGACACCCTGAGCATGAAAACCCCTGGCACCGTGCATGGAACCAAGAGCATGAAACCCCTGGCAACGAGCATGACACCCAGTGCATGAAACCCCTGACAACGAGCAGGTAATTGAAAAGTAATTAGAAGCCTTACTGTAGGACTTAATGTGTAATGGGCATTACGGTGTGTGGCATAACGTATCACGGACATTGCGGTGTGTGTCATAATGTGTCACAGGCATTACGGTGTATGGTATACTATATCGCGGGCATTGTGATATGTGGTATAATGTCTCAGGGTCATTGCAGTGTGTGGCATAATGTATCACGGACATTGCGGTGTGTGTCATAATGTGTCACAGACATTGTATGTGCTATAATGTATCAGGGGCATTGCAGTGTGTAGCATAATGTATAACGGGCATTGCGATTCCTGTCATAATGTGTCACAGGCATTACGGTGTGTGGCATAATGTGTCGGGGGCATTACAGTGTGTGCATATTGTGTCATGTGCATTATTGTGTGCGGCATAATGTCTAAGGGCCATTGCAGTATGTGGCATAATGTATACTGGGCATTACTATAAGGAGGAAAAATAACAAATAATGTAAGGGGCATGAATCAGGATTATTTTTCTTTCCTGTGGTGGCCAACGTATGGGCGTGCAGGTTGCAAAACTGGGGTATAAGGTAGTCTTTTCCTGCAATGCCACGCCCCTTTATGCGAAACCACGCCCATTCCAACGAAACCACGCACCCTTTGTGAGACGCGCGCCGAAGGCGCGCGCATATTTATCCCTTTCTTGCTCCCAGTTATGGAGCATGAAGGGGGGGGGGGGGGCGCCGAAGAATTTTTTGGCTTGGGGGAGAAAAATTTCTAGTTACGCCACTGCAACCTTCCTTGTGGAATGGGCCTTAACTGATTTAGGCAGCGGCAACCCAGCCGCAGAATGAGCCTGCTGAATCGTGTTACAGATCCAGCGAGCAATAGTTTGCTTTGAAGCAGGCGCCCCAAGCTTGTTGGAGGCATACAGGATAAACAAAGATTTGTTTTCCTGACTCTAGCCGTTCTGGCTACATAAACCTTCAAAGCCCCGACTACATCCACTGACTCGGAATCCTCCAAGTCAGTAGTAGCCACAGGCACCACAATAGGTTGGTTTATATGAAAAGATGAAACCACTTTCGGCAGAAATTGTGGGCGGGTCCGCAATTCTGCTCTATCCGCATGGAAAACCAGATAGGGGCTTTTATGTGACAAAGCCGCCAATTCTGACACACGCATAGCCGAAGCCAAGGCTAATAGCATGACCACCTTCCACGTGAGATATTTTACTTCCACCGTTTTGAGTGGTTCAAACCAGTGTGATTTCAGGAAACTCAACACCACGTTAAGATCCCAAGGTGCCACTGGAGGCACAAAAGGGGGTTGAATATGCAGCACTCCATTTACAAACGTCTGAACTTCAGGCAGAGAAGCCAGTTCTTTTTGAAAGAAAATGGATAAGGCCGAAATCTGAACCTTAATGGAACCCAATTTAAGGCCCAAAGTCACTCCCGACTGTAGGAAGTGAAGGAAACGGCCCAGCTGGAATTCCTCCGTAGGGGCATTCCTGGCCTCACACCAAGCCACATATTTTCGCCATATACGGTGATAATGTTGAGCCGTCACATCCTTCCCAGCCTCTATCAGCGTAGGAATGACCTCATCCGGAATGCCTTTTTCTGCTAAGATCCGGCGTTCAACCGCCATGCTGTCAAACGCAGCCGCGGTAAGTCTTGGAACAGACAGGGCCCCTGTTGCACAAGTCCTGTCCTAGAGGCAGAGGCCACGGGTCCTCTGTGAGCATTTCTTGCAGATCTGGATACCAAGTCCTTCTTGGCCAATCCGGAACAATGAGTATTGTTCTCACTCCTCTTTTCCTTATGATTCTCAGCACCTTGGGTATGAGAGGAAGAGGAGGAAATACATAGACCGACTGGAACACCCACGGTGTCACCAGTGCGTCCATAGCAATCGCCTGAGGGTCTCTTGACCTGGCGCAATAGCTCTGCAGCTTTTTGTTGAGGCGGGATGCCATCATGTCCACCTGTGGCAGTTCCCACCGACTTGCAGTCTGCGTGAAGACTTCTTGATGAAGTCCCCACTCTCCCGGGTGGAGGTCGTGCCTGCTGAGGAAGTCTGCTTCCCAGTTATCCACTCCCGGAATGAACACTGCTGACAGTGCGCTTACGAGATTCTCCGCCCAGCGAAGAATTCTGGTGGTTTCTACCATCGCCACCCTGCTCCTTGTGCCGCCTTGGCAGTTTACATGAGCCACTGCGGTGATGTTGTCTGACTGAATCAGAACCGGTTGGTCGCGAAGCAGGGACTCCGCTTGACGTAGGGCGTTGTATATGGCCCTTAGTTCCAGGATGTTGATGTGAAGGCAAGTCTCCTGACTTGACCACAGACCTCGGAAATTTCTTCCCTGTGTGACTGCCCCCCACCCTCGGAGGCTTGCATCCGTGGTCACCAGGACCCAGTCCTGAATGCCGAATCTGCGATCTTCGAGAAGGTGAGCACTCTGCAGCCACCACAGGAGAGACACCCTGGCCCTGGGGGATAGGGTGATTAACCGATGCATCTGAAGATGTGATCCGGACCACTTGTCCAGTAAGTCCCTTTGGAAGGTCCTCGCATGGAACCTGCCGAAGGGAATGGCCTCGTATGATGCCACCATCCTTCCCAGGACTCGAGTGCAGTGATGCACTGACACCTGTTTTGGTTTTAATAGATTCCTGACCAGTGTCATGAGCTCCTGAGCTCTCTCTATCGGGAGATAAACCCTTTTCTGGTCTGTGTCTAGGATCATGCCTAGGAGAGGCAGATGAGCTGTAGGAACCAACTGCGACTTTGGAATATATAGAATCCAGCCGTGTTGCCGTTACACTTCCAGAGAAAGTGATACGCTGTTCAGCAACTGCTCTCTTGATCTCGCTTTTATGAGGAGATCGTCCAAGTACGTGATAATAGTGACACCTTGCTTCCGCAGGAGCACCATCATTTCCGCCATTACCTTGGTGAATATTCTGAGGGGGCGTGGAGAGACCAAACGGCAACATCTGAAATTTGTAATGACAATCCCGTACCGCAATTCTGAGGTACGCCTGATGAGGTGGATAAATGAGGACATGAAGGTATGCATCCTTTATGTCCAGAGTCACCATAAAATCTCTCCCTTTCAGAATTGCAATGACCGCTCTTAGCGATTCCATCTTGAACTTGAACCTTTTCAGGTATATGTTCAGGGATTTTAAATTCAATATGGGTCTGACCGAACCGTCTGGTTTCGGGACTACAACATGGTCGAATAATAACCCCCTCCTTGTTGAAGGAGGGGAACCTTGACCACCACCTGTTGAAGATACAATTTGTGAATTGCAGATAACACTGTTTCCCTCTCATGGGGGGAAGCCGGCAGGGCCGTCGGTGAGGGGGCATCTCCTCAAAGTCCAGCTTGTATCCCTGAGACACAATATCTACTGCCCAGGGATCTAACAGGGAGTGAACCCACTTGTGGCTGAACTTACGAAGGCGTGCCCCCACCGGGCCTAGCTCCGCCTGTGGAGCCCCAGCGACATGCAGTGGATTTTGTAGAGGCCGGGGAGGACTTCTGTTCCTGGGAACTAGCTGTGTTGTGCAGCTTCATTCCTCTGCCTCCGCCTCTGGCAAGAAAGGACGAACCTTGGACTTTCTTGTTTCTTTGTTCGAAAGGCTGCATTTGATGATGTCGTGCTTTCCTAGGCTGTGCAGGAATATAAGGCAAAATATCAGAATTACCAGCTATAGCTGTGGAGACCAGGTCCGAGAACCTTTCTCCACACAATCCTCAGCCTTCCATATGCCTCTTAAGTCGGCATCATCTGTCCATTGCATATTCTATAGGACACGTCAAGCAGAAATCGACATAGCTTTGAGTCTAGGACCCAGTAGACTCATGTCTCTTTGGGCATGTTTTATATATATATATATATATATATATATATATATATATATCTTAAGACAGCATCTTTAATATATATATCTCTATATATACTGTGACAAGAACACTGGGATAGTGTTTGAGGGCAGGTATATTTGTCCCAGGTTCTTGTCTTACATGTTTTAGAAAATGTTAACTTCTAGGAAAAATGCTTTTTGTTTTGTCTGAACCTTTTCAGTTTGCTGTAAAAGCTGGGTAAAGGCTCTGAGAGAGAGATAAGGCGAGTTCTAGACATTGGGCCCAGTTCGGGTCTTTGGCCTCACAGAGGGCTAATCAGGGTTTCAGCTGTGTAAGAGTGATATAGTGCTTCTAACCTGATTAGTATGGGCAGACTGCCTGGGAAGGCTGCAGGATCTGTGTGTGAGAGACACGCTTTCTGATGCAAGTAAGCTATACAGTATGTACTGAAGAACTCTGTGTTTTGTTTAGTGACAGTTAGGAACATCTTATGTTTAGTTAGTGCCGGACAGGCAAGGTATTTTTATTTTGGGGTTTGTTTTATTTTCTGTTTCAATAAAACTGGCCGGGGTCAGTTGTACCAGAAACTGGACTTGTGTTGTTCCTCAGCTGCTGCGTGCTGCCATATTCCCCAGGAAAAGGACCTTGCACCCCTACAGTGTTACAACTTGGTGGAGAATGCGAGCAGGCCGTTCTGCGCATAAGTGAAAGCAGCAGCTTTGTGAGGCCTGCAGAAAACGGTGGTTTATGCAGATACAGCCCAGTGTGAAGTTACTGAGACTTACCCCTGAGGGTTTGATATATGTCCTGGGTGAAAGCAGCTGCAAAGCCGCCTGAAAAATCTGTTGACATGGAGGATCTGCTTAAAGCCTTGCTGCAAGCTACAGCGGCTCAGCAGGAGGCCAACCGACAGCAGCAGGTGGCAATGGAGGAAAATAGGAGACAACAGCAGGTGGCAATGGAGGAAAATTGGAGACTACAGCAGGAGGCCAACAGACAGCAGCAGGTGGCAATGGAGGAAAATAAGAGACAACAGCAGGCAGTTGTTGATGAACTTTACAGGCAACAGCGTCAGGATAGAGAGGCCTTAGCAGAAGTGGTGCAGAGACTTGCAGCTCGGGTTGGAGATGTGGCCGTCAGTGCTCCAACCAGCTCTAGTTCTATACGAGCCAGTCACTTCCTGCAGAAAATGACAGAGGCTGATGATGTGGAGGCCTATCTGACCACGTTTGAAAGGACTGCCGAGCGTGAGAACTGGCCGAAAGCACAGTGGGCCAGTCTGCTGGCACCTTTCCTGTCAGGTGAGCCCCAAAAAGCTTACTTTGATTTAAGCCCTGCTGAGGCTCGGGACTATGATAAACTAAAGACTGAGATCCTGACCCGCCTGGGAGTCACGCTGTCAGTACGAGCACAACGGGTGCACCGTTGGCTGTACGCCATGGAGAAGCCTCCGCGCTCCCAGATGCACGACCTTATTCAGCTAACAAAAAAATGGCTGCAGCCAGAGACATTAACTGGTCCCCAGATGGTGGAAAGAGTCGTCATGGACCGCTACTTGAGATCTTTGCCCATGGTCCTGCGCAAGTGGGTGAGCCATGGAAACCCGGGTACTGCTGACCAATTAGTGGACATGGTAGAGAGGTATTTGGCAGCAGAGGAACTACTGATGACCACCCAGCAACCCATAGATCCTCGACAGCGCCCTTCAGTAAAGACTGGTAAGACTGTTCCGTGGGAAAACGTTGCTGGGCGGTTAAGAGAACGCAAGGCTGGAGAGACTGTAAACACTGGCCCTGGAAACAAGCCAATGGGGCTAGAACGGTCTATGCTGCCCAAATGGGTTGATAATCGTGTGGTTAAATGTTTTAGGTGTGGTATGCCAGGTCATGTTATTGCCAATTGCCCAGTCACGCAAGAACCCATGCAATGTGATGCTGCCTTTGAATGTCGCAGAATGTCTTTCTTTGCTAGGTTAGCCTGTACTGTGGTACCTTCACCTGAGCTGGAAAAACAAATGTGTGATGTGTTCTTAGAAGGTAACCGGGTAGAGGCCTTGCTAGATTCAGGAAGTTTAGTTACCCTCGTGAAAGCTGGGTTAGTGAACCCCTTAAAGGTCCAGCAAATACCTATTGGGGTAACTTGCATACATGGGGATACCCAATATTATGCCACTGCTGAGGTGAATATAGAAACTTGTTGTGGGTCAGCAATGGTTAAAGTGGGACTGGTCCCTACCTTGGTGCATGAGGCCATAATAGGGAGGGATTTTCCTCATTTTTGGAAACTGTGGGAATCACGGTTATCAACAGATGTGAGAAGTAAAAAGCCAGTTGATAATACCGGTGATTTTATGAATGTACGTGGGTCTTCGGAACTTTCTGGCCCTTTGCCTTTTGCTAGTTTGGCTGGGGAAGTGACAGATGGGGAGTCCAGTGAGGACCCTCTTGCCGGGAACAGAGACATAGTAGTTAGAACTGAAAGCGTGCCTGACCTGGAGGTAAAGAAGGATCTGTTTGCGTCTGAACAGTTAAAGGATCCTACCTTAATAAAGGCTAGAGAGAATGTTAAGATTGTTAATGGGGAACCTGTGGTACCAGGTGACAGGGTTACGTATCCCCACATGGCCATCTGTAATGAGCTCTTGTACCACATTGTCAAAAGGGGTGAGGATGTGGTGGAACGGCTGGTAGTTCCCCAGCCTTATCGGAGAACGGTACTAGATTTAGCTCATAGTCACGTTACCGCAGGACATTTAGGGGCAGAAAAAACCACTGAAAGAGTTTTACAAAGGTTCTTTTGGCCAGGGGTTTATAAAGAAGTGTCTGAATATTGTTCTTCCTGTCCTGAATGCCAGTATCATGCCCCTAGACCCCATTTCAGGAGCCCACTAGTTCCCATGCCTATTATAGAGGTCCCGTTTGACAGAATAGCCATGGATCTCGTGGGGCCCTTGTTAAAGTCTGCTCGGGGCCATCAGTATATCCTGGTAATTATGGACTATGCCACTCGATATCCTGAGGCTGTCCCTTTACGCACTATCACAACCAAGGCGATAGCTAGGGAGCTGGTGCAGGTATTTAGTAGAGTGGGAATACCAAAAGAAATTTTGACTGACCAAGGTACTCCATTTATGTCAAGGATCATGAAAGAATTGTGCAAGTTATTTAAGGTCACTCACCTCAGGACGTCCATCTACCATCCCCAAACTGACGGGTTGGTGGAAAGGTTTAATAAAACATTAAAAAGTATGTTAAAAAAGGTTGTTGAGAGAGATGGGAAAAACTGGGATTGTTTGTTGCCCTACTTGTTAATGGCCATCAGAGAAGTTCCTCAGTCCTCTACGGGGTTTTCTCCATTTGATTTGTTGTATGGTAGACACCCCAGAGGGCTGTTGGATGTTGCCAAAGAGACGTGGGAAGGACAGCCCACTCCTTATAGAAGCGTTATTGAGCATGTAACACAAATGCAGGATAGGATTGCAGCCGTGGTACCTGTTGTCAGAGAGCACATGGAACAGGCCCAAAGTGCTCAACAGAGGGTCTATAACCGGAGTGCCAAGATACGGGAATTTGCTCCTGGAGATAGAGTTCTTGTTTTGGTACCCACTGTGGAAAGCAAATTCCTAGCTAAATGGCAGGGTCCATTTGAGATTAGGGAAAAAGTGAATGAGGTTAATTACAAAGTATACCAGCCGGGAAAGAGAAAACCCGAACAGATCTACCATGTTAACTTAATCAAACCCTGGAAAGATAGGTTGTCTCTGTCAGCGGAGCCTTGCCCTTCGGTGTCTTCACCCCGGTTGCTTCCCGCAGTGAAGGTGTCAGAGACATTATCAGCTGATCAGAACAATCAGGTTAAAGAATTTCTCATCCAAAATAGGGAGGTATTTTCAGAGCTGCCTGGCCGAACGACCATAATAAAACATGACATTGTCACAGAACCAGGGGTCAGGGTTCATTTAAAGCCATATAGGATTCCTGAAGCTCAGCGAAAAGCTATTTCTAAGGAAGTTAAAACCATGTTAGAACTTGGAGTCATAGAGGAGTCTAACAGTGAGTGGTCCAGTCCCATAGTGCTCATCCCGAAGCCCGACGGTAGCATACGCTTCTGTAATGACTTTCGTAAGTTAAATGAGGTGTCCAAGTTTGACGCATACCCCATGCCCCGTGTGGATGAGCTTGTAGAAAGGCTGGGAACAGCCAGGTTTCTCACCACATTGGACCTGACCAAAGGTTACTGGCAAATACCTTTATCTGATAGCGCCAAAGAAAAAACAGCCTTTTCGGTTCCGGAGGGGCTGTACCAGTATAAGATGTTACCCTTTGGGTTGCATGGGGCTCCAGCAACCTTTCAACGGGCGATGGATAAAATTTTGAGGCCCCATAGAAAATATGCAGCTGCCTATTTGGATGATGTGGTAATTCACAGTACAGACTGGGGGTCACATTTGGTTAAAGTACAAGCAGTACTGGACTCAATCAGAGAGGCAGGGTTAACTGCTAACCCAAAGAAGTGCTGCCTCGCAATAGAGGAGGTCAAATACTTGGGCTTCACCATAGGCAGAGGTCTGATTAGGCCCCAATTGAATAAAGTTGATGCTATTCAAAACTGGCCTCGTCCAGTGAATAAAAAACAGGTAAGGGCTTTTTTGGGAATTACTGGGTACTATAGACGGTTTATTCCTAATTTTGCGACAACAGCGGTGCCGTTGTCAGACCTTACCAAAGGGAAGCAGTCAAATGTGGTGAAATGGAACCCTGATGCAGAAAAGGCGTTCCAAGCGTTAAAAGTGGCTTTGTGTTCACAACCGGTGTTGATAACACCAGATTTTTCAAAAGAATTTGTGGTACAGACAGATGCCTCAGAGGTTGGGATAGGTGCTGTGCTGTCCCAAACCAGAGATGGGGACGAACACCCTATCATTTATTTGAGTAGGAAACTCAATGAGCATGAAAAAAGGTATGCCATTGTGGAAAAGGAGGCTTTGGCCATTAAGTGGGCACTAGATACCTTGAGATATTACCTCTTGGGTAGACAATTCAGACTAGTGACAGACCATGCCCCTTTAAAATGGATGTATGTAAATAGAGGCAAGAATGCTCGTGTAACTAGATGGTTTCTAGCGTTGCAGGACTTTAAGTTTACTGTCGAACATAGACCGGGAACACAATTGGCCAACGCAGATGCATTGTCTCGCATCTTCTGTTTGGGGGCTACAAGTGTTCCGGCCCCTAGGTCGAAACAGGGGAGGGGGATATGTGACAAGAACACTGGGATAGTGTTTGAGGGCAGGTATATTTGTCCCAGGTTCTTGTCTTACATGTTTTAGAAAATGTTAACTTCTAGGAAAAATGCTTTTTGTTTTGTCTGAACCTTTTCAGTTTGCTGTAAAAGCTGGGTAAAGGCTCTGAGAGAGAGATAAGGCGAGTTCTAGACATTGGGCCCAGTTCGGGTCTTTGGCCTCACAGAGGGCTAATCAGGGTTTCAGCTGTGTAAGAGTGATATAGTGCTTCTAACCTGATTAGTATGGGCAGACTGCCTGGGAAGGCTGCAGGATCTGTGTGTGAGAGACACGCTTTCTGATGCAAGTAAGCTATACAGTATGTACTGAAGAACTCTGTGTTTTGTTTAGTGACAGTTAGGAACATCTTATGTTTAGTTAGTGCCGGACAGGCAAGGTATTTTTATTTTGGGGTTTGTTTTATTTTCTGTTTCAATAAAACTAGCCGGGGTCAGTTGTACCAGAAACTGGACTTGTGTTGTTCCTCAGCTGCTGCGTGCTGCCATATTCCCCAGGAAAAGGCACCTTGCACCCCTACAGTGTTACAACTCATATATATATATATATATATATATATATACATACTAGGGTCTCAATCTCTGCTGATAAGGTACCTGTCCACGCTGCCACAGCGCTATAAAGCCATGCCGACACAATCGCCGGTCTGAGTGGTGTACCAGAATGTGCACGTTATCTGCAGGATCCCTGAAAATAGCTGTTACGTCAGGGCTACCTTTTGGGCAAACGTGACACCCTAGGGGAAGATTCCCATCGTATCCTGGCCCTAGTGGGGAAAGGATACTCCCTGAGAAATCTTTGTGGGAAACTGCAGTCTCTTGTCTGGAGATTCCTGCTCTTTTTCATCATGAGAGGAGGGAAATTTACCTCAGCTTTCTTCCCCTTAAACATGTGTACTCTTGTGTCAGGGACAGATGAGTCATCAGTGATATGCAAATCATCTTTTATTACAATAATCATATATTGAATACTTTTCTGCCATTTTGGCTGTAACTTTGCATTATCGTAGTCGACACTGGAGTCAGACTCCGTGTCGATATCAGTGTCTATTATTTTGGATAGTGATCATTGAGAGACTCTGAAGGTCTCTGCGACATAGGGACAGACATGGGTAGATTCCCTGTCTGTTCTCTAATCTTTTGTGCAATAAATTCACCATAGCACTTAATTACACATATCCAAACAGGTGTCGGCGTTGTCGACGGAGACACCCTCTCACACACATATTTGCTCCATCTCCTCCTTAGGTGAGCCTTTTACCTCAGACATGTCGACACACACGTACCGACACACCACACACTCAGGGAATGCTCATCTGAAGGCAATTCCCCCATAAGGCCCTTTGGAGAGACAGAGAGAGAGTATGCCAGCACACACCCCAGCGCTATTAACCCAGGAATAACACAGTAACTTAATGTTAACCCAGTAGCTGCTGTTTATATTGATTTTTGCGCCTAATTATTTGTGTCCCCCCCCTCTTTTTACCCTCTTCTACCGTGTAACTGCAGGGGAGAGACTGGGGAGCTTCCTCTCAGCGGTGCTGTGGAGAAAAAACATGGCGCTGGTGAGTGCTGAGGAAGCCCCGCCCCCTCGACGGCGGGCTTCTGTCCCGCTTTCATGTACAATTTTTGGCGGGGGCTCATACATATATACAGTGCCCAACTGTATATATGCAAACTTTTGCCAAAGAGGTCTCTAATTGCTGCCCAGGGCGCCCCCCCCCTGCGCCCTGCACCCTTACAGTGACCGGAGTATGTGGGTTTAGTGTGGGAGCAATGGCGCACAGCTGCAGTGCTGTGCGCTACCTCAGTGAAGACTGGAGTCTTCTGCCGCCGATTTCGAATTCTTCTTGCTTCTTTCACCCGGCTTCTGTCTTCCGGCTCTGCGAGGGGGACGGCGGCGCGGCTCCGGGATCGGACGACGAGGGGGAGATCCTGTCTACGATCCCTCTGGAGCTAATGGTGTCCAGTAGCCTAAGAAGCAGGACCTATCTGCAGAGACACAAAGAAAAAAGAAGGAAAGAGCTGTATTATCGGTGCACATGAGGAAGATTCGATCTAATTAATGAATCCATCTATATTATTTTAAAATTTAACTTTTATTATTATGTATTAAAAATTGGTGCAAGAATGATTATACACAAACTAGGAGTATAGGCGAAACATAGAGGTTAAAATATGACATAGACAAAACATAAAAGTGCAATGAAATATAATAAAGGTGATCAAAAGATTAAAAAATGTGTGTCCGCGTGTTTATTCTAACGTCTAGGTGAATATATTATATTAGTCGTTGATTATATCATTAGTTACTGTGTTTGTCTAGTCAGTAAACGATATTTCAAGGAGGCATTACAGAGATGTGAGTGAGACGAATATAGATAATGTGTTATCGATTGTGTGACACTCTGTTATAATGCTTGGGTGTATATGTTATTATTACCCCAGTAGGGAAGACACCTTATTAGTTAGAAGCTTATGACGCCTTAAGATAGTTCCAGATCATATAAATATGATCAAAGCTCAAAAGGGAGCAAAATCCAGTGTAGCATGTGACAACCTGTTATAGTATTCAGGTATTGGCATCAGTGTACGTCAGTGTACATTTAAGTACAGTGTTCAATATACACTTTGTCTTTATCCACAAAGAAAACACCTTCTATATTAAGGACTAATAATTCATTGAGGCTGTTCAAATTCAATTCCTATATGCTGAAGTACAGTCAAGTAGAATCTAAATTGTATATTGTTGAGTGTGTGACATACTATTACCATAAATTCTCACTAATAATACAATTATGATGTTAAGGTGTGCACACTATTTTTATCCCTAGAAGGCAAGCACCTTCTTTATCTGGGATTGGTGACACCTTAGAGTTATTCAGAGTTAGTTCTCGTATCTTACAATATTCATCATAGTTTATTATCAAATTAAGTATGGGAGACACAATATCATATATTTGATCAATTGTGACATTGAGATGTATACTCTATTTCTGTCCCTAGAAGGAAAGCACCTTCATTATTGAGGACTGGTGACACCTCCCCAATACTCAATATATTCATAGTATTTCTGCCGTTGCATGGGAAAGCACCTCCATTATTAAACGACACTGATAACTCTTAGATACATGTATATATTAAGCCGATAGATCATATGTCACCACCCAACATTTCACCAAGTTACAGTATAATGAGTTTTTAGTGACTTATATAGATCACATGACTGTAATGTATATTTTCCAAATTAGTTAGAATGTTGATATTAAAGCACAAGAAAAAAAATTATTTTAATATACAGCTTCACTATGTCCTTAGTGTTTTCATATATTTATTGCAGAATGTATTCTAAACTTCTTATTCCAGTTGTCAATGTTAGCTTATATCACAGGTGTCTCATAACATTTCTAGATTTGTCTCATATAGGTGCAACATATCATCTCTCCACTTCATATAATTGCCTATTATTACTTATGTCGTTACACAATTCCTATTTGCTAATGTAGTATTGCTGGTAATCTCACTGAGACATTACCTATTGGGTGAGACCACGATTCTTAATAGTTAATAGTCATCTGTCAGTTACTTTGTACTAATACTATTAATGAAAGCATCATCCCTGCATTCAGTTTAAATGTGTCCTGAATGCTTCTGTATATTTATTGCCAAGTATAGACTGAAACATTTGTTGCAATTGTCACTGCTAACTACAAAGTATAGACTGAAACATTTGTTGCAATTGTCACTCCTAACTAGTATCACTGATATCTCTTAGCATTCCTAGGGTCTTTCATATGAGAATACAATGTATAGTTTTTCAACTCCACATAATTATATTGCTTCAGAGAACCTGTTTAACTAGTGCTGTGCTGTTTAATGTCTCACTGAGTCACTTATCCCTGGACAGAGTCTACTATTTACTGCAACTAATACTCGTCTTTCAGCTAATTTGCACTGATGCTATTAAACAATACTGCAATTCTATATGGGTCAGAACTGACTAGACTTTTATCTAACTATCAAACATAGACATTGAGACACGCGGACACACGCTGCCCACACGCGTGTTCCGCCGTTACTCTGACAGCTTCGTCCGGGCTGTAGTTGGTTGCACCCCCGGAGTAAATGGTAATTACCAGTAACGTAATAGGGGTCTGATATTGAACTTATGTTTCATATCTTTATTTGACGAAAAAGAGTGAGTGTGCAGATACAACATTGGTCTCCCTATCTGCAGAGAGTAGGGCTGCTTCTCTCCCCTCAGTCCCACGATGTTGCCAGCAGAGCTCCCTGAAAATAAAAAAAACCTAACAAAATACTTTCTTACAGCAAGCTCAGGAGAGCTCACTAAACAGCACCCAGCTCGTCCGGGCACAAATTCAAACTGAGGTCTGGAGGAGGGACATAGAGGGAGGAGCCAGAGCACACCAGAATCTAAATTCTTTCTTAACAAGCCCATGTCTCCTGCGGAGCCCGTCTATTCCCCATGGTCCTTACGGAGTCCCCAGCATCCACTAGGATGTTAGAGAAAATAAGATTCCCCTTCTACATTTTCAGTCTTGTCAGGAATATGTAGGACGTATCAGGATCAGCATCACCCTGCATGATTTGGGCCAGAGTATGCTTTTGTGGGCAAATGGCAAGAGTGTGGGTTGCAAGCATGGGAGCTGAATCTCTATTTATCAGGTCATCCACAGACTGCTGTAATAATTTTGTCTCATTCTCAGTATGAGACAGCTTAGTAGAAATATTTGAAATCATCCCTTTAATGGAGACCAACCATGGGGGTTCAGCCCCACTGGACTGGGAGTGAACACTATCCTGAGTACAGGGTAGTGAGTCCCCTGGGGATGAGAGACATTCCGCTGTACAAGACACACAGTCCCTGGACATGACTGTAAAGGGACACCTACACACACAGACACACACACACACACACACACACACACACACACACACACAGACACACAGACACACACACACACACACACACACACACACACACACACTAGTGAAAACTCAGTATATGTAGGCAGGGTCCTCAGAGAGACACAGAAATCAGAGCCAGCCACACAGCGCCCCTTCTAGCAAGGTAAAACCTAGCTGGGTCGCGCAGAAATAAGCACCTTAGTGGTGGTTATAATCTTAAACTTGCTCCCCCCCTTTACTAAGACCCCCTGGTACCACTGAGGAGACTTGGAGTCCTTGTGGAGGAGCTGCGAGTCCCTGGGAATGCTGCCTGTATGAGCTGCAGAGGGAAATGCCGCTGGAGAGCTGTAGGATCCGCTCTGAGTGAAGCCCCACCCCCTGTAATGGCATGCGGCTTCCCGCATTTTTATACTGGCCCTGAGGTAAAAAATGTCTAACCAAGAGTTAAAACCCCTGTTAGTACGTTGTGGCCAGTGTGGGCATCAGCGGAGGCTCAGCGCGCCCCCTCACAGCGGCACACACCATCAGCATGTGTCTGTCTGAGCCCCCTGAAGAGCAGCCTGCAGTCAGAGCTGCGCTCCAGCCCTTGTGCCGCCATTCCCGCCGGCGCCCCGCTAACTGGGACGCCGGTGTTGTACTCACCACTCTTCATCTTCTGGCTCTGTTAGGGAGTGGCGGCAAGATGCGGGAGGGTATGCTGTGCCGTGATGTGGCTTGCGAATGGCTCCCTCAGGAGCTCAGTGTCCTGTCAGCAGAGAAACGGGACCATTAACTCTAAGGAAGTTGGGCCGTTCTCCCCCCTAAGTCTTACGAAGCAGTCAGGCTGTTGCCAAACAACCCTGACTGAAAATAACAAACATTTAAAATAAAAGTAGAAAACTCTTCAGGAGCTCTCCAAAGCGTGACCGGCTTCTCCAAGCACGTTTTCCAAACTGAGTCTGGTAGGAGGGGCATAGAGGGAGGAGCCAGCCCACACTATTGATTTCTTAAAGTGCCCCCATGGTACTAATGTGGACCCTAGTATCCTCTAGGACGTAAGAGAAACATCCACATACTATAAAGAAGATGAATATTGTGAGGAAGAATTGTAGTGATATACTGTGAGTTTGGGAGACAAGTTTCCTCTGTGATAGATGTTAAAAAATAGTTTTCTGTTTGAACTGGCAATAAATACTTCACAGGAATGTGATAATTGTTAGAATATGTAATAAGCACTGCTTAGTAGATCTTGGTCAGATTAGTTCCGTGAGCTCCAATCAGTCTCCTGGTAACCAGTCAGCTGTGCAGACTAGGGGTCTAATTTAGACTCGAATGCAGACGCGTTTGTACCGGTCGTTGTGCGTGTGCACTACCTTACACATTGCAGAAGAAGGATGCGGTCACAGTGTGATTGACAGTGGCGGTCACCAGGGGAGGGCATCATCGCAACATTGTGGGCGGGGCATTCCAAATGGGGGCCGGACCGTTTTTGGGGCAGCTGCGTGACGTCCCTGCACTGTCAGGGGTCAACGTTAGTTCGATGGGTCAGCCATCTAATTGCGGACGCATCGGGTGGTGTCCTCACACATGCTGGGTGGCCCCAGGCATGTGAGATGAATGCAGATCTGGCTGCATATCCATATTGTTCTGGGCTTCGTTCTGACTCTTGATTGCTGCAGCTGGCTTTATAATCTTGCTTGGGTCTTTTACTGTTCTGATTGGATGTTTCAGCCCTTATAGGGAGTCTCCCTGGACACTCTGTTGTGGTTATCATCAGTCAGATCCTGTACTCTTCTGATGCATACATTGATCCTTCTCTGAGCTGCTCAACAAAGATAATTTGCCTGTCTCATTTGGAAAGCCTGTTACCTGCTGATATTTTTCTATGGTGAAGCTAACCTGGACTCTGTGAAAGATCTACTAAGTTTCTTGTTACAGGTCTAATGATTTGTGCCTATTGAGAAGAACTGTGTGGCATTTCATAATCGTGCAATTTATCTGGAGTATTCTAAAGATCTACCTAATAGCTTGCTGCTGTGCAAATGACTTGTGTTGTTCAGGAAATCCATTAGCTGTTAGCAAATTTCACTGTGCAACAAACTTGTACTATTGGAAAGACCTGTGCAGTATTTCTCTATAAGGTATTTACTTATAAATGCAGAAAACTTGTTAATATTTAACAATTCATCTCTCTACTGTAGAATATACTTAACATATTTCATTACAAGGCATTTACCTATGCATGCAAAAAATCTGTTACTTCTCGTCTGTTCTCTGTTGTGTAAAAGATTTGTTTTATATGAGAGAATTATCCACCAAAACATTTAGTAGTGTTATTTGGAAAATTGGTGAGCATACTCTTTAGTGAAGATTGCCCATGCTATACTGAAGATCTGGCATGATGTTTTCAGTAAATAGTTTTAGTAGTTCTGAGGTGTCCTGTTCCTGTTAAATATTTGTGTCTGTGATCTTGAGTTTACACACACCAGGGCCACACTGTGTTGACAATTTACTGGATTGAAGATTAGTTGCTGGACCCAGTGAAATCACCTATGATGTAGCTGCCATATTTTTTCCGCCTCTGGTAATATCTGTGGCCTCCTTGCTGTTGCCTCAACTTCAGTGAATATGGGGAACATGGCTCTGAGCAGCAGTGAGCACGGTGAATGAAAAATAGCAGACACACAGCTACTCCCACCTGGCATAAGACCACAGGAGGATCTATGCTGCAGCAATGTGAAAGCCTTTTCCAGACTCTGAAGAGGAAGTACAGTAGGTTTAGATGAGAAGAATGATGCTGAACAGTCTTGGCATCCATATAGTGACTATCTCTTATGTGTCCACCATTTACTATCTCGTCTTTCTAAGCATACTATATCATCCGTAGCATTACACTAATGCCAGTCACCAATAGGTACTGTAATATATCTCCGCGCCTACAGCTACAATTGTTATTCTACTACCGTATGTACCAGTTGTTCCCCACACCTCAGCTACATAATGCTGCTTCACATTTTTTTTTTATGAGATCATTGCGCCATGTTATTAAATAAACAATATCCAGCATGTCTTTACACACGTTGACTGTAAATAGTAAGCTATGGTATTCCTGTAATTAGTGTCATTCTAAGTCTTATTCCAATGCATCCAGGTTACATGATTCCTTATTATAGTTGGAGATAAGGCAATACTGAACCCATTATTTTTAGTTTTAAAAGCATATACATTTACTATATCAACAGTTTATATTATGTAAATACAGTGGTCTGTACTATTAGGTGAAACAAGACATTCATCTTGGCTAATAAGGTTTAGGAGTCATCTAAAACTTCAGCTGAGTGACATGGTGTCAGTCATTCCTTGGTTTTATATTACCAACTGGCATGCTGACCTGGCTGTGCAAGACTTGCAAGTGCCGGGATGACACCACCCGCGGTGTGTGTTGCTTCCCCTGTCAATGAGTCTTTTAGCTCACCATTCATTGGTCACCAAACTAACCCATGAGCTGGCTTCTAACAGTCAGTGCTCTGACACACCACCTGCGGCCCCAGATTAGATATATTGAAACTGCCACTGTGGGCGGGCCCCCGTCAGTTTCCCCCTTATGGTGGCCATGATCCGCAATTCTCCAGCAGGGTAGCTGGCGTGTTATCAGCCAGGTGCCCTTGGAATCCTGAGCCCTTTGGGTAACTGCCCATTTAGCCTACAGCTAGTAATGGCACTGGACAGCACACTGAGGGCCAACTGTTGACATGGAAGAGCATCGGCTTCTTACCTGTGAAAATGTTGGCTGCTGCTCTTTCGTGCCAGTGATAGGCTGAGAATTTGGTGCTGTGATGTCACAGTCCAGCGCCACACTCCCATGATAGAGGAGCAGAAGATACCACCTCTCACCCAGTCCACAAAAGGCACAATGAGAGCAAGGAGGCCTCCTGTCTGAAATGGGAGTTTATCTAGTAGTCCAGGGAAATACAATAGGGCCATATCTAGGGTGGTGCATCCAGTGCAACCGTACAGAGCGCAGGATGCCCTGGGGGCAGAACCGGCCACCACCGCAATCCTCATTTGCCAGGCGCCTTCTGCGATGTTATTAGCAGCAGTGTACCCAGCTCCCTTCTGTGCACTCCTGGCTCACTTTGTAGATACACTACAGGACAGCACAGTCATCTGAATGCTTACATAACTAATGAGCACAGCCCCCCAGGATTTATAGTTACTTGGGATGTCAGTGGCGCTGGTGACTGTGACAGCCCCCCCCCCCTTCCTCCTCCACAGATTGTATATGGGGGTGCGGGGGGATGCAGGCTGTATATAAGGGTGAAGGGGAGATGCAGACTGTATATTGGGGTGCATGGGGAGATGCAGGCTATATATGAGAGTGCAGGGAAGCTGCAAGCTGTATATGGGGTGGAGAGTGCAGGCTGTATATAGGGGTGAAGGGGAGATGCAGGCTGTATATAGGGGTGAAGGTGAGATGCAGACTGTATATGGGGGTGCATGGGGAAATGCAGGTTATATATTAGAGTGCAGGGAAGCTGTAAGCTGTAGATGGGATGGGGGGTGCAGTGCAGGCTGTTTATAGGGGTGAAGGGGAGATGCAGGCTGTATATGTAGGTGCAGGGAGGATCAGGATGTATATGGGGATGCAGGAGGCCATACCCATTTTGTGGACACACATCTTTGGTGCACACCTATTATCCTAATAGTGATGGGGGGGGGGGGGGGCACCAATGCTCTTTCTGGCACAAGACAGCAAAATGCCTGTTTAGTGCTTACAGCTTTGTGGGAATGCCTATGAAGGGATTGTCTAGGATTTTTTATCAAGGGGGTCATTCCGAGTTGTTCGCTCGGTAAAAATCTTCGCATCGCAGCGATTTTCCGCTTAATGCGCATGCGCAATGTCCGCACTGCGACTGCGCCAAGTAAATTTGCTATGCAGTTAGGAATTTTACTCACGGCTTTTTCATCGTTCTGGCGATCGTAATGTGATTGACAGGAAATGGGTGTTACTGGGCGGAAACAGGTCGTTTTATGGGCGTGTGGGAAAAAACGCTACCCTTTCCGGAAAAAACGCAGGAGTGGCCGGAGAAACGGGGGAGTGTCTGGGCGAACGCTGGGTGTGTTTGTGACGTCAAACCAGGAACGACAAGCACTGAACTGATCGCAGATGCCGAGTAAGTCTGGAGCTACTCAGAAACTGCTACGAGGTGTGTAATCGCAATATTGCGAATACATCGTTCGCAATTTTAA
Source organism: Pseudophryne corroboree (assembly GCF_028390025.1). NCBI lineage: Eukaryota > Metazoa > Chordata > Amphibia > Anura > Myobatrachidae > Pseudophryne > Pseudophryne corroboree. The sequence continues at coordinate 121,083,694 of NC_086454.1, read as the reverse complement.
AATGCTAAGATTCACTCCCAGTAGGCGGCGGCTTAGCATGAGCAAATCTGCTAAAATCCGCTTGCGAGCGAACAACTCGGAATGACCCCCCAAGTGATTATATGTATGCAGATGCACAAACTATAAGCCGTGCATGGCTTAGGCATGCTGGAATAAGTGAGTTTTGTAATGGTCACTCATACCAAGTTAATATTTATTGAAGAGCAATTATCACAAACACAATAATAATAAGCCATAGTAAACTCTTGATGTGACATTATTGGCCAAAGTATTATTACATTTTTATAAGTGTATTAGCATTAGAGGCAATGTTAATTTTGGCGACGCCAATTTTTACTAAAAGTATTTATCGACTACAGTTTATTTCAAGACTAAAGTAGACTAAAATGAAAACTGTGATCCACTGATTAAATCTTTACTAAAACAAAGGGGAAAAAAAGTGAATTTAAGGACACTGGACTTAACACTGGAAGTAGGGTTTTAAATAAACATGACCTGCTGTGAAGGAAAATAAGATTTTAAACCTACCGGTAAATCTATTTCTCCAAGTCCGTAGAGGATGCTGGGGACTCCGTAAGGACCATGGGGTATAGACGGGCTCCGCAGGAGATAGGGCACCTAAAAAGAACTTTGACTATGGGTGTGCACTGGCTCCTCCCCCTATGCCCCTCCTCCAGACCTCAGTTAGAGAACTGTGCCCAGAGGAGATGAACAATACAAGGCAGGATTTAGCAATCCAAGGGCAAGATTCAGACCAGCCCACACCAATCATACCATGTAACCTGGAACATACATAACCAGTTAACAGTATGAACAAACGACAGTAACGGTCCAAGACCGATGTCAACTGTAACATAACCCTTATGTAAGCAACAACTATATACAAGTCTTGCATAGTTTCCGCACTGGGACGGGCGCCCAGCATCCTCTACGGACTAGGAGAAATAGATTTACCGGTAGGTTTAAAATCTTATTTTCTCTTTTGTCCTAGAGGATGCTGGGGACTCCGTAAGGACCATGGGGTTTATACCAAAGCATCCAATCGGGCGGGAGAGTGCGTATGACTCTGCAGCACCGACTTAGCAAACGCTAGGTCCTCATCAGCCAGGGTATCAACCTTGTAGAATTTAGCAAAAGTGTTTGACCCCGACCAAGTCGCCGCTCGGCAAAGCTGTAATGCCGAGACGCCTCGGGCAGCCGCCCAAGAAGAGCCCACCTTCCTAGTGGAATGGGTCTTAACCGAATTTGGTACCGGCAATCCAGCCGTAGAGTGAGCCTGCTGAATCGTATTACAGATCCAGCGAGCAATAGTCTGCTTCGAAGCTGGAGCGCCAATCTTATTGGCCGCATACAGGACAAACAGAGCCTCTGTTTTCCTAATTCTAGCCGTCCTGGCTACATACATTTTTAAGGCCCTGACTATGTCCAGGGATCTGGAATCCTCCAGGTCACTTGTAGCCACAGGCACCACAATAGGTTGATTCATATGGAACGAAGAAACCACTTTAGGCAAAAATTGCGGACGTGTCCTCAATTCAGCTCGATCCACATGAAAAATCAAGTAGGGGCTCTTGTGTGACAAAGCCGCCAATTCTGACACTCGCCTTGCTGATGCTAAGGCCAACAACATGACCACCTTCCAGGTAAGAAATTTCAACTCAACCTTGTTAAGCGGTTCAAACCAGTGTGATTTTAGGAACTGCAACACCACGTTCAGGTCCCATGGTGCCACTGGAGGCACAAAAGGGGGCTGGATGTGCAGCACTCCCTTTACAAACGTCTGGACTTCTGGAAGAGAAGCCAATTCCTTCTGAAAGAAAATCGAGAGGGACGAAATCTGTACCTTAACAGAGCCTAATTTCAGGCCCATATCCACTCCTGTCTGTAGGAAGTGGAGAAGACGACCCAGATGAAAATCTTCCGTAGGTGCATTCTTGGTCTCACACCAAGACACATACTTTCGCCAGATACGGTGATAATGTTTTACCGTCACCTCCTTCCTAGCCTTTATTAAAGTAGGGATGACCTCTTCCAGAATCCCCTTTTTTGCTAGGATTCGGCGTTCAACCGCCATGCCGTCAAACATAACCGCGGTAAGTCTTGAAATACACAGGGCCCCTGTTGCAACAGGTTTTCCCTCAGAGGAAGAGGCCAGGGATCTCCTGTGAGCATCTCTTGTAGATCCGAGTACCAGGCCCTTCGAGGCCAGTCTGGGACAACGAGTATCGTCTGTACTCTTCTTCGTCTTATGATCCTCAACACTTTTGTGATGAGAGGAAGAGGAGGAAACACGTAGACCGATTTGAACACCCACGGTGTTACCAGAGCGTCTACTGCTACTGCCTGAGGGTTCCGAGACCTGGTGCAATACCGCCGAAGTTTTTTGTTGAGGCGTGACGCCATCATATCTATTTGAGGAGTTCCCCAAAGACGTGTTATGTCTGCAAAGACTTCTTGATGAAGTCCCCACTCTCCTGGATGGAGATCGTGTCTGCTGAGGAAGTCTGCTTCCCAGTTGTCCACTCCCGGAATGAAGACAGCCGACAGAGCGCTTACATGATTTTCCGCCCAGCGAAGGATCCTGGTGGCTTCCGCCATCGCGACTCTGCTTCTTGTCCCGCCTTGGCGGTTCACATGAGCCACTGCTGTGACATTGTCTGATTGAATCAGAACCGGTAGGTTTAGAAGAAAACTCTCCGCTTGTCGAAGGCCGTTGTAAATGGGCATGAGTTCCAACACATTGATGTGTAGAGAGGACTCCTGGTCTGACCAAAGACCCTGAATTTTTTTTCCCTGTGTGACCGCTCCCCATCCTCGGAGGCTCGCGTCCGTGGTAACCAGGATCCAATCCTGAATTCCGAACCTGCGACCCTCCAGGAGGTGAGCACTTTGCAACCACCACAGGAGGGACACTCTGGTCCCTGGGGACAGAGTTATCTTCCGATGTAAGTGCAGATGGGACCCGGACCACTTGTCCAGAAGTTTCCATTGAAAAGTCCTTGCATGGAACCTTCCGAAGGGAATGGCCTCGTAGGCCGCCACCATTTTTCCCAGAACTTGAGTGCATTGGTGAACTGACACCCTTTTCGGTTTTAGCAGGTCTCTGACCATGTTCTGGATGTCTTGGGCTTTCTCTATTGGGAGGAAGACCTTCATTTGTTCCGTATCCAGTATCATACCTAGGAACGGTAGTCGAGTTGTCGGAATCAACTGTGACTTCGGTAGATTTAGAATCCAACCGTGTTGCTGGAGCACTCTCAGAGAGAGCGCCACACTGCTCAGCAATTTCTCCCTTGATCTCACTTTTATCAGGAGATCGTCCAAGTATGGGATAATTGTGACTCCATGCTTGCGCAGGACCACCATCATTTCCGCCATTATCTTGGTGAAAATCCTCGGGGCCGTGGAGAGTCCAAACGGCAACGTCTGAAATTGGTAATGACAATCCTGTACAGCGAATCTCAGGTATTCCTGATGGGGGGCATATATAGGGACATGAAGGTACGCATCCTTTATGTCCAGAGACACCATAAACTCCCCCTCCTCCATGTTGGCTATTATCGCTCTGAGAGATTCCATTTTGAATTTGAATCTTTTTATGTACAGGTTTAGGGATTTCAGATTCAAAATAGGTCTGACCGAACCGTCCGGTTTCGGGACCACAAATAGGGTTGAGTAGTAACCTCTTCCCTGCTGGTGCAGGGGAACCTTGATTATCACTTGCTGTATACACAGCGTTTGAATTGCAGCTAACACTATATCCCTTTCCGATGTGGAAGCTGGTAGGGCCGATTTGAAAAATCGGCGCGGGGGCACCTCCTCGAATTCCAATTTGTAACCCTGGGAAACTATTTCAAACACCCAGGGATTCAGGTCCGAACTGACCCAGGCCTGACTGAAAAGTTGAAGACGTGCCCCCACCGGTGCGGACTCCCTCAGGGGAGCCCCAGCGTCATGCTGTGGGTTTTGGAGCAGCCGGGGAGGACTTTTGTTCCTGGGCACCTGCCGAAGCAGGTGCTCTCTTGCCTCTGCCCTTACCTCTGGCGAGGAAAGAGGATCCCCGACCTCTTTTGGACTTGTGCGACCGAAAGGACTGCATCTGATAGGGTGTTACTTTCTTTTGCTGTTGGGGAATATATGGTAAAAAATGTGATTTACCTGCTGTAGCTGTGGAAACCAGGTCCGTCAGCCCATCCCCAAACAATACATCACCCTTATAGGGTAGTACTTCCATATGTTTTTTGGAATCCGCATCACCCGTCCATTGGCGAGTCCATAAGGATCTTCTCGCTGAGATAGACATAGCATTGGCCCTAGAAGCTAGCAATCCAATGTCCCTTTGAGCATCCCTCATAAATAAGACTGCGTCTTTAATATGGGCTAGAGTTAAGAATATAGTATCCTTATCCATATTATCAAATTGATCTGTCAGCTCATCTGTCCAAGCTGCAATTGCGCTACACACCCATGCCGACGCAATTGTTGGTCTTAGCACAGCACCAGTATGAGAATAAATACACTTTAAGGTAGTTTCTTGCCTGCAATCTGCAGGGTCCTTAAGGGCTGCTGTGTCAGGAGACGGTAGCGCCACTTTCTTGGACAAGCGCGTCAGGGCCTTGTCCACAGTGGGGGGTGATTCCCAAATCTCCCTGTCCTGCTTAGGGAAGGGGTATGCCATATAAATTCTTTTGGGGATCTGCGGTCTCTTATCCGGAGTTTCCCAAGCTTTTCCAAAGAAATCATTCAATTCATGAGATGTGGAAAAGTTAATAATCTGTTTCTTTTCCTTAAACATGTGTACCCTTGTGTCGGGGACCGAGGGTTCATCCTCAATATGCAACACGTCCCTTATTGCCACAATCATACACTGAATGGTTTTAGTCACCCTAGGGTGCAATTTTACTTCGTCGTAGTCGACACTGGAATCAGAATCCGTGTCGGTAGTAGTGTCTTGTGTTAAGGGACGCTTTTGAGACCCCGACGGGCCCTGTGAGTCGGTCCAATCCGAGGATTGACCCCCTGATGTCCCCCCTAAGTCAGCCTTATCAAGCCTTTTATGTAAAGATGCCACACTTGCATTTAACATATGCCACATGTCCATCCAATCTGGAGTCGGCACAACCGACGGGGACACACCACTCATTTGCTTTACCTCCTCCTTGGAGAAGCCTTCCGCCTCAGACATGTCGACACACACGTAACGACACCCCACACACACAGGGATTAACCTATAAGGGGACAAAACCCCAACCAGGCCCTAAGGAGAGACAGAGAGAGAGTATGCCAGCACACACCAGCGCTTAAAAACACTGGAAAAAATATGACCAGATAGCGCTTTTCTATATACAATATGCCAATTCCCACTCACTGCGTCGCTAATGTGCCCCCCTCCTCTTTTTTCCAGCCTGTGAAGTTCATCAGGGGAGAGACCAGGGAGCCAGCGTTTTCCTCATGCAGCTTCTGTGGAGAAAATGGCGCTGGTTAGTGCTGAGTATCAAGCCCCGCCCACCCAACGGCGGGCTTCGGTCCCAGTGATTTTTCAATAAAAATGGCGGGGGATCATAGATTTACTCCCTCCTCAGCCTAATCAATCTGCATTTGCCCAAATGTGAGGTTTATTGCTGCCCAGGGCGCGCGCCCCCCCCCCCCCCCCCCCTGCGCCCTGCACCCTTCAGTGCTGCTCTGTGTGTGTGACTGGGAGCAATGTGTGTGACTGAGCGCCTTACCTCATGAAGATCTGATGTCTTCTGCCGCCTAAGATGTCTTCTGCCTTCTCATCTGGCTTCTATCTTCGGCATCTGTGAGGAGGACGGCGGCGCGGCTCCGGGATGAACCCCAGGTGAGACCTGTGTCCCGACTCCCTCTGGAGCTAATGGTGTCCAGTAGCCTTAGAAGCAGTGCCCAACTTGACAAGCCAGCTCTGCTTCTCTCTCCTCGGTCCCACGATGCAGGGAGCCTGTTGCCAACAGGACTCCCTGAAAATAAAAAACCTAACAAAATTCTTCTTCAACAGAAAACTCTGGAGAGCTCTCTGCAGTTCACCCATTCTCCTCTGGGCACAAGATCTAACTGAGGTCTGGAGGAGGGACATAGAGGGAGGAGCCAGTGCACACCCATAGTCAAAGTTCTTTTTAGGTGCCCTGTCTCCTGCGGAGCCCGTCTATACCCCATGGTCCTTATGGAGTCCCCACTCACTATGTTCTGTCTTTTTTACGTGATTGGTAGCTTTTTGAGGATGTCTGGACTTCCTTTTTTAGATATCTTAATTCCTGTTTTTAATTCCGTCGCCATGGAGACGCAGCCGGATGGGACGACACTTCCGGGTGGACAATCTATCAATAGCCTGGGTTTCTGAACACTATACATTGAGAGTTGGTCCCGAAAGGAAGGGATGACGCCAGTGATTGGCAAAACGCGACTTCCATGGTTGGCGGAAGTTCGGTCGGACTCCCGGAAGTGACGCACCGGGAGACGGACCAAGACTAAACTGGCGACGCCTTTGGTTGGCAAAATGAAGTGTTATATTTGGAGGATATGACCGTTCCTCCTGAGTCCGTGGCTGGCAAATGTAATGGTTGGAGTATTTGCCAACCCACGTCCCCCAGAAGTGACGTATCGCAACCAGAAGGATATGATTGGTTGGGTTGCGTTCCCATGGCAACGAGGGGTGTTATTTGGATGAACAGCTGATTCAAATAAACTTCAAGGATTCCGATTGGCTGGATACCTAAATAAATATATGTTTTAGATGACTGTCCTTTATCCTACCTTGAGAAAGACCCGCAGCATTACGGGTAGAAATGCGTCGGTATTTAAAGGACAAAATACGGATCCCAAGATGTCTGTTGGTGGAACATCTGGACAGCCGAGACTTTTACCTACTACTTCAGTTCCAGCAGTCTTTTCCGGAGAGACGTTTTGGTAACTGATATACCAACTGCTGTTTTTGAGAACTGTCTAAAACCAGTTCTCTAACATGCTGGTAATTATTCTGGCTGTCTACTTTCAACAGTTCCTTTGGGAGAATTTTTATGTAACTTTAGGCATCTGTGTGATATGTGTTAGTGTGTACTATTAAATTGTGACTGTACTACACATGAATTGATTTTTCTTTTGCATATTGCTCTGCACTTGTGAGAAATCAATAAGGAAAGACGGACTCAAATTCTCCACCTGTCTGCATTAAAAGGTTTGATTCTTCAACCCCTTAGTCGCAAGATGTTGAGCAAGGTTGTGGTATGTTAGGTCGACCACACTTAGGTCGACAGTGTCTAGGTCGACCACTATTGGTCGACAGTAAGCAGGTCGGCATGTTTTCTAGGTCGACAGGGACTCTATGTCGACGTGACATAAGGTAAACATTAGTTTTTTCCCTTTTTTTGGGTGTCGTATTCTCAGTACAGTGATCGGGAACACCAATTAGTGCACCGTGTCCCCTCGCAAGGTGCAGGGTGCCTCGCTCCGCTACCACTGCGCTTGGCACAGGTTACTGTTTCTAATTGTAGTACATGTGGACCGTAAAGTATGAAAAAGTTCAGAAAATAAAAAAACATGTGAAAAACTCATGTCCACCTTTTGTCATGTCGACCTAGAGTCCCTGTCGTCCTAGAAACCATGTCGACCTACTTACTGTCGACCAATAGTGGTCGACCTAGACAGTGTTGACCTAAGTGTGGTCGACCTAAAGACCGGATCCCGTTGAGCAAATATGTGATGAGATGGAATGTATGTGGTGAGGGCAGAGAACTCTACTGTCACTTCTCCACTCACTCAGGGATAAATGTATGAAGCAGTGATAATAGTGGAGAAGGGAGCCAGTGGAGAAGTTGCCCATAGCAACCAATCAGCTGCCCTGTATAATTTTATAGTATGCAAATTATAAATGTTACATCAATGCCGATTGGTTGCCATGGGCAACTTCTCCACTGGCTCACTTCTTCACTCTTATCAATGCTTCATACATTTAGAGGTGGTAGAGGCTAAGACTGTAGAGCAATGTAAACATGTTTGGGATAGGCATATGAATATCCTTACAAAGAATTAAGGTTCAAAAAGGGTTGAGATTACCTAAAGGAAAAAAAAAAAAGGGGCAGACTAGATGGGCCAAGTGGTTCTTATCTGCCGTCAAATTCTATGTTTCTATGTTACCTGTCAGTCACTAAAGTATTACTGTACTTGTACAGAAAGGAAAGCAGGTGACTCATGTCACTTAGCTTCTTCTTAGAATTTGGCTGCAGACAACGGGCAATATTTACTAATATTCATGTTTGAGTCGGTTTGTGTAGTGTTTAAACTCGTTTTGTATCGGGTGCATTTTCATGCAACTTTTTGAATCCATATACGCAAAGTTACGAAGCAGTCGACTTTATGGTTTTCGTGTTTTCCGATGTCGATGCCAGTCGTTTTTTTGGCACATTTACGGCCGTCATTGTCGTTTGCGTACGTGTTTTTGTTGTATTTGCTGGTTTTTTTCCTAAGTTAAACGCGGCAAAGTTTTTTTTTTCCCGCGGCCGCATTTTCAATTTCAGTTTCGATTTTCATCCCTGTTCGTGATTGGTTGTGTTTCAGATGGTAGGAGTGTCTGTGCGCAACCATATAAATACGCCCCAAACCGTCCGCACCTCGTGGGTTTAGTTAGTGGTGAGGAGGAGGGAGGTTGTGCTGTGGAGGTAGGTGAACTTGTGGTTTGGTGAGGAGTGTTGGTAGCGATTTCTGAGTGTGGTATTGTGTTTGAAAGTCGTCTTGTTATTCTTGTTGTCTTGTATTTTGTGGTTTTGTTTCATTTTTAGTCCAAGTTATTTTTCTTTATAGTCCCTTGTCAGTGTGTGTGTGTGTGTGTGTGTGTGTGTGTGTGTGTGAGTTGTGTAGTGGTAGTGGAGGAGTGTGTTGTTTGTCTTTTTTTTTTCTGTGTTAACTGTTTAGACACACAATTATGTGTGACTCAGAGGTGGGTGAGGTGGAGGGTGTGAGTGAGGGGAAGGAGGTTGGTCAGGTGGAGGAGGTGAGTGTTAGTGAGGTTAGTGGGGTGGAGTAGGTGAGTGAGGTTGCTGCAGCAGCCTCAAGTGATAGTGACAGTCAGAGTGCTCCGCAGCCACGCACCACTACTAAGACTGGGCGGAATGTAAAGTTTAGTTTTGCTGAAAATGTGGCATTGGTGCGTGAGCTGATGAAGTATCAGAGGCAGCTATTTGGCCCTGAGTCCGCCAAGGTGCCAACACGGAGGAAGACGGTGTTGTGGGCGAAAGTTGTTGCTGCTGTCAATAGTGAGGGGGTGGTCAAGCGGACGGAGGACACGTGCCGCAAACGGTACTTTGACATAAAGCGACGTGTCAAGTCCAAAATGGCCAAGGAGGCCAAGTCGGCTCGGAAAACCGGTGGTGGGCAGCCCTATATTGCAAGATATCTGGAGTATGAGGAGCCCATGCGGAGTGTAATACCTCCTGAAGTTGTCTCTGCAACCCATGTCCGGGATTCAGATAGGCCCAGGAAGAATGGTGAGCATGTGTATTTGCATTTACATTCTATGATTTTTTTTTTAATTATTTTTTTTTAATGTGTGTCATGTGACGTTGCATATTACTCCCATCTTCAAGTGTGTGTCAGCAAATACATTGTTTTGGTTAATGTTTTATACAAAAGCCAATGTAACATCTTACTTTATTGTATGTCATGTGTTTTTATGAAAGATATTTTGCATGTGTAGTTTGGACTTGGTGTGTCTCTGAATTGTCCTGCAATAATGTTTTCCTTTTGGGCGTTTTTATTTTAAAATTGTGACTATGTTTTATATTTATGTGATCCATGTGCAATGTTTAAAAAACAGTGGTTGTCATGTTAGAGGCTGGAGTAGTGGAAAGTGGTTTGGAAACCACTTACATGTGTAATGTCATTATTAATGTCAAATGTAAAAACAAAATAACACTATTTCATTTATAATTTTTAGCTTGTATTTGTACCGTGACACCACACTGCAGTGTAATTTTTAAAATATTGCTACATTTTGGTTTGGCTCATATAGTGGTAATGTGTGTTTGGAGTGCCACATCACAGAGCAATTTATATATTGCATCTGTAATATATATCCTTTCAATACAAAATGAAGATGTGTGTGTTTTTGGTTGGTAATGTTTTTTTTTTTTACTTGTGGCCTATGTCAGTGTCCTGTACATGTTTTCCTGTGTTGATTTTGCCATAGTGCATATGTCTATTGGACACTGTTTATTTTATTTTTTATTTTTTGTTTCCGGTCCTTATGTTTTTTTATTAAAAAAAAACAAGCATTTCTTAAAGAATAAATGTTTATAAGCATAATGGGTGGATGTATCCACAATAGCATGAATAATGTTTTTTATTTTATTTTATACAGTGTTTGAAAAAAGCAGTACTACTCGTCGGCCAGTAACTCCTATCCCATCTGATGATGATGACGCTGCGGAAGCAGGTAAAGTGTCCATTGTAGTATAGGGTATGTTTGCAAAGGAATGGCCATAACAAAATTGCACTTTCATTAAAAGGTCCATCAAAAGAAGTATGGAGCAGCAGAAGTGGCACTTCTGTAAGACATCACCACAAAAAACCTGTGGCCGAAAAGAAAGCAAGGTCGTATGTCCCGGGCCAACCACAGCAAGCTACCCCGCCACGAAGATTATCGTCCGTATGTTCTGTCCCCCCACTCCAAATTTTGGACACACCTCCAAGACGTCATCCACACTCCCCTCATCTTGATTGTGAGTATCAAACTGAAATAAATGTTTAAAATTTCAGAACGTAATCAAAATTTTTCATAACCGCATTAAGGCAAAACACATCAAAAACTTAGATACTTATCGCAGTAAGTAAAAGCTGAAATGGAATCCAAGCTAAATGGCCTTGTCCACATCCAGTAAAGATATGTATGTACACTTGAGCCATACAGTATGACATTGTGTGTAAGATGCTGCAACAAAAAAGCATGTTTTTTTTATTGAAAAAAGTAAGGTTGTTTTTCCAAATTTCACATGTGTGTTTGAGGTAACATTGCAAAATACATATAAAAACATTACTATGTTTGTTTGTTCAAAGCTATAAGGTAACACATTATGGATTCCAATGTGTTTTTATGGTGGAGTATGTGTGAGCTACAATAAAACTAAAGTGTTTGCTTTCACAATTAAGTAACCAGACACATTTGCCACAAACAGGCATATGTATGTATTTAAGTTATGAGTGATGATGTTGCTAGGCAGAATAGTTGAAAGCAACAGTGAATGACATGTGTTCCATGTGTAGTGATTTGTTTACATTTCTCAAACATATGGATAGCTAACGGAGCTTTGTTTAACATTTCAGCTTCTAGTCCTGGGAACAGCATCCCTCCGCAACAACAGTAACACAGTGACATGGACGAGACAAACATCTTAGAAATGCAGCCATTAAGGCAAGGAATGAGCCCCCCAGCACCTGTGAGTACACCACCACAGCAAAGCACACCACCACCACAACACAGCCCAACAACACCAGTAACACAAGGCCCTGATCAGGTGTTTTGGTCCATTTGGGCTAGACAGCAGGCCACTAATGAAGATTGCCTGCGTAGGCAGACACAAATGTTTGCAAGCCTACCATCTCACCTCAGAAGAAAATCAAGAAATCTGAGTAGACAAAATGAACAAACAACCAGAATAGGCAATACCATGGAACTCATGCGTACAGACATTACACAGGTCATGGGCAACTTACAGCGCATAATGGAAGAACAGCACAGACTAATGGAAGAACAGCACAGACTAATGGAAGAACAGCACAGACAACAGCAAAGTTATATGAACATTTTTCAAAACAATCAAAAGATTAATGAAAGTTTATTCCGAATTGTAGACAATCAAAATGCTGCTACATGTGAACTCAATGCCACCCTCACTAACCTGAATGAAACACTCAGATGCATGCACCAACAGCAAACAAGCAGCAGTTCTGGTACGACTACTCCAAATATCACGCCAGTCTCATCACCACCAAGACGCTCCACCAGAGCACGACAACATGACAGTGCTAAAGGCAAAGGGCAGGACAAGCAGGCACCAAAAAAAACGTGAAAATAATACCAGTTTGACATTCGTGATAAGTAACTCAAAATAGTTAGTAAGTGTATGTTTGGCAAAAAATATATAACACTTAGCTCCTTGACAATTTTTACTACATCATTAATTATAAGTGGTACAAACAACAACATAAAATTTGTACGCACATTTATTCTTTACCATTTTTTTGGGGTATTGGAGGAGAGAAATGTTGATGGAGCCGCACATACATGTTAGCAGGAAGTAAACTGACCACTTGATTTTTTTGTAATCATTACTCTTTCTAGATTCCAATCATTCTCTTTTCCTGCAGACACAATAATTGGCAGCCAGGCAGAATGTCTTTAGCAGGATGTAAACTGACCACTTGATTTTTTTCTAATCATTACTCTTTCTAGATTCCAATCATTCTCTTTTCCTGCAGACAATCCAAATTACAATGTTATTGATAACTGTTTTACCTTTCTTCTCTATACAACATTACAAGAAGAACACAATTGAGTTGCGTAAAAAGCTTTTAATATGTTGGCATTGAATTTTTTTAAAAACATTGACAAAATGAATGTCAGTATTGTTGGGACATGTTTGTGTGTGTTAAAAATTAGTAAGAATGTTATTACACATGATGCAGAAACCAACAAATAAGAACTTTTTAACCAAAAAAAAACAAAGAATGTGTATAATAATGTATATATGTGCCAAACTGTGTATTTACTTACACATCATCAAGTTTACTGCATCAAACATTAGGAAATAAATTATTCCTGATTACAGTAAGTTTGTGTCTCTTAAATATGATGGAGCATCACACATAGGGCCACATGTATTCCTCAAGGCTAACATATTATATGTTGAGGAGTGTTTTTTGGGAACACAGGTTCTCAAACTCGGCCCTCAGGACCACACACAGTGCATGTTTTGCAGGTCTACTCACAGAATCACAAGTGACATAATTAGCTCCACCTGTGAACCTTTTAACATATGTCTGTGAGTAATTCATACACCTGTGCTTCTACTGGGTTACGTGAAAAACATGCACTGTGTGTGGTCCTGAGGGCCGAGTTTGTGAACCTGTGCATTAGACGTTACACACAATGATAAAGTGAAAAACTAAATGGATTATGTGGGCTTGTGATAAATTAGCACTGCAAGTTTACGATCACTTATCCAGACTTAATGCATGCCACTCATAATCTGTTGTTTTGAGTTTAAAAATACACACAATACACATGCGACATTTGTTTTGCATAAAGCGAGGGTATGTTTGTATGTGTCAAGGAGACAGACACATTCTGAGTAATGGTTTTGCCAATAAAAATGGCAAAACATCTATTTATGATTACACAACAAATGAAATAAGCAAACCAAACTTACCTTAGAAATAGCGAGTGATGAGCTCTTGCCTAACCTGCCTCCCTACATCTGTACTCCAAGTATCACCAGATGTCTCTAATTCCTCTGCTTGCTGGCTGCTTTCTTCCTCCTCCTCCTCCTCAACATGTGGCAGATGTTGTTGCAAACACATGTTATGAAGAAAGCAGCAGCAGAACACAATTTGAGTCACCTTGGAGGGACTATACAACAAAAGGCCACCAGACTTATCCAGACACCGAAACCTAGATTTCAGCACACCAAAACATCTTTCTATCACATTCCGCGTAGACTTATGTGCATGATTGTAATTGTGTTCAGCAGGGGTATCAGGTCGGGACAATGGAGTTAGAAGCCAAGAGAAACAGCCATATCCTCCATCACCTAAAAGACAGATATAGTAACGTGATTCATGTTAAGATACAGCAACACATAAGTAACACACTGTGGGGCAGATGTATTAACCTGTAGAAGGCATAAGGAAGTGATAAACCAGTGATATGTGCAAGGTAATAAAGGCAGCAGACAATCTGTTCCTAAATGTTCATTTACATATTGGAGCTGATTGGCTTTATCACCTTTATCAGATCACTGGTTTCTCACTTCCTTATGCCTTCTACAGGTTAATACATCTGCACCTGTATTTGGACAAAGTATACGCAGGCCTACACATATCAAATTACATACCCAGCAGCCATCCATCTGGCATTTGTCCGTCCTCAAACTTATCAAAGAGGGATGACTGAGGATGAAGGAGTCATGGCAGCCCCCAGGGTAACCAGCAACAACACTCATTATTTTGAGATTTGCATCACAAACCACCTGCACATTTGTGGAGTGTTCGAAATGGCGATTAGTATATATGTGCTGCCTGCCCCTAGGTGGTCTCAGCTGAATGTGTGTGCAATCTATGGCTCCAAGCACATTGGGCATGCCAGCCAGCTCATAGAAATCTACCCTGACGGCATGCCACTGAGACTCCTGGGTAGGGAAGCAGATTGAGGCCTCGATGTGGGGCTGCAAAACAGCCAACACCTGTGTGTATATTTTAAAGAACAATAAACATGAGATTTTAGGACAGAACGGCCACGGAGAAATTAAAACAAACAAAAAACAGAAGAGGTAGTTAGGTATACATCACCTGTGTTAAGATTCTGGAAAATGAGGGCTGTGAGATTCCTATGACATCCCCAGACACAGCCTGAAAGCTGCCAGTAGCCAGAAAGTGCAACACAGCCAGGAGTTTGTGCAGGCCTGAGACAGAGCGAGAGCGTGCTGTCTCAGGGTCTAGGCTCAGTTTGACAAGGTCATACAGACGGAAAATGTTGTTACGATTTAGACGGAACATCTGTATGACCTTATCATCGGACAATGCGTTCAAGTTTAAACGCCCCCTAAAAAAACAAGGCCTGCGCAGCCTCCGCGGAACCTGTACAACCTGCTGACCATGTTCAGTTTCTTGGCCCTGGGTACTTACAGGCTGATGTCTGAGTCTGAGGAATCCCACAGCACACAAAAGATCACTGGCCCACAGTCCTGCTGCCATTTCTGAGTGTAGGTGTATTGAAATGGGCCTAACATCCTTTTATAGGCATCCTAATTCAGGTGTGATTGATTTTTGAGTTGCAACACATGTAAACACGATTAAAAAAAGCAGGTCTATTTTTTTGCCGCTTTTTTTACCGATTCGCAAAAAAATACGACCGCAATTGAGCACTCAGAAACTAACACCCAAATACGAATGAATAGTGAATTCCCGTATTGTATGAAATAACAGCCGCGTTTGACCGATGGTCTATTCATTCGTATTTCGGAACTTTGCAAATCAAACCACTACGAATAGTCCAAACACTGCCGAGATTGGTGCTTAGTGAATTCCCGGATTGGGACTTAGAAAAAAAAAACCAAAACGGACAAACTCGAATTCTTAGTAAATATTGGCCCAGGTGTCTGTTTTTTTCCTGTCTATTTAAGGTAGGAAAAAACAGACACCCAACTGACTTTTCAAACAACTGAATATTCCCCAAGGAGTCACAGTCAGAGCTGTGTCTCTACCACCCTTTTGGTGGTTCCACCTGAGATGAGCTTCATCATATGAATGATGCTATGGAAGAAGCAAGATGAGGTTCAGAAGATAAGGAGAGTACATCACCGCAGTCTAAGGGCATGGCTGGATTAACAATGGGGCTAATGGAGCTGCAGCTCCAAGCCCTCACTCAAAATAGGCCCATGACATCTGCAGAGCTCTGTGCTGCTGTAGACAAGAAGCAAATGTTTCCTTCTAGTGCAGCATTGCAGCCCGCCTGCTGCGTCCAAGGCCCCGCCCCCTCTGTTCTCAACACCCGGACCTTCCCCTTGCATATGCTGCAGCTGGCGGCACAGCAGAAGGCTCTCTTTGTCCTCCCTGCGGGAGGCAGTGGCAAAGGAAGAAGGTGAGGCCGTCCGCTATATCGGGGACGGAGATACTGTAGTATTTAATTTATCGGATAGAGTTCTTACACCGATGGAAACCAATGTTCTCTCTAGAGGGTTACATTTTGTACCTACTACAAGATTTGATCCTTTTCAATAGAATATTGAGCATTTCAAACTTGGGTGACAGCTTCGCCTTAAATTATTCTTCAATTTTCAACCAACATCCTCTATTACTCCAGATACACTCCCCCCTGCTCTGCGTCAAAATTCCAAGTTTGATCCGGTATCACAGAATCAAGCCATTAAGACTTACGGTAGGACTGTGGACCATCAAGTCCAATCAATGGTTAAAAATACGAAGCACCCTCATTCCAACTTATCTAAATCTACGCCCAAGCTGCTTTAAGTTCCTGGGTTGTACAACTTGTGGTTACATGTTGGTTGGTGACTCCTTTTGCCAGCCTTATACCGGTAGGAAATTTAAGATACGTCATCGACTGACATGTTCCACTAAATTTGTTATCTATGTATTGAGTTGCCCTTGCGGCCTGCATTATGTTGGCAAAACAGAATGTGCTTTTAAGGAACGGATGGCGGGACATTGGTCAACTATTAGAGCTGCCGTTTCGGTGGGACATAGTGACCATACCGTGGCCAGGCATTTTTTAAATGCATATCATTCTCTATCTGCACTACGTCATCGTATTATTGACCACATCCCGCCACTTAAGAGAGGCGGTGATCGTGGACTTTTATTGCTTAAAGCAGAGGCTCAATGGATCTTTTTATTGGATACATTGTCTCCGCATGGTTTAAATGAACATTCTGGCCTTTCCGTATTCTTATAATGCTATTCATGCACAGTTAGTTTTTGGAGACGTCCTTGATGCTTTGTATATCTGAGTCCCTTATGTTGCAAGTCCATTTGACAGTTGTCACGTGATCTGACTTTTTTTTACATTAATATATGGCTTAGTGCATTCGTTTGCCTTAATGAGAATTATTATTTATTGCCATTATAATATGTTCTTTCAGTGGCCATGTAGTATTTACTGTCTTATTTCACTGTTTTTAAACTTTTTCGATATAATGTGATTGTTAATTTTTTGTAGGTGCTCCGATCTTTGCTCCATGATGCTCAAGCCGGCGTACCTGTAATGACGTCATGATTTACAAAACGGGACGCGGCGGGCGGTTTGCACCATGGACACACAGACGGAGGTATTTAGGTGAGTGGTTTGTAACATGTCTGTTATCCTGATGAAAATGTTCAAGTAACATTGAAACGATGATGCACCTGACTTGTGGTCTGTTTTAAATTATACTATGAGTGCCGCCGACAGGAGTTGTGTGTGTACGCGGATGGCTCAGCTGTCAGCTCTGTAAGGCATCGGTATTTTATATTATAATGAACTTTGCATACGGGAGTGCCGTTGACGGGAGATTAGATAGATTTATAGAGAGATAGATAGATAGATAGATAGATAGATAGATAGATAGATAGATGTGTGTGTGTGTATATCTTCATATACATATATATATATATATATATAAAAAGTTCCAAGAATAACCACAAAAGGGATTATACCCAGATAAACCAGCACACTGCTTAGTTGAAAAAAATGCTTTTTACTGTTTGTAGAATAAAACAGAAATTTTGAAGAATAGCAAGCATATGGCACACATGTTTGATAGCAGCAAATGGAGTAAATCAATGGATACTTAACATTCCGACAGCTGTTTCGACCATCTTCTTCATAGGAATGAATAAAGTGTCATAGTGCCAAACACTGCATACCGCAGTGTCTATTTCAAAAGTGACATGTGCCTCATGAGCTATACTAACAAGTGCTCTTTATAGTGTGCTGAAGTACTTACCTGTGAGCCATCACACCTGTTCCCGGTCCCACGTGCACGCTAACCACGTCACATCTGGGCGCCACCATCATGACGCTGACCGGAAGTGTCGTCCGGGGAAGGATTTGTCCGCTACACACCATGTGTAAACACTCGGCGGAGCTGGACAATAACCTCCCCTAGTCGGCGAGCGGAAGTCACCGAGGCCGTGTCCACGTGTTCTCAGTCGCTCCGTGTCGCGCAGCATGTTCAGTGCGCCACACGTGTCAACCGTGGGATGTGCTCAATGTGTCCGGACTGCAGAATCGTCCGGAACTAATGGAGCACCATACCCGTTTCCGGGGACAGGATAGAGGCGCACAGGCACCCATCAGAAAAATAAACATGAAAATAAAAAATAAAGAATATGAACAATGTAACTAATAATGAATCACATGATATGTATATAATTAAATATAATATTCAGAAGGAGCAAGTATATGGTCACTCATGAACTTAACTGTCAATTAATGGAATAATATTAGAATTAGTACAAACGAAAATGACAGCTATTACTCTATCCTAATTAAATGAATACAATGCTCCACCTTAAGGCCACTAGTGTAATCCCAATGGCCGATATCATTATGTGAGACTTGTTCTAAATATACATACAAAAAGTAATAAACAATAATAAAAATATAACATAACCAGACAATGGATCCAGATGCACAACCACTAGGCCCACATGCGTCCATGTATAAAAAATGAAAATGAAAAATTCAGAGAGTAAAAAATAAAAAATGAATATGAAAAATAGTAAAAATTACAAAAAAGGTACAAATGAAAAATCTTCATTGAGCCCTGTAGGCGAGAGGGAATCCAAACGTCGAATCCAACGACATTCTCGCTGTAGTAGCAACTTATGGCGGTCGCCACCCCTCTTGAGTGGGGGTACGTGATCGATGGGCATAAATGATAGATCTTTGATATGGTGTCCATGGTAAACAAAATGTTTAGCAACTGGTGGTGTTGAATTCTCGACTTTGAAGAACGCTTTTTTGATTGATGACCGATGTAGGGCCATGCGTTCTTTGAGCATTCTGATAGTCTTTCCAACATATAATTTGTTGCAGGGGCATTGGATTACATAAACGACATATCTTGTCTCGCACGTCATGCGATGTTTCAAACGAAAAACGTCGCCCCTGGTTGGATGTATGAAAGTGCTACCAGTGTGCATATGCTTGCAATTAACACAGGAGCCACATTTGTGCGCCCCTGGTCTTAATTGTAACCAACCATTACCATGTTGTGACATCGGCACTATGTCAGAGTAGGTAATTTGATCCTTGAGATTTGAACTGCGTTTGTAGCTGAAAAGCGGTAGACTGCCACAGAATCTCCCCATAGTCGGGTCTGCCTGTAGAATGTGCCAATGTTTGGAGATCGCACGTCTCATGACACCAGAGGCAACGGAGTATGTGCTGGAGAAGACTAGTCGTCCAGTCTCAGTACCTTTATTCTTGGTTCTTGGCACGTCTGTCCGTTCCATCTGTAAACATTTTGTTATTGCTTCTTGTATCTCTGATGGATCATAACCTCTCTCGGTGAATTTCTTGCCCATCTCCGCCAAAGCAGCTGGTATTAATGTATCATCTGAAGTGATTCGCATTACGCGTAAAAGTTGTGAAAAAGGTAGGCCTTTCTTTAATGGCCGTGGATGAAAGCTGGTTGCCAATAAAAGAGAATTTTTGTCTGTAGGTTTTCTGAACACCTCAGTGGTGATCGATCCGTTAACCAACTTAATGGTAACGTCCCAACGCGTTTCGTCCTATCTGGACCCCTTGATGAAGTCCAGAATGGACGAAACGCATTGAGTTCTACTCTTTGATCTAACCTCAGCACAAAGTTAAGCAATTCGATTCCTCCTTTACATCCTTATGAACGCTGTATTATTCTTTTGTGCTTTTTAAACTTTTAAAGTATTTTTTACCCTCTGTGCTAAAGTGATACTCCAAAGTTTTTAAGTAATATATATGTTTTTATGTTACTATGCTCTTTTCTTTTCTTTTTTAAACTTTGATTTTTTCTATGGGTCATATATATATTTTTTTATATGAGCTTGTGTGTTTTTACAACCAGTTTTGTATAGTGCGTTCCATTGCAATAAATTTGTACACATTTTTTATATTATTATTCTGCTTTTAACATTATTCGGCACCTTTGGTCGCTCTCTACTACCTCATCTTTTGTCCACATAACCACTTCCATAGGTAACGGTACCAATACCTATATTCATTTGAGGTAACGAGCTGACACCCTGATATACTGTAGGGGGTGCCAACACATTAAGCAGGTTTTTTATACACTACTTGAAGGGTTCCCATCCTAGTGTTAACATATAAGATACTGCATCCGTGGCGCTGATATCTTTCCAGTACACATATATATATATATATATATATATATCTATATATCTATATATATATATATATATATATATATATATATATATTTGGGCCTATCTGAGTGCCGCCTCCCACGCACATTGTTATATAGTGACCCCGAGTCACCAGGAGGGCACCGCAGCTATTTAACATAGGTACACTGGAGTGCCGGGCTTTTGCTTTTATCTATCTATCTATCTATCTATCTATCTATCTATCTATCTATCTATCTATATACATATATATATATATTTATATATGTGATTTTTTAATACAATTACTTGCTGAAACAAGACGCTGAGTGCCGCTGACTGCTTCATTGCCTCCTACCTACCACATTTGTACCAGAGGGCATCGGGGCATATATCTTCAGCTGTGGGAGTGCCGGTCCATGCAACTTCTTTATATATATATATATATATATATATATATACTGTATATCTACATATATATATAAAGAAGAATATATATATATATAAATCATTTTTTAAGGCACACTACAGGATCTCTAGTATGCCACTTGATCTAACTCATCCTCAGAAGTTAAGATTCCTATCTCCTATCTTATATATATATATATATATATATATATATATACTTGGTGATTCATCGTACCCTACAGGCGCTCTTCACCCTGCCGTAAGGGGCTACGCCCCTGTAATCTCGACAGAGAAGTGAAGGTGAGGGTTGGACAGGCGGCTGGCTTTGTGTTTTATGTGTGTGTGTGGTAGAGTGGCGTGCAGGTGTGTACTGATGCAGTAGTTGTGTTATGGTGAAGGGAATGATTGTTTTAGGGGTGGGATGGTGTGTAAGATGTTGCGTGTGGAGTGTGTTTGGTGTTAAAGCTGTGGTGTGCCTAGGCTGGTTGTGTGCAGGTGTGTAGTAAAATGTGGTGTTGAAGATGGTGTGTACTGTATGTGGGTTGTCAGGGGGTCTTTAGGAAATGGTACAGGGTAAGGGAAGGGGTGTGTGATGATTGGCAAAGGTTTTGTGGAAGGTAGGTTGGCAGAGGGTGCATTGTGTGGAAGAGGTGGTCGATAGGGGGAGGCTGGTGGGGGATGGGTAGGTGGGGTATGAGTAGGGCCATGGTGTGTATGTATTGGTGCTTGGTTGGTGATGTTATGGAGTGGGTATGGTGTTGACGGTGTTGTGGATGGTGTACAGGTGATTTGAAGGGGTAGCGGGATAGTGGTAGGTGAGCGAAAGATGGTGTGGGGTGTGGATGTGCGGGTGTGGGTAGGGGTGTGTATGTGTTGTGGTGTGTGTAGATGTTGTGTCGTAGAGGTAAGTGGTTATGGGTGGTTGAGGTTTACACGTGTTGTGTGTGATTTCTTTGGAGGGTATTGTCAGTGAGTGAGTGTTGTGTGGAGATAGTGAAAGTTGTGTTGTTGCAAATGGGTTGGTGGAGGAGTGGTGTAATTGTGAAGGGTGGTAGGGGAAAAAGGTGTTAGTGTGTTTTAGGGGTGGGGTTGTGAGGTGGTGTTGGAGAGGCATGGGCATGGTTGTTGGGGGAGTGGTTTAGTGAGGAGGAGTTGTGTTAAAGTGTGGATGTGGGATGGGAATGTAGGTTGTGACACGTAGTGTGGAAAGATGGTGGGGAAGGTTGTGCGTGTGTTGTGTGTTTGGTTTAAGAAGGGAATATGTGGATGTGATTGTAGTGTTTGAGTGTAAAAATCCTTATGTAGATGTGGTAAGCGTTGGTGGGTGTCCTGTGTGGAGGATGAGAATGTTAGAGAGGAAATGGTGGTAGAGTGAGTGAGTGAGTTAATGTGAGGGGGCATGTGTAAAGTTTGGTGTATGGTGTCCTTTAGATGGGGGACTTGGGTATGGTAGAGGGTGTGCATAGGTGGGGGTGTTGGCTAAAGATAGGTGTATTAGGGGTAGGGAGATAGTAGTTATATGATTAGTTTAGTGGTGTGTTGTGATAGGGAGTGTGGAGGGTGTTGAAAGTTTTTTGTATTTGGTAGTGGTGGTAGGGTGGGTGAAGGGGATTGCTTGGAGTGGGGCAGTAATTGTGTGTGTAGTGTGTATAGGGAAGTGTGCAGGAACGTCGATGGTTAATGTATAGTTGGTGTGGGGTAGGGGGGAGGGATGGGTGAGCAGGCCAGACGTAGTAAAGTTGGTGGTGTTGTGCATGTGTTGGGCAGGGGGTTGGGTGAATGTGCCCAATACGGAACCGGCATCCCCCGTGATCGTAAGGGCGGTAGTCAGTGCATGTCCACAGCACGGCCATCGGCAGTTTGGTGGGTTTGGACGACAGGGGTGTTGGTACTCCTGTCCCCAGTAGGATATATATATTAGGGTTGTGATTATGTGCCTGGCTGTCTAAGGCAGGTAGGTGGATTAGAGGTAGGGGCATAGTTGTTATGCGTGTCGGTGGTAGGTGGGTTGTGATAGGGTGTGTGCAGGTTGAAGAAAGTTGTGTTGATGGAGTGGTGGTAGGACGTGTGAAGTAGATGTTGTGGAGGGGGGTTGAAAATGTGTATGTTGTCAATGTGTTAGTTTGTAGGGTAGAGGTGTAGTGTTGTGGGGTTGGTGTGGTTGTGATGGGTAGAGATAATCTGTGTTGAGGGTGAGAGTGTGGACATGGTATGTGTTGTATTTAGTGGATGGTGCATGGTGGAGGGGGGTGAAGGATAAATGTTTGTTTTGTTTGTGTGTTGCGAAAGAGGTACATAGATTGTGCATGGTGTTCTGAAAAATGTGGGATTGGGGTGGTGAGTAGAGTGTGTTTGGAGGGTGGATGTGGTGTGGGAAGTGTATGAGTTGGTGTAGGGGTGAGGGGTTAAGAGGAGTAGTAGTTGTCTGTGTGTGTTTGTGACAGATGTTGTTGTAAGGTGGCATAGGCGTGGGTTTTCTGTATAGTGTATTGTGTGTAATATATAGTGTTGTGTGGTGTGTGGATGGGAGTTTGTGGTGGGGAGCAGGAATTGGCATGTGGGTGGGTGTTTGTGATAGTTGAAATGTTGTGGGCTAATAGGTGGGGTGATGGTGTGTGAGAATGCATGGGGTGTATAGAGAGGGAGGTGGGTGTGTATTTGGGGTAGTGTGGTGTTGTGCAGCCTTGTGGCGGGTCTGTAAGGGAATGGGGGTGTTGGAGTGTCATGTTGGAGTGGTAAGTTGGTGTGTGTGTGGGGTTAACAAAAAGAGTAGGGTAGTGATGTATGGTGGCTGTGGAATAGAGTGGGGGTGAGTGTCTGGCTCTGTATGTATTGGTGTTGGGGTGAGGGATGGGGGTAGTGATAGGAAGTAGAAAGTGGGTTGAATAGGAGTAGGGTCCTAGTAGTAATGAGTTTTTGTGGAGGGTGTGCTGTGATTGGGTGTGTGTAGCTTGTGGAAAGGTGTGGATTTTGTCGACTGCTGGTCGGGGTTGTTAAGTAGAATATGTGGAGTGTGCCTATAAATATGTATGTACTGCATGTGTTTGTAGGGTAGAGGGGCAGTGTTGCAAGGTAGTAATAATCAGTGTTAAGGCTCATAGTGTGTAGGTGGTAGGTGTTGTATGTATTGTATGCTGGATTGTGGTAGAAGGTGAAAAAAAAATGTTTGGAGTGTAGTTAGTTGTGGAAGGGGTACATGGATTATGGTTGGTGTAGGAAATATGGTGTTTGTGGGCCTCAGCTGAGTGAGTTTGGAGGGTGGATGTGGTGTGGGCAGTGTAAAAATTGGTGTAGGGGTGAGGGCTGGGTGAGGGTATAGGAGGTGTGGTAGTTGTAGGAGTTGTATGTGTGTGCTGTAGGCTGAGTTTGTTGGAAGGTGGCATGGCTGTGTGTTGTATGTTTTGGGAGTTTTTTGTAGGGTATTGTGGTGTGTGTGTTTGTGTGTGGAAGTGAGAGGGGGAGGAAAATGAATTGGCATGTTATTGCTTGTGTGTGGGACGGGGCCATTGTGGGCAGATTGTTGTGTTAATGGGTTGAGAGAATGCATGGGCTGTATAGAGAGGGAGGTGGGTGTGTAGTAGGGGTAGTGTGGTGGTGTGCCGGATTGTGGAGGGTCTGGAAGGTAATGTGGGTGTTGCAGTGTAATTGTAGAGGGGTAAGTGTTTGTGTGTGGGTAAGTAAAAAGTGTTGCGTAGTGATGTATGGTGTTTGCCTAGTACACCCAGCTTCCCCACCACGGCGGCACAGACAGGGGCAACATAGAGGTCTGTAAACCCCCCCACCATGTGTTGGATTGCAGGTGTGCTGCGGACACACAGTGATGGAAACACGGGGTCCACAGTGAAGGTTGTAGGCCTGGCCACTACCACAGCACAAAGTGTATGATACAGGGGACAGCGTCCCACACTGTACTGGGAGCCGCCATCACCACAATGGCTTGAGCCAGTGCACGTGCACAGTAGGGTCATCCGCAGCAGCCTGGGTGGGGGTGACAGGGCTGTTGGCACTCCTGTACCCAGAGGCAGGTGTTAAAAAAAGGGTCTCCCATTGCAGCAGTATCCTGCGGCACCCCCACCCTGGCAAGAGGGGAAAAGGCACACAATAATAGATGGCCAACCCTTCCCCCATAATATGGGCCATCCCGCTCCCCCAATATCAGTCATCTCCCCCCCCTGTATAAGGCATCCCCCTCCTTCCCTTCCACCACAATATCAGCCATCAAGTTCTCTCTCCCCCAATATCAGCCTTCCTCCCAAGGTGGGGAAGGGGGGGTGGGTGTGGGTGCGCTGCTGCTGGCTCCTATATAAGCCACAGATATTATTGTGTGGCTGATGGTGGTGGGGGCTGCGGGTGGGGAGGGTGTTGGCTGCAGGTTGGGGTGGGCGATGCTGGAGTGGCGAGAGGACTGGCGTCTGCAGGCAGACAGGTGCGGGTGACGGGGCTGGTGAAGGGTAGAGGGAGCTGGCGTGGTAGTGAAGGAGGCTGGCGGTCCGGTCGGGCCGCCTGCATCAGACAGGGTGTGCAGCGGTAGTGGGGAGGAAGGGGGAAGCGGTCTGTGCGGCCCTGTCGGGGTCCTCAGACAGGGTGTGCAGCGGTAGTGGGGGGGGAGGGGGAGCGGTTTGTGTGGGCCTGTCTGGGGCCTCAGACAGGGTGTGCAGCGGTAGTGGGGAGGGGGTGGAGCGGTCTGTGCGGCTCTGTCGGGGCCCTCAGACAGGGTGTGCAGCGGTAGTGGGGAGGGGGTGGAGCGGTTTGTGCGGGCCTGTCGGGGCCCTCAGACAGGGTGTGCAGCGGTAGTGGGGAGGGGGGGAGCGGTCTGTGTGGCCCTGTCGGGTCCCTCAGACAGGGTGTGCACCGGTAGTGGGGAGGGGGGGGAGCAGTCTGTGCGGCCCTGTCGGGGCCCTCAGACAGGGTGTGCAGCGGTAGTGGGGAGTGGGGGGGAGCGGTCTGTGCGGGCCTGTCGGGGGCCTCAGACAGGGTGTGCAGCGGTAGTGGGGAGGGGGGGAGCGGTCTGTGCAGGCCTGTCGGGGGCCTCAGACAGGGTGTGCAGCGGTAGTGGGGAGGGGGGGAGCGGTCTGTGCGGCCCTGTCGGGGGCCTCAGACAGGGTGTGCAGCGGTAGTGGGGAGGGGGGAAGCGGTCTGTGCGGGCCTGTCGGGGGCCGGAAGACATGTGCGGCTGACGGGCCTGTAGTGAGGGAGGCTGGCGGTCTGGTGCGGGCTGCCTCGATCTGACAGGGTGTGCAGCGGTAGTGGGGAGGGGGGGAGCGGTGTGTGCGGCCCTGGCGGTGGCCGGAAGACAGGTGCGGGTGACGGGGCTGGTGAAGGGTAGAGGGAGCTGGCGTGTCACTGAGGGAAGCTGGCGGTGTCGTCAGCCTCTGTGAGACAGAGTGGGGAGCGCTGTGTGCGGCTGGGGTGTGGAGGGCGTTTAGCCGTGACTTTGTGTCCGCGGCGCGCCTGCACTCTTACAGATTGTAGAGGGAGTTAGCGGCGGCCTGGGTTGCGGCTGTGTGTCCCGCCGTGGTGGGGAAGGTAGGTCTGGTAGGTGGTGGTGGGTATTTGCAGGGGAGGGGTGGTGAGGGTGACTGGGTGTCCATGCTTACCTGGCAGTGTGCTGGCAGGGAATGGTGTGTGCAATCTGTGGCTGGTGGTGCCTTCTGCTATTGGTGTGTGCTGTGCTGAGACTGGGACAGGGCAGGAGCTGCTAAGTCTGCCCAGGTCTGTGACTCCACCCAGCGTTAGAAATGCAGGCACAGAGTCACAGGGCTAATATATAGGAGATATATATATATATTCTATTTGTGCTTTTTACATACTTTTTACTTTTTTGTACTTTTGAAGTTTCTGTGTTTTTTATGCATATGTGGTATATCTCTTACGTCCTAGAGGATGCTGGGGTCCACATTAGTACCATGGGGTATAGACGGGTCCACCAGGAGCCATTGGCACTTTAGAAGTTTGAGAGTGTGGGCTGGCTCCTCCCTCTATGCCCCTCCTACCAGACTCAGTTTAGAAAATGTGCCCGGAGGAGCCAGTCACAGCTAGGGGAGCTCCATAGGAGTTTCTTTAGTTTTATTTTTTTGAATAGAGTTTAGGCACAGGGAGGCTGCTGGCAACAGCCTCCCTGCTTCGTGGGACTAAGGGGGGGTGTAGTGTCCGCCCTAAGGGGTCTGAGCCACTATCTCCGCTGACAGGACACTGAGCTCCTGAGGAGATCGATCGTTCCCCGCCACAGGGGATCTCTCACCCCAGCAGCATGAGGCCAACCCCCTTACAGAGCCAGAAAACGTCGGTGGCGAGTTAGTCACCGGCCCCCTTGACAAGCGGGGAGCCGGTGTGAAAATGGCGGCAACAGGGTAGGGAGCGCAGTACTAATTGCGCTCCAGGGCTCAGCGGTACTTGGTGCGGCGCTGTGAGGGGCGCCCTGAGCCAGCGCCTACACCCTACACTGGTCGGCAAGCCTGTCGGGGACCCCAGATCACCGCCAGCACAATTCCTCAGGCCAGTATAAAATTTAATGTGTCCACCGCACATGCGCATTTCCGACCCGTTTGCACCGCAGCGAAGAACCGATGTGTGTGAACGGGTCGGAATGACCCCTTCTGTGTCATATGCTGCAGAGGATATGTCCTCTCAGGATGATCCCATTCCATGTAATCAGGATTGCTCTGGTTTAGCACAAATTCCAATAAGAGATGCGGCCCGAATACAGTAGGGGGCATGATCTAATTGTGTAGGCGTGGCCACACCCCTGGAGAAAAAAACTCAAGGCTTTTCCTTTACACCTACCTGAGTGTGTTAGCCACGTACTGTATAATTCTCACATCTATATCTGGATTTGCACAGTGTACACTAATGTCTTCTTTTTCCCCCCTTCCATTTGGATTAATCACTGGCACTGAGCAAAAGCAAATTTCAGACACACATACTGTATATGGGAAAAGTACTTTATATGCACATTGTCATTTTCACAAATGTAATATTAGAACTATGTATATTCGAAAGGGGAGACGTGATTCTACTCTGGAGTAATAATTAGTGTAAACCAAGTGTACCCGGCATTAGTAGAATATTATATTATTGGTGGTGCTCAGAAGAATCTAATAAATTGGTATTCTACAAGAGGTTAAGCTAAGAAGATAAGCAGAAGACATTTTTCTGGGGAACACTTTTGAATATGGGGGGATTTTAATTAACCAGGATCCGTTTTTTTGCTGTATATTCCCATTTTACTACAGTTTTGTTTTGGGGGTAATTTTGCTCTCTTTTTGACACAGAAACACAAAGATCTGGGATAAGTTCCCGGATCCATGTGTATTTGCGATCACAGACACAATTTTTTTTAACTTCTTGGTGATTTTGTTTCTCATGCCTCTGGGTAGGTGAAACAAATCCTCAATAGTGTCGGCTATCAAGGATTATTGAATTAATTCTCTCCCCCACCCACCCCTCCCCAGGATTAATCAATTAGCTGAGGTAAGTTACTGCAGCTAATTGGCTAATTTAATTCCTCCCTACATTGTAATGGGGGTATCATTAAAATGTATATTGATTGGGGCCGGGGGCCTCTGAGAGATGTCCTTAGTGTTCTACTCCCCAATGCTTGTTCTGGCATCTCCTCTGAGAATGCTCTGCTGTCCAAGCATTTTGGTCCCAAGTCACTAATTTTATCACCAGAACGGGATGTAACATTCCCCTTTTATTTCCTAAAATTTGTATTTTTGGCCTGGGGCTCTCAGATAGGGTTCATTGCATAATGAATGCACTGACTTTGGCCAAGGTTTGCATTGCCCGCACTTGGATGGTGTTTAGGGGCCCTACCTCTGCTGAATGGTGTAGGTTGATGAATGAAGTGGTGGGACATGAATCATTTTTATATACTAAA
This sequence comes from Pseudophryne corroboree, assembly GCF_028390025.1. Classification (NCBI taxonomy): domain Eukaryota; kingdom Metazoa; phylum Chordata; class Amphibia; order Anura; family Myobatrachidae; genus Pseudophryne; species Pseudophryne corroboree. Next base: position 121,055,304 of record NC_086454.1, on the reverse strand, counting down.
CGTAACTGTATACTTAAATATGAACGCGTTTTGGGCCCATGGATGGCTTTCTCCTATCATGTTGCTGGGAGGGGTGAGGCTTCAGATGCTGATAGGGTTGCACCCAACGGGATGGCACGGTAATGTTGTGGCATTCTCAGATTTATTCTGATTTTCTTTGATGTAACAGGTGGTTGCCAAATTTACATTTTTGAGAGTTTTAACCTTCTGCTATGTGTTATAATTCTGTATCTATGTGTCTAGAATTTTATATGGCATTGGTTGTAACTAAACTGTATTTTTACATAAAGTGTTATCTATTTTTTTTCTAGGTTTAGTGGGGGGCGTAAGGGATTTTATTTCTTGTCTTTTTTTTCCATTTATGAAAATTCTTCATTAGTAAACTCAATTATAAAAAAAATAAGAATTTACTCACCGATAATTCTATTTCTCGTAGTCCGTAGTGGATGCTGGGAACTCCGTAAGGACCATGGGGAATAGCGGGCTCCGAAGGAGGCTGGGCACTCTAGAAAGATCTTAGACTACCTGGTGTGCACTGGCTCCTCCCACCATGACCCTCCTCCAAGCCTCAGTTAGGTACTGTGCCCGGACGAGCGTACACAATAAGGAAGGATTTTGAATCCCGGGTAAGACTCATACCAGCCACACCAATCACACCGTACAACTCGTGATATGAAACACAGTTAACAGTATGAAACAATAGAGCCTCTCAACAGATGGCTCAACAACAACCCGATTTAGTTAACAATAACTATGTACAAGTATTGCAGATAAACCGCACTTGGGATGGGCGCCCAGCATCCACTACGGACTACGAGAAATAGAATTATCGGTGAGTAAATTCTTATTTTCTCTAACGTCCTAGTGGATGCTGGGAACTCCGTAAGGACCATGGGGATTATACCAAAGCTCCCAAACGGGCGGGAGAGTGCGGATGACTCTGCAACACCGAATGAGAGAACTCCAGGTCCTCCTTAGCCAGGGTATCAAATTTATAGAATTTTGCAAACGTGTTTGCCCCTGACCAAGTAGCAGCTCGGCAAGTTGTGAAGCCGAGACCCCTCGGGCAGCCGCCCAAGATGAGCCCACCTTCCTTGTGGAATGGGCATTGACAGATTTTGGCTGTGGCAGGCCTGCCACAGAATGTGCAAGCTGAATTGTACTACAAATCCAACGAGCAATAGTCTGCGCAGAAGCAGGAGCACCCAGCTTGTTGGGTGCATATATGATAAACAGCGAGTCAGATTTTCTGACTCCAGCCGTTCTGGAAACATATATTTTCAGGGCCCTGACCACGTCTAACAACTTGGAGTCCTCCAAGTCCCTAGTAGCCGCAGGCACCACAATAGGCTGGTTCAGGTGAAACGCTGACACCACCTTAGGGAGAAACTGGGGACGAGTCCTCAATTCTGCCCTATCCATATGGAAAATCAGATAAGGGCTTTTACATGATAAAGCCGCCAATTCTGATACTCGCCTGGCCGAAACCAAGGCCAATAACATGACCACTTTCCAAGTGAGATATTACAGATCCACGGTCTTTAGTGGTCCCAAGGTGCCACAGGAGGCACAAACGGGGGCTGAATATGCAGCACTCCTTTTATACATGTCTGAACTTCATGTACTGAAGCTAGTTCTTTTTGAAAGAAAATCGACAGAGCCGAGATCTGTACCTTAATGGAACCTAATTTAAGGCCCATAGTCACTCCTGCTTGCAGGAAATGCAGAAATCGACCTAGTTGAAATTCCTCTGTTGGGGCCCTTTCGGCCTCACACCATGCAACATATTTCCGCCATATGCGGTGATAATGATTTGCTGTAACCTCTTTCCTGGCTTTAGTAAGCGTAGGAATGACTTCCTCCGGAATGCCCTTTTCCTTCAGGATCCGGCGTTCAACCGCTATGCCGTCCAACGCAGCCGCGGTAAGTCTTGGAACAGACAGGGCCCCTGCTGCCGCAGGTCCTGTCTGAGTGGCAGAGGCCATGGGTCCTCTGATATAATTTCTTGAAGTTCTGGGTACCAATCTCTTCTTGGCCAGCCCGGAACCACGAGTATCGTTCTTACTCCTCGCCTTCTTATTATTCTCAGTACCTTTGGTATGAGAGGCAGAGGGGAGAACACATAAAACAACTGGTACACCCACGGTGTTACCAGAGCGTCCACAGCTATCGCCTGAGGGTCCCTTGACCTGGCGCAATATCTTTTATAGCTTTTGTTGAGGCGGGACGCCATCATGTCCACCTGTGGCCTTTCCCAATGGTGTACAATCCTTTGGAAGACTTCTGGAGGAAGTCCCCACTCTCCCGGGTGGAGGTCGTGTCTGTTGAGAAGATCTGCTTCCCAGTTGTCCACTCCGGGAATGAACACTGCTGACAGTGCTAACACATGATTTTCCGCCTATCGGAGAATCCTTGTGGCTTCTGCCATCGCCATCCTGCTTCTTGTGCCGCCCTGTTGGTTTACATGGGCGACTGCCGTGATGTTGTCTGATTGGATCAGTACCGGCTGGTTTTGAAGCAGAGGCCTTGCCGGCCTCAGGGCATTGTAAATGGCCCTCAGGTCCAGAATGTTTATGTGTAGGGAAATCCACCTGACTTGACCAAAGTCCCTGGAAGTTTCTTCCCTGTGTGACTGCCCCCCCAGCCTCAAAGGCTGGCATTCATGGTCACTAGGACCTAGTCCTGTATGCCGAACCTGCGGCCCTCTTGAATATGGGCACTCTGCAGCCACCACAGTAGAGATACCCTGGTCCTTGGAGACAGGGTTATCAGCCTATGCATCGTAAGATGCGGTCCGGACCACTTGTCCAACAGGTCCCTCTGAAAAGTTCTTGTATGGAACCTGCCTAATGAGATTGCTTCGTAGGAAGCTACCATTTTTCCCAGGACTCGCGTGCCATGATGCACCGCTACCTGTTATGGCTTCAGGAGGTCTCTGACTCGAGATGACAACTCCTTGGCTTTCTCCTCCCGGAGAAAACTATTTCTGGTTTATGTCCAGAACCATCCCCAGGAACAGTAGACGTGTCATAGGAACCAGCTGTGACTTTGGACTGTTTAGAATCCAACCGTGCTGTTGTAGCACTTTCCAAAATAGTGCTACCCCTACTACCACCTGCTCCTTGGACCTCGCCCTTATAAAGAGATTGTCCAAGTGCGGGATAATTAAAACTCCCTTTTTTCGAAGGAGTATCATCATTTCGGCCATTACCTTGATAAAACACCCTCGGTGTCATGTACAGTCTAAACGGCAGTGTCTGGATTTGGTAATGGTAATCCTGTACCACAAATCTGAGGTACTCCTGGCGAGGATAGTAAATGGGGACATGCAGGTAAGCATCCTTGATGCCCCGGGATATCATGTAATCCCCCTCGTCCAGGCTTGTAATAACCGCCCTGAGCGATTCCATCTTGAACTTGAATTTTTTTATGTATGTGTTCAAGGATTTTAAATATAAGAAGGGTCACACCGAACTATGCGGTTTCGGTACCCCAAACCGTGTGGAATAGTAACCCCGTCCTTGTTGAAGTAGGGGCACCTTGAGTATTACCTGCTGGGAATACCGCCTATTAATTGCCTCTAGCACAGCCTCCCTGCCTGAGGGAGTTGTCAGCAAGGCATATTTAAGGAAACGGCTGGGGGGAGACATCTCTAATTCCAGCTTATACCCCTGAAATACTTCTTGAAAGAAACAGGGATCACCTGTGAGCGAGCCCACTAATTGCTGAAATTTTTTTGAGACGGCCCCCCACCATACCTGGCTACACCTGTGGAGCACCCGCGTCATGCTGTGGACTCACAGGAAGCGGGGGAAGAATTTTGATTCTGGGAACAGGCTGCTGGTGCAGCTTTTTCCCTCTTCCCTTGTCTCTGTACAGAAAGGAAGCGCCATTTGACCCGCTTGCTTTTCTGAAGCCGACAGGACTGTACCTTTTTCTGTGAGGAAACCTGAGGTAAAAATATTTCTTCCCAGCACATTGCTGTGGATACGAGGTCCCAGAGACCACCCCCAAATAATTCCTCACCCTTATAAGGCAGAATCTGTATGCGCTTTTTAAGTCAGCATCACCTGTCCAGTGACAGGTCTCTAATACCCTCCTGACAGAATGGACATTACATTCATTTTGGATGCCAGCCGGCAAAATATCCCTCTGTGCATCCCTCATATATAAGACGACGTCTTTAATATGTTCTCATATTAGCAAACTAGTATGCTTAACAGGGTCACCGACCACGCTGCAGCAGCACGATCTGCAGTTTTTAGTCTAGTACCTGAGTGTGTAAATACAGACTTCAGGATAGCCTCCTGCTTTTTATCAACAGGTACCTTCAAAGTGGCCGTTCCTAAAACGGCAGTGCCACCCTTTTTTTGACAACCGTGTGAGCGCCTTATCCACCCTAGGGGATACCTCCCAGCGTAACTTATCCTCCTGGCGGGAAAGGGTACGCCATCAGTAAGTTTTTATAAATTACCAGTTTCTTAACGGGGGAACCCACGCTTTTCACACATTTCATTTATTCATCTGATGGGGGAACAAAACACTGCCTGTTTTTTCTCCCCAAACCTAAAAACCCATTTTCAGAGGTGCTTGGGTTAATGTCAAAAATATATAACACATTTTTTATTGCGGGACCAAGTCACGGCTGTACCTAGTGGATTTTGTATATGTCTCAACCTTGTCGACACTGGAGTCAAACTCCATGTCGACATCTGTGTCTGCCATCTGAGAGAGCGGGCGTGTTTGAGCCCCTGATGGCCTTTGAGACGCCTGGGCAGGCGCGGGCTGAGAAGCCGGCTGTCCCACAGCTGTTACGTCATCCACCCTTTTATGTAAGGAGTTGACACTGTCGGTTAATACCTTTTACCTATCCATCCACTCTGGTGTCGGCCCCACAAGGGGCGACATCACATATATCGGCCTCTGTTCCGTCACCATATAAGCCTCCTCATTCAACATGTCGACACAGCCGTACCGACACACCGCAGACACACAGGGAATGCTCTAAACGAGGACAGGACCCACAAAAGCCCTTTGGGGGGACAGAGTGAGAGTATGCCAGCACACACCAGAGCGCTATATACTGCAGGGACTAACTGAGTTATGTCCCCTATAGCTTTATATATATATATATAATGTATACTGCGCCTAAATTTAGTGCCCCCCCTCTCTTTTTTTAACCCTTGTAGACTGCAGGGGAGAGCCAGGGAGCTTCCCTCCAACGGAGCTGTGAGGGAAAATGGCGCCAGTGTGCTGAGGAGATAGGCTCCGCCCCTTTTTCGCGGCCTATTCTCCCGTTTTTTATGGACTTCTGGCAGGGGTATTTACCTCATATATAGCCCCTGGGGCTATATATTGAGGTATTTTTGCCAGCCAAGGTGTTTTTATTGCTGCCTCAGGGCGCCCCCCCCCAGCGCCCTGCACCCTCAGTGACCGAAGTATGAAGTGTGTGAGAGGAGCAATGGCGCACAGCTGCAGTGCTGTGCGCTACCTTGGTGAAGACTGAGTCTTCATGCCGCCGATTTTCCGGACCATCTTCTTGCTTCTGGCTCTGTAAGGGGGACGGCGGCGCGGCTCCGGGACCGAACATCAAGGCTGGGCCTGCGGTCGATCCCTCTGGAGCTAATGGTGTCCAGTAGCCTAAGAAGCCCAATCCGGCTGCAAGCAGGCGAGTTCGCTTCTTCTCCCCTTAGTCCCTCGCTGCAGTGAGCCTGTTGCCAGCAGGTCTCACTGAAAATAACAAATTCTAAGACTATAACTTTCTAAGAGCTCAGGAGAGCCCCTAGTGTGCATCCAACCTCGGCCGGGCACGAAATCTAACTGGGGCTTGGAGGAGGGTCATGGTGGGAGGAGCCAGTGCACACCAGGTAGTCTAAGATCTTTCTAGAGTGCCCAGCCTCCTTCGGAGCCCGCTATTCCCCATGGTCCTTACGGAGTTCCCAGCATCCACTAGGACGTTAGAGAAAAAAGAATACTGATTACCCTTAAAATAATAAAATGATAGTTTATGGTGCATGAGTATAAAAGCAGCTTATGGAATACGTATCTTTAAGTGTGATATTCCTAATGAAAGTTAATGTGATTCCATCGGGAGTTTTACAGATCACAGTTAAGTGCATAGGCATTTCAATAATGGGTGCAATGTGTGCGGTGCACATGGGCCCCTGGGTCCAAGGGGGTCCCCATCACACACACTGCACCAATTTTTAATAATTACCTTTCCGGAGTCCAGCGACGGGCGCCGCACATGTGCAGCAGTCAAATTGGTCTCCGGAACATGGCGGGCACCATGTTTTTGGAGACCTGCGCATGCGCAGTAGACTCCGGCACAATGCTAGAGACTACTGCGACGTACAGAGGAGAGGTCCACCCGGAGGTGCACACGGGCCCCCTCCTCTGTTAAAACGCCCCTGGATAAGTGTCACATGTAACGGAGACAGGTTTAATGCCCTCGACTCATATTAGTAAGCCATAATAAAGCCAGCCGTAATAGAGACAGGCTCAGTGCATAATAAGACATAATTATGCCAGCTTAATTAAGACAAAATGGAGCTAACCCTCTCTGATATTCAGGTAGTGCTCCCAGATGTCCAGAAGGGTGGGCAAGTCTACCGTAGCTGGCCGCTTCCCCGCCCAGCAGCCTACTTTCTGAGTGAAGTGCCCACCTGCTGTGAAGGTGTGGCTGACCCCAAAAGTGGATTTAGACCTTATGTGGCCCTAAGCAAGATACCGATTTAGGCCCCCCCCTCTCTCATACAATTCATTGCATTATATTTTCATTCCTGATTTATGCCCCTTATATTATTTGTTGTTTTTCCCCCTTATATTCTATTAAAGTATATTACTCCCCCCTTCACTGATTGCATCATGTCCCATTACCTCTAACTTTCATTATTACACCACTCAGTTACTGTATTTTAGATCAGTGCTTCCCTCACTGAATGTAGCAGGTCCCCATATCCCATTATTACAACCTCACTCACTGACCGCATTGTATAAGTGATCGAGGCTTACAACACTGCAGGAGTGGAGACACAGGCGTGCACTGGAGCCAGTATTCCAACAGCTTTCTAATCACTGGTGTATTCAGCCAACACAGTGCTCTGACATTTTTTACGGAAGTTGCGGTCCGCTGGAAATGCCCTCTTTACAGCTTTATCGGCGGGGCCCCATGAGACCCACAGGGCCCTAAGCAGCTGCCTTGTGGTAAATCCTCCTCTGGCTGACCCCCACAGGGAGCAGACAGAAAGTGGGCAACTATGCATCAGTCCCTGTCCCATAGGAGCTTATAGTCTACATTCCCTAATAAACAACTACACAAGTAACCTGCAAATGCGCTTTTGACGCGTGGGAGGTAACCAGAAAACCTAGAGGAAACTCATGCAAACAGAGAGAACATACAAGTTGCACACAAATAGGCCGCTGGTCATCACTGAGGACAGGAGTAATACCCATGTCTCTCTCTGGTACTCCCGCAGCTTGCACATGCGCAGGCCGACCACCGCACATGTGCAATAGGACTCCTGGGCCATAATCCTGGAAGTCTTGACAACGTAAACCCGGCTTTGCATGCCACAAGTGGCTGGATGCATCACATGCAATATGCGATGCACGATCTCGCCCTCTGGCCCTCATTCCGAGTTGATATCTCGCTAGCTACTTTTATCAGCCGTGCAAACGCATAGTCGCCGCCCACGGGTGAGTGTATTTTTGTTTTGCAAGAGTGCGAACGCCTGTGCAGCCGAGCGGTACAAAAACATTTTGTGCAAAACAAGACCAGCCCTGTAGATACTTATTCTGTGCAATGATTGCTGCGATGAAGGTCCCGGAATTGACCTCAGAAACCCGCCCTGCAAACGCCTGGACCCCGCCTGCGTTTTTCCAAACACTCCCAGAAAACGGTCAAGGACCACCCATAAACGCATTCTTCCTGTCAATCTCCTTGCGATCGGCTGTGCGAATGAAATCGTCGCTAGAAGCAATGCAAAACACAGATGCTGTTTGTACCAGTATGCTGCGCATGCGCATTGTGGCCCATACGCATGCGTAGTTTTGCCGTTTTTTTAAATGATTGCTACGCAGCGAACAACGGCAGCTAGCGATCAACTCGGAATGAGGGCCTTTGTCAGAAGAGTTCAACCATGGAACTTGAAGGGCTTGTCCGAAAAGAAGAAGAGAGTTGCACAAGAGTGGTAGATATGGGCAGTGTCGGACTGGGGAATAAAAAGCCCACCGGAGAATACAATGGTAAGAGCCCAAGCGTAAGGGGTGTGGCCAGTAACCTGGGGTTTGTGGCCACCCACCAAAGGACTTGGCCATCCATTATAGAGGACATGCAAAGAATGGCCCCTTTAAAAATATGGGTCCTGGGTGTATCAGAAGAACCACACACTTTAATTGGCAAGAGGGATAATCTTGGTGTAGTTTAAATTGAGACAAACCAAGGACCCCGGTTCATCTATGATCCTGCTGCACCAAGTTACTGACCCCTAGAGGAGGATAAGTGGGCTTCAGGCAGTGGCACCCGGGTGTGGTTCATTAGGTCGACATGAGTTAGGTCGACATACATTGGGTTGACCACGTTTGGTCGACATGCATGAGGTCGAAATGGTCATTAAGTCGACATGTGCTAGGTCGACTTGGATAAAGGTCGATATGAGTTTTTTATTTTTTTGGTGTCGTTTTCATCGAAAAGTGATGGGGAACCCCAATTAGTGCACCTTGACCCCTTGCAAGGCTCGCTTCACTCGCCATGCTTCGGGCAGGTTACCGTTCCCAATTGTAGGCCATGTGGATCGTTAAGTATGAAAAAGGTCAAAAAATGAAGAAATTTTTTTGTGTGAAAAACCCATGTCGACCTTTTCCCATGTCGACCTAATGGCCATGTCGGCCTAATGCATGTCGACCAAACGTGGTTGACCCAATGTATGTCAACCTAATTCATGTCGACCTAATAATTCGCCATCCGTGACACCCGCCGAGGATTTTACCTGTGGGCAGAGGCGGATTGGCCATAGGGCTTACCGGGAAGATTCCCGGTGGGCCGACGCACCCGTGGGGACTGTTTTGTTTGAGGACATTTGGTCCTATTTATAGACATAATGAATAAGATGCAAAATAATTTGCTTATATGAATATGACTTTGCCACTTAGCCTGTGATTGCAGATGATCTAGTGCAGTGGTTCTCAAACTCGGTCCTCAGGACCCCACACAGTGCATGTTTTGCAGGTAACCCAGCAAGTGCACAGAAGTATTAATTACTCACTGACACATTTTAAAAGGTCCACAGGTGGAGCTGATTATTTCACTTGTAATTCTGTGAGGAGACCTGCAAAACATGCACCGTGTGGGGTCCTGAGGACCGAGTTTGAGAACCTGTGATCTAGTGTATGCTCTGTCTGCCTGCTTGGCTGACATATAAGATTGAGTGAATAGTGATTGGGATACGGTTGGTGTAATAAGCAAGAAAATATATCTTTCTAAAGAATGATATGGTTTCCTAAATTCTGAAGGTGTATCATATAATGTGCTCATAATATTTAATTTTATTTCATTTTAACTTCCTCCTTGATGCTAGACATGCCCACTATCTGGAAAGTCTTTGGGGGAGGGTGCTGCTGCCATGGCCCATGGCTAGACCTTACACCTCTGGTGCTGCCCATGTGGGCAGTGGCGTAACTACTGCCCCCGCAGTCCTCGCGGTGGCTTGGGGGCGAGGGGCTGCGGAGGCGCCACTGATTTACAGCAGACTGACATGCGGACGAGCGTCCGCATGTCAGTCTGCAGTCTCCTTCCCTCCGCCGCTTGTTGGAGGGACACGGAGGGCACACAGCGCGCCTCCCTGTGTCCCTCCTGCTGCATCATCTCCGGCGGCCGCGGGTCTAATAGGGGGAAGTGCCGTCCGTGAGCTCTAATTGGCTCACGAACCGGCACTTCCCCCTATTAGACCCGCGGCCGCCGGAGATGATGCAGCAGGAGGGACACAGGAGAGACGAGCTGTGCCCTCCGTGTCCCTCCAAAAAGCGATGGGGGGTAAATATCTGGCACTGGGGGCATATATGGCACGGGGGGGAGGGAGGAATATCTGGCACTGGGGCATTTCTGGCACTGGGGGAAATATCTGGCACTGGGGGCATATCTGGCACTGGGGGGGGGGATATCTGGCACTGGGGCATATATGGCACTGGGGGGGAATATCTGGCACTGGGGGCATATATGGCACTGGGGGGGGGGGGATATCTGGCACTGGGGGCATATATGGCACTGGGGGGGGATATCTGGCACTGGGGGCATATATGGCACGGGGGGCATATCTGGCACTGGGGGGAATATCTGGCACTGGGGGCATATATGGCACTGGGGGGGGGATATCTGGCACTGGGGCATATATGGCACTGGGAGGAATATCTGGCACTGGGGGGGAATATCTGGCACTGGGGGCATATATGGCACTGGGGGCATATGTGGCACTGGGGGGGAATATCTGGCACTGGGGGCATATGTGGCACTGGGGGGGTATATGTGTACCTGGCACATGGGGACGACGACTATATTTGGCACTGGGGCATGTAAGTACCTGGCACCGTGGGGGAATATCTGGCACTGGGGACATATGTGGCACTGGGAGCACAGCCCTAGCAACAAGGACTACCTCCTAGCAACGAGCATGACACCCAGTGCATGAAACACCTGGCAACGAGCATGACACCCAGTGCATGAAACACCTGGCAACGAGCATGACACCCAGTGCATGAAACCCCTGGCAACGAGCATGACACCCTGAGCATGAAAACCCCTGGCACCGTGCATGGAACCAAGAGCATGAAACCCCTGGCAACGAGCATGACACCCAGTGCATGAAACCCCTGACAACGAGCAGGTAATTGAAAAGTAATTAGAAGCCTTACTGTAGGACTTAATGTGTAATGGGCATTACGGTGTGTGGCATAATGTATCACGGACATTGCGGTGTGTGTCATAATGTGTCACAGGCATTACGGTGTATGGTATACTATATCGCGGGCATTGTGATATGTGGTATAATGTCTCAGGGTCATTGCAGTGTGTGGCATAATGTATCACGGACATTGCGGTGTGTGTCATAATGTGTCAGGCATTACGGTGTGTGGTATACTATATCACGGGCATTGTGGTATGTGGTATAATGTCTCAGGGTCATTGCAGTGTGGCATAATACATAACGGGCATTGCGATGTGTGGCATAGGGTATAACGGGCAGGGCATTGCGGTATGTGTCACAGGCATTACGGTGTATGGTATACTATATCACGGGCATTGTGGTATAATGTCTCAAGGTCATTGCAGTGTGTGGCATAATGTGTCACAGGCATTGTATGTGCTATAATGTATCGGGCATTGCAGTGTGTGGCATAATGTATCACGGACATTGTGGTGTGTGTCATACTGTGTCACAGACATTGTATGTGCTATAATGTATCAGGGGCATTGCAGTGTGTAGCATAATGTATAACGGGCATTGCGATTCCTGTCATAATGTGTCACAGGCAATACGGTGTGTTGCATAATGTGTCTGGGGCATTACAGTGTGTGCATATTGTGTCATGTGCATTATTGTGCGTGGAATAATGTCTAAGGGCCATTGCAGTATGTGGCATAATGTATACTGGGCATTACTATAAGGAGGAAAAATGACAAATAATGTAAGGGGCATGAATCAGGATTATTTTTCTTTCCTGTGGTGGCCAACGTATGGGCGTGCAGGTTGCAAAACTGGGGTATAAGGTAGTCTTTTCCTGCAATGCCACGCCCCTTTATGCGAAACCACGCCCACTCCAACAAAACCACGCCCCTTTTCTCCTAGGTGCAGGTGTGAATGTGCACCTATATGATTGTACTGTGCAGAACACGAGGCACAGTTGCACAAATGATCTATAATTCATCAGAGTGGAGTACTTTATCACATACATTTTAAGATAAGGAAATTGCAACAAAAATGCTGCCTAATGAAGAGCCAAGAACCAAGTTTCATGTGGGTTAATGCAAATATATGTTGATTTCAAAGAGTTAAACAAAACTAGTCGCACTTATCTGTACAGATGCATCTGGCACAGCGTGGGTTAATAAGAGAACGTTACAAACTCCCTGAAGGAAAGATCAGGTGGGACGGGCATGAGAACACGCCCCCTATGTGCTGCACTTGCAGGATCCGGGTGAGCCTCCTGCAATAACAGCAGCAGCAGCAGCAGCAGCAGGTGCACTCACAGGTAAGCAGCCCCGTGCCTTTCCCTGTCTGTGCCGGGTGCTCTCACTGCAATGGGGGATCAGTAAGTGCTTGGGGTCTGTATCCATCTTACACGGAAGGAAGCAGGTATGTCTCATTAGTCCCACACTTCGCGAAGTGCTTACAGCTCACTGTCCTGCTTGCTTATCTGCCAGCAACGTTGTTTTACAGTGTCCTCTGTATTAAACTCATTTTGCAGCTTGAATGAGTTTTACATTTGGATAATATTATAATGGTAGGTATTCATTTCAGGGTTTTATGGGTTTGGCATACATGTCCAAAATTCTGACAATGTTGACGGTGTCCACTTCAATGATGTGAAGATTTTGAATATTTTGACCTGCATACTGCAACAGACAGTGACTGCATGCTTTGGGGTAAATTTACTGAAAATTAAAAGTGGTGCTGTTGCCCATAGCAACAAATCAGATTCTGTCTAATTTTTCTATTGCATCCTAGAAAATCTAGACAGAATATGATTGGTTGCTATGGGCAACATCACCACTTTTTCATTTTTAGAACCTTTAGTAAATATATACCTCTGATTCTATCACTTGTGAGTTAAGGCCCGTATACACTAGTCAATATAGTAAATGACGTCGCTCGTTTTGACCCTTCCTCAGCAACATAATCGGCTAGTGTGTACGCTGTAAATGACAAGCAGTGCGCGGCCCCGCGGGTTGTTACCATGGCCGTCCATGCAACTCAATTTGGACTCATTGTCCTAAGCTACATGCTCTGGCCGGCCGTGGCGTGATGTCACTGTGTGATATCGCACAGTGTGTATGCCCACGCCGGCAGCCCAGCCTGAGAGGGGGACACACTAGGCAATGTCGCTCACCGAGCACATTGCCTAGTATGTACCCACATACAGCTGTAACTCATCATCATGTATGCGTAACTATCTGTAAAAATTTTGTAACTACGTATCACATTTATTTCAGATGTATCAATAAATTATATTTCTACCAAACATAAATATGTATTGATTGACCTGTGTACCTGCCTATCACATCAATAACATATCTGTCTATTTCTAATCTTTGTGTTTCATATTTATGAATAAGTCAGTCAGTTATCGGTCTCTCATATTTATTTGCTAAACAGTCAGTAACATATCAATCACATGTATTTCACATATATCAATCACATTTATCAAATATTATACGTTTATTTCACATTTATATGTCCGCTAATCACATATCTATTTTATTTTCCAATCTATTAATTAAACAGATCCATCAATTGATCAGTCTATTTCACACCTACAGTATGTAGATTTTCCATATCTGTTACATAGCTTCTCTCACTTTATTTCAGATCTATTAATACCTATAAAATAATAAAAAATATATATATATATATATATATATATATATATATATATATATATATATATATAACACAAATCAAACCCCTCCTATTGCTCAGTCTACAACATACCTGTGTATCTGTTATTAGCTATAACATAAATCACATCTATTTCATACATACAGTGTATTTTATTTCCATTTCATATTTAGGGGGTATTTATCAAAGCTCGGAGAGAGATAACGTACTAGCCAATCAGCTTCTACTTTACATTTTACAGGCTGTGTTCGAAAAATGACAGGAGCTGATTGGTTCTCACAATTTGGTCTCTCTCCAAGCTTTGATAAATACCCCCTTTGAGTTTTTCCTTTATCTGTCTGTGTGATCTGCAGTTATTCTCTAAATATTTAGAATTCTCTTACCCATTCAAGGTTTAGAATGGTCTTAACTAAGCTGTTTTTATTGTTTTTTTTTTTTTTGTAAATGCGTAATAAATGTTCTGTCCTAAATGCATTTGTTATGTAAACTTTATTTTGCTGAGTGATAAACAAGGTGAGACAGAAACATGACCTCATCACCCTAATTTAAAACCTCAACATTTTAGTGTGCTGAGTGATCTACACGCAGGATATAAATGACAGTACGCTACATACAGACTGTTCGTATCTACGACAGTCATAAATTTGGACACCATATATTGTCCTTGGGGTAGTTTAAAGAAAGGACAAAGGGCACTGGCTTCCAAATTGTATACTACCCCTTTTTCCACTTGCTAGCACGGGTCACGGCCGGGAGCCTTACACGGCTGCAACCCGTGGTAAAGCCCCCTTCTACACTAGCTCACCAACCCGGCATATTGCCAGGTTGGTGATGCTGCTGCTAACGCAGCAGGGGCGGCGCTGGGAGATCACATGATCTCCCAGCGCCGCCCTTCCATACACTGTGAACGGGAGCCGTGTCTCATAGACACAGCTTCCGTTTACACTACACAGCTTACCGGGTTGAACACGTGTTCAACCCGGCAAGCTACCCGGGTAGGATTCCCGGATCACTTGATCCGGGAATTTGCAGGGAGGGCCGTTTCCACTAGAAAAAAAACACGGGAAATGCGCGCCCCCCCGCATTTACCCGTGTTTTTAGAGCTAGTGGAAAAGGGGTATTAGTCTCTTAGATACAGGGAGCCGGATGTACTAAGCAGAAAATGCGGTAAACCCCCTGTTTACCGCATTTTCCTGATGTACTAAGCCCCGTCCGGCAGGTCAGCGCCGCGGCGGGGTTCGCCAGCTTTAGCTGGCGATAGTCCATAGAAGCCTATGGGCTTCTCTCTGCGGCGCTGTGTGAGGGATCCGATCGGATCCCTCCCAGCATGCCCTGCGGTCACCCCGCGCATGCGCAGACTGACTCCTGGGGCCGAATCCCGGAAGTCAGGCTGCGCATCGCGGAGGACAGCTCTTATCGGAAGAGCTGTCCTCCGCAATGCTTATCGCATATGTTAGTACATATGCGATCAGCATCGTGGCGCAGGGCGGCGATGTACATTAGTACATCCCGCCCAGGGCCAGAAGTAGGGAATGATAAAATGGCCAGGTGCTGTGGGCGCCCTGATTTAGGGTCACAGATACACTTCCTCTTGCAGGGAGTTAGGTGGGAATTCCTCCTATTGTTCTGCTGTTGCCAGGGTGCGAAACAAAACAGACCGCTTGCATGTATTTAAGCTATATATAGTGACCACTCTTTAAATATTTTGTGCATAGAGTGTTTTGTCACTGTGTAACGATGATACGTCAGGTGTAGGCGGATACACGTTGGTATTTCTGCCTGGGGTGCCGCGTTGCTGTGATGCTTGAAGTTAATCCTCTATTTACAGAGAACATCTTTTCTGTAACAATTCCTGCCTATTTATTTTATTTATTTATTTATTAATTATTCAACACATTTTAGCACTATTATCTTCAAGTACTGTGTAACCAGAAGAGCACTCGTTCAGGTATTTATTTGGCAGAGACCAACCAAATCCATTTTACTTGAACATATGATTTTTTTCTTTTTATCATACTCCTTTGAATCCGGATTTCCTTGTTGCACAAAACAGTTATCGCTTCCAGGAGCTACAGTATTAGTAATCATTACGTTCCGTTTAGTCAGGTTCTTCAGATCTCTCTCAGGGGAATTCTGCGTAAAGAAGCCCATAGGCTCTTTAGAAGGCATTGGCTACAAGCTTCGGAGCTTGAGACATATGGAGGCTCAGGAGCACTATGAATTACAGTGGGGCCGGAGTGCCGGCTGTCAGTTTACCGACAACGGTATCCCGACTGGCAGCGGGGCGAGCGCAAAGAGTCCCCTTGCAAATATCCATGGGCCACCACCTCCCTGAAAAACTGGTGTTGACAAAAAGATATTGATAAAGAATGGAGCGGAACAATGGTAGCTGCTGGGTAATTTAATGAAGTGGGTGCTAGGTGAGGCTCCCTTCACTTGGTGACCTATGTGCACAGCCGTACATTGCATCAAATTAAATCTGGTTCTCTATGCGTCCGGTTGTCAGATGCGCAATATATTGTATGGTAGCTGCACAAACTGCTGGCAACATACAGTTAACAAATGATTACAACATTCAGTCAACAGACTAGATGTTCTTGAGTGGACAAGAACATTGACTGCTGGGTTATAAAACCTCATGACATGTAAAGCTGATTAATGGCCCTAGTGTTTAATCTTTTCATTCCCCATTAACTGTTGTTAATGGTAAGAATTAGGATCATACGACACCCCCCACTGTGCTATATGGCGACTCCTGACTTATCTTTTCTAATTTAAACTCAAATTAAAAGAACATATCCCCATTTATCCTGTTAATTTCAGTTCATTATACAACAAAATGATTTGTAGTTTACAATGTAGCGGCCATTTTTGCAGTGTGAAATGGTTTATGGTAGCGCTGTCCATCCAGGATTCCACCAAATCTCATGGGCTTGAGAAGCAGAATTCTGGCATCTAAAGGGCCCCATACACTAGAGCGATAATGCCCGATTTTGGGCATTCGGCCCGATATATTGGATGAAATCGGGCATTTTTGAGATTTCTGATCCAATCCGATGCGCGTTCCCGTGAACATCGGATCGGATCCTCCAGACTGAATGTGCTGCACATTCAGTCAGGTCCGACCTGGGGGCATGACTGGGATCGCCCAAGATATATCGTATGCATAAGGGCAGCATACGATGTATCTTGGCCGATCCTGCCCCCCCCGAAAGGCTGCCGGGGTGATCGCCTGCGATCGCCTCCGACATGTGGTCGCTCTAGAGCAGGGCTGGCCAAACCGGTCCTCGAGATCTACCAACAGTTCATGTTTTCCAGGCCTGGAGATCTGTAGAATTGTCAGTTAGGAATGAATGCAGCAAATCTTAATTAGTATGACTACACCTGTGCACCAGCTAGGTGGTCTGGAAAATGTGAACTGTTGGTAGATCTCGAGGACTGGTTTGGCCAGCCCTGCTCTAGAGTGTATGGGGCAGGTACACAGTTGAGCCTAGTTTTGCATAACTTTGATCCTGTTCTGAGATGTTTTTGTATATATTTAACAGGACTCGTTTTGCACCATCCTGTTGCACTTTGGCAGTGAAGCAGATTTCAAGAAACACTTTAAGATCTTCCAGCACACAAACGTATTACATGTAATAAAGCCAGTGTCCAGCACATACTTGCCTACTTTTGGAAACCAGTTTCAGGGAGATTCTATACGGTATGGGAGTTCTTGCGGCACACTGCTGAGTGAGGCATGTCATGCTCCGCCTTAAGGGCATGTCTAGCTCCACCTATGGACGTGCCTACTGCAGGTGGCTGTCCTGCAGTGGCACACAGGTGTTAATGCCACTCTACACACACAGGAGTTATTGCTAGCCTACATATACACAAACAGGGCAGGGGCGCTTTAAGAGAAGAGGAGGCCCGTGTGCTCCTCCGTTCGGGCTCCCTCCTCTCTGCCGGCAGCGCTGGAGAGTCTGAGCACTAGAGGGCTCAGACTCTACTGCGCATGCGCAGATCACCAGGAAAATGGCTGCTGCACCCTTTTCACAGTGATTCTGTAGCGCTGCTGACTTCGGCGCGGGACTCCGGAGGGGTAAGTATTCAAACAGTTGGTGCAGCGTGTGCCCCTTCTTGACTCGGGCCCATGTACAGCACACATACTGCACCCATTATGGATGGGACAGTGTCCGCTTATACACACATGCCAGGTAAAGCCCCTTTAACACAATATTCCAGGTAGAGCCCCTTTTACGCATTACTCCAGGTTGAGCCTCCCTTTACATATTATGCCAGGCAGAGACCCTTTTACACATTATGCCAGGTAGAGCCCCTTTTATGCGTGTGTGTGTTATATTTATGTTTGGCTCTGGAGAAGCAGCTTCCACCAGCTGGCCCTTTTACACGTGGCTGTGTGTTCTTCAGACCCTGCGGACAAGCTGGGAAGAACGGGAAGCTGCAGCACTGCCCGGCTACCTATGTAACAAGTAGCCAGGCTATTGCGGCGGTGGCAGCATGGCTGTGTGGGTGCTGCTGGTGGTTCTGTGCCATCACTGCATATTTGCTGTGTGTCGGCGATGCTGGCACAACCTCCAGTTATTGCTCTGGTACCTATTTACCAATATTAATTCATTAACATATTGTCCAGCCAAATTCTATAAATATAAATATGTAAAAAAAAAAAAAGTCTCAAAGTAAAACACATACACACACACACACCCACCCACCCACCAGTGGTGGCAGACTAAACACACATACATACAGATGTCAGTGGTGGCAGACTACACAGACACACACACACATACACACACACACACACACACACACACAGTGGTCAGTGGTGGCAGACTACACATACATACATGGGTCAATGGTGGCAGACTATACACACACACAGCACAGTGGTCAGTGATGGCAGAGTACAGTACACACACACACACACAGTGGTGGCAGACTACGCACATAGGTCACACACACACATACAGACACTCCTACCTCTTCTCCTGCCTCTCCTCCGGACTCCCAGGTGCCTCACTCTTTCCACTAGAGCGCTCCGTGACACACCAGATCCCCCATCACTACCAACTAACGGCTGCTCCAGTCCCGATGGGCGGGCAGGGGGAGTGATCATCTGCTGATGCCGCCGGTGATCCGCTGCTGATGCCGCGGTTACACTGCCTTACTGCATGGTCGGGCATCAAGCTCCGCCCCTGTCGCGCCCAGAGTCGCCAATGCTCAGTCAGGTTTTCAGACATGGCTGGGTGGATTCCGGGGGATTGTGAGGGCTTTCCGGGGTAGCGGGACACTGGGCGAGAAAACGGGAGCCTCCCGCAGAATGCGGGAGTGTCGGTAAGTATGGTCCAGCATGCACATATGGAAAACATGCAGTCCCTGAGCCCTGGAGTTGGAAAACACTACATTAGATTAAACCAAGTGTTGGTATAGTGGAAAGTTTTTATTAAACCATAGTGGTGGTTCTAAAATGATCAGAGTTTGGAGTCTGTTGTAGGTTTGCTGTAATCCTAACCACACTTCTAGTTTGCGGAGACAGAAAGAAGAGAGTAAGTGGTATAAGGGGTAATTCAGAGTTGATTGCAGCAGCAAATTTGTTAGCAGTTGGGCAAAACCATGTGCACTGCAGGCGGGGCAGATATAACATTTGCAGGGCGGGATGTATTAAGATACATCGCCGCTTATCGCAGCGATGTTGATCGCATACGTACTAACATGCGATCAATATCGCAATGCGGTGACGGAGGCCCCCTGCGATACCTGTGAGGTGGTCTGCGGGGGGGGTTTCCGTCACCTCCCCGGGATCTTCACACTGCCTAGACGCCGGGAAGCAGCAGCAGGCTGCCCCCTGCGCCCCCTCCCCCCCCCCCCCCCCCCCCCCCCCCCCCTGCAGCCGGAAGGACCTCCGGCTGCGTTGCTAGGGGGAGGAGGAGACTGCCTTCCGGTACAAGGGTTGCCTGGAGGAAGGTAAGCTGGCGGGGAGGGGGGTTGGGGTCTGCGGTGGGTTGCGGAGGTTGGCGATAACAAGCCCATAGGCTTCTATAGGGTATCGCCATCCAGAGATGGCGATACCCTGGACTGCGAAAACACGGCGGTACGGTCTTAGTACATTTGAAAATGCGGTAAAACCCCCGTTTTCGGGGGTTTTACCACATTTTTCCTTTAGTACATCCCGCCCGCAAAGAGAGTTCGATTTGGGCGTTATTCTGTTTCTGTGCAGGGTAAATACTGGCTGCTTTATTTGTACACTGCAATTTTTAGATTTCAGTTTGAACACCCCCCAATCGCTCTGCACATGTTATCTGCCCCCCCCCCCCCCCCCTGCAGTGCACATGGTTTAGCCCAACTGCAAACAAATGTGCTGCTGCAATCAACTCCGAATTTGGCCCATAGTTACTAGTGTGGGCTTTTAAAAGTGGAGTTGTTGCTTATAGCAACCAATCAGATGCTACTTATCATTTATCTAGCACCTTCTAGCAAATATAGCTAGAATGTGATTGGTTGCTGTGAGCATCTGCACATCTAAAAACCCACACTTTTCTTTAGCAAATAATCTCCCTAAGTGTGTAAGTTAAAGCACACGGAGGGGCACCAAATGATCGCACATGAGCCCCTTGCGGGCACGGTGGCGCGCTACGCGCACCAAGCTATTTTATTCTCCCTCCAGGGGGTCGTGGACCCCGACGAGGGAGAAAAGGTGTAAGTATGCCGGCTGTTGGGATTCCGGTGCCGGTATACTGTGCGCCGGGATCTTGACAATCGGCATACTGAAGACCACCCCATATAGGCCTAGTCATCTTTATAATGCACACATGGCCCTGCACCACACATTCTGCACCCAGTTACTACCTGTCGTTAATGCCAGTCAGTGGGTCCCTCGTCGGGAGGTTCCATGCATTGAAAACAAAGGGGGGAATTCAATTAAACATGCCACTAATTGCCACACTTGATTTATTAGATTAGCGAGGTTTCCCCCTTGCAGAACCTTGCAGCTCATGGAGCTGCGAGAAAGGTCAGCGTAAAACCCCCCAAAATCGGGTTGCGTTTGCGGGGGAGGGGGCACTGCTTACGCGGAATTAGTGGTTTTCCGCGTGTGAATCGCGTTTTTTGACATGGGGAAAAAAGGGGATTTAATTGAGGAGCGGATTGGCTGGTGCAATTTATCATAGTGAAATTTATCACTCATTGATAAACAAGGGCATAATTATCCTCATTAGATCATGGGCATTTAACATGCTGCAATTTGTAATTCTGTGGAATAATAGGTGTAAATGCAGCTCCCACAGGTAACATGCAGCACTGTGCAGTGAGTCTCCTTTAACCATAATGAGGAAAATAATATGGTGAATATATGACAATGCTCCTTCTTCTGTTTTAAGACTATTAGTCCTTGCCAAAGCATCCCAGGACCATATGAAGTGAGCTGGTGCTTTATATAGGTCATGGAAGTGTGAGGTAACCTTTAATTTCCGTAATAAACTGCAGTTTTACAATATAAATGACTTAATCATTTATTGTTCACTGGAGTTTATTGGTATATGTATGTATAAACTATATAACTGTATATTCTGTATACAATGTGTATAATCTGTGAGATATTAGGGACAACACACCCCTTCCTGTAAATTATTACATACCTTAAAAGTCACCCTGATCACACACTCCCATACACCCAGTGACATACTGGACAGGTTACAGCTGGCAAGTGGTAATGGGTAACACTGTTCAGCTGACCTGGCTGCTAGTCGGTGGCTTCTGTAAAACGCATGCAAATGTAGGAAAATAAGTTTGAAATCACGATTCTTCCTCCCTTTAGGTAAATGAGTATCAGGGGTTTGTGATGCCAATGTAAACAGTGCAGGGAGGATTATGTGTGTGTGTGTGACTGGTGTCCTGTGATTGCATAGCAATATGTATGCCCTGATCATGGGGACAGAATGCAATTATCAGTAAATCTCACATACAGTACAAGGTATTTACAACCCAATTACAACAGACTTCCCAGATGCAGGATGGAGATTATGTAAACACTCACTCAGTGATCACACCTATGTCTTGTGACTGTGACATAGGAGTATAATACAATTATTAAGTACAAATATACATGACCGGCTAGCATTTAGGGGCAGATTTAACAATGATTGATATTCTTATCACTCGTACTAATCTTAAATGGTGCGCCATCCAATCTCATACCTCACCTCTTCAAGATAGCTGCTTCCTTTCTGTACTACTCCCTATCTGTATTCCCAGCTGTGATTCCAACCTACATGTCTCCTACTTTCTCAGCACTGCCCTTTTCCTCTAGATTGTAAGGTTTTATGTCCTATTCTGCTACCAATGACCAGAGAAGATTCATTTAACATGGTTGTATAGTGAATACTGGCAGACGGGATGCTGGAATACCGGCAGCAAGGCCACAAGTCCCCTTGCGGGCTCACTGCGCTCGCCACGCTTCAGGCCCGGTGTTCTGTTCCCACTTAGTTGGTGGCATGGACCAGCCAAGTGGGAAATGTGGACGGATGTTGGGATTCCGGCGTCTGTATCCTGACAGCCGGTATATTAACTGCAATCGCACAAACACACTTTCTCTAGTTTGTGAGTGTATGCACACAATTTGTCAGTGTTTCAATTGTAAATGAAAGGTAAATCTATCATATGGTACAAATCCATATGGGTTTAGTATGAAATACCTACAATCAAAATCCCGACGGTCAAAATACTGACATGGTCGAAATACCGACATTTAAATGTCGGCAGGTAAAGTCGACCCGCGTTTTTCATTTTTTATTTATTTTTTGGTGTGTAGGTCGACATGGACACCGTATGAGTGTACCGAGTCCCCTCGCATGGCTCGCTGTGCTCGCCATGCTTAGGGCACGGTGCCTCGCTGCACTCGGCACACTATTATATTCTCCATCCACGTCCGCTGCGATGGTAAAATATGAACAAGTCACTTTCAATGAAAAACCCATGTCGACTTTTTGACCCGTCGACAATTTGAATGTTGGTATTTTGACCTTGTCTGTATTTTAAATGTAGGGATTTTGACCTTGTCGGGATTTTGACCATTGGTCAATGGTTGTAAGGATTTTAATTGTAGGTAAATTGACTGCATTCCGTCCATATAGCCATCCCTAGCGCAAAACACACACTTATACCGTCACCTCTTCTGTTGACTCATTCTCACACATAGGCAGCAGTATGGCAGATCATAGCGATCTAAGATACAATATACTGATACATTTTTTTTACATAAAGTAGAACAAGGGGATAATGAAGCGCAGTTGGTAAGTAAATTAAAACAGGTCTATCTCGTCTACTCAAGTTGACTGACAAGAAGCTGTTTAAGCATTAAGTGCATGATTATAGTCTTAAACTAGCTATAGTGAATAGGGCAAGTTACCCATTTATGAACTTGACGGTCTGGTTTTTTGAGTATTCTGGGCCTAATTCAACATGGATTGCAGTTTAAAGATTTTGCAGTTTGGATGATTATTGAAAAACTGTGCATGCACTGCGTACGTGTTGCACATGCGTCACAGCTGCATTGTGATAGCGGTGTGGTCGCAGTTTTAAAGTGATGCAATCGCACATTGGCAGGAAGTGAGGAGTAGTAGTAGTGGGGTAGTAACATGGCATTTAGTGGTGACAAAACGCAGACGTGTCATGGCCGCATGGCGGGAGGGTCTCTGACATCTGCGATCACTTGCGTGCTAAAGCATGTGCAGATTTGTGGATGCTCTGGCTTGGTGCAGATTGTGCAGATCTCTGCACAGCTGTTCGCAACCCTGTTCAGTGAATCCCCCCTCCCCTGTAGGTGGTAACTACCTGATCGCAGTAGTGCTAAAAGTAGCCTGCTAGCGATCAGGTCGGAATCGCCCCCGGAGTCGGATTGTCGCCATTCAAAATGAAGACACTGTAATTTCAGCGGTCAACATGTTTGGTCAAAATATGTCTGACATTCATAATGTCGCCATAAGGAAATGGTCGGCATTGTGAATATTGACATTTCAAATATCGACATCCTGAACATGTCAATATTATGGTGTTGAGATTCTGAATTGAGTGTCCCCTCTGCAGTGGTGTCGGGATAAGCAACAAAACAATAAAAAAAATATCTGTGTGTGTGGTTCCCCCCCCCACCCCTTTATTTTGTATGCTTTTATAGTGGGAAATAATTTTTCTTCTTGTGATTTGATGTTGCTGATCGTTCAACAGGAATGTTGAATCAACCTACTGTACAAAATAGTCCGTTTGGATTTTAGTCATAACAGAAGCTTTCTACATAAATCAAGTTAAAGAATGAAACACAACTCAGACTTCTGGTCAAATAAAGTAAAATCTTTAGAAGGTATCTTGCATGATTTCCTCGGGTCTGGGACTCAAGGTCGACACTGACAAAAGGTCGACCTGTGAAACGGTCGACATGAGTTTTTTTTTTTTTTTTTTTTTTTTTTTTTACTGTTTTTGGTGGTGTTTTCTTCGTAAAGTGACGGGGAACCCCAATTAGTGTACCGTGTCCCCACTCATGGCTCGCTTCGCTCG
The DNA here is from genome assembly GCF_028390025.1 of Pseudophryne corroboree. Classification (NCBI taxonomy): domain Eukaryota; kingdom Metazoa; phylum Chordata; class Amphibia; order Anura; family Myobatrachidae; genus Pseudophryne; species Pseudophryne corroboree. The sequence goes on along the minus strand of NC_086454.1, from coordinate 121,031,146 downwards.
CCATGCTTCGGCCAAGGTTACAGTTCCCAATTTTGCAGAGTTAGATTTGGGTGAGGTGTGTTCCAACTGAAATGTAAATTGCAGTGTAAAAATAAAGCAGCCAGTATTTACCCTGCACAGAAATAAAATAACTCACCCAAATCTAACTCTCTCTGCAAATGTTATATCTGCCCCACCTGCACTGCACATGGGGGTCATTCTGAGTTGATCGCTCGCTAGCTACTTTTAGCAGCCATGCAAACGCATAGTCGCCGCCCACGGGGCAGTGTTTTTTTTTGCTTTGCAAGTGTGCGAACGCGTGTGCATCCGAGCGCAGCAAAAACATTTTGTACAGTTTCAGAGTAGCTCTGGATTTACTCAGCCCTTACGATCACTTCAGTCTTTTTGTTGCCGGAATTTACGGCAGACACCCGCCCTACAAACGCCGGGACACGCCTGCATTTTCCCAAACACTCCCAGAAAACGGTCAGTTGACACCCATAAACGCCCTCTTTGTGTCAGTCACCTTGCGTTCGATTGTGCGAATGGAATCTTCGCTAAATCCATCACCCAGCACCGATCCTCCTTGTGCCTGCGCATTGCGGTACATACGCATGCGCAGTTTTGCCGTTTTTTTTACCTGACCGCTGCGCTGCGAAAATTGGCAGCAAGCGATCAACTCTAAATGAGCCCCCATGGTTTTGCCCATTAGCTAACAAATTTGCTGCTGCAATCAGATCTGAATTACCCCCGTAGTTGGGTTTTGCGTGGCTAGACCCAGTACTTATGGGAGTGTAAAAACAATAGGCACCCAAACAATTTCATATTGCCCCATCCAAAGTGAAGGGGAAAATGTAATTCTGGACGCACATACTGGACTTTTGCTCCATGGGCAGAAATTAGTTTGGTTTAGCCATTTTGCACCACTAAACCTGGTACTTATCGGCGCGGTCAGTGTGCTAAAACAATGGGTTCCCAAACTATTGCATACTGTCCCATCTAGTGACGGGGGAAATGCAAGTTAGGTTTGCCCATAAAACAATTTAACCTCCCCATCACCCCTGCTCATAATGGCGTATTATTAATGAAACACAAACAATTAGTCGTCCTAGGAAAGGGCAAAGTCTCAGGACCCATTCCTCAGTGCAATATGATGTACAGCTGGCATAAATACAAGTGGAGTATCTTCTAGAAACTAACACATAATAAATAGAAGCAATCAGAACTAAAACACAAAGGTGCCCACTGGCAATAATAGGGTTATCTGCTGGAACAATAAAGCACCTAGGCAGGGCCGGTTCTACACCTTGTGGCGCCCAGTGCGAAAGTTTCCACTGGCGCCCCTCCAATGCCAAAACAGCAAAAAATAGGGGAGTGGCTTCATAGGGGAGGGGTGTGGCCACAGTTGTGTCCCCTGTAGATTTGCTCCAAGTAGTTGTGCCCCCAGAAGATTTGCCCCTGTATTTGTGTCCCCTGTTGCTGTGCCCCTTAGTAACCACTTACAAACACACACACCATACTTACCAGCCCCGCTCCTGCTTCCCGACTGCTGCTGCTCCGTCTGGCCACCCGCGGCTCCTCTCTATGGGAGAGACGTCATGACATCTCTCCCATAGCAGCACTGCACAGACACTAGAGGTCAATAGCGTCTGACAGGTGCGCCGGCTGCAGCGGACACCCACACAGCCCACGGCGTCTGCTGCAGCCGGGGAGCGGGGTGCAGGTAAGGTAGATGCTAGATCCAAGTGGCCTAAGGGACCTTTTACGTCAGGGGGAGGGGCCACAACAGAAGGGGAGGAGCTAGGCCAGCTGGATAGTTCCTCTACTATCCATGCCACCAACTATTACATTTAGTAAGCCCGAAGCGTGGTGAGCCCGCGAGGGCACTTTTCAGGTGCCCTTTTCTGCCGTATCTCCTCCCCTAGTGACATCAGAAGGTAGGCGGCGGGCGCCTGCGGGGTGCTTGCACGCACCTAGAACTGCTCCTGCACCTAGGCGCCACAAGGACTAATCCACTTGACGAGAACTTTTTTTCCCCCAGGGAAATACAAAATATGCAAAAAGCATTCACAAATTCTACGTGACGAATTCCATTATATTTAACACTATGAACCTGCTAAACCCCCTCAGTCATCCCTGTATAAGCTTATACAGTAACATGACTTGTACAGTAAACATAAGTTGTTGTTTGTCTTTTTCTTATTAGTCTGTTTGCTCTGAAGCAAATGATCAGTACACTAGGATAACATACATAGTGCTGCTCTATTTTTCTTTTAAGGATAATTCCTCCATGAAATAATATCTGTGATAAATATATTTACCCCAAAAATGTCTATGATAACCGTAACTTGCAAACGCTTCTGTAATATACAGTAAGCTCCCGAATTTCAGAGTGTGTTCCAGTAGTGCAAGTCAATGCCCCGCACCATGTTCCTTTCCTTAGTGTAGTGGTTATGTGGCGTGACATGACAGTGTGATTCACTACAAGATGTGTCATCTTGGTGCCACTCTCCACTGCGCCATACTGCATTGCCTCACTTCATGAGGTAAACCAATATCAGCAACTATGCCAGAAACACCTTTTGTAGGAACATTTGTAAATCCCAGTAACTTGGGGCTAATGAAGAGCGAATACTATGCCAGTTACAGTAAAGTGTATTGGAGGAAATGTATCAAATCTTCTAAAGAGTAAAGAAGTTGCCCATAGCAACTAGTCCGCTTCTATCTGGCATTTATCAAGTGCATTCCATAAAATATGTAGAAGCTGGTTGCTATGGGCATCTTCTCCATGTGTCCCCTCTACACTCTTTAGAGGGTTTGTTGCATCTACCCTCTTGTGTGAAGTTGCTCTGCATATGGCCAGATTAGCATGTGCACTCGTATACACCTATACAGATTTGTGGTGTTGTGTGAGCCTGCACCTGCAGAAGTGGGCGGGGGAAGGGGTGTTGTAACGGATTCAGTATGGGATCCCGGTGGTCATAAGACCGATGCCAGAATCCCGTCGGGCGCTCACGGCGATCCGGGGCTGGTGACGAGCTTTGCTCACCACACTAATTTATTCCCCCTCAGTGGGTGGTGTGGACCAGCCCCCGAGTGGGGATTCCGACCGCCGGCATTCCCCTGGATATCTGGATTCTTGCATCTGAATCCTGACCTCCGGGATCCCAACAGCCAGGAAACTAACTGCTTCCCGTCATAACGTAGACAGAGTACCGCAATGCGGTCCTGGAGACGATGACATATTTGCCTGAAGATCTGTATTATTTGGGGGGTCAAAAGGCAGCTGCAAAGAGCAAATGATGATGGTCACCAGCGCTAGGGAACCAATATGATTGGCTGTTTGCAAATACACTACTGAGACTGATTGGTGCTTTCTTTGTTATTCGGTCATTGATTATATCTATGTGACCCTACTTAAGCAAATGTTTGTTTTCTTTCTTGTGAGACAGGAACTTGTTTTTGATGTATTAGAAACACGGACGAGAATTTGAAGTTTTATTGATGTCAAATAGCAGATGCTGTTTTCCAAACAAAATAAAAGGACATAAATGTGCGTAGGTGTATATGACGCATAACCCGGGTGAATATGCTACTGTACTGACCTGCATGTATCATGCGGTACTATATTGCAGCTTTGTTTTTTGTGAACCCTAATTGTCCCTGCTGTTTGGGGTACAGCTGCCTAGGACTAAGCAGCAACCCCTCTGCATCTACCTTTCTGCAGCAGGGTACACTGTAATTCCCTGTGGAATCACAGTGTACCCATCAGGGTGTAGAGTTGGATCTTGATCCGAGGCACCAACAGGCTAAAACCTTTGACTGTTCCCAGGACGCATAGCGCTGCCTCCTCTATATCCCCGCCTCCAGGCACTGGAGCTCAGTTTGTAAGTTGGTGCCTGCAGTGCAGTTAGCTAACAGGCGCAGCCCTGAAAAGAGCTTGTAAGAAGATAGAAGACTTCAAGGGCCGCAGCACAGACACTTAGAAGTGCTATATGTCATTCTGATATATCGTGCTGCAGCTCCCTCACCTCCCCCAGCGGCGCTGTATACTCCAGCGCCCTGGTTGCCGGGTACTTACAGCGGAGGCTCCGGCCTCTTCAGGGCACACACACACTTGCTGCTGCACTCCAGGATTGCGTAACCGAATTATAGGGAGGAGGTAAGCGGGTCCCCTAGTCGGGAACCGCTGAAAATTGCGATCCGGCGCAGTGTCCAGGAGACGGGCCGAGCGTGCTGGCGTGGACAAAGTGGCCGTACAGGTACCCCACTAGACCACCAGGGCAAGGGGGCACAGGTCGGATTACATAAAAATCAATTTCAATAGGCCCTGCAGTACCCGGTGGTGAAGTCCAGCAAGGGGATAAGGCTCTGACCTGTAGCCCCTCCCCCAGCCCCAGGCACATTTACTGCAAATGTTTCTGCACTGGAGCTGCATCTCTCTCTCTCTCTCTCTCTCTCTCTCTCTCTCTCTCTCTCTCTCTCTCTCTCTCTCTCTCTCTCTCTCTCTCTCTCTCTCTCTCTCTCTCTCTCTCTCTCTCTCTCTCTCTCTCTCTCCCTCTCCCTGTCAGTGGTGGATCCAGCAGGGGGCGATGAGGGCGATCGCCACCCGTAACTCAGCGACCCAGACCCGCCCACTTGTTCCCGCGGGCAGCAGAGATGGGGGAAGTTGAGTGCGACGGCTGGGATCTGGCCGCATTGACAGGGCAACTGAGACTGCGCTGGGCTGTACCACCCAGTGTGCCCCAGCTACCAGTGGCAGCAGCAGCACAACTCCCCGCACCGCAGCCTAGTTCGCTCCTTCAGGTGCGGAGGAGCTGCCGCCGCCATGTCTGGCAGATCGGGAACTGCAAGGACGCACAACAGGTGAGGGGCGGGGAGAGGAGGGGGAGGCGATTGGCTGGTGTGGAGAGAGCGGCCGGAGTTCTGTCCTGCGGAGAGACAGGGCAGCAGAGACAGGCGGCCTTTCCCGGCAGATGGAGGAGCACTGGGTGGACGGGACTCTACTGTATCCTATTGTGTCTGTGTATGTACTGTATGGTACATCACTAATGTCTATGTGCATGGAGTGTTACTAGGGGTTGTGTATGCCGTGTATCACTAGTGTGTGTTAGTAGTGTATGTATGGTGTATCACTAGTGTCTGTGTGTGTGTGTGTTATAGTAGTGTATCACTAGTGTGTGTGTGTGTTAGTGTATGTATGGTGTATCAATTGTGTGTGTTATATTATTGTATCACTAATGTGTGTGTGTGTGTGTGTGTGTGTGTTAGTAGTGTATGTATGGTGTATCACTAGTGTCTGTGTGTTAGTAGTGTATGTATGGTGTATCACTAGTGTGTGTGTGTTTAGTGTATGTATGGTGTATCAATTGTGTGTGTGTGTGTGTGTGTGTGTGTGTGTTAGTAGTGTATGTATGGTGTATCAATAATGTGTGTTATAGTAGTGTATCGTGTGTGGTGTATCACGTGTGTGTTAGTAGTGTATGTATGGTGTATCACTAGTGTCTGTGTGGGTGCGTGTGTGTTAGTAGTGTATGTATTGTGTATCACGACGGCCTAGCGGACTGGAAGGGGGAGGAGTCCAGATTAATTTTAAAACCGCCCCCCCTATAGGAGAAGTCTAGATCCGCCCCTGCTCCCTGTCAGCGTTTGGGTGCCATTACACACACAGATGCGCTGACTCTGGGACTGCATTGGCAATGTCTCATCTGTAAAGCCGCCTGCATCATCGGCGCTGTGCATTTACAGGACACTTAAGTATTCTACATGTCATTTAGACAGTGTTAGTTAACAACAAGTGCATTACTACAGGGATATTTAGTACAAGTACCCTGTGATATACATCCAGTCTTTACTGTGCATTGTTATATCTATATACCTACATAGCTATACTTGGTAGTACAGTTACTTAGTATTGCTAGTCCAGTGCAGTTTTATTGTTGTTTGTAATAATTTCTGCATTGTACATGTGACTGTGTGTGCCTATAGCTGCTGTGTGACCTATATTCCGTGTATCTCGCACATATTGCTATCCCTATATTCTGTACCCTGAGGGGGGCTAAGTGCATCAGGGTTCTCATAATATAGTGTTTCACATGATATACTACTTTGGTATTTTTCTCTGTGTATTACAGTCACCACATATCTCTTAAAGCCTCTGTTTGTGCTCTGCTTGCAGTCACACTATACATGGTTTCTCTTACGTCCTAGAGGATGCTGGGGACTCCAAAAGGACCATGGGGACGGGATCTGCAGGAGCTTGGGCACACTGAAAAGACTTTAACTGGGTGTGAACTGGCTCCTCCCTCTATGCCCCTCCTCCAGACCTCAGTTAGACTTTGTGCCCAGGACTGACTGGACACTCACTAGGGGAGCTCTCCTGAGTTTCTCTGGAAAAGACTTTGTTAGGTTTTTTATTTTCAGGGAGACCTGCTGGCTACAGGCTCCCTGCAGCGTGGGAGTGAAGGGGGAGAAGCAGGACCTACTTCTTCTTAGTTTAAGGGCTCTGCTTCTCGGCTACTGGACACCATTCGCTCCAGAGGGTTCGATCACTTGGTGCGCCTAGCTGCTTGTTCCCGGAGCCATGCCGTCACCCCCTCACAGAAGCCAGAAGAAAGAAGTCTAGTGAGTATACAGAAGACTTCAGTGATGTCAGAAGACTCCAGTAACTAGGTACAGCGCTGGGTCTGGGAGCTGGCAGAAGGCAGTTCGGTGTCTCGGCACCGTTTTTCAACCCCTGCCGGCATTTTCTTATTTTCAAATTTAGCGGGGTGAAGCGCGCCGGGAAGGGGTGGGGCTTAGCCGCACACCTCGTCAGCGCCATTTTCTCCCCTCCACGCCGCTGCAGAGAACGCTGGCCCGGGACCTCCAAGCTCTTCTAAAAGTAACAGGGAGCTGATCGGGGGGGCAGGCACAGTTATTGGTGCATAATCCATACCAGCGCTGTCAACCTATATTTTCTTTTGGGATGTATGGGCGCTGGGGTGTGAGCTGGCATACTCCCTCTCTTTCTCTATCTGGGCTTCCTTGTGGGTCTGTCCCCTAGCTGAGGCGTTGTGTGTGTCGACATTCCGTGTCGGCATATCTGAGGCTGAGTGCTATTCCCCGGAGGAGGTTGCTGGGGGAGCTGATGTGGGTCTGGAGTTACCTGATTTACTTACAATGTTAAGTACGCTTAATCCAAATGTGGCTTATTTGTCTAAAAGGTTAGATAAATCGGAGTCTCAGACTCGGGTATGGAGGAAATCCATGGAGGATGCTTTGTCTCAGGTGCAGACCCCATCAGGGTCACAAAAGCAGCCTTTAAATCAGTTGGTAGATACGGATACCGACACAGATTCTGATTCCGATGTCGATTTCACTGAGGCTGCTTTACATCCACGGTTAGTTAAGAGTATTCAGTACATGATTGTGTCTATAAAAGATGTTTTACATATTTCTGACGAACCTGCGGTGCAGGAAACAAGGATTTGCTTGTTCAAAGGGAAAAAACCTGATGTGAAGTTTCCCCCCTCTCATGAAATGAATACTCCTTGCGAAAAGGCTTGGGAGTCGCCGGATAAGAGGTGGCAGATTCCCAAGAGAATTTACATGGCGTATCCTTTCCCCTCTGATGACCGGGAAAAATGGGAGTCGTCTCCGAATGTCGACAAGACTCTATCCCGGTTGTCTAAGAAAGTGGCGCTTCCGTCCCCTGACACAGCAGCTCTCAAGGATCCGGCGGATCGCAAGCTGGAGACGTCCCTGAAGTCCATTTTCACTAATACGGGTGCATTGCTCAGACCTGCTGTGGCGTCGGTATGGGTGAGTAGTGCTATTGCTAAATGGGCTGAGAATTTAGCGGCTGATATGGATACGCTTGATAAAGATAAAGTTCTTTTAACTCTTGTTAACTCTTGGTTATATCAAGGACGCTGCAGATTACCTGAGGGATGTAGGTCTCTTGGGATCAAGAGCCAATGGCATGGCGATCTCGGCCAGGAGAGCGCTGTGGATCCATCAATGGAATGCTGATGCCGACTCCAAGAGAGCTATGGAAGCTCTCCCCTTCAAAGGTAATTTCTTGTTTGGTGACGGCTTGGCTGATCTGGTGTCTACCGCGACGGGGGGTAAGTCATCTTTTCTTCCTTATGTTCCCACACAACAGAAAAAGACACCACATCAGCAGATGCAGTCCTTTCGTCCCAATAAATACAAGCGTGGAAAAGGTTCGTCCTTCCTCGCTTCAAAGGGTAGAGCAAGGGGAAGAAAGTCGCCTGCCTCTACCAAGTCCACCGCATGACGCTGGGGCTTCCCTGGGGGAGTCCGGACCAGTGGGGGGCCGTCTGCGGATCTTCAGTCAGGTCTGGGTTCAATCAGGCCTGGATCCTTGGGTCCTAAATATAGTATCTCAGGGATACAAGCTGGAGTTTCAGGAGGTGCCCCCTCACCGGTTCTTAATTTCGGCCTTACCAGTGTCTCTTCTGGACAGGGAGGTGGTGAAGGCAGAAATACAAATGTTGTGTCAACAGAGGGTCATTGTTCCCGTTCCCCCATCCCAACGGGGGGAGGGGTTCTACTCGAGCCTCTTTGTGTTACCGAAACCGGACGGTTCGGTCAGACCGATTCTGAACCTAAAGTCCCTCAATCCATACTTGAAGGTTTTCAAGTTCAAGATGGAATCTCTTTGAGCTGTGATTGCCAGCCTAGAAGGGGGGGACTTTATGGCGTCAGTCGACATAAAGGATGCCTACTTACACGTCCCGATATATCCTCCGCACCAAGCCTTCCTAAGGTTTGCGGTTCAGGATTCTCATTACCAATTTCAGATATTGCCGTTTGGGCTTTCCAAGTCCCTGATGATTTTCACCAAAGTCTCCTTAAGGCGAGGAAGGAAGTTACGGCGAAACATTATCACCGTATTTGGAGAAAGTATGTTTCGTGGTGTGAGACTAAAGCTGCTCCTGCGGAAGAATTTCACTTGGGTCGGTTTCTCCATTTTTTGCAGGCAGGCGTCAATGCTGGCCTGAAATTGGGTTCAATCAAGGTGCAGATTTCGGCTTTATCTTCTTTCAGAAGGAATTGGCTGTTCTCCCTGAGGTTCAGACTTTTGTGAAGGGAGTGATGCATATCCATCCTCCGTTTGTGCCCCCGGTGGCACCATGGGATCTTGACGTGGTCTTACAGTTTCTTATGTCTTCCTGGTTTGAACCTTTGCATAAGGTTGAGTTAAAGTTTATCACTTGGAAGGTGGTCATGCAGTTGGCTCTGGCATCTGCCAGGCGGGTGTCTGAGTTGGCGGCCTTGTCACACAAGAGTCCGTACTTGATCTTCCATTCGGATAGGGCGTAATTGAGGACTCGTCAACAATTTCTGCCGAAGGTGGTTTCTTCATTTTACATTAACCAACCAACCTATTGTGGTACCTGTGGCTACAGATGCTGTGGCAGTTCCAAAGTCTCTTGATGTTGTGAGAGCTTTGAAGATCTACGTCGCCAGAACGGCGGTGGCCAGGAAAACAGAGGCGCTGTTTGTCCTGTATGCTTCCAACAAGATTGGTCATCCTGCTTCGAAGCAGACTATTGCACGCTGGATTTTTATACGATTCATCAAGCTCATTCTTCGGCTGGGCTACCGGTGCCGAAATCAGTGAAGGCCCATTCTACAAGGAAGGTGGGCTCATCTTGGCCGGCTGCCCGAGGGTTCTCGGCACTTCAGCTTTGCCGAGCAGCTACGTGGTCGGGTTCAAACACCTTTGCTAAGTTTTACAAGTTTGATACCCTGGCTGAGGAGGACCTCATGTTTGCTCAATCGGTGCTGCAGAGTCGTCCGCACTCTCCCGCCCGTGTTGGAGCTTTGGTATAGACCCCATGGTCCTTTTAGAGTCCCCAGCATCCTCTAGGACGTAAGAGGAAATAGGATTTTTGTACCTACCGGTAAATCCTTTTCTCCTAGTCCGTAGAGGATGCTGGGCGCCCATCCCAGTGCGGACGGTTACTTGCAGAGTGTTCTTATTAGTAGCATTGGTTTACACACAGGTTGTGTATTTGTTGTTTCAGCTTGTTGCTGCAGTTAAATTCATACTGTTATCTGGTTTACTGTTACTCCGGTTGTACGGTATGTTGTGGTGTGGGCTGGTATGTTCTAGCCCTTAGTTTGAACTAAAATCTTTTCCTCGAAATGTCCCATCTTTCCTGGGCACAGTTCCTATAACTGAGGTCTGGAGGGGGGGCATAGAGGGAGGAGCCAGTTCACACCCAGTTAGTCTTTTCAGTGTGCCCAAGCTCCTGCGTATCCAGTCTATACCCCATGGTCCTTTTGGAGTCCCCAGCATCCTCTACGGACTAGGAGAAAAGGATTTACCGGTAGGTACTAAAATCCTATTTTTTTTTATTTTTTATTTTTTTTGTCGTCATGTAATTTGTCTGCTTATATTGTACTATTACGCCCTAAGGTTACACTTTCATATAATGTCGGCTAAACAGGGCGATAGATCCATGGCTGATCCTGCACCACGCTGTGCTGATGCCACGGATTACTCGAAGGAAAACATAGCAGCTGAGGGTTCAGGTAATGGGGATTCTATACCCCCCAGTCAGTCTGCAGTAGCGGGGACACATTAAGACCCACCTTGGGCTGCTTTCTCTAATTTACTGACTATGCTAGTAACTAGAGTTGTGCCCCCTATGGGACCTCCTGTGCCATTACAGCCACATATTGTCCCTGCAGTCAATCCGCCATGCGCAGATACTCTGTCCTCTCAGTTACAGCAATTAAATCAGTCTTTGGCTAAGTAAAATCCTAACCCTCGCCCGCCTAGGAACAAGGGGTCATCTAAGCAGGCCATTACTTCCTCACAATCCACATATGTTTGGGTACTTCATCCTATGAAGACAGCACATATACTGACCCTTCAGACACTGATGCAGATGCTTCTGATGGGGAATCTCTGACACAAGTGGATGTTCCTGACCTCTTGGAGGCTATCGGGCTGATTCTTCAAATTGATAACTAAGAACGTCCCAGCTCCCTCTAAGAAACCAGATAAATTCAAGTGTCAGAAGGTTACTAAATTAGTTTTACCCCATTCTGACCACTTGGTTGACATACGTCAGGAATCCTGGGAATATCCAGGAAAGAAATTCTCCCTGTCTAAGAAGATGCTAGCTCGTTATCCCCTCGCTGCAGAGATAAGTAAAAATTGGGAAACACAGCCGCTGGTGGACTCACAAGTTGCGCGTCTCGTGGTGTCTTCTGCTCTGCCTGTCACTACCGTCACATTTCTGAAGGAACAGACAGATAAGCTTGTGGAGGGTTGCTTGAAGTCCATTTACACTCTTGCGGGAGCTGTGCATAGGCCCACTATTGCGGCTTCTTGGGCTGCAAAAGCTTTTGAAGCCTGGGTTCCGGAAGTTGAAGCGGAACTACCGTCTGATTTTCCTGATAATGCTAGACAATGTCTTTCATATATTATTACAGCCTCTCATTATATTCAGGAGGCGGCATCTGATGCAGGTGTCCTGACGGCCAAAGCTTCGACTACGTCCATTCTGGCTCCCCGGTTTCTCTGGTTGCGGTCCTGGTTTGTAGATCTGGACTTTAAAAAGACCGTGGAGGTGATCCCTTTTAAGGGAAACATACTTTTTGGGAAAGATCTCAACAAGAATTGTTGCTGACTTAGCATCCGCTAAGACTGCATGTCTGCCTAGTACTATTCCTACGGCTCCGAAGGCTAAGAGTACTTCCTTTCTATCCTTTCAACCTCCAGGTAAAGCAAAGGGTCAAGCATACCTGAAACAGGCTCGCACTTCCAAATCCACTAAGCCCAAACCTAAACGTGCCTGGGCTGCCCGTCAGCCTGCTTCCAAAACAGACAAGCCTGCTGCATGACTGTGCGGGCCTCTTCCTGGGGGATCCCAGGTTGGAGGGCGACTTCTATGGTTTGCCCATGTGTGGTTACAGACCACTTCAGATGCCTGGGTAAGGGAAGTAGTCACTCACGGACACGCCATCTCTTTCAAGAAGCGTCCCCCCTCGCCAGTTTTGCTCAACAAACATCCCTTTGGATCAGGTAAAAGCAAAAACTCTCTATTTGGTGGTACAATCTCTCCTGGATACAGGAGTGATAGTGCCGGTGCCTCTGGCTCAGAGAGGCAGGGGGTACTATTCAACGCTGTTCCTAGTTCAGAAACCGAATGGGTCATCCCGGCCCATACTCAACCTCAAGTCTTTGAACAGATTTGTGAAGGTTTCCAAATTCCGTATGGAAACTCTTCACTCTATTGTTCTGGCTTTGGAGCACAAGGACTATATGGTATCCCTGGACATACAGGGTGCTTACCTGCATATATCTATTGCTGTGTCGCATCAGCAATACCTGCGGTTTGCTATTGGCAACCTACATTTTCAATTCCAGGCCTTACCTTTTGGTCTCCGAATTTTACTTTTTGGCTCCACGAATTTTCACCAAGGTCATGATGGCTCTCCTCTGCTGTCAGGACATCAGGATCCTGACGTATCTGGACGACTTGTTGATTCTGGCGAACTCATCAGAGGTTCTCCTTCGTCATTTGGTCCAATTCCTACAGGCCCACTGGTGGCTCATCAACTGGAAGAAATCCTCCCTGGTCCCTGCTCAGAGCATGGTGCACCTGGGGGCGTTGTTGGACACCCACAACCAGCGGTTGTTTCTGTCTCCGGAGAAGGTCCTGAAGCTTCAGGACAACATAAGATGCTTCCTATCCCGCCCATGTGTGTCGATACACTCGGCGATGCAAGTAATGGGCCTCATGGTGTCTGCTTTCGACATGGTGGAGTACGCTCAGTTTCACTCCTGCCCTCTATCCAGAGGTTAATTCTTTCCAAATGGGACGGCCTGCCTCACCGGATCAGGACTCACATGATCTCCTTAACTCCGTAGGTTCACCTGTCACTGACCTGGTGGCTACAGGACCAACAGTTGAGCAGGGGTCGTCCCTTCTGGATCTCCAACTGGGTCCTTCTGACGACGGATGCCAGTCTGCGGGGTTGGGGTGCAGTGTTGGAGCAACACTCTCTTCAGGGTTGGTGGACCAGGGAGGAATCTCTCCCGATAATCATTCTGGAATTGCGGGCAGTGTTTAATGCGTTGACACTAGCCCTGCCTCTGATACAGATCAGGCCTGTTCAAGTACAGTCGGACAACGCCATGATGGCGTACATAAATCATCAAGGCGGCACTCGAAGCCGCATGGCAATGATGGAAGTGTCGAAGACCCTTCAATGGGCGGAACGCCATCCTGCCAGCCATATCGCCAGTGTTCATTCCGGGAGTCCTCAACTGGGAAGCAGACTTCCTCAGTCGTCAGGACGTACTCGCTGGAGAGTGGAGCCTTCATCCGGAAGTCTTTCAACTCCTAGTGGTCAAGTGGGTCCTACCAGATGTAGACCTGATGGCGTCTCGACACAATCACAAGGTTCCGGTCTTCGGAGCAAGGACAAGGGATCCTCAAGTAGCGTTCGTGGATGCACTGACAATTCCATGGAACTTTCGGCTGCCGTACGTGTTCCCTCCGGTGTCACTCCTACCCAGGGTAATACGGAAGTTCAAGCAAGAAGGAGGAATACTACTTCTAATCGCTCCAGCGTGGCCCAGACGGCATTTGTTCTCAGACCTGCAGGATCTCTCGATAGAGCGTCCTCTTTTACTTCCGCAGCACCCAGACCACCTCGTTCAGGGCCCTTGTGTCTACCAGGATTTGTCTTGACTGGCTTTGACGACGTGGATCTTGAAGCTTCCGTACTGAGGGCCAAAGGGTTTTCTGAGGCGGTCATTCAAACTATGTTGAAGGCCCGTAAACCGGCTTCTGCTTGGATTTATTACAGGGTCTGGAATTTTTACTTCACATGGTGTGCTGCTAAGAATTATGATGAATTCAAGTTCAAAACTGCCAATCTTTTGACTTTCCTACAACAGGGCCTGGACTTAAGCCTTCGTCTGGCCTCCCTCAAGGTCCATATTTCTGCCTTGTCGATATGGTTTCAGAGAAAAATTGCGACTCTGCCTGATGTTCATACATTCACTCGGGGTGTTTTACGGATTCAACTTCCCTATGTCCCTCCTGTGGCTCCTTGGGATTTGTCGGTTGTTCTGGACGCCTTACAAGAGTCTCCATTTGAACCTCTTGAGTCTGTGGACCTTAAATGGCTTACTCTTAAGGTCCTGTTTTTGCTGGTTATCGCCTCTGCTAGATGGATTTCATACTTGGGTGCCTTGTCCTGTCTGTCACCTTTTCTGATTTTTCACCGTGACCGGGTGAATCTTAGAACTCGCCCTGGTTATCTGCCTAAGGTGGTGTCATCTTTCACCTTAACCAAGAGATTGTGGATCTGGCCTTTACCTCTCCAAGTTTATCCTCCAAAGAGTGGTCTTTGGATGTGGTACGGGCTCTCCGTATTTATGTGAAGAGAACAGCTTCGCTACGGAGATCTGATTCTCTATTTGTACTTTTTGGTTTTCACAAATGCGTCTGGCCTGCTAATAAGCAGACCTTGGCCAGATGGATTAGAATGGTGATTGCACATGCTTATGTACAGGCTGGCCTTCCAGCTCCTGCTACCATCAAAGCCCATTCTATTCAGTCTGTTGAACCTTTTTGGGCGGCCCGCCGTGGTGCAAGCCTTCAACAAATGTGCAAGGCGGCTACGTGGTCCTCAATGAAACTGTTCATAAGGTTCTATGCCTTCGATGCTTCCGCCTCCCAGGATGCCTCCTTTGGACGCCGGGTTCTTGTGCCCGCTACAGTGCGTCCCCTCCCACGAGGAACTGCTTTAGGACATCCCCGCTGTAATTCCCTGTGGAATCACGGTGTACCCCACTGCAGAAAAGGAGATTTATGGTAAGAACTTACATTTGTTAAATCTCTTTCTGCGAGATGCACTGGATTCTACAGGGCGCCCACCCTGACGCACTTAGCTTCTTTGGGTTTGAATGGCATTAGCCGCTGGTACCTTCTCCTGTTGTGAGAATGTAGTGTATGTGGCTACTAACTGTTGTCGTCTTTTACCTGCTACTGCATTGGACTGGTTAACAAAACTGAGCTCCAGTGCCTGGAGGCGGGGATATAGAGGAGGCGGCACTATGCATCCTGGGAACAGTCAAAGCTTTTAGCCTGTTGGTGCCTCGGATCAAGATCCAACTCTACACCCCAAAGTAATTCCCTCTGTAATCCAGTGTACCTCGTAGAAAGATTTAACAAAGGTAAGTTCTTACCATAAATCTCCTTTTTCACATAGTAAACAAGCTGCCTGCAGTATTGGGAAAAGTAAATAAAAAGTTTAAAAACCTGTCTCCAATTAATACTAAGAAACACACACACCTGGCGCTTTCCGCTTTGACTACAGATGAATGCAGCAATCCCAAAAGGGTCCTTGGTTTTAACCCTTATTATAGAGCCATAAGAAAAAACAAAACTGGGACTGCGCAATTCGCTCTGATATGGATATTTATTATCACATAAAATTAATCTCTTAAAAATACATATAAACACATATAATACTAAATGCCGGCCAGCATCACCTAAAAAATAATATAAAATCAACCAATATGTTACCAATAGATCTATTAATTGAAGATATATTACTTGATTCTAATGAAAACCTATTACATCCTATATCTTAAATTTTGTACACTAAAAATAAATGAACCATTAATAACTTTCTCCAAGAATTGAGTAATATCACTTCAATTTAATTTAAACCAGAAAAAATTGTCCAGCGCTTTTCTAAAAAGGAAAAATTACCCAGCATTGCTGGACGTCACTAAGCATAGAAAAGCGCTGGACAATTTTTTCTGGTTTAAATTAAATTGAAGTGATATTACTCAATTCTTGGAGAAAGTTATTAATGGTTCATTTATTTTTAGTGTACAAAATTTAAGATATAAGATGTAATAGGTTTTCATTAGGATCAAGTAATATATCTTCAATTAATAGATCTATTGGTAACATATTGGTTGATTTTATATTATTTTTTTATGTGATGCTGGCCGGCATTTAGTATTATGTGTTTATATGTATTTTTAAGAGATTAATTTTATGTGATAATAAATATCCATATCAGAGCGAATTGCGCAGTCCCAGTTTTTTGTTTTTTCTTATGGCTCCAATTAATACTCTCTGCAATCACCTGATTGTCTGCTGCTTTCAAATTAGAGGGATTACTCATCCCTCATGGGAAAAAAAATCAACTTTTAAAACACAAAAGAAAGTGCTGTTAATCAGTATTTTTATTGACATTTCCATATAGTATAAAAATATAAATACAATAAAACACCATCCAGTTTAAATATATACATCAATCCAACAATTATATATTCATAGCCTAAAGCAGTGATTTCCAACCTTTTTTTTTTTTTTTTTTTTTTTTACTCGCGGCACACCGAACTATATAAAAAAATACCTAAGGCACACCATCAGTTCCCCACAGAAAAAAACACACATTGGCCCTCACAGTAAAAATAAATAAATCCACACATACATTGGCCTACACAGTTGCTCCCCACATAAATCCTATTGCTCCCCACATAAATCCTATTGCTCCCCACATAAATCAATCACATTTCTCCCCACATAAATCCTATGGCTCCCCACATAAATCAATCACATTTCTCCCCACATAAATCCTATGGCTCCCCACATTAATTACTCACATTGTTCCCCCCCATAAATCCATATAAATCCTTATTCTCCCCACATAAATCCTTTTTAAAATCCTATTGTTCCCCACAGGAGAAATAAAACAACAAATATTAGCCCCTACCGGTCAGCTGTCCTCCCTGTCACTCAGTGGCGGGGGTTGATCATAGTGGAGTGCTGCGAATACTGAGCAGTGGGCTGTCGGGCAGGTGTGGATGTGGGTGGGCAAGGAAAGCTGTGTATGCAGGCGGGAACTGGAAGATGTGTATGCAGGCAAGTGGGCTGGCTGGGTGGTAGACGTGGCGGCCGGGACCTATGATATCACACCGCCGCGTCTTCAAGGCATAGGTCACGGCCGGAGCATGACTGATCCTCTAAGAAGAGCCCGGCCAACAGTTCACTCTGAAGGTGCAGGAAGCTGCTCTGGCTCCGCGGCACACCTTGCAACTGGTCGCGGCACACTGGTTGAAAAAGCCTGGCCTAAAGTATAGATCCCATGTTACAAAAAAACACCTATTAGGCTGATATTTATATTATGACAACCACAACATCACATTGATTTATAATGGCAAGATTTTCTCATTCACTTCAAATACTGTGAATCCTTTCTGTTTGCAGAAATAAATAGCAAGCTGACGTAATATCGGTAATAAACAGTGAGCTGGTTTTAGATATTACGGCAGCGTAAGGGTTTTTTTTTTAAATCACAGTATATTTGTAGCAGCAGCGATTTGCACAGTGATTTTGAGGTTACAGCAGCAAACGTTCCTTAATCGGTCTATTAGTTGGCATAGATAAAAGATTCCAATTCATCATTTGCAGCTTAAATGTCCATGAATAAAACATATTATTGGTATTAGTGCAAATTAAATGAAAGAGATTTACCACATCCATTTGACTAGAGTATGTGCAGTGTTGTAGCAGTTAAAAAAAACTTCCTGGCTGTTGGTATAGTCCTAGCACACAGCATACGTCCCTACCTTGCTGCACCCTCCTCCGGGGGATGGCAGCGTGGTAGTCTAATGGGGTAGTAGCCGGCGGCAATGGTGGGAGTCTGGGGGCATGACCAGCAGGGGAAGTGGGCAGTTTGGGGGTGTGGCAACACAAACATGTCATCGTGGCCCTGCCCCCACTAGACAGTGCAGAAAAAACTGCCACTATATAGCAGGGGGCGTATCTATGATGACGCGATTCAGCATGAATCGCGTCATCATATCCCCTGCGGACCACCCACTTGTTCTCTGTTGTGGGCGGCCGAAAGGGGGTGCGGGGGACTGCCTGGGAAAGCGGTAGACTTGCCCACCTTTCTGGGGGGCCGGGAGGAACACCCAATTTCCTCCCAACCATTCCGGGAGGGTAGGCAAGTATGGCACACAGCCATCTTTGAAGGGACAAAAGTCCAAATTTACTGCAGTACCTCCTAAGGAGTGGGTCAAGTATCCCGCTGGTGTTTGGTAAAAGTGGTAAGAACGCGTTTCCTCGACTCTGCAACCTCTCAGCGGCTTCCTCTGAATGCATGTTTGGGTGCGTCAGCTAATTGGTTTATCTTTAAATCTGACCACTGCAGAGAAAGCTACAATAATGGAATTTGAATTGCAAACACGTTGGCTCGATAGCGCTGCCCAGCAGTGTGTCATCCAGAGCAACAAAACAAACCAATAATACCCTGAAGGAAGCAATGAATTATTGTTCAATCTTCTATCCAGACAGATGATACAGGGCCATTCCCACCAGATCCAACAGAAGCCTCAAAAGCTCCTTTCCGCAAGCAGTCCTCCTGCTGAACTCCTGACCAACCGACCCCCTTGTAGACCGCCCAGTTGCTCTATTCTATTCTTCTGCATGTAATGAACACTTTGTCCCCTATGGTTCTTATATCTGAAGAAAGCACATGTCTTCCCCCTCCCTCCCCTTGTTTACTTGTTCCCTCTGTGGCTGCTGCACTATAAACCGAAAATTAATTCCTAATATACGCAAGTATACCTGGCCAATAAAGCTGATTCTGATATGGGTGATCCCAGCAAAAACACGGTGTTTGGCTAAAAGGTTGAGAATGATACCCTTTTCACTGCAAGCACTGACACCACTTCAGTTAGAGGTGCCAATGAAACCCTAGGCAGATGTGCTGCTACTATAACCTGTATTGCATATTTTACATTATTTTACTTCTTGAGTACATACAGTAACTGGAAGGTCCAGTTTTAAGTGGATATTTTTCTTTTTGGAGGAGGGGGAAGGGTGCGAAAAGCCATTTTTGCTCTTGGCTCTATTTGATGTAGACCTGGCCCATCATCTTCTAGTGAGGAGACTGCACACTTTCAAATCTGTAGCCATATGTATGAAAGCCTGGAGAGAGATAAAGTACCAGTCAATCAGCTCCTAACTGCCTTGTTACAGGCTGTTTGAAAAATGAGTTAGGAGCTGATAGGTTGATAATTTATCTCGACTTTACCACTCTTGAAGCTTTGATGCATATACTGGTGCTTTAACTTGGGCTCCTCCCCCTCTATGCTCCGATTGGCTGCCTCCCTTTGGGCCATCAATGGCCATCTCCTCTCGCCTAAAAACATCCTCCAATGCTGTAGTCACCTGCTTCTGATACTGAAGGGTCATCCATTGTTGAGACGTGCCCGACAATTGCTGTGGATTTAGGATAAAAGGTGCAGTGGGTCCTGCATACCTTGTGGGATCACCAGTGAATTTAATGATGAAAAGAAAAAAAAGATAAAAGTCCCCGGTTACCATGGATGTGGATCATCAAATCGACAGTGTCTAGGTCGACAATGTTTAGGTCGACCACTACAGGTCGACAGGGTCTGAAGGTCGACAGGGTTTCTAGGTCGACAGGTCAAAAGGTCGACATGAGGTTTTTTTTCATGTGTTTTTTTTTTTTTTGTGTGCAGTTTCCCCGTACAGTGACCGGGAAGCCCAATTAGTGCACCGTGTCCCCTCGCATGGCTCGCGGCTTCGGGCAAGGTGCCTCGCTCCGCTACCGCTTTGCTCGGCAGAGATTACCGTTCCAATCGTAGTCCACGTGGATTGTTAAGTATGATAAAAAGTTAAATATAAGAAAAACATTTGAAAAACTCATGTCGACCTTTTGACCTGTCGACCCAGCACCTGTCGACCTAGAACCCTGTCGACCTTCAGACCTTGTCAACCTAGTGATTGTCGACCTATACTGGTCGACCTAAACATTGTCGACCTAGACAGTGTTGATCTTCATAATCAGATGTGAACAGACCTTTAAAATTGTTTCATATATGTTTCTGAATGCTTCTAGTAGTTATATCACATAGAGCTCCGTGTTTATCTTTACTTTTTGTTTAAAAAATGCTGTAGTCTCCTTAGTGACCACAGCCGCCTAATGTAATTTTGTACAATGTAGACCGTGCCTCTTTTAGCATATCGGATGATTCCACTGTGCCTTGTGCTTACTGTTGCAGAGACAAATAGTTACAGAGTGTATTGTGTAACTGACAACTTGTATAGTATGTAGCTTGTTTGCTATCCTCAACATACAGTACCAACATCGTGGTGGCCGGTATAAATGTCAGCCCGTAACAAAGGCTTTAAAAAAAAAAAATGCCTATATATATATATATATATATATATATATATATATATATATATATATATATATATATATATATATATATATATATATATATATATATATATGAAATAGTGGTAGTATGGCGCCACAGGTGTATGCGAATAGGGTAGGTGTAGGGTTAAGGTAATATGCTCAACCGTAGACACTCCTTAGTGGATATAAGGTGTCAGCTAGCCCCCAAATAGATTCGGGCAGTGATAAGCTGCCTTGGATTTAGAAATATAGAAGGGGGGGGGCGTTAGCGACCAACCGTGTCAAATTAGTTTAAAAAAATAAGTGTGAAGAAATGGCAGGATACATACAGATAAAAAGATAAAATTACATTTATTTATAAAAAAAAGGGGGGTTTCAAAATGTCAAAAGTACAGGATATATTTAAAATTACAAAAAAAAAAAAGGGGGGCTAAGAGGTATAAAACATATAAATACACAGCAAAATTCTAATAGGATAAGAAAGTGGTGCTTATCTTAAAAATGGAGGGTCAGTTAGAGGTACACAACGCGTTTCGTCCATCAGACTTGATGAAGTCTGATGGACGAAACGCGTTGGATGTACCTCTAACTGACCCTCCATTTTTAAGATAAGCACCACTTTCTTATCCTATTAGAATTTTGCTGTGTATTTATAGGTTTTATACCTGTTAGCCCCTTTTTTTTTTTTTTTTTGTAATTTTAAATATATCCTGTACTTTTGACATTTTGAAACCCCCCTTTTTATAAATAAATGTAATTTTATCTTTTTATCTGTATGTATCCTGCCATTTCTTCACTCTTATTTTTTTAACTGATTTGACACTGTTGGTCGCTGACGCATATATATATATATATATACATATACATATACATATACATACATGCGTCAGATATCTATAATATATCTCTCTATCATGCAGTGAAGGAAATTTTATTGAAGTTTATTTTGTTCCTGTGTTATATTTTATCTTTTGTCTTGTATTAATATTTGTATGATGAAGCTGTGTAATCCTTGGTATTATCCTCCATATTGATAACTACTGAAAACAATCCTAAGCACGTGAAGTATGCAAACATGCAAGGAATATGGTTTCTTTAAAGTCATTTCATTTAGCCTTCTCTCACTTGTTCAAAGTGTCATGCCTTCAGAAATGCAATTTCTCATACGTCCCAGAGGATGCTGGGGATGCTTCAAGAACCATGGGGTATAGACTGGATCCGCAGGAGACATGGGCACTTTAAGACTTTCAAAGGGGTGTGAACTGGCTCCTCCCTCTATGCCCTCCTCCAGACTCCAGTTAGATTCTGTGCCCAGTGAGACTGGATGCAGACTGAGGAGCTCTCCAGTGTTTCTCAGAAAAAATACTTTTTGTTAGGTTTATTATTTTCAGGAGACCTGCTGGCAACAGGCTCCCTGCATCGTGGGACTGCGGGGAGAGAAGCAGACCTACTTCTGTGAGTTTCAAGGCTCTGCTTCTTAGGCTACTGGACACCATTAGCTCCAGAGGGTCTGATCGCTAGGTACGCCTAGATGCTCGTTCCCGGAGCCGCACCGTCAACCCCCTTGCAGAGCCAGAAGTCAGAAGCCGGGGGAGTAGAGGAAGATCAGAAGACTTCAGTGATGGCAGAAGATTTCAGTGATGGCTTTTGAGGTACCGCGCAGCGCGCCATGCTCCCACATACAAAACGGCACTGCAGGGCGCAGGGGGGGGCGCCCTGGGCAGCATAAAACCTCAAATAGCGACTGGCACAAGTGTATACAGTGCCTGGGCACTAAATACAGACCCCCGCCAGTATAAATATGTAAAAATAAGCGGGACTGAAGCACGCCATTAAGGCGGCGTGGCTTAGCCCTCACAGCTCTGACCAGCACCATTTTCTCTTCACATCTACAGAGACGTTGAGCCTGGCCTCCCACACTACTGTACAAGTAACAGGGTGCAAAACGGGGGGGGGGGGGGGGCACAAGTGATTTGGTGCTATTTTATTGAATTTAAAAGCGCTAACAGGTCTGGACAGTATATTACTCGCTTCAGAACCGAGATAGGCGCTGGGTTGTGAGCTGGCAGAACTCCTTCTGTGTTTCTCTAACAGGCTTTGCTGTGGGTCTGTCTCCTATAGCCCCAGTGTGGTTGTGGGTGTCTGTACGCGTGTGTCGACATGTCTGAGGCTGAGTGCTCTTCCCAGGAGGAGGCTGGAGTGGGGACAGAAAAGGCTGTGGGAGAGACCATGTTGGCACTGCCGACGGCTGATTGGGTAAATATGTTGAGTGTTTGAATGCAAATGTGGCTCGGTTGAGAGATTAGATAAATCTGAGTCTAAGAACCAGACATGGAGGAAATCCATGGAGGATGCATTGTCGCAAGCTCAGACCCCTTCGGGGTCACAGAAACGTGCATTTACCCAGATAGCAGCTACAGATACCGACACGGACTCTGATTCCAGTGTCGACTATAGTAATGCCAGATTAAATCCTAAACTTGCTAAGAGCATTCGGTACATGATTGTGGCGATAAAAGACGTATTACATATCACGAAGGACCCTGCTGTTCCTGATACAAGGGTCTGTATGTTTAAAGGAAAGAAACCTGAGGTAACGTTTCCTCCCTCTCATGAACTGAGCGCTCTGTTTGAAAAGGCTTGGGAAAATCCTGACAAGAAGGTACAGGTTCCCAAAAGAATTCCAGTGGCATATCCGTTCCCCTCTGGGGACAGGGAAAAGTGGGATCCCCACAGTGGACAAAGCTCTATCGCGTCTGTCCAAAAAGGTTGCGCTTCCGTCTCCTGACACTGCAGCCCTAAAGGATCCTGCGGATCGTAAGCAGAAAAATACACTGAAATCCATTTATGTCACTACAGGTTCGCTACTCATGCCTGCCGTTGCTTCGGTATGGGTGAGTAGCGCTATTGAAAAGTGGGCAGATAACTTGTCATCTGAGATAGATACCCTGGACAGGGATAGCGTGCTTTGGACTCTGGGTCATATCAGGGACGCTGCAGCATATTTAAAAGAAGCTGCAAGGGATATTGGCCTTTTGGGATCAAGGGCCAATGCCATGGCGGTCTCGGCTAGGAGGGCATTGTGGATTCATCAATAGAATGTTGATGCTAACTCTAAGAAGACTATGGAGTCTCTACCGTTTAATGGTAGTGTTTTGTTTGGTGACTGCCTCACTGACCTGGTATCTACGGCTACCGCGGGTAAGTCGTCATTTTTACCTTATGTTCCTGCACAACAAAAGAAAACTCCCCACTATCAGATGCAGTCCTTTCGGCCTAATAAATACAAAAAAGGACGAGGGTCCTCCTTCCTTGCTGTGAGAGGAAGAGGAAAGGGAAAAAAGGTCACAGGCTGTGGTAAGTTCCCAAGAACAGAAGTCCTCTCCGGCTTCTACCAAATCCACCGCATGATGCTGGGGCTCCTCTGCGGGAGTCCACACCAGTGGGGGCACGTCTCAAACTCTTCAGTCAGGTCTGGGTTCACTCTGCCCTGGATCCTTGGATATTAGAAATAGTAACCCAAGGGTACAAATTAGAGTTTCAAGACGTGCCCCCTCACCGATTTTTTTTTTTTTTTTTTTTTTTTTTTTTTTTTCAAATCGGCCTTGCCAGCTTCTCTTCCAGAAAGGGAGGTAGTATGCGCTGTAATACAAAAGCTGTGTCAAAATCAAGTCATTGTCACGGTACCCCCGTCACAACGGGGAGGGTTTTTATTCGAGTCTGTTCGTGGTACCGAAGCCGGATGGCTCAGTCAGACAGATTCTGAACCTAAAATCCCTCAATTTCTTTCTAAAAAAAAATTCAAAATCGAGATGGAATCTCTCCGAGCAGTGATCTCCAGTCTGGAGGAGGGGGATTTTATGGTGTCGGTCGACATAAAGGATGCCTACTTACACGTCCCCATATACCCTCCACATCAGGCTTACCTGAGGTTTGCTGTTAAGGATTGTCATTACCAATTTCAGACGTTGCCGTTTGGTCTGTCTACGGCTCCGAGGATTTTCACCAAGGTTATGGCGGAAATGATGGTTCTCCTGCGCAAGCAGGGAATCACAATTATCCCGTACTTGGATGATCTCCTCATAAAGGCGAGATCCAAAGAGCAATTGCTGAAAAACATTGCGTTCTCACTGACGATTCTGCAACATCATGGTTGGCTCCTAAACTTGCCGAAATCACAGTTGGTTCCGACAACATGGCTGTCATTCCTGGGTATGATTCTGGATACAGAATTACAGAGCGTTTTTTCTTCCAGTGGAAAAGGCTCTGGAAATACAGAACATGGTAAAACAGATTCTGAAACCGGCAAGAGTGTCGATTCTTCAATGCACTCGGTTGCTGGGGAAGATGGTGGCGGCCTACGAGGCCATTCAGTATGGCAGGTTCCATGCCAGGGTGTTTCAGTGGGACCTGTTGGACAAGTGGTCCGGGTCTCACCTGGACATGCACCAGAAAATAATCCTATCTTCCAGGACCAGGATCTCCCTCCTGTGGTGGCTGCACAGTTCTCACCTTCTGGAGGGACGCAGGTTCGTGATTCAGGATTGAATCCTGGTGACCACAGATGCAAGTTTCCGAGGCTGGGGAGCAGTCACACAGGGGAGAAATTTTCAGGGAAAATGGTCAAGCCAGGAATCTTGTCTGCACATAAACATTCTGTATTTAAGGGCCATTTACAACGGCATTCTGCAAGCGGAACATCTTCTTCGCGGTCTGCCTGTCTTGATTCAGTCAGACAACATAACCGCAGTGGCGTACATAAACCGCCAGGGCGGAACAAAGAGCAGAGCGGCAATGGCCGAGGCCACGAAAGTTCTTCGCTGGGCGGAGAGACATGCAAGCGCTCTGTCAGCAGTCTTCATTCCAAGAGTGGACAACTGGGAAGCAGACTTCCTCAGCAGACCCGATCTCCATCCAGGAGAGTGGGGTCTTCATCAGGAGGTCTTTGCAGAAGTGACAAGCCGTTGGGGAATTCCTCAAATAGACATGATGGCGTCCCGCCTCCAACAATAAACTTCAGAGATATTGTTCCAGGTCGAGGGATCCTCAAGCAATAGCGGTGGACGCACTAGTGACACCGTGGGTGTTTCCGTCAGTCTATGTGTTCCCTCCACTTCCACTCATTCCAAAGGTGATAAAGATTATAAGAACAACAAGGGTTCAGGCGATACTCATTGTTCCAGACTGGCCAAAGAGGGCCTGGTATCCAGATCTTCAGGAGTTGCTCATAGAAGATCCCTGGCCTCTTCCTCTACGGGAGGACCTGTTACAACAAGGACCGTGCGTGTATCAAGACTTACCGCGACTGCATTTGACGGCATGGCGGTTGAACGCCAAATCCTAGCCCGGAATGGTATTCCTAGTGAAGTCATTCCCACACTACTTCAGGCTAGAAAAGAAGTAACGGCAAAGCATTACCACCGTATTTGGAGGAAATATGTGTCTTGGTGTGAATCCAAGAAGGCTCCTACGGAAGTATTTCAGCTGGGGCGTTTGCTCCATTTTTTGCAAGCAGGTGTGGATGCGGGCCTAAAGTAAGGCTCTATTAAAGTACAAATTTCGGCCTTATCAATCTTCTTTCAGAAAGAATTGGCCTCCCTTCCAGAAGTTCAGACATTCTTGAAAGGTGTGCTACACATTCAACCTCCATTTGTGCCCCCTGTGGCACCGTGGGATCTTAATGTGGTATTGCAGTTCCTGCAATCTCATTGGTTTGAACCTTTACGGAAGGTTGAGTTAAAATTTCTTACTTGGAAAGTGGTCATGTTGTTGGCCTTGGCATCCGCAAGGCAGGTATCTGAGTTGGTGGCTTTGTCTCACAAAAGCCCCTATTTAATCTTTCATGTTGATAGAGCGGAGTTGAGAACTCGTTAGCAATATCTACCAAAAGTGGTTTCATCATTTCACGTAATCCAGCCTATTGTGGTGCCAGTGGCTACTGATGCCTTGGCGGAATCGAAGTCTCTCGATGTGGTCAGAGCTTTGAAAATCTATGTCGCCAGAACGGCGCAGATTAGGAAAACAGAGGCTCTGTTTGTTGTGTGGGC
This sequence comes from Pseudophryne corroboree, assembly GCF_028390025.1. NCBI lineage: Eukaryota > Metazoa > Chordata > Amphibia > Anura > Myobatrachidae > Pseudophryne > Pseudophryne corroboree. Next base: position 121,004,879 of record NC_086454.1, on the reverse strand, counting down.
TCCCAACAAGATTGGGGCTCATGCTTCCAAGCAGACTATTGTGCGCTGGATCTGTAATACGATTCAGCAGGCTCATTCTACGGCAGGATTGCAGTTACCGAAATCGGTAAAAGCCCATTCTACCAGAAATTGGGCTCATCCTGGGCGGCTGCCCGAGGGGTCTCTGCGTTACAGCTTTGCCGAGCTGCTACTTGGTCGGGATCAAACACCTTTGCAAAGTTTTACATGTTTGATACCCTGGCTGAGGAGGACCTCTTGTTTGGTCAATCGGTGCTGCAGAGTCATCCGCGCACTCCCGCCCGTTCTAGAGCTTTGGTATAAACCCCATGGTTCTTGAAGCATCCCCAGCATCCTCTAGGACGTATGAGAAAATAGGATTTTAATACCTACCGGTAAATCCTTTTCTCTTAGTCCGTAGTGGATGCTGGGCGCCCGTCCCATCGCGGTCTGTATCTGCAGTTTGGTTATGGTTACACTCATGTTGAGTTAAGTTCAGTCAGTCATGTTGGTCATGCCGTTGCATGCGTTGTTGTTGAATGCCATGTTGTACAGCGTGTTTGAGGTGTGAGCTGGTATGTATTTCACCTTAGTTTAAAAATTTTAATAAATCCTTTTCCTCGAAATGTCAGTCTCCCTGGGCACAGTTCCTATAACTGGAGTCTGGAGGAGGGGCATAGAGGGAGGAGCCAGTTCACACCCCTTTTAAAGTCTTAAAGTGCCCATGTCTCCTGCGGATCCCGTCTATTCCCCATGGTTCTTGATGCATCCCCAGCATCCTCTACGGACTAAGAGAAAAGGATTTACCGGTAGGTATTAAAATCCTATTTTTTCTTTAGTATTTGTTTTTAATTGCTGCTACTTTTGTATTTACGCCTTCTATTTTATCATCATCGCCATAGTGGAGACAGGCATTAATAATGAACACAACCCATATTAATTAGGGATATCTGGCCAGACTGGACCTCTGAATTCTAATTAGCAATTTCGGGCTGCAGCTTTACTGAAGCTGCTGTAGCTTTATTGTGGTGGGCAGTGCAATAAAGTTTTTTTTTTTTTTTTCATGCGGTGCAGCGTGCATGACGTCACACAGCACAGCTGAGACAGGCTGAATAGAGGACGCAATGTGTTGTCACGCACAACGGCCAGTGTGCATGCGCAGACCACCTCGATGTGAGCGACTGCGCGGCTGCATCCAGGTTTGATCGGGCCCTTAGTGTAGATGCGGTGTGTATATGAAAAATTTGCAAGATACTTGCAAACAGTCAAAAATTCAACTCTGCAGCATCCCCTTTCTGTCCAGGAACAATTTCTCACTTGTGCTTTGTGTCCTATTACTACGTTTGTTCATGTATTACATAATTCCAGTGAAGCGCGTCTTTGTTTTACAGAATCTTAAATTGTTTTCCTTGATAACTAACACATGTAATTTTAAGCCAAATAACATACCAGGTTAACACTGCCTCAGCAACTGCTCCCAACAATGCTCCACACTACTTGTGTTCCAAGTACAACAGAAATTTATTTACATAGGGCAATATTACATTAATGTACAGGCACAAAATGGCCGCCAGCACAATAGGTAAACAAGGTAATGGGCAAGAACTGAGTGAACAATTTATAGAATAGATAAGTAATCTAATTGACTTAGTCTACTATATAAGTACTATAAATACAAAAGTTAATTTAAAGGACATGTGTGTGCCATGTTCTAGTCAAATAGTTTAAGACCATGTGCTGCTTTATCAGTATTTATTGTTGCGCTGCTGTCTCATTATCCCATTGAAACTGTTATTTGTTATCCTATCATAACATTGAGTACTGCATGCTTTGCAACACTGTTGGCCGGCTAAGTAACCCTGAGGTTACACAGACCGGCCGCGCACAAGCTACATGGCTGAGGCCAGGTAATCTCTGTCTGAAGGCAGAGACTCTGGCTTCTGCACTCCCACAAAAGGGGGGCAACACTACTCCGCTTTGGGGGCGACGATGAGCTCCGTTTCACAAACGTCTGCAGACTGATCCATACTGCACATGTGCAGTTTACCTGACATCGGTAGACTGAGTGAATTTCTGTCACTCCATCCACATCTGAATCGGGCCTTATCTCATGACGCTCGGCGATACTTCCTGCTGAACTGAATTATCCCTGTAGCGTCCTAGTTGGGCAGCTGATTTAGGCCCCAACACTGCTGTCAGAATAGGCTGAGCTGATATTTACTGTAACTGATACCTAGTTGGCCTATAGGCAATTTCCCCTCATTGTGCCATATATATAATGGCATCCGTTAGGTTAACTCTGGTAAAGGTTACTGTCAATATTTTACTATTAAAAGAAAAATGTTGCAGTCAGATTTACAACAAGATTTAAAAACATAGCTGTCCTTGATTATAATGACATCAAGCTGATACTCGTTGATCATACGCTGACTTGATATATTTATTGCAATGCTCACCATAAACTACACAAACATATGTGTTTGGTCACCATATACTTTGCCTTTTGTCTTACTGCACACATAGCCACATTTTTTTTTTTTCCAGGAAAAAATTGAAAGCCTCAGTTTGGATTATGCAGCCGTTATGACGAGCATACTGCTTTTTCAGTTGCCTATATTGCCAAGTTTTTCATAAATAATATGGGTATTCAATAAAAAATAAGGGTGAGATGTAATGCCAGATTAGGGTACTCATGGGCCTGGAGCTGACATTTATAATGGGCCTATTGTGTGGCGCCGCAGGAGGTGTGACGAGTATGGTGGGGGTGCGACCAGTGCTGACGGGGTGTGGTTTGTGCATGGTGTTCTCTCTCTCTCTCTCTCTCTCTCTCTCTCTCTCTCTCTCTCTCTCTCTCTCTCTCTCTCTCTCTCTCTCTCTCTCTCTCTCTCTCTCTCTCTCTCTCTCTCTCTCTCTCTCTCTCTCTCCCCCCTTTTAAAACAGGTCACACCATCTGAAGAAGGTATAGATTAATGTGGATAAACTCCTTGCTTTTCAGACTTTGATACATAGGGGTCAGATTGTAATTATCGGGACACTGATCTGCAATGCTAATTAGCATTCTGCAGGAGATTTCTATGAAATCAGTACATAGCAAAAAAAACAAAATGATACAGAAACTTCATTTCTCTAACGTCCTTGAGGATGCTGGGACGCCGTAAGGACCATGGGGATAGACGGGCTCCGCAGGAGATAGGGCACTTTAAGAAAGCTTCTGGGTGTGCACTGGCTCCTCCCTCTTTGCCCCTCCTCCAGACCTCAGTTTTACACTGTGCCCAGAGCAAGATGGGTGCACTGCAGAGAGCTCTCCAGAGTTCTCTGCCTAGAAGCATTTTTGTTTGGATTTTTTTTTTTCTACCTTTTTACTACTTTTTCACAGGGAGCACTGCTGGCAACAGGCTCCCTGCATCGAGGGACTGAGGAGAGAGGAGCAGACCTTCTTGTCAAAGATAGGCTCTGCTTCCTCGGCTACTGGACACCATTAGCTCCAGAGGGGGTGAACGCAGGTTCTTACTGGGCGTCCACCCCCGGAGCCGCGCCGCCGTTCTCCTCACAGAGCTAGTACAGAAGACAGAAGTCGTCAGGCGGCAGAAGCCTTCAGCTTCACTGAGGTAACGCACAGCACTGTGCGTCATTGCTCCCATACACCTCACATACTCCGGTCACTGTAAGGGTGCAGGGCGCAGGGGGGGGCGCCCTGGGCAGCAATATAAACCTCTGCATGGCAAAAAGACTATATACATGTACAGGTGGGCTCTGTACATGTATATAAAAGAGCCCCTGCCATATTTTACTAAGTTTGAGCGGGACAGAGGCCCGCCGCGAGGGGGCGGGGCTTCTCCCTCAGCACTCACAGCGCCATTTTCTCTCCACAGCACTGCTGAGAGGAAGCTCCCCGGACTCTCCCCTGCTTACACACGGTGAAAGGGTGCTTAAAAGAGAGGAGGGGGGGGCACATAATTGGCGGTTTACATATTATACAGCGCTGCTGGGGAAAAACATTTTGTGTTGGTCTCCAGGGTTATTGCGCTGGGGTGTGTGCTGGCATACTCTCTCTCTGTCTCTCCAAAGGGCCTTGACAGGGATACTGTCTTCAGGAAAGGGGTTCCCTGTGTGTGTGTGAAGTGTGTCGGTACACGTGTGTCGACATGTTTGACAAGGAAGGCTCGCTTAATGTGGAGGGGGAGTGCTTGAATGTCGGGTTGCCGTCTGCAACGCCGACACCGGAATGGGTGGATATGCTGAATGTCTTGAATGCAAATGTCAATCTATTGCATAAAAGATCAGACAAGGCAGAAGCTAGGGATCAGTCAGGTAGCCAGTCCATGCCTGTCCCTGGGGCGCCAGGTCCTTCGGGGTATCAGAAGCGCACCATATCCCAGATCGATGACACAGATACCGACTCTTGTGTCTACTATGAAGATGCAAAATTACAGCCGAAGGTGGCTAAGGATATACGGTACATGATTATTGCCATTAAAGATGTTTTGCATATTACTGAGGAACCCCCTGTCCCTGACACGAGGGTACACATGTATAAAGGGAAAAAGCCTGAAGTCACTTTTCCATCCTCATTTGAATTAAGTGACTTGTGCGAAAAGACTTGGGAATCTCCGGATAGGTGACCACAAGTTCCCAAAAGGATTCTCATGGCGTATCCTTTTCCACAAACTGATAGGATACGCTGGGAATCTTCGCCAAAAGTTGACAAGGCGCTGACACGTTTGTCCAAAAAGGTGGCACTGCCTTCTCAGGATACGGCTTCCCTCAAGGAACCTGCTGATCGCAGGTAGGAAATTACCTTAAAGCACATTTACAATCATTCCGGTACTATTGCTCGACCGGCTATGGCGTCGGCCTGGGTTTGTAGTGCGGTTGTGGCATGGGCAGATTCCTTATCTACGGAAATTGACACCTTAGATAGGGACGCCATTCAAATGACCATAGAGCATATCAGAGATGCTGCCTTGTATATGAGGGATGCTCAGAGAGACATTTGTTTATTAAGCTCCAGAATAAATGCTATGTCTATTTCTGCTAGGGGGCTCTTGTGGACCCGACGGTGGACGGGAGATGCCGATTCAAAGCGGCATATGGAGTCCTTGCCTTACAAAGGGGTGGAGTTGTTTGTAGACGGCCTCTCGGATCTTGTCGCTACGGCTGGTAAGTCAAATTTCTTACCTTATGTCCCCCCGCAGCATACAAAAAAGGCACCTCATTATCAAATGCAGTCCTTTCGTTCCAATAAAAACAAGAAGGTATGTGGATCATCCTTTGTTGCCAGAGGGAAAGGCAGGGGAAAAAAGCTGCACACAGCTAGTTCCCAAGAGCAGAAGTCCTCCCCTGCGTCTGCAAAGTCCACCGCATGACGCTGGGGCTTTCCGAGGGGAGGCAGATCTGGTGGGGGCTCGTCTTCGGTTTTTCAGCCACGTCTGGGTTCACTCGCAGGTGGATCCCTGGGCATTACAGATTGTTTCTCAGGGATACAGGCTGGAATTCGAAGACTTGCTTCCCCGTCAGAGAGGGAGCTAGTGTTGGCAGCAATCCAAAAATTGTATATTCAAAAGGTGATTGTCACAGTTCCTCATCTCCAGCAAGGAGAGGGATATTACTCAACCCTGTTTGTGGTCCTGAAACCGGACGGTTCGGTCAGACCCATTTTAAACCTGAAATCTCTGAACCTGTACTTGAAGAGGTTCAAGTTCAAAATGGAATCACTCAGGGCGGTCATCGCCAGCCTGGAGGGGGGGGATTGGATGGTGTCCCTGGACATAAAGGATGCTTACCTTCATGTTCCGATATTCCCCCCCACATCAGGCGTTCCTGAGATTTGCAGTGCAGGACTGTCACTACCAATTTCAGACGTTGCCGTTTGGGCTTTCCACGGCCCCGAGAATTTTCACCAAGGTAATGGCGGAAATGATGGTGCTCCTGTGCAGGCAGGGGGTCACAATTATCCCATACTTGGACGATCTCCTCATAAAGGCGAGATCTCGGGAGAGGTTGCTGGACAGCGTGTCTCTGTCCATGAAGACGTTGCAGATACACGGTTGGATTCTCAATATACCGAAGTCCCAGCTAGTCCCTACAACGCGTCTGACCTTTTTGGGGCTGATTCTAGACACAGACCAGAAAAAGGTTTTTCTTCCGATCGAAAAGGTTCAGGAACTCATAGCCATGGTCAGGAACCTATTAAAACCAAAAAATGTTTCAGTGCATCATTGCACGCCGATTTCCTGGGGAAGATGGTGGCTTCCTACGAGGCCATCCCTTTCGGCAGGTTCCATGCGAGGACTTTTCAATGGGACCTCTTGGACAAGTGGTCCGGGTCCCATTTACAAATGCATCAAAGGATCACCCTGTCTCCCAGGACCAGGGTATCTCTCCTGTGGTGGCTGAACAGTGCTCACCTACTAGAAGGTAGCAGGTTCGGCATTTAGGACTGGGTCCTGGTGACCACGGACGCAAGCCTCCGGGGCTGGGGAGCAGTGACACTGGGAAGAAATTTCCAAGGTCTCTGGTCAAGCCTAGAGTCTTGTCTCCACATCAACATCCTGGAGTTGAGGGCCATATACAACGCCCTGCGTCAAGCGGAGGAATTGCTTCGGAGAAAACCGGTTCTGATTCAGTCAGACAATGTCACGGCAGTGGCTCATATAAACCGCCAAGGCGGAACAAGGAGCAGAATGGCCATGGCAGAAGCGACCAGGATTCTACGCTGGGCGGAAGGCCATGTAAGCGCACTATCAGCAGTGTTCATCCCGGGGGTGGACAACTGGGAGGCGGACTTCCTCAGCAGGCACGACCTGCATCCGGGAGAGTGGGGACTTCATCAAGAAGTCTTCGCACAGATCACGGATCGTTGGGGACTGCCTCAAATCGACATGATCAACAAAAAGCTAAAGCGGTATTGCGCCAGGTCAAGGGACCCTCAGGCGGTAGCGGTAGACGCTCTGGTGACACCTTGGGTGTTCAGAAAGGTCTATGTGTTTCCTCCTCTTCCTCTCATACCCAAGGTGTTGAGAATAATACGAAGAAGCAGGGTCAGAACAATACTCATTGTTCTGGATTGGCCACGGAGGACTTGGTATCCGGAGCTGCAAGAGTTGCTCGCAGGGGATCCGTGGCCTCATCCTCTAAGGCAGGACCTTCTGTGGCAGGGGCCCTGTCTTTTCCAAGACTTACCGCAGCTGCGTTTGACGGCATGGCGGTTGAACGCCGGATCCTAGCGGAAAAAGGGATTCAGGAGGAAGTCATTCCTACCCTGATCAAGGCTAGGAAAGATGTTACGTTAAAACATTATCACCGTATATGGTGGAAATATGTTTCTTGGTGTGAGGCCAGAGCTGCTCCTACGGAGGAGTTCCATTTGGGCCGTCTACTTCACTTCCTTCAAACAGGAGTGACTTTGGGCCTAAAAATTAGGGTCCATAAAGGTCCAGATTTCGGCCTTATCCATTTTCTTTCAAAGAGAATTGGCCTCTATTCCTGAAGTACAGACCTTTGTGAAGGGAGTGCTGCATATTCAGCCTCCCTTTGTGCCTCCGGTGGCGCCTTGGGATCTTAACGTGGAGTTACGTTTCCTCAAGTCACCTTGGTTTGAACCACTCAAAACTGTGGAGTTGAAATACCTCACTTGGAAGGTGGTCATGTTGTTGGCGTTAGCTTCGGCAAGACGTGTTTCCGAATTGGCGGCTTTATCACATAAAAGCCCATACTTGGTTTTTCACGTGGATAGGGCGGAGTTGATGACTCGCCCTCACTTTCTGCCAAAAGTGGTCTCATCTTTTCATGTGAACCAACCTATTGTCGTGCCTGTGGCTACACGGGACTTGGAGGATTCCGAGTTCCTGGATGTAGTCAAGGTTTTGAAGATTTATGTGACCAGAACGGCTAGAATCAGGAAGACTGAAGCTTTGTTCGTTCTGTATGCAGCCAACAAGGTTGGCGCTCCTGCTTCAAAGCAGACTATTGCTCGCTGGATCTGTAACACGATTCAGCAGGCGCATTCTACGGCAGGATTGCCGTTACCGAAATCGGTTAAAGCCCACTCCACTAGGAAAGTGGGCTCTTCTTGGGCGGCTGCCCGAGGTGTCTCGGCATTACAGTTTGCCGAGCAGCTACTTGGTCGGGGACAAACACCTTTGCAAAGTTCTATAAGTTTGATACCCTGGCTGAGGAGGACCTCCTGTTTGCTCAATCGGTGCTGCAGAGTCATCCGCACTCTCCCGCCCGTTTGGGAGCTTTGGTATAATCCCCATGGTCCTTACGGAGTCCCAGCATCCTCAAGGACGTTGGAGAAAATAAGATTTTAAACTTACCGGTAAATCTATTTCTCGTAGTCCGTAGAGGATGCTGGGCGCCCGTCCCATGTGCGGACTTCTTCTGCAAGACTTGTATATAGTTATTGCTTACATAAGGGTTATGTTATAGTTTTTCGGTGGAACCGTGGCTATGTTGTTGTTCATACTGTTAACTGGGTAGTTTATCACAAGTTATACGGTGTGATTGGTGTGGCTGGTATGGATCTCGCCCTTAGATTTACAAAAATCCTTCCTTGTACTGTCCATCTCCTCTGGGCACAGTTTCCCTAACTGAGTTCTGGAGGAGGGGCATAGAGGGAGGAGCCAGTGCACACCGAGTCCAAAGCTTTCTTAAAGTGCCCTATCTCCTGCGGAGCCCCGTCTATCCCCATGGTCCTTACGGAGTCCCAGCATCCTCTACGGACTACGAGAAATAGATTTACCGGTAAGTAAAATCTTATTTTACTACATAATTTTATGGAAAAATAGATTGATAAAGTCCCCACACTGGACCATCAATGGCGTCGCTACGCCACACGTCTCGTGAGATTTGACATAACTGAGCAGTCACACCACAAGTGAGCTGCAAACAAAGAATGTGATTAGGATCCTGCGGCGCCATGGGCGGTCCAGTGTGGGTATTTATCTTGGTAAGTATTATGTCTGCAAGCACCCTGACAAAGATTTAATCTTGCACCTGCCCCTTCATATCTCACACACACATAGTGCACCTTTATTTATAGCACTGCAGATTATCTCCTAATTTCAGACTCTGCCACCTGCAACATCCAAAAATCATGCATGATGTAAATATATATACATACAGTATATACAGTGTGTGTGTGTATTTTAGCACTTTAGATGTAAATTTAGAGACCGAACGCAGACTTTATTTTTAAAGTGGCAATCGTGTGTGTATAAAATTACTAGTACTATATTTTTACATACATACATACATACATACATACATACATACATACATACATACATACATACATACATACATACATACATACATAGCATATGACACAGCTCTGTACTTTCAGGGGACCATGATACAAATAAATAATATACAACATGAAATAAGGGGGGTCATTCCGAGTCGTTCGCTCGGTAATTTTCATCGCATCGCAGCGTTTTTCTGCTTAGTACGCATGCGCAATGTTCGCACTGCGACTGCGCCAAGTATTTTTGCTATGAAGATAGTTTTTTTACTCACGGCTTTTTCTTCGCTCCGGCGATCGTAATGTAATTGACAGGAAATGGGTGTTACTGGGCGGAAACACAGCGTTTTATGGGCGTGTGGATAAAAACGCTACCGTTTCCGGAAAAAACGCTGGAGTGGCTGGAGAAACGGGGGAGTGTCTGGGCGAACGCTGGGTGTGTTTGTGACGTCAAACCAGGAACGACAAGCACTGAACTGATCGCAGATGCCGAGTAAGTCTGAAGCTACTCTGAAACTGCTAAGTAGTTTGTAATCGCAATATTGCGAATACATCGTTCGCAATTTTAAGAAGCTAAGATTCACTCCCAGTAGGCGGAGGCTTAGCGTGTGTAACTCTGCTAAAATCGCCTTGCGAGCGAACAACTCGGAATGAGGGCCAAGGTAAAGAAGGCTATTTAGCTACAGAGACAAGTACTCCAGAAGCATTTTGGACTGGTGGATAATACCCCATTTCTGCCCAAGACTGGTAGCGTGTCTTATTTTGTTATTCTCTTTGACAATTTTTAAACTGTTCTTGCAGGGTATTGTGTATTTTAGAGGCAACTTAAAGGCAAAAAAGCACATAGACAAGACATGAAAAGACGTCATGTTTTAGAGGTGTAAAAGAAAAGACCAAGCTTATTGTTTTTTTTGTATTTTTTTATTTTTATTTTACAAGACCAGCTGTTACATTTAAATGTAGTGCCAATTTACAAAGGGTGCAATTGTATGCCCACACCCTTGTTAATCCCATGTAGTATTGTAAAGGACACACACCTCCTTGCTACACCTTATACCGTGCAACCCTTTGGACACGTTCCAGTCTTGTCCTATCTCAAACTAAAGTTCAAATACCGTTTACTGTAGAACTTCAATCCTGCATGAGAGCCAGTGCTATCACCAAGGAAGTCCACTGTAAGATTACATGCAAATCGGAGACTAGAGAGCAGGGGTTGCACTGCCGCCTCAGACTAATGCTGGCTCTAGTTTTTGACATAGTATTTTTCACAGTAGTGATCACTGTCTTGCATATTGTAGTACAGGGTCATCTTAATAGTATAATCGGACCCTGGGCAAAGCAAAGCAAAGGTGCCCCTACCCACCCATTCGCGTGAACCAGTTAATAACAAATCGTAACATGCTTCTCCTGTGTTCCTGCGCTGTCTCTCCATATGTGAATGGATGTCAGCACTCTGGTGGATGGCTGGAGCTATCCACCAATCGGCATGCTAACAGCCATTCACTGTCTGGATGCAGGCTGGGAGGCAGGTAGAGAATTCTGCCTCACCGCTCTTATTGTGTGACCACCATCCGTCCCTACTCAAAGCCCCCCAGAAGTGTGTGGGACCTGGGCAGCTGCCCAGCTTGCCTATACGTTATGATGGCCCTGTTTTAGTATTAATTATAATAAAAGGTGAACTGCATTTATAACCATTTTCTCCACATCTCTCACTCTGCTGCTCACTGTGAAAAGGAACTTTGAGGGTAATTCCAAGTTGATTGCAGCAGGATTTTTGTTAGCAATTGGGCAAAACCATGTGCACTGCAGGGGAGGCAGATATAACATGTGCAGAGAGAGTTAGATTTGGGTGGGGTGTGTTCAATCTGCAATCTAAATTGCAGTGTAAAAATAAAGCAGCCAGTATTTACCATGCACAGAAACAAAATAACTCACCCAAATCTAACTCTTTCTGCACATGTTATATCTGCCTCCCCTGCAGTGCACATGGTTTTGCCCAATTGCTAAAAAAAATCCTGCTGCGATCAACTTGGAATTACCCCCTTTGTGCAGAGCGCTGTGAGTCCCATTGAAGACGTCCTTGGGGGCCCTGCACAAGTTACCCACATGTTACAGTACAGCATTCTGGGCACTCCTCCAGCAGACACTGCAGTAGGGTGTCATATGCTGGCAAGGGTGTACTGGAACATTAGTGTAAGCTGTAAACTTACTGTCCCCGTGGTCAGTATCACATCCTGACTATTTAGGACAGTTACCCAAACTTGTGGCTGTCTTGTCAGACAGTACTATTTGCTTTGCTGTTCTCTGCTACTTGTTACTGTAGTTTTGACTACCTGATGCTGCTGCTGCTGCTGCTGCTGCAGGATTCCTAAGCTCTGTTGCTGCTTGGCCTGAATTCTGGAATGTTGATACCTAGTTTGGAATGGGCATCCTAGTAAGCCGAGCAGCAAGTAAATCCTCTTTGCCTCGCTTACATCAGCCAGACTCGACTGTTAATCAGTAACAACCACATTTAATAAGCATGTCTTCCGGCCATAAGCTTTCAGTGCAGAGGGTGGATCCCTCCTGTCCCGCAAAAGGACAGTTTATTTTTGCTAGCTTGGCACCAAAAGAGCATATCTTGTCCCAGAGATCCCATGCAGGACAGACAAGGCTCCTGGTATTCCCCAACCTTTCCCCATGCCACTACAACCCTGGATGAAGCCAGTAAGTCATGGGGTCAACACTATGCTCCCATGAACTTTTAGCCCATGTGCCCTTCAACCGTAAACGTGGCTGCACCACCTCCTAATCTACCGCCAGTGGGTGCAAATGGAAACTTTTTTTTTTTTTTTTTGCATGCAGATTAAAAAATCCTGCAGGCTGTTGTATGTCATATACACACATTGGCCAACTCTGTTATTACACTGCCGTTTAGGCCGCACTCCTTTCACAGTTGTAAACCGGTTGCCCATTTCACATTTTCACCTCTGCAGCACAAAATGGTTTCTGCAGGTTCATATTTAGCACCAATAGCTGGATTTGCTCCTAAATCGGCCCCTTAGTGTTCATTGTGAGTGAGTGATTCTAGAATCACTTGTAATGTCACCAGTCACTGATTTCTTCACTGTATAATGTTTTTGGACAACAAGTCCAGTCTCTTCCATATTTTACTGAATATATCATTCCCCGGCTGTGGATTATTAGATCTACACTAAACTGACCTATACAGTCAATAGGCCTACCACATAGGTAGACATGCATTTGGTCGACAGGGGTCAGAAGGTCTACAGGGTCAAAAGGTCGACCTAGAATAGATAGATAGAAGGAAAGGTCAAAATGTCGACATGGAAATGGTCAGCACAAAGAAGGTAGACACAATTGGGGTTTTTTTTGGGGTGTTTTGTCACTTTTCTGTCACAAACTAACTTCATTAGTGTACCGCGTCCCTTCACATGGTTCGATTCGCTCGCCATGCTTTGTGCAAGGTGTCTCGCTCCACAACCGCTGTGCTCAGCATATGTTACTATTCCCAATCGTAGGCCATGTGGATGTAAAGTATGAAAAAGTAGAATTTTTTTTTTTTAACTTGTCTACCATATCTGTGTTGACCATTGTCATGACTTTTGGCACTGTCGACCTTTTGACCCGGTCAACCTAATGCATGTCTACCATTAGTGGTAAAGCTATTTACTGTAGAACTTTTTAGTAGATCTATAGTCCGGATAACTCATTCCCATCTAATGGATCTGTCCTGTGTTTGGGAAATCACTGTCTCCAGTTGCTCAGTCACGGTGCCTCGGGACTGTGATAGCGGTCGACTTCATAAGGTGCAACAGCGTCAGCAACTTTGAAGTATGTTAAAGAATGCTGATTGGGCAAGATATGGCAGTGGTCCAGTCAGCTACTGTTTACTGCCTTATACAGTACATCTTCAAACTTATGACTGGAAGTATCTATCATTTATAGACTGTTGGGATCCCGGAAATAGGACCTCATGGGTCTTCTATTTAGGAACAGGAGAGGTGTCTATAAAAATCTATAGGAGTTTTCAGTTTAACTAGGTCTTGGTTATAAAGGAAGAAAAATCCATGATCCATAACACTGACACTGAAAACTTTCCAAATCTCTATTTGCTAATCTTCTTATCCAAATACAGGTAGTGACACTGCAGGGAGTCGGGAGCACTGGGTACATGGGGCACGTTCCAGGTCAGAAATATTAACTCACTCACTAGCTTGGAAGCAATAGGATTCGTTCCCAGCCAATGCTTTCCTTCAGACATCACAAATACTGTATTCACTCTGGAATCTGGAGAGTTAAAGGTTATTGATCTCCATCTGCTCTGGGATTGTGGGCTCAATTGAGATCTGATCGCAGCAGCAAATTTGTTAGCAAATGGGCAAAACCATGTGCACTGCAGGGGGGGCAGATGTAACATGTGCAGAGAGAGTTAGATTTGGGTGTGGTGAGTTCAAACTGAAATCTAAATTGTAGTGTAAAAATAAAGCAGCCAGTGTTTACCCTGCACAGAAACAATATAACCCACCCAAATCTAATTCTCTCTGCACATGTTATATCTGCCCCCCCCCCCCCCCCACCCTGCAGTGCACATGGTTTTGCCCATTTGCTAACAAATTTGCTGCTGCGATCAGGTCTGGATTAGGCCCTTTATATCATACATACAAGGCCCAAGGAAGGGAGTTCCATTGGACATCCTGGCAGCACTTTCTATGTAGCAGGCAGCTGTGTCTCCTACACGAGTCAGTCCTTAGTCTTGGCTTTAAGAGCCATTAATGTGGTTGGATGACATTATGTTATGTGATCTGTTGTATCTAGAGAAGGAAAAAATATATATATTTCTCATACGTCCTAGAGGATGCTGGGGACACTTCAAGAACCATGGGGTATAGACGGGATAAGCAGGAGACATGGGCACTGTAAGACTTTCAAAGGGGTGTGAACTGGCTCCTCCCTCTATGCCCCTCCTCCAGACTCCAGTTTTAGAATTGTGCCCAGGCAGACTGGATGCACTCTGAGGAGCTCTGCAGAGTTTCTCTGAAAAAGACTTATGTTAGGTTTTTTTTATTTTCAGGGAGACTGCTGGCAACAATCTCCCTGCTTCGTGGGACTTAGGGGAGAGAAGTCAGACCTACTTCCAGTGAGTTAAAGGCTCTGCTTCTTGGCTACAGGACACCATTAGCTCCTGATGGTTTGGAACACTAGGTACGCCTAGGGGTTCATTCCCAGAGCCCGCCATCACCCCCCTTGCAGAGCCAGAAGTCAGAAGACAGATGAGTAGAAGAAGACTTCAGTGACGGCTTTGAGGTACCGCACAGCGATCGCGCTGCGCGCCATGCTCCCACACACAGCGGCACTACTGGGTGTAGCCAGCGGGGGGGCAGGGCGCCCTGGGCAGCATATAAAACCTCATATGAGACTGGCAAAGAGTGGTATAAGTGCCTAGGCACTAAATCCTAACCCCCGCCAGTATAAATATGTAAAAAAATAGCGGGGCTGAAGCGTGCCATTAAGGGGGTGGGGCTTAGCCCTCACAGCTCTACTCAGCGCCATTTTCTCTTCACAGAGCTGCAGAGACACTGATCCTTCCTCAACTTCTGTACAAGTAACAGGGTGCAAAACAGGGGGGGGGGGGGCACAGTTAATTTGGTGCAAAATAAGTTAATTATATAAGCGCTACAGGTCTGAGGCAATATATGAGTTTCAGAACCGGGATAAGCGCTGGGTTGTGAGCTGGCAAACTCCCTTTTGTTTCTCTGACAGGCTTTACTGTGGGTCTGTCCCCTATATGCTCAGTGTGTCGGTACACATGTGTCTGCATGTCTGAGGCTGAGTGCTCTTCCCAGGAGGAGACTGTATTAGGGACAGAAACGGCTGTGGGAGTGACCCTGTCGGCACCGCCGACTCCTGCTTCGGTAAATGTGTTGAATGCTTTGAATGCTAATGTGGCTTTTATTAATGAGAGATTAGATAGATCTGAATCTCATAACCAGGCATGGAAGAAATCTGTGGAGGATGTCTTATCACAGGTTCAGACCCCCTCGGGGTCACATAAGCGTTCGTTTGCTCAGTTGGCAGACACAGATACCGACACGGACACTGACTCCAGTGTCGAATATAGTGATACCAGATTAGACCCAAAATTGGTAAAGAGCATTCAGTACATGATTGTGGCGATAAAAGACGTATTGCATATCGCTGAGGACCCTACTGTTCCTGATAAAAGGGTCTGTATGTATAAGGGAAAGAAACCTGAGGTAACGTTTCCTCCCTCTCATGAACTGAATACTTTTTGAAAAGCTGCGGGAAAATCCTGACAAAAAGTTTCAGATTCCCAAAAGGATTCCGGTGGCGTATCCCTTTCCCTCTGGGGATAGACAAAAGTGGGAGTCACCCCCCATTGTGGGCAAGGCTCTATCACGGTTGTCTAAAAAGGTGGCTCTACCGTCTCCTGACACTGCAGCCCTTAAGGATCCTGCGGATCATTGACAGGAAAATACGTTAAAATCCATTTACGTCACCACAGGTACACTACTCACACCAACCATTGCATCTGCGTGGGTTAGTAGTGCTATCGAGAAGTGGGCAGATAATTTGTCATCTGATGCAGATACCCTGGATAGGGATAGCATCCTTTTAACGCTGGGTTATATGAGGGACGCTGCAGCATACCTAAAGGAAGCGGCGAGAGATATTGGCCTTTTGGGATCAAAGGCCAATGCCATGGCAGTTTCAGCTAGGAGGGCATTGTGTATTCATCAATGGAATGCTGATGCTGACTCTAAGAAAGCTATGGAGTCTCTACCGTATAAAGGTGGTGTATTGTTTGGTGACGGCCTCGCTGATTTGGTATCTACTGCTACCGCGGGTAAGTCGTCTTTTTTTTGCCTTATGTTCCTCCACAACAAAAGAAAGCTCACCACTATCAGATGCAGTCCTTTCGGCAAAATAAATACAAAAAAGGGTGAGGTTATTCCTTCCTTGCTAATAGGGGAAGAGGAAAAGGTTAAAAGATCTCTGACCGTGGCGGGTTCCCAGGAGCAGAAGTACTCCCCGGCTTCTGCCAAATCCACCGCATGACGCTGGGGCTCCTCTGCGGGAGTCCGCACCGGTGGGGGCACGTCTCAAACTCTTCAGTCAGTTCTGGGTTTATTCGGACCTGGACCCATGGGTATTAGAAATAGTGTCCCAGGGGTACAAACTAGAGTTTCAAGACGTCCCCCCCCCCCCCCACCACCCTCGTCGATTTTTTTAAATCGGCCTTACCAGCTTCTCTTCCGGACAGGGAGGTAGTATGCGATGCAATACAAAAGTTGTGTCAAAATCAAGTCATTATCAGGGTTCCCCTGTCACAACAGGGAGAAGGCTTTTATTCGAACCTGTTCGTGGTCCTGAAGCCGGACGGCTCGGTCAGACCAATTCTGAACCTAAAATCCCTCAATTTCTACCTAAGAAAATTCAAGATGGAATCTCTCCGAGCAGTGATCTCCAGTCTGGAGGAAGGGGATTTTATGGTGTCGGTCGACATAAAGGATGCCTACTTACACGTCCCCATATATCCTCCGCATCAGGCTTACCTGAGGTATGCCATTCAGGATTGTCATTACCAATTTCAGACGTTGCCGTTTGGTCTGCCCACGGCTTCGAGGATTTTCACCAAGGTAATGGCGGAAATGATGGTTCTCCTGCGCAAGCAAGGAGTCACAATTATCCCGTACTTGGACGATCTCCTGATAAAGGCGAGATCCAAGGACAAACTGGTGCAGGACATTACGCTATCCCTGACCGTTCTACAACAACATGGTTGGCTCCTAAACTTGCCAAAGTCACAGTTAATTCCGACGAAACGGCTGTCTTTTTTGGGAATGATTCTGTACACAGAATTACGGAGAGTCTTTCTTCCAGTGGAAAAGGCTCTAGAAATTCAGAGTCTGGTCAAACAAATTCTGAAACCAGCGAGAGTGTCAATCCTTCAATGCACTCGATTGCTGGGGAAGATGGTGGCGGCCTACGAGGCCATTCAATTTGGCAGATTCCATGCCAGAATGTTTCAGTGGGACCTGTTGGACAAGTGGTCCGGATCCCATCTGCACATGCACCGGAAAATAATCCTGTCCTCCAAGACCAGAATCTCACTCCTGTGGTGGCTGCACAGCTCTCACCTCCTAGAGGGATGCAGGTTCTGGATCCTAGTGACCACGGATGCGAGTCTCCGAGGCTGGGGAGCAGTCACACAGGGGGAAACCTTCCAGGGAAGATGGTCAAGCCAGGAAATTTGTCTACACATAAACGTTCTGGAGTTTAGGGCCATTTACAACGGCCTTCTTCAAGCGGAACGTCTTCTTCGCTATCTGCCCGTCTTGATCCAGTCGGACAATCATAACAGCAGTAGCGCACATAAACCGCCAGGGCGGAACAAAGAGCAGAGCGGCAATGGCAGAGGCCACAATAGTTCTCCGCTGGGCGGAAAGACATACAAGCGCTCTGTCAGCGATCTTCATTCCAGGAGTGGACAACTGGGAAGCAGACTTCCAGGAGATTGGGGTCTTCATCAAGAGGTCTTTGCAGAAGTGACAAGTCATTGGGGAATTCCTCAAATAGACATGATGGCGTCTCGCCTCAACAAGAAACTTCAGAGATATTGTTCCAGGTCGAGAGACCCTCAAGCAATAGCAGTGGACGCCCTAGTGACACCGTGGGTGTTTCAGTCGGTGTATGTGTTCCCTCCGCTTCCACTCATTCCAAAGGTGCTACGGATAATAAGAAGAACAAAGGTTCAGGCGATCCTCATTGTTCCGGACTGGCCAAGGAAGGCTTGGTATCCAGATCTTCAGGAATTACTCATAGGAGATCCCTGGCCTCTTCCTTTACGAGAGGATCTATTACAGCAGGGGCCGTGTGTATATCAAGACTTACCGCGGCTACGTTTGACGGCTTGGCGGTTGAACGCCGGATCCTAGCCTGAAAGGGTATTCCCAGTGAAGTCATTCCCACGCTTCTTCAGGCTAGAAAAGGAGTGACGGCGAAACATTACCACCGTATTTGGAGAAAATATGTGTCTTGGTGTGAATCCAAGAAGGCTCCTACAGAAGAATTTCAGTTAGGACGTTTTCTCCATTTTCTACAAGCAGGTGTGGATGCGGGCCTAAAGTTGGGCTCCATTAAAGTACAAATTTCAGCCTTATTGATTTTCTTCCAAAAACAATTGGCCTCCCTTCCAGAAGTTCAGACTTTTGTGAAAGGCGTGTTGCACATCCAACCTCCCTTTGTGCCCCCTGTGGCACCTTGGGATCTTAACGTGGTGTTGCAATTCCTTCAATCTCATTGGTTTGAACCTTTACAAAAGGTGGAGTTGAAATTCCTCGCTTGGAAAGTGGTCATGCTGTTGGCCTTGGCATCCGCCAGGCGGGTGTCTGAATTGGCGGCCTTGTCTCACAAAAGCCCTTATTTGATCTTCCATGAAGATAGAGCAGAATTGAGGACTCGTCAGCAGTTTCTGCTGAAATTGGTTTCATCGTTCCCCTTGAACAGCCTATTGTGGTGCCAGTGGCTACTTGGTCGGGTTCAAACACCTTTGTGAAGTTCTAAAAGTTTGATACCCTGGCTCATGAGGACCTCATGTTTGGTCAATTGGTGCTGCAGAGTCATCCGCACTCTCCCGCCTGTTCTAGAGCTTTGGTATAAACCCTATGGTTCTTGAAGTGTCCCCAGCATCCTCTAGGACGTATGAGAAAATAGGATTTTAATACCTACCGGTAAATCCTTTTCTCTTAGTCCGTAGAGGATGCTGGGCGCCCGTCCCGTATCTGCAGTTATTAGTTGTTAGTTATGGTTATGGTTACACACATGTTGTGTTACGTTTATGGTCAGCCTGTTGCTGATGTTGTTCATGCCGTTGACTTGCGTTGTTGAATGCCATGTTGTACGGCGTGCTTGAGGTGTGAGCTGGTATGTATCTCACCTTAATTTAACAATAAATCCTTTTCCTTGAAATGTCCGTCTCCCTGGGCACAGTTCCTATAACTGGAGTCTGGAGGAGGGGCATAGAGGGAGGAGCCAGTTCACACCCCTTTGAAAGTCTTAAAGTGCCCATGTCTCCTGCGGATCCCGTCTATTCCCCATGGTTCTTGAAGTGTCCCCAGCATCCTCTACGGACTAAGAGAAAAGGATTTACCGGTAGGTATTAAAATCCTGTTTTTTTGTTGTACAGTAACCGATATCTGCCTAGGCTCTTATCTCAGCCATGTTTTACAACAAATACATTTCCTTTTCTTTCTGTGGAAGTCAGTGAGCCTGTTCATGCAATGTCATGGAGTAATTTATACTTTAGCTTAAAGTCCATGCAAAGAGGAAGACCAAGTAATACTTACTACACAGAATGCATAGTCCAATTTATATATTGTACATTGACTTCTGTAATGGGTTAATATATTTGCTCTACAGTCTGCTGCTAAAAACATGCAGTGAGTGCTGCAAGTCTGAAACCTCATCCCGGCATTGGGGATGCTAGCGGTCATGTGACCGACACCTGATCACCGAACACCGTTATCTCTAGGGTAAGTACTGAACCCGAGGAAGGGGCTGGTAGGGTTAGGCACTAGGGGTGGTGGTGGTGGGGGAGGGGGGATAGCCGTAGCTCCCACCCACAGAGTTTTATCCCTAGCTGCCACCCCCACTGTCTTTGCCCTAGCCACCACCCCCACTGTCTTTGCCCTAGCCACCACCCCAACTATATTAGCCCTAGCCGCCACCCCAGGCAGGTTAGGGTAAAGGGCAGCGGAGGGGTAAAATAATTACTCCGTCCCCTGTTGGTATTCTCATGGTTGGGATGCCAGTGTCTGTCATGTGACCGCCGGTATCCCGATCACCAGGATCCCATGTCACACCCTTTTACAAGTCCCTGTAATTAGGGTGCATAAAAGCCTCTTTCAAATATAAAAAATACCCTTTTCTGCAGCGGGGTACACTGGTATTCCACGGGGAATAACATTGGGGTGTAGAGTTGGATCTTGACCTGAGGCACCAACAGGCTAAAGCTTTGACTGTTCCCAGGATGCACTGCACCGCCTCCTCTATATCCTCGCCTCAAGGCACTGGAGCTCAGTTTGTAAGTTGGTGCCTGCAGTGCAGGCAGCTAACAGGGAGTGCTACGCTAGGCAGCCCTGAAAAGACCTTTTCTGACAAGAAAGAAGACTTCAAGGGTCGCAGCATAGGCACTTGGTGCTATATGTTATGCTGACATATCGTGCTGCAGCTCCCTTACCTCCCCCATCGGCGCTGTATACTCCCGCCCCCTGGATGCCGGGTACTTACAGCGGAGGTCTCATCAGGCACACATAACGCTGCTGCTCTCCTGGATCACGTGGCCGCACGATAGGGAGGAGGTAAGAGGGTCCCCCAAGCGGGACACGCCGAAATTGCGATCCGGTCACGGTCTCCGGAGACGGACCGCGCCACTGGCGTGGACACTGTGGCCGTGCAGGGACCCCACTATATCCACCTGGTAAAAGAGCACAGATCGGATTTACTAAAATCCGTTTAGTACAGGCTCCAAAGTATCCGGTGGTGAAGTCCAGCAGAGGGGATAAGGCTCTGACCTGTATCCCCTCCCCCAGCCCCAGGCGCCATCTACAGCAGATGTTCCCACCCTGGAGCTGCATCTCTCTCTCTTCCTCACTCCCTGTCAGCGTTTGGACGCCTTTACAGAGCTGCGCTGATTCTGGGACTGCTGGGCACTGTCTCCTCTGTAAAGCCACCTTCCTCATCAGCGCTGTGCATTTACAGGACACTTAAGTATTCTACATGTTGTTTAGAGTGTTGGTCAAGAACATAACTACAAGAATATTTAGTACAAGTATTCTGTGATATACATCCAGTATTTACTGTGCATTGTTATATCTGTATACAGACTTAGCTTTACGTAGTATTGCTAGTCCAGTGCAATTTTATTGTTTGTAATAATTTCAGCATTGTACATGTGTGTGCCTATAGCAGCTGTGTGGTTCCTATTCAGTGTATCTCGCACATATTGCTATCCCTATATTCTGTACCCCGAAGGGGGCTAAGTGCGTCAGGGTCATTATATAATATAATATTATATATATATATATATATATATATATATATATATATATATATATATATACACTCCGCAGGAGATAGGGCACTTTAAGAAAGCTTTGGATCCTGGGTGTGCACTGGCTCCTCCCTCTATGCCCCTCCTCCAGACCTCAGTTTTACACTGTGCCCAGAGGGAAATGGGTGCACTGCAGGGAGCTCCCCTGAGTTCTCTGCCTAGAAAGCATTTTTGTTTGGATTTTTTCTCTATTTTTTACAGGGAGCACTGGTGGCAACAGGCTCCCTGCATCGAGGGACTGAGGAGAGAGGGGCAGACCTACTTAAATGATAGGCTCTGCTTCCTCGGCTACTGGACACCCATTAGCTCCAGAGGGGGTGAACACAGGTTCGTCCTGGGCGTTCACTCCCAGAGCCGTGCCGCCGTTCTCCTCACAGAGCCAGAAGAAAAGAAGTCCGAAGACTTCTCAGGCGGCAGAAGCCTTCAGAGCTTTACTGAGGTAACGCACAGCATTGCAGCTGTGCGTCATTGCTCCACACACCTCACACACTCCGGTCACTGTAAGGGCGCAGGGGGGGCGCCCTAGGCAGCAATATAAACACCTCTCTGATGGCAAAAGACTATATACATGTACAGGTGGGCACTGTACATGTATATAAAAGAGCCCCCGCCATTTTTTAATAACTTTGAGCGGGACAGAAGCCCGCCGCCGAGGGGGCGGGGCTTCTCCCTCAGCACTCACCAGCGCCATTTTCTCTCCACAGCACCGCTGAGAGGAAGCTCCCCGGACTCTCCCCTGCTTTACACACGGTGAAAGGGGGTTTTGAAGGAGGGGAGGGGGCACATAATTGGCGTTTTATTACTACACAGCGCTATTGGGGAAAAGCATTCTGTGTTTCTTTCCAGGGGTATAGCGCTGGGGTGTGTGCTGGCATACTCTCTCTCTGTCTCTCCAAAGGGCCTTAAAGGGGATACTGTCTTCAGAAAAAGAGTTTCCCTGTGTGGGTGAAGTGTGTCGGTACACGTGTGTCGACATGTTTGACGAGGAAGGCTCGCTTAATGTGGAGGGGGAGTGCTTGAATGTCAGGTCGCCGTCGGCAACACCGACACCGGACTGGGTGGATATGCTGAATGTCTTAAATGCAAATGTAAATTTACTGCATAAAAGGTTAGACTAGGCTGAAGCTAGGGATCAGTCAGGTAGCCAGACCATGCCTGTCCCTGTGGCGCCAGGACCTTCGGGGTCTCATAAGCGCACCATATCCCAGGTCGATGACACAGATACCGACATAGATACTGACTCTAGTGTCGACTATGAAGATGCAAAATTACAGCCGAAGGTGGCAAAGGGTATTCGTTACATGATTATTGCCATTAAAGAGGTTTTGCATATCACTGAGGAACCCCCTGTCCCTGACACGAGGGTACACATGTATAAAAGGAAAAAGCCTGAGGTCACTTTTCCGTCCTCATTTGAGCTAAGCGAATTGTGCGAAAAGGCTTGGGAATCTCCAGATAGGAGACTACAAGTTCCCAAAAGGATTTTTATGGCGTATCCCTTTCCACAAAAGGATAGGATACGATGGGAATCTTCGCCTAAAGTAGACAAGGCGCTGACACGCTTATCCAAGAAGGTGGCACTACCTTCTCAGGATACCGCTTCCCTCAAGGATCCTGCTGATCGCAAGCAGGAAATTACCATGAAGCACATTTACACACATTCAGGTACTATTGTTAGACCGGCTATGGCGTCGGCCTGGGTTTGTAGTGCTGTCGTGGCATGGGCAGACTCCTTATCTACGGAGCTTGACACCTTAGATAGGGATGCCATTTTAATGACCATAGAGCATATCAGAGATGCTGCCTTGTATATGAGAGATGCTCAAAGAGACATTTGTTTACTAAGCTCCAGAATAAACGCTATGTCTATTTCTGCTAGGCGACTCTTGTGGACCCGACAGTGGACGGGAGACGCCGACTCAAAGCGGCATATGGAGTCATTGCCTTACAAGGGGGAGGAGTTGTTTGGAGACTGCCTCTCGGACCTTGTCTCTACTGCTACGGCCGGTAAATCAAATTTTTTACCTTATGTTCCCCCGCAGCATGTTAAGAAGGTACCCCATTATCAGATGCAGTCCTTTCATGCCAATAAGAGCAAGAAGGTACGGGGATCGTCCTTTTTTGCCAGAGGTAAAGGCAAGGGTAAAAGGCTGCACGCAGCTAGTCCCCAGGAGCAGAAGTCCTCCCCTGCATCTGCAAAGTCCACCGCATGACGCTGGGGCTTACCGGGGGGAGGCAGATCAAGTGGGGGCACGTCTTCGATTTTTCAGCCACGTCTGGGTTCACTCGCAGGTGGATCCCTGGGCATTAGAGATTGTTTCTCAGGGATACAGACTGGAATTCGAAGACATGCCTCCTCGCCGTTTTTTCAAATCGGCTCTGCCGACTTCCCAGTCAGAGAAGGAGCTAGTGTTAGCTGCAATCCAAAAATTGTATATTCAACAGGTGATAGTCAAAGTTCCTCATCTCCAACAAGGGGAGGGATATTACTCAACCCTGTTTGTGGTCCCGAAACCGGACGGTTCGGTCAGACCCATTTTAAATCTAAAATCCCTGAACCTGTACTTGAAGAGATTCAAGTTCAAAATGGAATCACTCAGGGCGGTCATCGCCAGCCTGGAGGGGGGGGGGGGGGGATTGGATGGTGTCCCTGGACATAAAGGATGCATACCTTCATGTTCCGATTTTCCCCCCTCACCAGGAGTTCCTGAGATTTGCAGTACAGGACTGTCACTACCAATTTCAGACGTTGCCGTTTGGGCTTTCCACGGCCCCGAGAATTTTCACCAAGGTAATGGCTGAAATGATGGTGCTCCTGCGCAAGCAGGGTGTCACAATTATCCCATACTTGGACGATCTCCTCATAAAGGCGAGATCTCGAGAGAAGTTGCTGGACAGCGTGTCACTGTCCATGAAGATGTTGCAAATGCACGGCTGGATTCTCAATATACCGAAGTCCCAGCTAGTCCCTGCAACGCGTCTGACCTTTTTGGGCCTGATTCTAGACACAGACCAGAAGAGGATTTTTCTTCCGATGGAAAAGGTTCAGGAGCTCATAGCCCTGGTCAGGAACCTATTGAAGCCAAAAAAGGTTTCAGTGCATCATTGCACATGGGTTCTGGGGAAGATGGTGGCTTCATACGAGGCCATCCCCTTCGGCAGGTTCCAATGCGAGGACCTTTCAATGGGACCTATTGGACAAATGGTCCAGGTCCCATTTACAAATGCATCAAAGGATAACCCGGTCTCCCAGGACCAGGGTGTATCTCCTGTGGTGGCTGCACAGTGCTCACCTACTAGAGGGTCGCAGGTTCGGCATTCAGGACTGGGTCCTGGTGACCACGGACGCAAGCCTCCGAGGCTGGGGAGCGGTCACGCTAGGAAGAAATTTCCAAGGTCTCTGGTCAAATCTAGAGACTTGTCTCCACATCAACGTCCTGGAGTTGAGGGCCATATACAACGCCCTACGTCAGGTGGAGAAATTGCTTCGGGACAAACCGGTTCTGATTCAGTCGGACAATGTCACGGCAGTGGCTCATGTAAACCGCCAAGGCGGAACAAGGAGCAGAGTGGCCATGGCAGAAGCGACCAGGATTCTACGCTGGGCGGAAGGCCATGTAAGTGCACTATCAGCAGTGTTCATCCCGGGGGTGGACAACTGGGAGGCGGACTTCCTCAGCAGGCACGACCTGCATCCGGGAGAGTGGGGACTTCATCAGGAAGTCTTTGCACAGATCACGGGTCGTGGGGACTTCCTCAGATAGACATGATGGCATCCCGTCTCAACAAAAAGCTGAAACGGTATTGCGCCAGGTCAAGAGACCCTCAGGCGGTAGCAGTAGACGCTCTGGTACCACCTTGGGTGTTCAGATCGGTCTATGTGTTTCCTCCTCTACCTCTCATACCCAAGGTGTTGAGAATAATAAGAATAAGCAGGGTCAGAACAATCCTCATTGTTCCAGATTGGCCACGGAGGACTTGGTATCCGGAGCTGCAAGAGTTGCTCACAGAAGATCCGTGGCCTCTTCCTCTAAGGCAGGACCTGCTGCAGCAGGGGCCCTGTCTGTTCCAAGACTTACCGCGGCTGTGTTTGACGGCATGGTGGTTGAACGCCGGATCCTAGCGGAAAAAGGGATTCCGGAAGAGGTCATTCCTACCCTGATCAAGGCTAGGAAGGACGTGACATCGAAACATTATCACCGTATATGGCGAAAATATGTTTCTTGGTGTGAGGCCAGAGCTGCTCCTACGGAGGAGTTCCATTTGTGCCGTCTACTTCACTTCCTTCAAACAGGAGTAAATTTGGGCCTTAAACTAGGGTCCATAAAGGTCCAAATTTCGGCCTTATCCATTTTCTTTCAAAGAGAATTGGCCTCTCTTCCTGAAGTACAGACTTTTTTGTTAAGGGGGTGCTGCATATTCAGCCTCCTTTTGTACCTCCGGTGGCGCCTTGGGATCTTAACATGGTATTACGTTTCCTCAAGTCCCCTTGGTTTGAACCACTCAAAACAGTGGAGTTGAAATACCTCACTTGGAAAGTGGTCATGTTGTTGGCATTAGCTTCGGCAAGACGTGTTTCAGAATTGGCGGCTTTATCACATAAAAGCCCATACCTGGTTTTTCACGTGGATAGGGCGGAGTTGAGGACTCGTCCTCAATTTCTGCCAAAAGTGGTCTCCTCTTTTCATATGAACCAACCTATTGTCGTGCCTGTGGCTTCACGGGACTTGGAGGAATCTGAGTCCCTGGATGTGGTCAGGGCTTTGAAGATTTATGTGACCAGAACAGCTAGGATCAGGAAGACTGAGGCTCTGTTTGTTCTGTATGCGGCCAACAAGGTTGGCGCTCCTGCTTCAAAGCAGACTATTGCTCGCTGGATCTGTAACACAATTCAGCAGGCGCATTCTACGGCAGGATTGCCATTGCCTAAATCGGTTAAGGCCCATTCCACTAGGAAGGTGGGCTCTTCTTGGGCGGCTGCCCGAGGGGTCTCGGCATTACAGTTGTGCCGAGCAGCTACTTGGTCGGGGTCAAACACCTTTGCGAAGTTCTATAAGTTTGATACCCTGGCTGAGGAGGACCTCCTGTTTGCTCAATCGGTGCTGCAGAGTCATCCGCACTCTCCCGCCCGTTTGGGAGCTTTGGTATAATCCCCATGGTCCTTACGGAGTCCCAGCATCCTCTAGGACGTTAGAGAAAATAGGATTTTACTTACCGGTAAATCTATTTCTCGTAGTCCGTAGAGGATGCTGGGCGCCCGTCCCAAGTGCGGACTTCTTCTGCATGATTTGTATATAGTTATGGCTTACATAAGGGTTATGTTGTAGTTTTATCGGTTGGACTGAGGCTATGTTGTTGTTCATACTGTTAACTGGGTAGTTTATCACAAGTTATACAGTGTGATTGGTGTGGCTGGTATGAATCTCGCCCTTAGATTTACAAAAATCCTTCCTCGTACTGTCCATCTCCTCTGGGCACAGTTTCCCTAACTGAGGTCTGGAGGAGGGGCATAGAGGGAGGAGCCAGTGCACACCCAGAATCCAAAGCTTTCTTAAAGTGCCCTATCTCCTGCGGAGCCCGTCTATTCCCCATGGTCCTTACGGAGTCCCAGCATCCTCTACGGACTACGAGAAATAGATTTACCGGTATTTTTCTCTGTGTACTTCAGTCACCTTATAACACTTAAATCCCCTGTTTGTGATCTGAATTGCAATCACACTCCACAGGTTTTTTTTTTGTCAGGTACTGTCTGGCTATATTGTACTGTTACGCTCTAGGGCTACATTCACCAATAATGTCTGCGTCACAGAGCGGGAGATCCGTGGCTGATCCTGCATCATGCAATGCTGACGCCGCAGATTTATCTGAGGAAAATATTCCAGCTGAGGGTCCAGGTATTGGGAGTACTGTACTCCTCAGTCAGCCTGCAGCACCGGTGCCACACCAAGACCCACCTTGCCTGCTTTTTTCTTATTTACTAACTACGCTAGTAACGAGACTTGTGCCCCCTGTGGGACCTCCTGTACCTGTACAATCACATATTGTCCCTGTTGTAAATCCACCATGGGTGGATACTCTGTTGACTCAGTTACAGCAGTTAAATTAGACTTTGGTCAAACAAAAGCCTGACCCTCGCCCTCCTAGGACCAAAGGGTCACCTAAGCCTGCCATTTCTTCCTCGCAATCCATGCATGTTTTGGATATTTTATCCGATGAATATGGCGTATATACTGACCCATCAGACACTGATGCAGATGCTTCTGATGGGGAATCTACAACACAGGTGGATGTTCCTGATCTCTTGGAGGCTATCAAACTGATTCTTCAGATCGATGATGAACCTGAACCTCCAGATACGTCTAAGAAACTTGATAAGTTCAAACGTCAGAAGGCTACTAAATTTAGTTTTGCCACATTCTGATCATTTAGTTGACATACGTCGGGAATCCTGGGAGTCTCCAGGAAAGAGATTCTCCCTTTTTCTAAAAAGATGTTAGCTCGTTATCCCCTCGAGTTAAGTAAAAATTGGGAAACCCCGCCGCCGGTGGACACACATGTCGCACGTCTGGTGGTGTCTTCTACTCTGCCTGTCACTACCATCACCTCTCCGATGGAACCAACGGATAAGCGTGTGGAGGGTTGCTTGAAGTCTATTTACACTCTTGTGGGTGCTGTACATAGACCTACTATAGCGGCTTCTTGGGCTGCAAAAGCTATTTATGCCTGGGTTCAAGAAGTTAAAGCGGAGATACCTCCGAATTTTTCTGATCATGCCAGACAGTGTCTTTCATATATTACCACAGCCTCTCATTACATTCAGGAGGCGGCCTCTGATGCCGGTGTGCTGGCGGCCAAAGCGTCTACTACGTCCATTCTGGCTCGCCGGATTCTGTGGTTGCGATCCTGGTCTGTGGATCTGGACTCTAAAATGACCTTGGAGGTGATCCCTTTTAAGGGAAACATCCTTTTTGGGGAAGATCTGAACAAGATTGTTGCTGACTTAGCGTCTGCTAAAACTGCATGTCTGCCGAGTACTAATCCTTCGGCTCCAAAGGCTAAAAGTACCACCTTTCGTTCCTTCCAACCTCCAAGTAAAGCAAGGGGTCAGGCTTACCCGAAACAGGCTCGCACTTCCAAAACCTCTAAGCCCAAACCTAAACGTTCCTGGACCCTTCAGCCTGCTTCCAAACCAGACACGCCTGCTGCATGACGGGGCGGGCTGACTTCTGGTTCGCCCAGGTGTGGTTACAGACCACTTCAGACGCCTGGGTGAGGGAATTCGTCACTCACGGATACGCCATCTTTCAAGAAATGTCCCCCTCGCCAATTTTATTCGACAAATATCCCTTTGGATCCGTTGAAAGCAAGAACCCTACATTTAGTGGTACAATCCCTCCTGGACACAGGAGTGATAGTGCCAGTGCCTCTGGCTCAGAGAGGCAGGGGATACTATTCAACGCTGTTCCTAGTTCTGAAACCGAATGGATCCTCCCGGCCCATTCTCAACCTCAAATCTTTGAACAAATTTGTGAAGGTATCCAAATTCCGTATGGAAACTCTTTGTTCTATTGTTCTGGCCTTGGAGCCCAAGGACTATATGGTATCCCTGGACATACAGGATGCTTACCTACATATACCTATTGCCATGTCGTATCAGCAATATCTGCGGTTTGCTATTGGCAACCTACATTATCAATTCCAGGCCTTACCTTTTGGACTGACCATGGCTCCGCAAATCTTCACCAATGTCATGGCGGAAAAGGGCCACCACGACCGCCATCAGGGTATAAGGATCCTACCGTATCTAGACGACTTGTTGATCCTGGCGAACTCCCCAGAGGTTCTCCTAGTACTTGCATTGCCAAGTGTATCGACACACGTGGGCTAGATAGGAAGCATCTTATCCTGTCCTGATGATTCAGGACCTTCTCCGGAGACCAGAACAACCTTTGGTTGTGTGTGTCCAGTAACGCCCCCAGGTGCACCATGCTCTGAGCAGGCTTTTTGCCAAGAAGAATGGGCAGCTTTACCATCTGAGAAAATAAAGAGCCTCATCCACAACTACCACAAAAGACTTCAAGCTGTCATTGATGTTAAAGGGGGCAATACACGGTATTAAGAACTGGGGCATGTAAACTTTTGATCAGGGTAATTTGGGTAGTTTCTGTTGTCATTATGATATAAAAAGAGTAAACACAGTTGTTTGACAATAAATGCCTTCACCCAACCACTAACCATGAGTAAAAGAAAAGTTTGTGAGTTCTCATTCATATTCTCTGACAAATGGCAAGAAAATCACAAATTCTGCTATATATATATATATATATATATATATATATATATATATATATATATATATATATATATATATATTTTAAAAATATAGAACCGCCTCTCTTAGGAGATCTGATTCTCTCTTTGTCCTTTTTGTTTTTCACAAACGTGGCTGGCCTGCGAATAAGCAAACCTTGGCCAGGTGGATTAGAATGGTGATTGCACAAGCTTATGCGCAGGCTGGACTTTCAGCTCCTGCTACTATCAAGGTCCATTCTACTCAGTCTGTTGGACCTTCTTGGGTGTCCCTAGAACAGTTGTGCAAGGTGGCTACGTGGTCCTCAGTGAACAAGTTCAGTAGGTTCTATGCCTTTGATACTTCCGCTTCCCAGGATGCTTCCTTTGGATGCAGGGTTCTTGTGCCCGCTACAGTGCGTCCCCTCCCTTGAGGGACTGCTTTAGGACATCCCCGATGTTATTCCCTGTGGAATACCAGTGTACCCCGCTGCAGAAAAGGAGATTTATGGTAAGACTTTACCATTGTTAAATCTCTTTCTGCGAGGTACACTGGATTCCACAGGGCGCCCACCTTGACGCACTTGACTTCTTTGGGTTTGTATGGCATTAGCCGCTGGTACCTTCTTCTGTCGTGAGAATGTGGTTCTCTGTGGCTACTAACTACTATTGTCTCTTTTACCTGCTACTGCATTGGACTGGCTAACAAAACTGAGCTCCAGTGCCTAGAGGTGGGGATGTAGAGGAGGCAGTGCAGTGCATTCTGGGAACAGTCAAAGCTTTAGCCTGTTGGTGCCTCGGATCAAGATCCAACTCTACACCCCGATGTTATTCCCTGTGGAATCCAGTGTACCTCGCAGAAAGAGATTTAACAATGGTAAGTCTTAAGGTGTGTACACACGGTGAGATATATTCTTTCGATTTTGACTACATAGTCAAAATCTCAAGAAAAGTTAGTGCAGATCGCAAGGTGAAAGTCACCTTGGGATTCCGATGCTCGGTCCCGCCAGGTCGACATCGCAAGAAAAGATAGACTGTGCAGGCCAGTCAATCCTTGCTAGATCAGTGTACTATCTAGTTCATCTCACATGTCAATTACATCTCACATAAGCCAAAATCGTAAGCACACATAGTCCATATCTCAAGAAAAGTTAGTCAAAATCGGTGGTGCTGTGCTCCGGGGAGTTCAAGGGAAATAGCATAGTCAAAATCGGCCATAGCAATGATCTCACTGTGTGTACACACCATTACCATAAATCTCCTTTTTTTGTTATCCGGAGTAAAAAAAAAAAAAAAAAAAAAAAAAAAAGGGCAGAGTGAGATGTCTGTATACAGCAATCTTATTGTTCGTAAATCTGTCCACACACCTAAAGATTCTTTCAAACCTCCAACTTAGTTGGCTGGTTGGAACAAAAATCTGGTAATGTATGGGAGAAAATGACAACTGACCACTTGCACCCAAACACCGGATAATAGCTGTAAAAATCAAACCGATTTAGCCAACTTGTCCGAATGACCATTTTCGTCCTTTGTCCAGTGTTTGTACGTAAGCGGACAATTATCATTTGCTTGCATACATTACCAGCTTTTTGTTCCAACCAGCCATTGCCCAACACCTAGTTCGGGGTATCCGGAATATTCAACGAGTTTAACAATCTCGAATTTTGGATTTTTAACTTGCAAAAATTTGCCTGATTCCCAGATGTATCGTCCTTCTATGATGGCTGCGGATCGGTGGTTCCTGTCGTATCGGGGAAACCAGCTAAATGTAATGGGGCCTTTACTTTGATTTTTATTAATATAAACTGTGGAAGGGTGGAATGGAAAATATGCATGGAAAGAAATAACCTGTCATCTGCTTCTTCCATCTGAAAACACAAAATGTTGCACCCTTGTAGACCCCAGATTTGGGCCTGCAAATCACAGCATTAGCAGAGTGCTTTGGAACATACATAATTAACCTTCTGGCTCTAACCAGTTTGTCTGTTACCAACTGTTGCTTGTGCTTCTGGGTTTTTATAATAACGTGATTTACAGTAATTTATCGGTTAACCTGTTTGTAAGCAATGATTGCTTAATCTAGTCTTCTGTGTTCACATATGGCCATTGCAAACATTGTCAAATGTCACAAACTTCATATTTGTTCAGATATATATATTATTATTATTTTTTTTTTAAGGATAAGGGAGGGAAGTTAAGAACGGCAGTAGTAATTACTGCAGATCCTGCGAAACAACACCGCTAATAACAAATATGTGTAAATATCAAACAGTCCTAAGAAATCCAAATTGTATGTGCGGGGTAAGAGCAGCCTAAGCATTACTGCAAGGGTTAAACAGAGGTTTAATGGGAGAGGCGAGAAGTCGCATGCTGATCGGTTTCAGGCAGTAGGGATATTGGGAAGGGAGAGAAGTCACTGGACACTCCAATCTAGGGAGTCTGAAACATAACAATAGAAAAAGGGTCACTACTGTGCAATAATTCAATGGGGGCAGGGGTCACATAACGGGAAAGTCAAGGCGACCATCTAGTCAAATTGAGATGGACAATCTTGTAAGAGAATTGCAATATAGACGATATAGGGCCTAGTTTGGAAGGAACTGCACAGCTGCAAGGAAGCGGCTGTGCAATTCCGTGTCCTTAAATTTCAAATGCAACAGGAGACGTCTGTAGGCGATGGATGCCTCCTGTTAGCGAGGGTCCAAGTGCTGCGCCAGAGCATACCAACATCTGATCAAAATATATACAATAGTGACTGGGGCTGTGGGTACAATAGCCATAGTCTGCAGTGTGTGCAGTCATCGCCTGACACCATTTGAGGCAATAAGAGCTGATGGTCCGACTTCAGCAGCCACATCAGTCTAATTTGGTTGCACATATACAGTATGAGGACATATTAGACACAGACCATGATGCATATGCCTGATGACGAGATCTGCCATTGGTATGGAAAGCTTAAAGACAGCATCCTGAATGTTGTTGATAAATGACATATTATTGTATAAAGTCACATGTCGCCCCAAGTAAAAAGTAGTGCAAAGAAAATACTGCACAAAGTATAATTAAAGCTGAAGATGATGCGTGTCACTGAGGCTGAGTTTGCTGTAACGTGGCCGGATGGTGGTTTCCACGTTGCTTTTTGTATGTTGGCTGCTTGACGCGGTGCTGACAGTTATTTTCCATGGTAATGTTTATAAAGTCATGGTCTATGTTTGCTTTTTTCCCTGTCTTTCGTTAAACTAGTACACTATAGTTCTGTGTGTGTTAAGAGCAAACACATCATTTTCCATCATATAGTGGACGTGTCATGTATAGTACATACTTTATTCTTACCCATTGTGCTTGTGTTCAGTTTGTGAGTAAATTAAATGATAGCACTTTATATATACACACTGCATTTGTTCAGTTAATAACCGCTCTCAATAAAATAACAAAAATATACTAATCAAATTAAGAATATAGCTGTTCTAAAATTGTGCAGCACAGTGGTTAGCATTTCTGTCTAACAGCATTAGGTTCATGAGTTCAGTACATCACCAGGGCCTGATATGTGTAGAGCTTCTATCTTCTCCCTGTACACATGCAGGCATTCCTCTGCTGTCCACCCACATTCCAAAGATATAATAGTGGGTTAATCGGCTTCTGTCAAAAATAACTCTGGTTTATGTGTCCGCTTGTGTAAAGGGCAGATGTACTAAACCTTGGAGAGTGATAAAGTTCCAGCCAATTGGCTCCTGACTGCCATGTTACAGGCTGTTTTTGAACAGCCCTCATTTATTCACCCCTTTATACCTCACGTTCTGTTCCACTCTCAGAAAAGAAAGGAAAAGTCCAAGAAGGGAAAGAGCCATGGGTAACAGAAAGATGGGATAGCAGAGCATGATCCGGCAACGCTAGTTTATGCACACAAGTGAACCTATTTTTCCAATATGCATATGACAATGATAAATTAATTGGCATTACATTTATTTTACCCTATCCCCTGACACCCTGGCTTATATCCCCATCTTCCAACACGACCTTGCCTCCGCTTTTTCAATCTCCCATGGGATTCTCTATTACCGCTTTCAGCGGTAAAACCCAGCTTTTGAGCCCGGGTCCGACCCGTGTTTAACCCTTCCTTTAACCCGGGATGAAATGCCAGGTTGCTCGACCCGGGTTATTCACTTTGGCGCTTTCACACTGCACCTCGACCCGGGTCGACTCGGCAACATTCCGGCAATTACCCGGGTTATTTTGGCGATGTAAAAAGGGGTATATCCTGTGACATCACCTCCTTCCCCTGACGTACCCTCCTGAGATCATGTGCTTCCCTACATACTTGACAATCTGTCTGTGCCTGGCAATCTGTCAGTCTTGGATAAAATAAAAACAAAGATCAACACTGAATACCAATTAATTTACATAATTGCTAATGTTTCATTTTATTGAATAATATGCAACACATGGAACAGTTTTGTACCATGCTTGTTATTACATGGAGTTATGAAGTGCGTTATTACTTATTTAATAAAGTTATTCTGACATTTACTGTTACATTTTGTTCATACTGTAGCTTTGTACTGTATTAGTGAGCCCGTGCCAGGACAGCGGCTACGATAAGATGTTATCCTGGTGAATATCCTTCTTTTTAACTAAAATGGGTTTGATAAATAGGCCCTTATGTCCTGGCTGAACACCTGCAGTTTAGTGCTATATGACACCACTTTAATCAAGCAGAGACTACTTCAGATAATTTCTGGTTCAAACTGTGGTGACCACTGTTACGGTCAGGGGATTACTATACTTATAAGCATTTCCTTACTATTGTTGTACTCTGCTATTTCCAGCTATCACCTGACGGGTGGCGGAACATTCCCATCCACCACCTCAAGACATGGAGCAGATGGGTACTTCACCAAGATGCTCCCCATGTCTTAGGGGAAGGAAAGGATTCAAAACTTCCAAGAAGTCCTCACCATCCCATTTAGTCAGCGAGCCTGAAGAAATGATGGGAAAAGCAGAGGAACTCTTCCAATTGTGTGATAAGGAGGAAAAAGGGTTAATAACCAAACGAGATTTGCAGGTAGGTTCCTCAACTCATGTTTTATGGTAAGTCAGCAATGTCACAGATTGGGCCATAACCAGTATTCTGAATGTTTTTATTGGCCAAAATGGAACATAAAGTTGGGTGACGTCATCGTTTGGACATGTACTAAAGTTGTCAGTCAACTGGAAGTGTAAAGTACTGTTTCTATTGGAATCTGGTTATTTAACGTGTCATAACCAGGGGATAGAGTTATCAAACCTTCTGAAGATGACAAGAGGAGGAGCTGCTCAAAGCATGCAATCAGATTCTAGCTTATCCAGGACATATAAAATTATAGCTAGAATCTGATTGGTTGTTAAGGGTAAAACCCCACTCCTTCCTGGGCTCTTTATAGTGCCCACACACAATGTGATTTGAACTTTTTAGTTCATATCGCATCACGTCTAGTTCAAATCACACCGTGTTTATGTCCCTTGCGATGCGCGTTCCCGCGTAGTCCATATCGCAAGGTTAAATAGTATGTGCAGTCATGTATTTTTGTACTACATCGCATGCATTACATATTGTAGTGTAGCCAATATTGGGTGTAGTTCAAATCGCATATAGTTAAATAGCATACCCACTTAGTCCAAATCGCATAGCACACATTGTATAGGCTCAAAATGCACCAAGCACAGATCTCACCGTGTGTGGGCACCATCAGTGTTTTCTGTAGTGCAGGGCAGTGGTTAAAGTGGGCCGAAATGGGGAGGAACTGCACTCCGTCACCAGTTCCGCATCCACCCGGCCACAGCATCAGGTCCCGGCTGCATTGTAAAGTTGGCAGCGGCCGCCAGCCAATCCGGGCTCGCAGACCGGCTGCAGCACCAATCAAAAGAAGGGGCGGCTATTATAAAATCTGGCGTGAGCCAATCATGGCTCGCGGTCCACCAGCCAATGAGAAGCTGCCAAGTGGCAGCTTCTCACTAGCCGGCGGTCCGAGAGCCGTGAATGGCGCACAATCGGTGCCAGATTCAAAGAGCGGCCTTGCTTCTGTTGAATAGCAGCTGGTCTGTGAGCTAGGACTGTCTGGCGGCCGCTGCCAGCTTTACACCGCTGCC
Source organism: Pseudophryne corroboree (assembly GCF_028390025.1). Taxonomy (NCBI): domain Eukaryota; kingdom Metazoa; phylum Chordata; class Amphibia; order Anura; family Myobatrachidae; genus Pseudophryne; species Pseudophryne corroboree. The sequence goes on along the minus strand of NC_086454.1, from coordinate 120,969,084 downwards.
AGGACCTGATGCTCCAGGCCACAGCCACTGATGCAGGAGACCCGATGCTCCAGAGTCCAGGCTCTCAGGACGCAGGGGGTGAGAATGGGGAGGGGGTGAAAGAAGCAGGGGGTGAGATGGGGTGGGGGTGAAAAAAGAAGGGGGTGAGATGGGGAGGGGGTGAAAAAAAGGTGAGATGGGGAGGGGGTGAAAAAAGCAGGAGGTGAGATGGGGAGGGGGTGAGATGGGGAGGGGGTGAAAAAAGCAGGGGGTGAGATGGGGAGGAGGTGAAAAAAGCAGGGGGTGAAAGAAGCAGGGTGTGAGATGGGGAGGGGGTAAAAAAAGCAGGGGGTGAGATGGGGAGGGGGTAAAAAAAAGCAGGGGGTGAGATGGGGAGGGGGTAAAAAAAAGCACGGGGTGAGATGGGGAGGGGGTGAAAGAAACGGGGTGAGATGGGGAGGGGGTGAAAGTAGCAGGAGGTGAGATGGGGAGGGGAGGGGATGAGAGGAGCAGGCGGTGAGATGGGGGAGTGAGAGGAGCAGGGGGTGAGATGGGGGAATGTGGAGCAGGCGGTGAGATGGGGGAGTGAGGCGCCAAGGTGAGATGGGGGAGGTAGAGGCACCAGGATGAGATGGGGGAGTTAGAGGAGCAGGAGGTGAGAGGAGCAGGGGGTGAGATGGGGGAGTGAGGTGCAGGGAGTGAGAGGTGTAGGGGGTAAGTAAAGGAGAGAGATTCAGATGCTCAGACACAAAGGAGAGCATATAAGGAGTAAGGGATACAAAGGAAACAAGAAAGCAGAAGGGACACATGGAAGACATAAGAGAGATGAGCAAAGGTTCAACATATACTGCTATATTGTAAATCAAATCTAAAATTAGGAGGGGGGGGTCACTGCTGTGGGCATTGTGTGTGTAAGTGGCTCTGTTATTGTGGGCATTGTGTGTGTAAAGGGCACTAGTATGTGGGGCGGGCAATGTGAATAAGATTGTGCTACTGTGAGGCATTATTTTCAATTGGGGGTACTTTTGTGTGGACACATCCCTTCCTTGTGAGGCCACACCCCTTTTTGCAACACGCACGCCTCGTGACATGAGGTCCCCCACCTCTCCAGGACCACTTTAAGCCCTGGTGCAGGGCATTTATTGGGCCTAATTCAGACCTGATCGCAGCAGCAAACTTTTTCTCTAATGGTCAAAACCATGTTGCACTGCAGGTGGGGCAGATATAACATGTGCAGAGAGTTAGATTTGGATGGGGTGTGTTCGAACTGAAATCTAAATTGCAGTGTAAAAATAAAGCAGCCAGTATTTACCCTGCACAGAAACAAAATAACCCACCCAAATCTAACTCTCTCCACACGTGTTATATCTAGGGCAGGCCTGGCCAACCTGTGGCTCTCCAGCTGTTGTAAAACTACACATCCCATCATGCTTTGCCACAGTTTTGCTATTAGAGAATGCTAAAACTGTGGCAGGGCATGCTGGGATGTGTAGTTTCACAACATCTGGAGAGCCACAGGTTGGCCAGGCCTGATCTAGGGTTACCACCTCATTCCTTTAATTCTGGACACAAATTAATTACACAGGTTCTGTGGCTGATTAAAACCAGGTGAAATGGAGTCTTGAAGTCAGCCAGTCACAGAACCTGTGTAATTAATGTGTCCAGAATTAAAGGGACGAGGTGGAAACCCTAGTTATATCTGCCCCACCTGCAGTGCACATGGTTTTGCCCATTAGAGAAAGATTTTGCTGCCGTGATCACATATGAATTAGGCCTATTGTCTGTTGCATGCTGTTCTACCCCCTCACAGTACTAAAGTGCACAACATGGATGGCTTCTGTGCAAAATAAGTTGTTGTATATAGAGGAAATAATGTGAGGATTGTAGTCCCTGAACGCGAGGAGGGGAAATACCAGAAAAATTCTTAGAAAAATGGTTGTGTGACAAGTTTGGTAGAGATTCATTTTCAGCACAATTTGCAGTAGAAAGGGCCCATCGGGATACCTTCTCGCCCTCCACCTTGCACATTAATTGCAAAAAATATTACATTACCAAGATCGAGACACTGTTCTGAAATTGGCCCGAAGTAAAGGACCTCTAGATTGCAATGAGGTAAAAATGTCAGTGTTCCCAGACTTTTTGTAATGGAAGTACAAAGGGACAAAGTAAAGTTCTTGGCAATTAAGAAACGGTTGTGGGACTTAAATATCCAATATTCAATGTTGTTTCCATCCAAACTTAGAGTTGTGGTAAATGGTGAAACAAAGTTTTGTTTTGTTTTTAGCACCAGGAGAGGCTGCGAAATGATTGGATCATCAAGTGCCTGGTGCTAGACAGATGGCTATTGATTGATTTGCAGTTAGGATGGTCTGAGTGTTGGCTGATCTGTATCCTGATTATTAGGTATCGGAGCCAATACTAATCCAATGTAAAATAAAATGAGTGTAAAAATAAAATACAATTATCAGGACATGATGTTCGGTCACTAATTGGTTAATTTATAATAATGTCTAGTACATTTTCTTTTCTCTCTTTCCTCCTGTTTTGCGTTATTTTAGATGAACTTGGTGGAGCCAGCGCTTATCAATAGTGGATATTGCACTGGTACAGGAGGTGGTAGTTATACTGCTATAGCACATTGCAGGAGAATGGTTTACAATACAGTACATGTGGGTACTATTAGGATTGTTGTTTAATTGCAATAGTAGCAATTGCGATGTTGCCAGGATGTTATAACTGTTTAACAAAGTAATTGAATAGTGGGAAGGAAGTGTACCAATTGTTCCTTAATTGAGCATAAAGAGGTCTGGCTCTCTGTGGTAATTAATCAGGCTGGATAGAGTCAGGAACGATATTCAGAGGCTATAATAGGGTGAGCAAATAGTGAATACATTGTCTTGAGGCAGCACTTTGAGAGATATAAGCAGCAGGACAAGTACTTATATCCTTAGCAAATGTATTATTTTCATTTAATAGTGACTGATAATTCTTAGAACTGCATATTGTGAATAATCTATATGTGGTATAAGGAATATTTAATATTGTGGCACTAATTGTTGATCTATGTTTATAAGAATTAAAAATGGTGCCAATTTGTATCAGTTAGGGAATGTTTATACTAATTCTATAGAGTGAGGGTAATTTGGTCCTGTATATACATGGAGTAAGCTGTGAGCTAATATGGTGGACACGGCAAGATGTATTAATATTGAGTATATCTAGCTACTACTACTACTACTACTACTAATTTTGATATTAAAGAATTATTGAAATGATATGAGACTAGCATGTTCTTCCCTGTACTGGGGTGCCATGTTATTATATTATGTCATTATTAGATACAGGTTGAGTATCCAAAATGCTTGGGACCAGAGGTATTTTGGATATGGGATTTTTCCGTAGTTTGGAATAATTGCATACCATAATGAGATATCATGGTGATGGGACCTAAGTCTATGCACAGAATGCATTTATGTTTCATATACACCTTATACACACAGCCTGAAGGTCATTTTAGCCAATATTTTTTATAATTTTGTGCATTAAACAAAGTGTGTGTACATTCACACAATTCATTTATGTTCCATATACACCTTGTACACACAGCCTGAAGGTCATTTAATACAATATTTTTAATAACTTTGTGTATTAAACAAAGTTTGTGTACATTGAGCCATCCGAAAACAAAGGTTTCACTATCTCACTCTCGCTCAAAAAAGTCCGTATTTCGGAATATTCCGTATTTCGGAATATGTGGATATGGGATACTCAACCTGTACAATCATATTGAAAAGGATCTAAGTATATAATGTCAAAACTAAAATCTTACTCTTTTAGGATATCTTTTAGTATTAATTAAATAATATAATTATGGGTAAGCACTTAATGTGTATAATTAGCCCCTTGATTGTCCCCTATCGGACCTTTTTATAAAATAACGGTAAAATGTAGGCAATTGTAGCTAGAGAGGAATATGGTTTTTTTTCTGGATTGTAAGATTTATTCAATACGCTTGTAACTTCTGTCAGTTTATATTCCTCCTCTAGTCTCTTATGAGGTTTTAAAGAGGGTAGTGGAGTTTATAGCGTCCTTTCCAGAACTACCAGTGGTGTGTATGGGAAATTTTAATAATGTGTTAGATCCAATGATGGGTAGATGGCAGGAGTCCTCAACTGGCCTTTTACAGGGCAGGGGATGATTTGCATAATTTATTTCAGATTTGGGGTGGATTGATCCCTGGTGGGATAAATATACATCAGTACTCGTTATTCACAGACGCATCATTCTTTTTCTAGAATTCATATCTATAAAATGAACTAGTATATCCACAATTGAATATAAAGCTAGGTGTATTTCAGATCATTCTCCATTAATAACGCAGCAGGATATTTCAGTGGGCAGGGGACAAACCTACTGGAAGTTACATCCTTCCTGGCTGTTACAAATGGGGGTAGGGTCTGAAATGGAAGAAGTGTGGCAAGAATTCTTTAAGGAAAATATAGGCTCAGCTCATATAGCGATAGTTTGGGATGCCTTTATACGTGCTGGGGTCCTTTATAAAGAAAATAGCAGAATTAAAAATTGCACATAGGAAAACGAGTTAGAAAGTAAGTGTAACACTTTAGAATGGGCATATTTGAAGGATAACATAGTCCTTTAGACTTGTTTGGTTGGAGGTGCAGAAGGAGTGGGTGACATGTATACAAGATGGAACAATACGTCAATTACTATTTAATTCCCATTCTAAATATGTTAATGCAGATACAGTAGATCAAGTAGCTATTTGGCCCATTTAATTAATTCGAATAGGCCCTCAAATACTGTGGCTAAATTGAAAACAAGCAGTGGTAATTTGGTCACCACTACTCCGGAAATTGTGGAAACGTTTATAACCCACTTTCGGGAGGTTTATGATGATAAGGCATTTTCCAGCCTGAGTGAGTTGTTAGATAATGTTACTGCAGTGGGTCTTCCTACTATTACAGTGGAAGATCAAAACTTTTTGTATACTCCTTTTACGTTGGAGGAAATAGAGTTAGCAGTTCATTCATTTCCTGGAGGTAAAGCCCCAAGTATAGATGGTATTCCTATAGAATGATTAGCTCCTAGACTGTTAGAACTATTTAGGGACCTTTTATAAAGGAAATATGTTACCACAGTCCATGTCTGAGGCAGTAATAATAGTAATTTTGAAATCTGGTGAAGATCCTGAATTACCGGAATTATATAGACCTATATCTTTTTAATGTCTACAGACACTAAGATTCTGGCTATGATTCGTTCTACTAGATTGAATAAAGTTATAACTAAAATAATTCACCAAGATCAGTCTGGGTTTATGCCTGGGAAATCTACCTCAGTTAATCTGAGACGTTTATTTACACATCTTCAGATTTCACACGAAACATCTCCAGTGGTAATATCATTAGACGCCAATAAGGCTGTTGATTCGGTGGAGCGGTCTTTTTCTTTGGGAGGTGATGCGGGGGCGTACAGGATAGGGCTGGGCTTCATTACATGGATCCAGTTGTTATATATGGGCCCTAAAGCCCGGGTTTCAGTTAATGGACATGTTTCATCATCTTTTCTCTAACGTCCTAGTGGATGCTGGGGACTCCGTAAGGACCATGGGGAATAGACAGGCTCCGCAGGAGACTGGGCACTCTAAAGAAAGATTCAGTACTATCTGGTGTGCACTGGCTCCTCCCTCTATGCCCCTCCTCCAGACCTCGGTTAGAATCTGTGCCGGGCCAGAGCTGGGTGCTCCTAGTGGGCTCTCCTGTGCTTGCTAGAAAAGAAAGTATTTTGTCAGGTTTTTTATTTTCAGAGAGCTTCTGCTGGCAACAGACTCTCTGCTACGAGGGACTGAGGGGAGAGAAGCAAACCTACTCACGGCAGCTAGGTAGCGCTTCTTAGGCTACTGGACACCATTAGCTCCAGAGGGATCGAACACAGGTACCTAACCTTGATCGTCCGTTCCCGGAGCCGCGCCGCCGTCCCCCTCGCAGAGCCAGAAGTACAGAAGCAGCAGAAGCATGAAGACATCAAAATCGGCGGCTGAAGACTCCTGTCTTCACTTAAGGTAGCGCACAGCACTGCAGCTGTGCGCCATTGCTCCCACAGCACACCGCACACTCCGGTCACTGTAGGGTGCAGGGCGCAGGGGGGGGCGCCCTGGGCAGCAATTAATTACCTTTTTGGCAAAAATAGACATATATACAGTCTGGGACTGTATATATGCCCGAGCCCCCGCCATTTTTTACACATTAAAGCGGGACAGAAGCCCGCCGCTGAGGGGGCGGGGCCTTCTTCCTCCGCACACCAGCGCCATTTTATCTTCACAGCTCCGCTGGAAGGACGCTCCCCAGGCTCTCCCCTGCAGTATACAGGTGCAATAAAGGGTAAAAAAGAGAGGGGGGGCACATCAATTTAGGCGCAGAGATATATTTAACAGCAGCTACGGGGTAAACACTAAGATACAGTGTAATCCCTGGGTTATATAGCGCTGGGGTGTGTGCTGGCATACTCTCTCTCTGTCTCCCCAAAATCCTTTGTGGGGTCCTGTCCTCAGTCAGAGCATTCCCTGTGTGTGTGCGGTGTGTCGGTACGCCTGTGTCGACATGTTTGATGAGGAAGGATACGTGGAGGCAGAACAAGTGCAGCTGAGTGTGGTGTCGCCGCCGACGGTGCCGACACCTGATTGGATGGATATGTGGAAGGTGTTAAATGATAATGTAATCTCCTTGCATAACAGATTGGATAAAACTGTAACCTTGGGACAGTCAGGGTCTCAACTCATGCCTGATCCTACAGCGCAGACGCCGTCAGGGTCTCAAAAGCGCACACTATCCCAGATAGTTGACACAGATGTCGACACAGAATCTGACTGTCGATGACGATGAGGCAAACTTGCAGCCTAAAATGACTAAAGCCATCTGCTACATGATTGTAGCAATGAAGGATGTATTACACATTTCTGAGGAAAATCCTGTCCCTGACAAGAGGATTTATATGTATGGGGAGAAAAAGCATGAAGTGACTTTTCCCCCTTCACATGAATTAAATGAATTATGTGAAAAAGCGTGGGATTCCCCTGACAGGAAGGTGATAATTTCCAAGAGATTACTTATGGCGTATCTCTTCCCGCCAACGGACAGGTTACGCTGGGAATCCTCCCCTAGGGTAGACAAGGCGTTGACACGCTTGTCTAAGAAGGTGGCCCTGCCGTCTCAGGATACGGCCGCCCTAAAGGATCCTGCGGATAGAAAGCAGGAAGCTATCCTGAAGTCTGTTTATGCACATTCTGGCACACTGCTGAGACCAGCAATTGCTTCGGCCTGGATGTGTAGTGCGGTAGCTGCATGGACGGATACTCTGTCTGAGGAGATAGATACCCTGGACAGGGACACTGTTCTACTGACCCTGGCACATATCAAGGACGCGGTCCTATATATGCGGGATGCCCAGAGGGACATTTGCCTGCTGGGCTCTAGAGTAAACGCAATGTCCATTTCTGCCAGAAGGGTCTTATGGACTCGGCAATGGACAGGGGATACCGACTCTAAAAAACACATGGAGGTTTTACCTTATAAGGGTGAGGAATTGTTTGGGGACGGTCTCTCGGACCTAGTTTCCACAGCTACGGCTGGGAAGTCAAATTTCTTGCCTTATGTCCCTCCACAGCCTAAGAAAGCACCGTATTACCAAATGCAGTCCTTTCGTTCTCAGAAGAGCAAGAAGGTCAGAGGTGCGTCCTTTTTTGCCAGAGGCAGGGGTAGAGGAAAAAAGCTGCACCATGCAGCTAGTTCCCAGGAACAAAAGTCTTCCCCGGCTTCCACTAAATCCACCGCATGACGCTGGGGCTCCACAGGCGGAGCCGTGGGGGCGCGTCTCCGACATTTCAGCCACCAGTGGGTTCGCTCACAGGTGAATCCTTGGGCTATACAAATTGTGTCTCGGGGATACAAGCTGGAATTCGAGGTGACGCCCCCTCACCGTTACCTAAAATCGGCCTTACCAACTTCCCCCATGGAAAGGGAGATAGTGTTGGCGGCAATTCACAAACTTTTTCTCCAGCAGGTGGTGGTAGAGGTTCCCCCCCTTCAATGGGGAAGGGGCTATTATTCCACTATGTTTGTGGTACCGAAACCGGACGGTTCGGTCAGACCCATTTTAAATTTAAAATCCCTGAACATTTATCTGAAGAAATTCAAGTTCAAAATGGAATCGCTCAGAGCGGTCATTGCAAGCTTGGAAGAGGGGGATTTTATGGTGTCTCTGGACATCAATGATGCTTACTTGCATGTCCCCATTTATCCGCCTCATCAGGAGTACCTCAGGTTTGTGGTACGGGACTGTCATTACCAATTCCAGACGTTGCCGTTTGGCCTGTCCACGGCACCAAGAGTTTTTACCAAGGTGATGGCGGAAATGATGGTGCTCCTTCGGAAGCAAGGGGTTACAATTATCCCATACTTGGACGATCTCCTCATAAAGGCGAGGTCCAGGGAGCAGTTGCTGATCAGCGTAGCACACTCTCAGGAAGTGTTGCGTCAGCACGGCTGGATTCTGAACATTCCAAAGTCGCAGCTGATTCCTGCGACGCGTCTGCCCTTCCTGGGCATGATTCTGGACACAGACCAGAAGAAGGTGTTTCTCCCGGAGGAGAAGGCTCAGGAGCTCGTGACTCTGGTCAAAAACCTCCTAAAGCCAAAACAGGTGTCGGTGCATCACTGCACACGAGTCCTGGGAAAGATGGTGGCGTCATACGAAGCCATTCCCTTCGGCAAGTTCCATGCGAGGATCTTTCAGTGGGATCTGCTGGACAAGAGGTCCGGATCGCATCTTCAGATGCATCGGATGATCACCCTGTCCCCCAGGGCCAGGGTGTCTCTTCTGTGGTGGCTACAAGGTGCTCACCTCCTCGAGGGCCGCAGATTCGGCATACAGGACTGGGTCCTGGTGACCACGGATGCAAGCCTCCGAGGGTGGGGGGCAGTCACTCAAGGAAGAAACTTCCAAGGGCTGTGGTCAAGTCAGGAGACTTGTCTGCACATAAATATCCTGGAGCTACGGGCCATATACAACGCCCTGAGTCAAGCGGAGCCTCTGCTTCGAGACCAACCAGTGCTGATTCAGTCAGACAACATCACGGCAGTCGCTCATGTAAACCGCCATGGCGGCACAAGAAGCAGGGTGGCAATGGCGGAAGCCACCAGGATTCTTCGTTGGGCGGAGAATCACGTGCAAGCACTGTCAGCAGTGTTCATTCCGGGAGTGGACAACTGGGAAGCAGACTTCCTCAGCAGACACGACCTCCACCCGGGAGAGTGGGGACTTCATCAAGAAGTCTTCACGCAGATTGTAAATCGATGGGAACTGCCACGGGTAGACATGATGGCGTCCCGCCTCAACAAAAAATTAAAAAGGTATTGCGCCAGGTCAAGAGACCCTCAGGCGATAGCTGTGGACGCACTGGTGACACCGTGGGTATTCCAGTCGGTCTATGTGTTTCCACCTCTTCCTCTCATACCCAAGGTACTGAGAATCGTAAGAAAAAGAGGAGTGAGAACAATACTCATTGTTCCGGATTGGCCAAGAAGGACTTGGTACCCGGAACTGCAAGAAATGCTCACAGAGGACCCATGGCCTCTGCCTCTCAGACAGGACCTGTTACAACAAGGGCCCTGTCTGTTCCAAGACTTACCGCGGCTGCGTTTGACGACATGGCGGTTGAACGCCGGATCCTAACGGAAAAGGGCATTCCGGATGCAGTTATTCCTACGCTGATAAAGGCTAGGAAGGACGTGACCGCAAAACATTATCACCGTATATGGCGAAAATATGTTGCTTGGTGTGAGGCCAGAAAGGCCCCTACAGAGGAATTCCAGCTGGGTCGATTCCTGCACTTCCTACAGTCAGGTGTGACTATGGGCCTAAAATTAGGGTCCATAAAGGTCCAGATTTCGGCCCTATCCATTTTCTTTCAAAAAGAACTTTCTTCACTGCCTGAGGTTCAGACGTTTGTTAAGGGAGTGCTGCATATTCAGCCTCCTTTTGTGCCACCAGTGGCACCTTGGGATCTTAACGTGGTCTTGGGTTTCCTGAAATCCCACTGGTTAGAGCCACTTAAGACAGTGGAGCTAAAGTATCTCACGTGGAAAGTGGTCATGCTGTTGGCCTTGGCTTAAGCTAGACGTGTGTCAGAATTGGCGGCTTTGTCATGTAAAAGCCCCTATCTGGTTTTCCATATGGATAGGGCAGAATTGCGGACTCGTACGCAGTTTCTGCCAAAGGTGGTGTCATCTTTTCATTTGAACCAACCCATTGTGGTGCCTGCGGCTACTCGTGACTTGGAGGATTCCAAGTTGCTTGATGTAGTCAGGGCTTTTGAAGATCTATGTTGCCAGGACGGCTGGAGTCCGGAAAACTGACTCGCTGTTTATCCTGTATGCATCCAACAAGCTGGGTGCTCCTGCTTCAAAGCAAACCATTGCTCGCTGGATCTGTAACACGATTCAGCAGGCTCATTCTGCGGCTGGATTGCCGCATCCAAAATCAGTGAAAGCCCATTCCACAAGGAAGGTGGGCTCTTCTTGGGCGGCTGCCCGAGGGGTCTCGGCATTACAGCTTTGCCGAGCTGCTACTTGGTCGGATTCAAACACATTTGCAAAATTCTACAAGTTTGATACCCTGGCTGAGGAGGACCTGGTGTTTGCCCATTCGGTGCTGCAGAGTCATCCGCACTCTCCCGCCCGTTTGGGAGCTTTGGTATAATCCCCATGGTCCTTACGGAGTCCCCAGCATCCACTAGGACGTTAGAGAAAATAAGAATTTACTCACCGGTAATTCTATTTCTCGTAGTCCATAGTGGATGCTTGGCGCCCGTCCCAAGTGCGGACTTTCTGCAATACGTGTATATAGTTATTGCTTAACAAAGGGTTATGGTTATGTAGCATCGGTTGAGTGATGCTCAGTTGTTGTTCATACTGTTAACTGGGTAAGTTTATCACAAGTTGTACAGTGTGATTGGTGTGGCTGGTATGAGTCTTACCCTGGATTCCAAAATCCTTTCCTTGTAATGTCCGCTCTTCCGGGCACAGTTTCCTTAACTGAGGTCTGGAGGAGGGGCATAGAGGGAGGAGCCAGTGTACACCAGATAGTACTGAATCTTTCTTTAGAGTGCCCAGTCTCCTGCAGAGCCCGTCTATTCCCCATGGTCCTTACGGAGTCCCCAGCATCCACTACGGACTTCGAGAAATAGAATTACCGGTGAGTAAATTCTTATTTTTACCTGACTAGGGGTACAAGACAGGGGTGTCCATTATCCCCGACACTATTTGCGTTAGCAATTGAACCGCTAGCATGTATTTTGAGATACCATCCAGGTATATAAGGCCTTAAATTTGGCAATAGTGTGGACACTGTTGCGCTATATGCGGATGATTTATTAATTTTTCTTTCAGAGTATATAAATTCTATGCCGCTAATTCTTTTTTTAAATCAAGTACTTTTTTATTTGGTTTTTTGACATTTATACATAACTCAAAACAAACATCAGCATTCTATTGACTGTAACAATTGCCATCAATAAAAATTATATATGTTAAAGTTCAACATGTAGTGTGCGTCAATTATATTCACTTAAGGTTTCTTATCAAACGATATCTATGTAAAGAAGGACTAGGTGTCCAGTGTCGGTCTGGCCAGCCTTGTGCTGCACCAGCGGTCCCACTTCTCTGTAAATTGAGAGGAGGAACCCCTTATCCTATACATATATCTCTCGTGTCGTATTACTGAATTTACTAACGCCCTCCACTGCTCCACCCTAGGCATGTCAGCTGAGAACCAAACCCTGGCAATGACAACCCTCGCCAGCGTAGTAAGACACAGGACATACTTGTACAATACCACAGAGTGTGTTTCCTCAAGATCTAATCCAAACAGGCATAGGCCGGGGTCCAATACGGGGAGGGATGGGGCAGTCATGGTTATATCGCCCCATACCTTACACCAGAAAAGGGAAATTGCAGGGCAGTCCCATAACAAATGCCAGAATCCGGCATCGGTCTCCCGGCATCTGGGGCAGCAAGCGTTATCTCTAAGACCAGCCCTCTGCATAGTGACAGGAGTTCGATACACCCTGTGCAGAATGTAGAAAAAGACTTGTTTATATCGTATACATGGCGTAGTATATTTAATGGAGCCCAGGATCTGGATCCACTGCTCCTGGGATAGAGGTCCCAAATCAGTCTCCCATTTGATGCGAAGTGTATTCAAATGATCATGACCATATTTGTTATTCAAAGCAGTATATATGACAGATATTTTTCCCCTTCGACTAAGAGAGGTGAGCAACGACTTAACGGGTGAATCTGCAATTGGAGGTGGGCCATGAGGAAACTGGGTCTGCACAGCGTGTCTAAGTTGAAAGTACCGAAACAAGGCAGTGTTAGGTATATCAAATTCGAGTTTCAATTGCTGAAAAGACTTGAGCACTCCATCTTGGTAGAGTTGTTTTAGAGATATTACACCCTTAGTTATCCAAATATTATCTGGAGATATCTTGTACAGCTCTGAATACGTACTATTAAACCATAGCGGAGTATTGGCGTCTTGCCCCTCCCAATCATATAGAGTATGTGCATAGCGCCAGATTAGCAAGGCTTGGCGTAACAAGGGAGGCAAACCAGAAGCCGCACGGCCAGAAAGAAGGAGTTGAAGAGGAGAAAAGGAGAAAGCAGGAGAGCACCTCGCCCGCTCAGCCAGAAGACCCCCCATTGTTGGATCCAAGGAATCTCCAGTCCATTCACCAAGCTGGGACATTTGTGCTGCTACGTAATATAGTCTCAGATTGGGAAGACTCGCACCCCCCGAGAGTTGTGATCTACTCAGCGTTTTAATAGAGACTCTTGCTGGTTTATTACCCCATATAAATGAGGACATAACGCCCTCAATTACAGTGAAGACTTTTTTCGGGAGGTAGACCGGAGAGTTATGTAGGGCATATAGGAACTTTGGCTGCATTATCATTTTGAATAAATTAACCCGACCCAGGATAGACAGTGGTAGCTTTTTCCAGCTATGAGCCCTTTCTTTAAATGACATCGTAATGGGGTCGATATTTTGGGCCACATAACTACGTGCCATAGGGGTGATCCAGATACCCAAGTATTTAAACCGCAGCGTCCACTGCAAGGGGTACGCCCCCCGGGTATTTTCAGGGAGAAAACCAGACAAGGGAAAAATATGCGATTTATCCCAGTTGATCAGTAAACCAGAAAATACTCCAAATTCCTCCACTACCCGCAGCAAAGCCTGCAAGGAGTCCTCAGAGTCCTGCAAGAAAAGGAGCATATCGTCTGCATACAGGGCCACAACATCCACATGATCCCCAACCTTAATACCCCTAATCTCGTCATTAGATCGCAGCAAGGCGGCCAACGGTTCCACGGCAACAGCGAACAGCGCAGGGGATAGGGGGCAACCCTGTCGAGTGCCCCTCCCCAACGCAAACATCTCCGACGTGAAACCATTGGCCGTCACACGGGCCACAGGCAAAAAATACAATAACTGGAGAAATTTAATAAAACGAGGGCCAAAAGCAAACTTCTCCAGTACCCCCCATAAATATGTCCACTCCACTGAGTCGAATGCTTTGGCTGCATCTAGAGACACCACCACCGCATCCAACTCCCCCAGATCACGCCTCTGCAAATGACAAAACAGTCTACGTAAATTTTGGGCAGTTGATTTACCTGGCATAAATCCCGTCTGGTCCGGGTGAATGATTGTTGTAATAACTAAGTTCAATCTAGATGCCAAGATCTTTGCTAGTATCTTGACATCCGTATTGAGGAGGGAAATAGGTCTGTAAGATTCGGGGCGTAGGGGGTCTTTCCCCGGTTTCAGCAAGACAATTATATTTGCCTCGGCCATAGAGCGAGGGAGAGTCCCGCCCTCCAGCAATAGGTCGAACAATTGTAAAAGATAAGGGGCAAAAAAGCTGCTAAATTTCTTATAGACTTCACCCGGAAGTCCATCACAACCCGGTGCCTTAGACGCTGGGAGGGACAGGATCGCAGCGTTCACCTCCTCCAGAGTAATTGGTGCATCTAGAGCCCCAGAGTCTTCCCGGGACAGACAGGGCAAATCCAACCGAGCCAAATAGTCCCTCAATTGATCATTGGAGTAAGTGGCTCGGGATGTATATAGCGAGGAATAGTAACTACGAAATGTCTCAGACACCGCCGAGCCAGAGTAACACATTTGGCTGTCAGAGTTCCTCACACATTGAATCATTGTTCTAGTAGATTCTGACCGAGCCAGAAAAGCTAAATAACTGCCATTCATCTCCGCCTGAAAATAGTGTGCATGTCCCGCAAAAAGGAGTCTACGCCTGGACTTCTCAAATAAGCAATCGGACCACTCTCCTTGTGCGTCTCGCCACAACAGTTCATCAGAACGTAAATGGGTAGCTATATATTGGGATTCCAATTGCTGGCATAGGGCCTCCAGTCTTATTTCCTCCTTTTTACTAGATAATTTAACCTCAGATATTCGTTTTATAAAGGAGCCCCGCTGGAACGCTTTGAAAGCGTCATGTTTGACCGCCAGTTCGGTGCAAGACAGATTACAAACCTGGAACCCCTCCCAGGCATCCACCAAATCCGCACCCTCCCCTATTAAGGTTAACCAGAAGGGATTAAGTTTCCACATTTTTGCACCGCGCTCCCAACCAACACTAACTGTAAGTGATACAGGAGAGTGATCCGATATACCCCTAGGAAGATAGTCCACCGCCAACACATCAGGGGACAAGTCAGGAGAGATCAAGATCAAATCAATGCGAGAGAAGGCATGGTAGGTAGCGGAGTGGCAGGAGAACTGAGTAGCCGTGGGATTGCGACTCCTCCATACATCCACCAACCCCAGTTCCCCCACCAGTCGTGCAAATGGAGTAGGGGATACAGAAGGGGAGGGAGAAGCAACCGACTCTCTCCATCTGTCCAGGGCATGATCCATCACATTGTTAAAATCCCCCAAGCATATCACTGGGGTAGCAGGGGATTGGGCTAGAAATCGGGCAGCATGACGCAGAACCTCATTGTTATATGGCGGGGGAACATAGACAGCCAAAATGTGGAATAGTCTACGATTAATATGTGCGCGCAAGAAGACGTATCTGCCATATTGATCTGTTTCACAGACGTCTAGGTGAAATTGTATAGATTTTCTAATTAGTACAGAGACACCCCTAGCGCTACCTGAAAAAGTGGAGTGGTAAACATGACTAATCCAGGGTTTCTTAAGTGCCAACACCCTACTTCCAAACAAATGGGTTTCAGAAAGACAAATTATGTCTGCCTGGTATTTTTTAACCTGAGTCAAGATCAACGCTCTCTTAATCTTTTCGTTCAAACCCCTGACGTTCCAGCTGAGCAGACGAAGCCCCTTAGAATCAGCAGACATAGAAAGTAGGTGAGAAAAGGGTGGCAGGATATAAAAGAGAGACAAATATCAGAGCCCGGGTCGCAGAGCAGTGCAGGTTGTGAATAGGGACACCCAGTCCCCCCATGTCCCTGGAAACAGAGGAAATCAAAGCAATATCGTTCGCAAACATCGCAGCATAACAGAGCGCACACATAAGCAAAAATTGATGGCATGAAAAAAAACAAACTAACCCCCCCCACACCCACCCTGTATCACCTTGGAAACTTAAGGTATACCTGGATCCCATAACTCCCACCAAATTAACTAAACTAAGGGATAGGGGCCTAACCAAGAACCCAAAGAAAAGCCCCTACACTATCTTCGGCATAGGCTCTCCACAGAATACCGATAGAAGTAGTGCCCTAACCCTGAAAAAACATATCTAGCAGCGTACCCCAACATAAAATAGGGGGAAAACACGAGAACCAACATCAATATTAGGCTGCCCTACATTGCCCCATCAAAACATTGCATATGAACCACAGTGTGACTATCATAATAAGAAAAATGAGACAATTAGGCTTAGTATTAAGAGAGCAATAAATCAACAATTGTGCAGTAACACGTCATCAAGGAGGGTGAGGCTGTCGTTCCAGCCATGCAGCAGCATCTTGAGGAGTTGAGAAAAAGTGAGTGGTGTTAGCGGACACCACTCGCAGCCTGGCCGGAAACAGCATAGAGTACTGTATATTACGATCACGGAGCTGACGTTTGATATGCAGAAACTGTGATCTACTCTTTTGCACCTCCAGAGCAAAATCAGGGAAAACGGATATATTATGTCCATCCAGTTGGAGAGGGCCCTGCGTCCGGGCCAGACGGAGTATAGCGTCACGGTCCTTAAAATGTAGGAAACGGGCAATAAATGTTCTAGACGGAGCCCCGGGTGGCGGCATCCTAGGCGGGAGTCTGTGTGCTCTTTCCACTGCAAATTGAGAGGTAAATGCTTCCCTGCCCAATACACCAATAAGCCAAGTTTCCAGAAATAATTCCGGGGAGGTGCCTTCCGCTCTTTCAGGGAGCCCAACAAAACGAATGTTGTTGCGCCGCAGTCTCCCCTCTATATCGGAAATTTTAGCCTGCATAGATACCATCTGGGTAGACAGGTCGGCCACTTTCGTCTGTAGGGGTGACGTATTATCTTCCAGAGTCGATATCCGATGTTCAGTTTCACCCACTCTTTCCCGGATTTTCTGTAGATCTTGTCTAAGCAGAGAGACGTCCGCCTGCACCTGCCCAATTCTGTCTGTGACCCTCTGTTCAGACGCAGAGATGGCCTGTAGTATTTGCTGGGTAGAGTGTACTTGCTCAGCGGGATCAGAGGCAGCAACCTCTGTCGCAGGCGAGGATGGGTCAGTGTCACCCTGCTTTGTCGAATGAGAGGGCTGCGACCTAGCATATTTCTCTAGTTTCGCAGCGGCGTTAGCCGCGTTATGACCTCCTTTCACCATTGCAGCACTGGGCGCGGAGTCAGGATATTACAGCAAAAAAGTCTCCAATCAGTATGGGGTCAGCACCGGGGGCCGCCTGGGTCAGGCAGATATGATAAACAATAATATAGCAGGGCAGAGTATGCTTATGGGCACACTGCAGAGTATTCTGTGTACAAGGAGTATTCCTGCATGGAAGCTGATTTATGGGCACAAGTGTGGCTATTGCAGAGATGCAGGAAGCGTTCACAGAGAGTATTCTCCCTTTCTCCTTTTTTCACCTCTCCCCTCTCTGCAGCTATATGTATTTCTTAGTATATGTGGGGAGGAACCATACACAGGGAATCTCTCTGTATATAACTATTAAGCCCAGGAGGGAGAGAGAGGGGCAGCCCCAGCCGCAGCTCACTCCGCCGTACGGCACCTCAGGACGGAGAGGATATCAGGTGCAGGGAGAAGAATGTGAGCCTGCAAGATGGCGGTTTTCGCGGGCTTTCCTGCCCGCACTCACCCGTCCGCAGCACCTCCGCGGGATTCCAGGCAAGTGCTGCCGCGATATGCCCGCCAGTCAGAGCCTCTCCTGTCTCGGTCCCCCGGCCGGAGGATCAGGGCAAGTCCGCCGCTACAAGCGCCGTCACGCGCCGTCTCACAGAGAAGCAGGGAGCCGGGGCGGCCCGCCGGAGGTGTTAGATGCAGGGAGCCGCGCTGCACACCGGACCAGTGCGGGTATGTAGAGGGGCAGTATAACTTCTTGTGCCAGCTGGCAAGTCACAGGAGCCACGGGTTAGGGGATAAACGGATTATTAGACAGGATTTTTATGGAGAGCTAAATCTTCCCGCTGCTACTCCATGCCTGTCCAAGCCACGCCCCCTATGCCGCTAATTCTGCACGTGATTCATACCTATGGAATATATTCAGGTCTTAAAATAAACTGGGGGAAATCGCATATTCTTCTGCTTCTGGGAGCGCGCCCAAGGGTTCCACAGATTGGCCTTCCCCTTCAATGGGTTGATCGATTTTAAATACTTGGGCATCTGGATATCTAACTCACCTCAGGACTTTGTCTCCTTGAATATAAGCTCTTTCTTAGAATACCTTCACATTAAGATAAAATCTTGGGTTAAATTACCACTTACCGTAACAGGTAGAATTAATCTTGTAAAGATGGTGGTTCTACCAAAAATTCTCTATATATTTAGACATTCCCTCATTTATATTACAGATTCATTATTTAGGAAATTAAATAGTGTTATATCACTGATCTGGGTGAATAAGCGCCCTAGAATTCAATTGAATATTTTGACAAGGTCTAGACAAAGTGGAGGATTGTCATTGCCAGATTTTAAATTGTACTATATACTGTAGCTGCCCAGATGGTCCATTTCTGGACATGGATTAAGGAAGATGAGGTCACGCCATTGACTAGGAGTCTAGTTTCGCAGGTTACACCGGGACACTCTCCCTTGCAAGCGATTCTTGCAAATAAATATCATCATAAAGATCCGCCTATATTTATTCAGGCAATTAGATTATGGAGATATGTAATAAAAAAGATGGAAAATGAGGGATTAGATCCAGATACTCCGCTGTACGAATCTAAAAATCTGAAAGAATTGAGGGCATTGTAAATGGAACGAGTATGGTGATCGAAAGGAATCCATACTCGACGTCAATTGTAAGATAAACATATCTTGAAATCTTTCGGTCAGTTGCAAAATGAATATGATCTACCTGCTTCATATTTTTTTTAGATGATACTTTCAATTAAGACACGCTCTTTCTATACAGTTTTTAAAGAGTTTTCAGTAAATGTAGTTGATCTACCCATTAAAAAGTATTTGATGGGCCTGGGGCCAAATGAGATACTTGCACGTATCTATGGTTTTCTTGTAAATAATCATCATTGGGAGAATCTTCCCAGGCTCAGGGACAAGTGGGAAGCAGATATTGGTACATTAACTGATGAAGCTTGGAGTATTGCGATGGCATCGCACAAAGGGGCGACACATTCAATCAGATTTCAACAGATCCAGTTATTCATCTTCCATAGGACTCGAGAATGGCAGGTAGTAGCTCTGACTTGTGTCCAAAATGTAAGTCAGACGTAGGGACATTCTGGCATCTTATTTGGGACTGCCCAAGGGTGAGAGGTTTTTGGGATAAAATTAAAGGTGATGATAAATACGGGGGTGTCTTCAGATATAATAATGGCTAGGTCATGTATATTGGGAGTCTGGGATCTAGTATTGCTAGATAAGTATAGTAAGCAATATTCTATTAATCTATGTTCAATTGGAAAAGTTAGTATTGCTAGAACCTTGATGGCACCTCTTGAACCAGATCTTGTTGCCTGGTTAGCCTTGGTTAATTCAATAGTTTCCCATTAAAAATATGTTTATGCTTCACGAAATATTAAGCCTATGTTTGATAAAACTTGGACTAGATGGTTGAAATCTCAATATTTCCAAACATTAGCAGAATGCTTATACAGGTTGAGTATCCCATATCCAAATATCCGAAGTACGGAATATTCCGAAATACGGACTTTTTGAGTGAGAGTGAAATAGTGAAACCTTTGTTTTTTTGGTGGCTCAATGTACACAAACTTTGTTTAATACACAAAGTTATTAAAAATATTGTATTAAATGACCTTCAGGCTGTGTGTATAAGGTGTATATGAAACATAAATGAATTGTGTGAATGTTGATAAACTTTGTTTAATGCACAACATTATAAAAAATATTGGCTAAAATTACCTTCAGGCTGTGTGTATAAGGTGTGTATAAAACATAAATGCATTCTGTGCTTAGATTTAGGTCCCATCGCCATGACATCTCATTGTGGTATCTAATTATTCCAAAATACGGAAAAATCCCATATCCAAAATACCTCTGGTCCCAAGCATTTTGGATAAGGGATACTCAACCTGTAATAGTATGATCATAGTAATGGGTATATATTAGCAAGGTATAGATATAGGATAAATAGTAGCAGTTGCAGGGGAATTTTTTTGTGTGTGTTTTTGTTTTGTTATGTTTGCGAGTAAGTGTACGTTGTAGTGTGCAAATATTTTGTTATTTCTCCTCTCCTTATTGGAAGGACATATAATGTATAAATCTATGCATCCGGGAAGGAAGATCTTCTTAATGCCACGGGATGCTAGAAACACGGATGATGCTTAGATCCAAGTTTTGGTATAATATTTATAATAACTTAAGAGACAATGACTAGGGTAATAACCGTATGGCTTATTGGAAATACTGCGCAGATTAAAGATGGAATCAAAGCAATAAACTCCCATATCTATAAGTATAGACGTAATATAGTTTTATATATATATATATATATATATATATATATATATATATATATATATATATATATATATATATATATATATTTTTTTTTTTTTTTTCTCTGACGTCCTGGTGGATGCTGGGAACTCCGTAAGGACCATGGGGAATAGACGGGCTCCGCAGGAGACTGGGCACTCTAAGAAAGAATTAGGACTACTGGTGTGCACTGGCTCCTCCCTCTATGCCCCTCCTCCAGACCTCAGTTAGAATCTGTGCCCGGCTCGAGCTGGTTGCACACTAGGGGCTCTCCTGAGCTCCTAGTAAAGTATTTATTAGGTTTTTTATTTTCAGTGAGATCTGCTGGCAACAGACTCACTGCTACAAGGGACTTAGGGGAGAGAAGCGTACCTACCTGCTTGCAGCTAGCTTGGGCTTCTTAGGCTACTGGACACCATTAGCTCCAGAGGGATCGAACACAGGCCCTGCCTCGGTCGTCCGGTCCCGGAGCCGCGCCGCCGTCCCCCTTGCAGAGCCAGAAGCAAGAAGAACGTCCTGGAAATCGGCGGCTGAAGACTCCGGTCTTCATTAAGGTAGCGCACAGCACTGCAGCTGTGCGCCATTGCTCCCCATGCACACCACATACTCCGGTCACTGATGGGTGCAGGGCGCTGGGGGGGCGCCCTGGGCTGCAATTAGATTACCTTAAAATGGCAAAAAACACATACTATAGTCTCATAAACTATATATGTGTAAAAATCCCCTGCCATAATATTAATAAAAGAGCGGGAGAAGCCCGCCGAAAAAGGGGCGGGGCTATCTCCCTCAGCACACTGGCGCCATTTCCTCTTCACAGCTCCGCTGGAAGGACGCTCCCCAGGCTCTCCCCTGCAGTTTCCAGGCTCAATAGGGTAAAAAAGAGAGGGGGGGCACTAAATTTAGGCGCAAAACTGTATATTATAGCTGCTATAGGGAAAATCACTTTGTGTAGTGTAAATCCCTGTTTATATAGCGCTGTGGTGTGTGCTGGCATACTCTCTCTCTCTGTCTCCCCAAAGGACTTTGTGGGGTCCTGTCCTCAGTCAGAGCATTCCCTGTGTGTGTGCGGTGTGTCGGTACGGCTGTGTCGACATGTTTGATGAGGAGGCTTATGTGGAGGCGGATCAGGTGCCGATAAATGTGATGTCACCCCCTGCGGGGTCGACACCAGAGTGGATGGATATGTGGAAGGTATTAACCGACAGTGTCAACTCCTTACATAAAAGGTTCGATGACATAACAGCTGTGGGACAGCCGGCTTCTCAGCCAGTGCCTGCCCAGGCGTCTCAAAGGCCATCAGGGGCTCAAAAACGCCCGCTACCTCAGATGGCAGACACAGATGTCGACACGGAGTCTGACTCCAGTGTCGACGACGACGAGACTAATGTACATTCCACTAGGGCCATCCGTTGCATGATTACGGCAATGAAAAATGTGTTGCACATTTCTGACATTAACCCAGGTACCACTAAAAAGGGTATTATGTTTGGGGAGAAAAAGCAACCAGTGGTTTTTCCCCCATCAGATGAGTTAAATGAAGTGTGTGAAGAAGCGTGGGCTTCCCCTGATAAAAAACTAGTGATTTCTAAAAAGTTACTAATGGCGTACCCTTACCCGCCAGAGGACAGGGTACGTTGGGAGACATCCCCGAGGGTGGATAAAGCGCTCACACGCTTGTCAAAAAAGGTGGCACTACCGTCTCAGGATACGGCCGCCTTAAAGGAGCCTGCAGATAGAAAGCAGGAGGCTATCCTGAAGTCTGTATATACACACTCAGGTACTATACTGAGACCTGCTATTGCTTCAGCATGGATGTGCAGTGCTGCAGCAGCGTGGTCTGATTCCCTGTCTGATAACATTGATTCCCTTGACAGGGACACTATATTGCTAACCAGAGAGCATATTAAAGACGTAGTCTTATACATGAGAGATGCACAGAGGGATATTTGCCGACTGGCATCTAGAATAAATGTCCATTTCTGCCAGGAGAGTATTATGGACTCGGCAGTGGACAGGTGATGCGGATTCTAAAAGGCACATGGAGGTTTTGCCTTACAAGGGTGAGGAATTGTTTGGGGATGGTCTCTCGGACCTCGTTTCCACAGCAACAGCTGGGAAGTTGACATTTTTACCCCAGGTTCCCTCACAGCCAAAGAAAGCACCGTATTATCAGGTACAGTCCTTTCGGCCCCAGAAAGGCAAGCGGGTTAAAGGCGCGTCCTTTCTGCCCAGAGGCAGGGGTAGAGGGAAAAAGCTGCACCATACAGCCAGTTCCCAAGAACAGAAATCCTCCCCTGCTTCCACTAAATCCACCGCATGACGCTGGGGCTCCACTGGTGGAGCCAGGTGCGGTGGGGGCCCGTCTCCGGAACTTCAGCGACCGGTGGGTTCGCTCACAGGTGGATCCCTGGGTTCTACAAGTGGTATCTCAGGGATACAAGCTGGAATTCGAGATGTCTCCCCCTCGCCGTTACCTCAAATCAGCCTTGCCAGCTACTCCCCCGGACAGGGAGGTAGTGCTGGCGGCAATTCACAAGCTGTACCTCCAGCAGGTGATAATAAAAGTTCCCCTCCTTCAACAGGGACGGGGTTACTATTCCACAATGTTTGTGGTAACGAAACCAGACGGTTCGGTGAGACCCATTCTAAATTTAAAATCCTTGAACACTTTTATATAAGAAGGTTCAAGTTCAAAATGGAATCGCTCAGGGCGGTTATTGCAAGCCTGGAAGAAGGGGATTACATGGTATCACTGGACATCAAGGATGCTTACCTGCATGTCCCCATTTACACACCTCACCAGGTGTACCTCCGTTTTGTGGTACAAGACTGCCGTTACCAATTCCAGACGTTGCCGTTTGGTCTGTCCACGGCACCGAGGGTCTTTATCACGGTAATGGCCCGAAATGATGATACTCCTTCGAAGGAAGGGAGTTATAATTATCCCATACTTGGACGATCTCCTTATAAAGGCGAGGTCCAGGGAACAGTTGTTGGTCGGAGTAGCACTATCTCAGGAACGGCTGGATTCTGAATATTCCAAAGTCGCAGCTGGTTCCTACGACGCATCTGCTGTTCCTGGGTATGATTCTGGACACAGAACAGAAGGTGTTTCTCCCGGAGGAGAAGGCCAAGGAGTTGTCATCTCTGGTCAGAGACCTCCTGAAACCAAAACAGGTGTCGGTGCATCACTGCACGCGAGTCCTGGGAAAGATGGTAGCTTCTTACGAAGCAATTCCATTCGGCAGGTTCCATGCAAGGATCTTTCAGTGAGATCTGTTAGACAAGTGGTCCGGATCGCATCTTCAGATGCATCGGCTGATCACCCTGTCCCCGAGGGCCAGGATGTCTCTGCTGTGGTGGCTCCAGAGTGCTCATCTTCTAGAGGGCCGCAGATTCGGCATACAGGACTGGGTCCTGGTGACCACGGATGCAAGCCTCCGAGGTTGGGGGGCAGTCACGGAGGGAAGAAACTTCCAAGGACAATGGTCGAGTCAGGAGGCTTCCCTACACATAAATATTCTGGAACTAAGGGCCATTTACAATGCCCTAAGTCAGGCAAGACCCCTGCTTCAAAACCAGCCGGTGCTGATTCAGTCAGACAACATCATGGCTGTCGCCCATGTAAACCGACAGGGCGGCACAAGAAGCAGGATGGCGATGGCAGAAGCCACAAGGATTCTCCGATGGGCGGAAAATCACGTGATAGCACTGTCAGCAGTGTTCATTCCGGGAGTGGACAACTGGGAAGCAGACTTCCTCAGCAGGCACGACCTCCACCCGGGAGAGTGGGGACTTCATCCAGAAGTTTTCCAACTGATTGTAAACCGTTGGGAAAGGCCACAGGTGGACATGATGGCGTCCCGCCTAAACAAAAAGCTAAAAAGATATTGCGCCAGGTCAAGGGACCCTCAGGCGATAGCTGTGGACGCTCTAGTGACACCGTGGGTGTACTAGTCGGTTTATGTGTTCCCTCCTCTTCCTCTCATACCAAAGGTGCTGAGGATAATAAGAAAGAGAGGAGTAAGAACTATACTCATCGTTCCGGATTGGCCAAGAAGGACTTGGTACCCGGAACTACAAGAAATGATCTCAGAGGACCCTTGGCCTCTGCCTCTCAGACTGGACCTGCTACAGCAGGGGCCCTGTCTGTTCCAAGACTTACTGCGGCTGCGTTTGACGGCATGGCGGTTGAACGCCGACCCTGATGGAAAAGGGCATTCCGGTTGAAGTCATTCCTACGCTGATAAAAGCTAGGAAAGATGTGACAGCAAAGCATTATCACCGCATATGGCGAAAATATGTTGCTTGGTGTGAGGCTATGAAGGCCCCCACAGAAGAATTTCAGCTGGGTCGATTTCTGCACTTCCTACAGTCAGGAGTGACTATGGGCCTAAAATTGGGATCCATTAAAGTCCAGATTTCAGCCCTGTCTATTTTCTTTCAAAAAGAACTGGCTTCACTGCCTGAAGTTCAGACGTTTGTTAAGGGAGTGCTGCATATTCAGCCCCCTTTTGTGCCCCCAGTGGCACCTTGGGATCTCAACGTTGTGTTGGATTTCCTAAAATCACATTGGTTTGAGCCACTTCAGACCGTGGAATTAAAATATCTCACGTGGAAAGTGGTCATGCTTTTGGCCTTGGCTTCGGCTAGGCGGGTGTCAGAATTGGCGGCTTTGTCCTGTAAAAGCCCCTATCTGATCTTCCATATGGACAGAGCAGAATTGAGGACGCGTCCCCAATTCCTCCCTAAGGTGGTATCAGCGTTTCATTTGAACCAACCTATTGTGGTGCCTGCGGCTACTCGGGACTTGGAGGCTTCCAAGTTGCTGGACGTAGTCCGGGCCCTGAAAATCTATGTTTCCAGGACGGCTAGAGTCAGAAAGACTGACTCGCTGTTTATCCTGCATGCACCCAACAAGTTGGGTGCTCCTGCTTCTAAGCAGACTATTGCTCGCTGGATCTGCTCCACGATTCAACTTGCACATTCTGCGGCTGGACTGCCGCATCCTAAATCAGTCAAAGCCCATTCCACGAGGAAGGTGGGCTCTTCTTGGGCGGCTGCCCGAGGGGTCTCGGCTTTACAACTTTGCCGAGCTGCTACCTGGTCGGGATCAAACACGTTTGCAAAATTCTACAAGTTTGATACCCTTGCTGAGGAGGACCTCCTGTTTGCTCATTCGGTGCTGCAGAGTCATCCGCACTCTCCCGCCCGTTTGGGAGCTTTGGTATAATCCCCATGGTCCTTACGGAGTTCCCAGCATCCACTAGGACGTCAGAGAAAATAAGAATTTACTCACCGGTAATTCTATTTCTCGTAGTCCGTAGTGGATGCTGGGCGCCCATCCCAAGTGCGGATTGTCTGCAATACTTGTATATAGTTATTGCCTAACTAAAGGGTTATTGTTATGAGCCATCTGTTCGTGAGGCTCAGTTGTTATTCATACTGTTAACTGGGTATAGTATCACGAGTTGTACGGTGTGGCTGGTATGAGTCTTACCCGGGATTCCAAATCCTTTCCTTATTGTGTCAGCTCTGCCGGGCACAGTTTCCCTAACGGAGGTCTGGAGGAGGGGCATAGACGGAGAAACCAGTGCACACCAGTAGTCCTAATTCTTTCTCAGAGTGCCCAGTCTCCTGCGGAGCCCGTCTATTCCCCATGGACCTTACGGAGTTCCCAGCATCCACTACGGACTACGAGAAATAGAATTACCGGTGAGTAAATTCTTATTATATAAACTATGCAGGCTGCACTCTGATTCACTGGTCAGTATAAACAGGTAAGTAATAATGTTTTGAAGTTTATTCACCTCTTCATCAGAGGTGAATAAACTTCGAAACGTTATTACTTACCTGCTTTTACTGTCCAGTGAATCCGAGTGCCGCCTGCATTGCTTCTTTGTTAAGGACCCATGGCTAAGTGGCGGAGTCGAGGAGCGCACCGGAGCAGTAACGCACGTTGTTGGAGTGCTGCCACTAAGAACTATATATATGTGTGTGTATGTATATATATATATATATATATATATATATATATATATATATATATATATATATATATATATATATATATATATATATATATATATATATATATATATATATCTCAATGTGCGGACCGGCACTCCTCCTTAAATGTTCAGGTGCTCTGGTGCCTCCAGGAAACAGATAATGTACAAACGAGCAAGAAAGGCTGCGGCACTCAGAGACTTAATGCTAAATTCTTAGTGTATTAAAACAAACATCTGAAATCCAACATTGCTGTTTCTCCTTGACAACGGGGTGTGCCAACCCCCCGAAACGTTGGGTGCCGCAGCCTTTCTTATATATATATTCCCAAAATGAAGACAGCGGCACTCGAGGATTTAAATATATGAAAAAGTGTAATCAAAGCATACAGGTAGCCAACGTTTCGGGGCTCACATGCCCCTTTGTCAAGGTGTGTAACAATATATGTGAATTAGAACATACCTTTTATCCAAGAGAAGCCCGGCAGTGCACGGTGCGAGAACGGAGACGCGAGGATCCCTCGTACTTCCGGTCGCAACGCGATGACCTCACTGCTGTTGCGCCCGTTGGTTGCCATAGCAACCTGGACGCCGCTGGTCACTCTAAAGCGCTGTGAGGGAACATAAATAGAACCAGTGGAAAAAGTGTACTTAATTACAAGAAAACCGTGCACCCCACGCATACAGAATCCCACCACCTCTATTAGACCATTACTCTTAAAGATCCCAAACTGTCAATGTCGCTGAATGGTACACGGAGGGCTTAGAGGCGGGGCTGCGTCTGGATGCCGGCACCAGCATCCATGTACAGGTAATGCAACCCCTCCTCAAGAAGTCCCAGAACCATAGGGAATCACAAACTGACTAGCGAAAAACATGAAGGCACATAAGCATAAATGAAAGGAAAAGGAAAGAAAGAAGGGAAAGTGGAAGAAGGAAAGCAGGGGGGGGGGAAGGGGGGTGTGTGGAAAAGGGGGAGGGGAGGGTAGGGGTGGGGGGGCAAAGAAGGGAAGGGTGTGCAAGGGGCATCAGTAGAGTCCATGACCACTTTTATATGAAAATAATCCACGAGAATTTCTCATTCAGTCCACTTGGACTTATTGTGCCAAGTTCATGGATCCACTTAGATTCGATATGCAGAAGCTTGCGATCCCGATCCCCTCCTCGGATGCTTCGGGGAACATGATCTATGATTTGATGTTTTATGTCATTAAGCGAGTGTCCCATCAGTGCAAAATGGCGTGCTACGGGTTGTTCCGAAGGTTTACCGGCCAGTGCCTGTTTGATCGCAGACCTGTGCAGGGCCATCCTCTCTCTGAAGGTCCTGATGGATTTTCCCACATAAAATAAATGGCATGGGCATGACAACAGGTATACAATGTGAGTTGTCGTGCATGTCACCACGTGTCTGATCTGGAATGTCCTCTTTGTGGGGATGCTTAAACGAGGACCCTACTATCATACTGCTGTACGTTGTGCATTTAAGGCACCTGTAACAACCAGGGGGTTTGGTTAGGAACGAGGTGGGCCTTTCTACCTCGTTTTGGAATCCTGTGACATCAGAGTGTACAATAATGTCCTTTATACTTTTACCCCTTGAGTAACATAGCATGGGGCGTCTGTCCTTAAATGTTGGAAGCTTCTTGTCCGAAGCTACAATTGGCCATAAGGTCATTGTTGCTCTCTGGATTACCGGACTAGCTGTATTAAAGGTATTAACAAATGGAATCACCGCCTTAGCACTCCGCACGGCCGGTTTAAGTAGGGTTTCCCTTGGTATCGACATGACTTCTGCTTTCTGCTGTTGTAATTTATGATAATCGTATCCCCTCTGGACAAATTTCGTAACCATACGTTCTAGTTCTTGATCCAGACTGGACCGATCGCTGATGATCCTTGAGGCTCTTATCATTTGCGACCTCGGGAGCCCATCCTTAAGTGGTCCCGGATGATGGCTGTTGGCTCTCAGCAGGACGTTCTTGTCCGATGGCTTGGAGTACAGACTTGTAATCAATTTGCCGTCCTTGATGGTCACTTTTACGTCCAGGTAGTTGAGGGACTCCCCACTTGTTGTATAGGTGTACTTAATCGTGGATGGCCTATTGTTGACGTTCACCATCAACTGCTCAAACATCCCAGCTTCACCGGTCCATAGTAAAAACAGATTGTCTATGTACCTAGTAAACATCAGTATATGTTGGGCTATGGCCCTTTCGTCAAAGAAAACTGCCTGCTCGTCCTGGAACATGAAGACATTAGCGAACGATGGGGAGACATTGCTCCCCATCGCACAACCGGTCTTCTGGCGAAAGAATTTGCCGTTAAACATGAAGTAATTTCTTTCCAGGGTCATCGCTAGCAGCTGCATGAAAAGGCCTATGTCGAGGGCTTCCATCTTCTCTTCAATGAGAAACTTTCTCATGGCCTGCAAACCTGCTTCGTGCGGAATGCTCGTATACAGGCTTTTTACGTCAATAACACAAATTAGTGTCCCAGAGGGGACCTGTCCGATGCTGTTAATCCGCTCCAAGAAGTTGGTAGTATCTTTAATGAAATTGTGATGTTTCAAAATCAGAGGTTGCAGTATCCCATCAAGGAATATCGAGATGGGTTGGAAGATGGAGTGTCTAGCTGCTATTATTGGCCTACCTGGAGGTGCTGTGGCACTCTTGTGGATTTTGGGTACCACAAAGAAGATCGGCACTAGTGGATGTTCCTGTTTGAGAGCATCACATAGTTTGCTGGATATTTGACCACTCGCTTTGGCCTGTTCCAGGAGGTGTACCAGTTCCTGTTGGTATTCAACGGACGGGTCGTGTGCCAATTCCTCATATGTGTCAGTCTCTGCCAATTGACCCTCAATTTCTTTGATGTAATCGGTAAGGTTGAGGATAACTAAACCTCCCCCCTTATCCGCTGGGCGGAAAATGACCTCTCGGTAGGCTCCCAGCTGTTTTAAAGCTGTCCGTTCAGTCCGGGTAAGGTTCTGATGGAACGTTGGTGAGGCTGCCGTGTATTTCATGACCGAGTCGTTCAAAAGTCTTGTGAACGATTGAATAGAGGGGTTGGTTGACGGAGGGTCAAACATAGATATGTGACGGGTGTAATAAAATTTATCGTGACCAGACGTGCTCAAATTCTCTTGTATACTGGAGTTTTGAAAATACTCCTGTAATCACAATTTACAGGAGAATCGGTGTAAGTCAATTTGCCACTTAAAGTTGTTAAACGGGTTGGTGGGCACAAAAGAGAGGCCCTTCTCCAGTACCCTCAGTTCCACTTCAGAGAAAGATCTGTTAGATAGGTTAAATATTAAGGATTCTTGTTGGCCGAGCGCCCTCTTGATCCGCGAGCACTGCTTGCCCCGGCGGGTGGGCGTCCCCTTCTGCCTTTTTCTACAGGGGTCTCCGCAGGTGTCCCTAAAGGGACTGGCGTTGCCCTGGTTGAACCCTCTGAATCTTGTAGGGCATTCTCGCTGTCACTGTTGGACGTACCGGTGGTATTAGACCGCAACTCCCTTCGCCAACTGTGTCTGCCTCTAGAATTATAGGCGGTATTTTGGCCTCCTTCTCCTCCCATCAACCATCTATACAACTTATTAAGGTCATAGTCCTCAACTATCTGATGTTTGTTTCGCTTGATCTTAACAAGGTCTTTTCTATAATCTTCACACTGCCTCTGTAGTTTTATGAGCCATTCATGGTTGGACTCGGCCTGTAGCATGGTCTTATGTTCCACTTAAATCCTGGTGATTTTATCCCTAGTGAGCCTCAATTCCCGGCCTGCCTCCTCCACCACTAGCAGGATCAGGTCGAGGCTACACTTATTAAGTATGCCTACCCATTTCTTACAGAAATCCGGGTTGAACCGGCCTATTGTGGGAACATTTCTCACTCTGAACCCTCTGGGTATCCGTTTCTCCCGGTGATACTCTGACAGTGATATTCCATGCAGGAGGTAGTCACATTCGCGACGTTTAAGCTTAAGAAGCTGGTGGTAAATATCCTCTATTCCCCCCGTTCGTTCTGATGCTCCCAGTTTCTCCTTAAACCGGAGGCGCTCCGCGTCATCAGTAAAGCTGAACGATTCACCTAGGACCGACTGCATACCTCTGCATCCTGGAGCGTCGTCTTTATGCCCTGGGGTGGATGTGGATTCCATGTGCGGCAGGTGCCGGTTCTCAAGGAAGTGAAGCCTAAGCCGTGGATGTGCAAAACAAGTGCAGTGTAGGTGACTGGAAAACTCCACCTGACGAAAGGGTACGATAATGTTTTATCTTGCTGAGCAATCAAACTCCATAGGGTGGTGGTGCCTTGTCCCCGGCTGACAGGCAGGCAAAGCCCGACTAAGTCAAAATGAATATGTTGTAGAATGGACCGGCACTCTCCTGGCTTGCTCTTTTACCCCGGTACCTTCTGAGACAAACTTGCAGATTCCCAAAATGAAGACAGCGGCACTCGAGGATTTAAATATATGAAAAAGTGTAATCAAAGCATACAGGTAGCCAACGTTTCGGGGCTCACATGCCCCTTTGTCCAGGTGTGTAACAATATATGTGAATTAGAACATACCTTTTTATCCAAGAGAAGCCCGCCAGTGCACGGTGCGAGACCGGAGACGCGAGGATCCCGCCGTACTTCCGGTCGCAACGCGATGACCTCACTGCTGTTGCGCCCGTCGGTTGCCATAGCAACCTGGACGCCGCTGGTCACTCTAAATTAAGAAATGAATCACTGAATTTATGGTAAACAGTCACATGGAATTTTCTAAAAGAGTAGCACTAATATAAAATACATACTAATAAAAAAAAAATACACGTATTATTATAATACCTACAATACTAGATCTGGTAAGAATGAAGTATAATACAAGTGGTGATTGTTAAAGGAATTAAGTGTATTAATCATACAACAATAAGGATGATCTCTAATAGTGAAGGGGCAGGAGGGAATACATATATAATATAATATAGTATACATGTTTAATGTATTTATCTAAGTAATAAAAATAAAATATTAAAGTGTGGCAGGATGTAAATGTTGAGTATTTCAGATCTGGATATGTGGTATTTCTCTTTAGGTTTTTTTTTTCTTCTTTTCTTTACACTTGTATGCAATGAAAGAATATAGTTATATACAACACTAGTAGGTACAAAAGTTTGGTCACCAAGTATGAAGATAATTAATTGATACATAAAAAGTTTGAAATATGATAGCACTAAAACAAAATTATATATTAATTACAAAATAATTTTTCTCTAACGTTTTAGAGGATGCTGGGACTCCGTAAGGACCATGGGGATAGACGGGCTCCGCAGGAGACATGGGCACTTTAAGAAAGACTTTGACTCTGGGTGTGCACTGGCTCCTCCCTCTATGCCCCTCCTCCAGACCTCAGTTTGATACTGTGCCCAAAGGAGATGGGTGCACTGCAGGGAGCTCTCCTGAATTTCCTGCTAAGAAAGTATTTTAATTAGGTTTTTTTATTTTCAGGGAGCACTGCTGGCAACAGACTCCCTGCATCGTGGGACTGAGGAGAGAGAAACAGCCCTACTTCTCTGAGTTTCAAGGTCCTGTTTCTTAGGCTACTGGACACCATTAGCTCCAGAGGGAGTCTGAACACAGGTCTCACCCTAGAGTTCGTCCCAGAGCCGCGCCGCCGTCCTCCTCACAGAGCCAGAAGATAGAAGCCGGGTGAGTATGAGCAGAAAGAAGGCTTCAAAGGCGGCAGAAGACTTTGTGATCTTCCCTGAGGTAACGCACAGCACTGCAGCTGTGCGCCATTGCTCCCATACACCTCACACACTCCGGTCACTGTAAGGGTGCATGGCGCAGGGGGGGCGCCCTGGGCAGCAATATAAACCTCTATTATGGCATAAACACATATATACATGTACAGCTGGGCACTGTACATGTATATAAAGAGCCCCCGCCATGTTTTTGAATAATTTGAGCGGGACAGAAGCCTGCCGCCGAGGGGGCGGGGCTTCTCCCTCAGCACTCACCAGTGCCATTTTTCTCCACAGCACAGCGCTGAGAGGACGCTCCCCGGACTCTCCCCTGCTTACTGAGGTGACAGTGGGTTTTTCAAGAGGGGGGGGCACATAATTGGCGAAAAACAAGTTATTTCAGCGCTACTGGGGAAACATTCTGTGTTTTGCCTGGGTTATATAGCGCTGGGGTGTGTGCTGGCATACTCTCTTTCTGTCTCTCCAAAGGGCCTGGTGGGGAACTGTCTTCAGATAAGAGCTTCCATGTGTGTGTGGGGTGTGTCGGTACGCGTGTGTCGACATGTATGAAGTGGAAGGCTCACCTAAGGAGGAGGGGGAGTGTATGAATGTCAGATCTCCGTCGGCAGCGCCGACACCGGAATGGATGGAGATGTGGAATGTCTTGAGTGCTAGTGTAAATTTATTACACAAGAGATTAGACAAGGCTGAGGCTAGGGAACAGTCAGGTAGTCAGACCATGCCTGTCCCTGTGTCACCGGGACCTTCCGGGTCTCAGAAGCGCACATTGTCCCAAATAATGGACACAGATACCGACACGGATTCAGACTCCAGTGTCGACTATGAGGAGGCAAAATTACAGCCAAAAGTGGCTAAGGGCATTCGGTATATGATTATTGCAATAAAAGATGTTTTGAATATCACAGAGGAACCTCCTGTCCCTGACAAGAGGGTACACATGTATAAAGAGAAAAAGCCTGAGGTCACTTTTCCATCCTCGTATGAGCTGAGCGAGCTGTGCGAAAAGGCTTGGGAATCTCCAGACAAGAGGCTGCAGATTCCCAAAAGGATTCTTATGGCGTATCCTTTCCCGCAAACGGATAGGATACGATGGGAGTCTTCTCCTAAGGTGGACAAGGCATTAACACGTTTATCAAAAAAGATAGCGCTGCCATCCCAAGATACGGCTACCCTCAAGGATGCTGCTGATCGCAGACAGGAGGTTACCATGAAGTCCATTTACACACATTCAGGTACAATTCTTTGACCGGCAATGACGTCGGCCTGGGTTTGTAGTGCTATCGCAGCATGGACAGACTCCTTATCTACGGAATTTGAGACCCTAGATAAGGATACCATTTTAATGAACCTAGGGCATATAAAAGATGCTGCGTTATATATGAGAGATGCTCAAAGAGACATTTGTTTGCGAAGTTCCAGAATAAACGCTATGTCTGTTTCTGCTAGGCGAGTCTTATGGACCCGACAGTGGACGGGTGATGCCGACTCAAAGAGGCATATGGAGTCTTTGCCTTACAAAGGTGAGGAGTTATTTGGAGAAGGCCTCTCGGACCTAGTCTCCACAGCTACGGCAGGTAAATCGAATTTTTTGCCTTATGTTCCCTCACAGCCTAAGAAAGCGCCTCATTATCAAATGCAGTCCTTTCGTTCGAATAAAAGCAAAAGAGTACGAGGATCGTCCTTTCTTGCCAGAGGTAAGGACCGAGGAAAAAAGCTGCACACAGCTAGTTCCCAGGAACAGAAGTCCTCCCCTGCCTCTGCATAATCCACCGCATGACGCTGGGGCTTCCCTGGGGGAGTCCGCTCAAGTGGGGGCACGTCTTCGACTTTTCAGCCACATCTGGGTTCATTCACAGGTGGATCCCTGGGCAATAGAAATTGTATCTCAGGGATACAAGCTGGAATTCGAAGAGGTGCCTCCTCGACGGTTTTTGAAATCTGCTCTACCGGCGGTTCCCTCAGAGAGGGAGTTAGTGTTGAATGCAATACAAAAATTGTATCTTCAACAGGTAGTGGTCAAGGTTCCTCTACTGCAGCAAGGAAAGGGTTATTACTCAACCCTGTTTGTGGTTCCGAAACCGGACGGTTCGGTCAGACCCATTTTGAATTTAAAATCCCTGAACCTATACTTGAGAAAGTTCAAGTTCAATATGGAATCGTTCAGGGCGGTCATTGGCAGCCTGGAAGGGGGGGATTTTATGGTTTCCCTGGACATAAAGGATGCCTACCTTCATGTTCCAATATTTCCTCCTCATCAGGCGTTCCTGCGATTTGCTGTACAGGATTGTCATTACCAATTTCAGACGTTGCCGTTTGGGCTTTCAACGGCCCGAGGATTTTCACCAAGGTAATGGCGGAAATGATGGTGCTCCTGAGCGAGGGGTCACAATTATCCCATACTTGGACGATCTCCTCATAACAGCGAGATCTCGAGAGAAGTTACTGGACAGCGTGTCTGTCTTTGAAGGTGTTACAGCAACACGGCTGGATTCTCAATATCCCGAAGTCACAGTTGGTTCCTACGACGCGTCTGACCTTCTTGGGCTTGATTCTGGACACAGACCAGAAGAAGGTTTTTCTTCCAATGGAAAAAGCTCAGGAGCTCATGACCCTGGTCAGGAACCTATTGAAGCCAAAACAGGTGTCAGTGCATCACTGCACTCGAGTCCTGGGGAAAATGGTGGCATCGTACGAAGCCATTCCCTTCGGCAGGTTCCATGCGAGGACCTTCCAATGGCACCTACTGGACAAGTGGTCCGGGTCACATCTACAAATGCATCAGAGGATCACCCTGTCCCCCAGAGCCAGGGTGTCTCTCCTGTGGTGGCTGCAGAGTGCTCACCTCCTAGAGGGTCGCAGGTTCGGCATTCAGGACTGGATCCTGGTGACCACAGTTGCAAGTCTCCGAGGTTGAGGAGCAGTCACACAGGGAAGAAATTTCCAAGGTCTTTGGTCGAGTCTAGAGACTTGTCTCCACATCAACATCCTGTAGTTGAGGGCCATATACAACGCCCTCCGTCAAGCGGAGGCATTACTTCGCGACAAGCCAGTTCTGATTCAGTCGGACAATGTCACCGCAGTAGCTCATGTAAACCGACAAGGCGGCACAAAGAGCAGGGTGGCAATGGCGGAAGCCACTAGGATCCTTCGCTGGGCGGAAAATCATGTAAGCGCATTGTCAGCAGTGTTCATTCCGGGAGTGGACAACTGGGAAGCAGACTTCCTCAGCAGACACGACCTGCATCCGGGAGAGTGGGGACTTCATCAGGAAGTCTTCGCGCAGATCGCAAGTCGGTGGGGACTGCCCCAAATAGACATGATGGCGTCCCGTCTCAACACAAAGTTAAAAAGGTATTGCGCCAGGTCAAGAGATCCTCAGGCGATAGCTGTGGACGCCCTGGTGACACCGTGGGTCTTTCGGGCCGGTCTATGTGTTTCCTCCTCTTCCTCTCATACCCAAGGTGTTGAGAATAATAAGACAGAAGAGTGAGAACAATCCTCATTGTTCCAGATTGGCCACGAAGGACTTGGTATCCGGATCTACAGGAATTGCTCTCAGAAGATCCGTGGCCTCTTCCTCTAAGACAGGACCTGCTGCAGCAGGGGCCCTGTCTGTTCCAAGACTTACCGCGGCTGCGTTTGACGGCATGGCGGTTGAACGCCGGATCCTAGCGGAAAAAGGTATTCCGGATGAGGTTATTCGTACGCTAATAAAGGCTAGGAAGGACGTGACATCAAAACATTATCACCGAATATGGAGAAAATATGTTTCTTGGTGTGAGGCCAGGGATGCTCCTACAGAGGATTACCATCTGGGTCGTCTCCTTCACTTCCTGCAAACTGGAGTGAATTTGGGCCTACAATTAGGCTCCATAAAAGTTCAGATTTCGGCCTTATCCATTTTCTTTCAAAAGGAATTGGCCTCTCTACCTGAAGTACAGACTTTTGTAAAGGGAGTACTGCATATTCAGCCTCCTTTTGTACATCCGGTTGGGCCTTGGGACCTTAACGTGGTGTTAAGTTTCCTTAAGTCACATTGGTTTGAACCACTCAAAACGTTGGAGTTAAAATATCTCACTTGGAAGGTGGTCATGTTGCTAGCCTTGGCTTCGGCTAGGCGAGTCTCGGAATTGGCGGCTTTATCACATAAAAGCCCCTATCTGGTTTTTCATGTGGATAGGGCGGAATTGCGGACTCGTCCTCAATTCCTACCTAAAGTGGTTTCATCCTTTCATATGAATCAACCTATTGTTGTACCTGTGGCTACGCGTGACTTGGAGGATTCCGAGTCCCTGGATGTGGTCAGGGCTTTGAAAATTTACGTGGCCAGAACGGCTAGAGTCAGAAAAACAGAAGCACTATTTGTCCTGTATGCAGCCAACAAGGTTGGCGCTCCTGCTTCAAAGCAGACTATTGCTCGCTGGATCTGTAACACAATTCAGCAGGCGCATTCTACGGCAGGATTGCCGTTACCAAAATCGGTTAGGGCCCATTCCACTAGGAAGGTGGGCTCTTCTTGGGCGGCTGCCCGAGGGGTCTCGGC
Source organism: Pseudophryne corroboree (assembly GCF_028390025.1). NCBI lineage: Eukaryota > Metazoa > Chordata > Amphibia > Anura > Myobatrachidae > Pseudophryne > Pseudophryne corroboree. Next base: position 120,932,550 of record NC_086454.1, on the reverse strand, counting down.
ACTACTACTGTTCCGAGCTGCTACTTGGTCGGGGTCAAACACCTTTGCAAAGTTCTATAAGTTTGATACCCTGGCTGAAGAGGACCTACTGTTTGCTCAATCGGTGCTGCAGAGTCATCCGCACTCTCCCGCCCGTTTGGGAGCTTTGGTATAATCCCCATGGTCCTTACGGAGTCCCAGCATCCTCTAGGATGTTAGAGAAAATAAGATTTTAAACCTACCGGTAAATCTTTTTCTCGTAGTCCGTAGAGGATGCTGGGCGCCCGTCCCAAGTGCGGACTACTTCTGCAAGACTTGTATATAGTTATTGCTTAAATAAGGGTTATGTTATAGTTTCATCGGTTTTAGACCAAAACTATGTTGTTTTTCGTACTGTTAACTGGTTAGTTTAACACAAGTTATACGGTGTGGCTGGTATGAATCTTGCCCTTGGATTAACTAAAATCCTTTCCTCGTACTGTCCGTCTCCTCTGGGCACAGTTCTCTAACTGAGGTCTGGAGGAGGGGCATAGAGGGAGGAGCCAGTGACACCCAGAGTCAAAGTCTTTCTTAAAGTGCCCATGTCTCCTGCGGAGCCCGTCTATCCCCATGGTCCTTACGGAGTCCCAGCATCCTCTACGGACTACGAGAAAAAGATTTACCGGTAGGTTTAAAATCTTATTATTTATAACCATAATATTCACAATTATCTGATTTGCCAAACATGATGTTCAGCTTAATGGGATATTGTTGATACTAAGTTTATTGAGTTGTAACAATTTGGATGATTCGTAATGTGAAGGTTCGAGATGAATTGCTTTTATAATTTAATATTATATTTAAATAATGCATCTTTCTTGGCTTTCACCGTTTATATGTAAAAAAAGAGAAGATTTGAAACGTGGTAGGTTTCTAAATGCTGTGTATATCAGATGTGGATATATGGTATAATTTATATATGTATTTATTGAATATTGGGAAGGGAAAGGGGAAGAGAAGAAAAATAATACAATTTTTTTTTTTTTTAAAGAGAGGGAAGGATTGGTGGAAGAGAAATTAGATAAAGGGAGGAAAATGGCATATAATATACAGCATATATAATCCTATGCTTGATTCCATAATATCTGCAGTCTTGGATATATACATCATAATAGTTAACTCAATATTACTATACTTGGGCAAAAAAGTCAAATTCTAAATATATAGAATAAAATTATATTAAAGCTGGTTCCTATTGATGCAATACAATGTGTGCATAAATTGTGTTATATAAATGTTTTACGTATTATTGTCCTCTACAATGTATGTGATTCTCTTTTAAATGTATTTGTATATGTTGGAAAACTCCTCTATTTAAAGTGCACCACATGCCCCTTACATGCTCTCCAGACCTCCCCACATGCCCCGCAGACCACCAACATGCCATCGGATCTTCCCAAATTCATAAATGCTCCAAAATGTGCAAGTGTTTCTAATTCATACAAACTAGGCATTTCTGGTTAATGCCTGTGTTTATAAATACCCTGTTCACATTATGGACATTACACAGCTCCCTAAAGGTTGCTGCAGTAACATCTGAATGTTCTGCATCTCAAATTCTCTTTTACAGACCGACTGCCAGTACTGTGCAAACAGCTTCTGAGCCACAGGCAGCCTATGAATCTGTTGCAGTTCACAGTGGAGATCATTAGCAGCGGTGGACCCACCTTTCACTCCTGGCCTTTTACAGTTGTGCACCCCATTACCACCCTTATGGTCACCAGACAATTTAATTGTAAGGGTAACATAATGTAAGATGGGCATTTCCTCTGTCAAATAAGCATGCCCCTGGCTTTCTGGGTGCTAGGATGGAGGAGATACGTCAATTTTAATCTATTCACTGGCTCTTCAGAATGTTCTGTGTGTAGTAGCTAGGAGTGCAGGGTGTGATAGCATCATCATTCACTGATGTGACAGTTTCATTATGGTACCTTCAGTACCCCCCCCATAGCATTTATATTAGTAATAGAACCACAGCATTTTTAACTTGTAACTTTATTTTTATTAGAGGCTACAGAATGAACTTCCTCTCACCCCAGACCAATTGGAAGCTGTATTCGACAGCCTTGACCAGAGCAATAATGGATACCTCACTCCTGTGGAGTTCAGCATGGGCCTCGGTAATTTAATATTTTATATTTTAGTCACTGAGTAGTACCTAACAACATTTTGTCCATGCTTCCACTTTTCACCATGATTAGGGAACCACTACAGTGATGAGAGTGAACATGTAACAGATAGTGGGGCAAATTCAATGCGTGTATATATAGATGAAGAAAAAAATTTTAAATGTGGAACTCCACATTTGTATCTTTGTACCATTTGTGTTCCACCTTTGGGGACCTCCATCAATCTCGGGGTATTTTCCATCATCCGGCTTCAAATACTGTACATACCACAGTAACTGGATTGGCTGGTGTGCGTTGAGTGGGTTAGAGAATCTGATTGGACGGCCTAGCTTCCGTAGCACAGCCACAAGACTCCAGGCAAACTTGAATGCAGTAAAGCAAGAAGGATTCTGAGGCTTGTGTGTAGGCCACAAATAGCAGTTTTGATGGCTGGACACTGGAACTTTGACAGGTTCAGCAGAGCATGGATTTATTTAAAAAAAAAAAAAAAAAGCACACGCCTGGAGATCTTTTGTTAGCATCACTTTTTAAGAACAATTCCTTACAAATGTCTATACCAATATTTGTTTGCTAGAGCTTTGACTACATTTTTTATGTATTACAGACAATGAAGGGAAGGGAAGTAAACATTGAAGCAATCCATTCACTTGAGTCAGGCATGTTAAGTTTAGTGGCATGTGATTAACATTACATAATCTAAATAAAGAACTTTTTGGGAGACCTACTTAGATAAGAGGAAGGGAAGGGTAGAGAAGAATATGGGGACTTACACGTGTCTCTTTAGAATCAGAATCCGCTTTATTGGCCAGGTATACTTGCGTATACTAGGATTTTTATTTCAGTTTACAGTGCGGCAGCCAGGGGGTAACATGTAGACAAAAGGGGGGGGGGGGGGAGAGAATATATGCAGTATACAGCTTAAGTAAAAGTACACAGTGTTCTATACAATCAGAAGATCGGAGTAGAGCGACTGGACAGTCAACCAGGCGGTTTGTCAGGAGTTCAGCAGGTGGCCTGCCTGAGGAAAGAAGCTTTTGAGGCTTCTTTTGGTTCTGGTGGGAATGGCCCTGTATCTTTTTTTCCTGATGGCAGCAGGTTGAGCTCGCCATAGCCTGGGTGAGGTGGATCATTGACTATCCTGGTCACCCTTTTTTTGGCTCTGGACCAGTACAGGTCGTGGACAGGTGGGAGGTCAACTCCGATGCTCTTCTCAGCAGACCTTACCACTCCTTGGAGCGTGCGTTTGTCTCTCTCACTGGCGGAGCTATACCAGATGGTAATGGAGGAGCACAGAACAGATTCTACAATTGCGGAGTAGAATAGGAGCAGGAGATTCTGTGGGATGTTAAACTTCTTAAGTTGCCTTAGGAAGAACAGCCTCTGCTGCGCATTTCCGATGGTGGAATGTGCATTTGGTGCCCACTTGAGGTCTCTCGAGATCGTGGTCCCCAGGAACTTTGAAGGAGTCCACTAGCGACACCACACTATCGGCTATGATTAGTGGGGGTGCTTCCACTGGATTCTCCCTAAAGTCTACTACCATCTCAACAGTGTTAGGTGGGTTGAGCTCTAGGTTGTTACAGCTACACCACCGGGCCAACCGATCCACTTCCCGTCTATAGTCCGATTTGTCCTCTTCGCTTATGAGGCCGATGACGGTGGTGTCGTCGGCGAATGTAATGATTTTAATCGACTGGGACTCAGAGAGACAGTAATTAGTGTACAGAGAAGAGCAGGGGTGAGAGGACACAGGCCTGGGGTGCCCCGGTACTGATGGACCGAGCTTGGGTGGAGAATACCCCAGCTTTGACCACCTGTATTCTGTTGGTTAGAAAGTCCACGATCCAGGAACAGGTTGCTTCCGGGACCCCTTGGCGGAGTAGTTTGTGGTAGAGAATGTTGGGAAGATTGTATTGAAGGCCGAGCTGAAGTCTACAAACAGGATTCTCGCGTATGTTCCGGGGCGTGTCCAGGTGCTGCAGGATGTGGGGCAGGCCCAGGTTGACAGCATCCTCAACCCACTGATTCGCTCGGTAGGCAAACTGAAGGGGGTCTAGATGGGGGCTGGTCACAGCTTTAAGGTGGTTCAGAACCAGGCGCTCGAACACTTTCATGACCACAGACATCAGTGCAATCAGTCTGTAGTCGTTCAGACTTGTGATAGTAGGTTTCTTGGGGATCGGAACGATTGTGGAGATTTTGGAGGCTAGCTGACCGGCGCATACCCTCAGGGTAGATGGGGATACACCGTCAGGACCAGGTGCCTTCCTTGGATTGATCCTCTTGAATATCTCCTCCACCTCATGGGCATTCTGCAGTGCTTGAGGTTGGCAATCCAGAGGTGTGGTTCACGGGGAGCTTCTTTGTCGAACCTGCAGTAGAAGAGGTTCAGCTCGTTTGTTAGCCTCTGGTTCATGGCGGAGTGCTTTGGGGGTGTCTTGTAGTTAGTGATGGCCTGCATACCTTTCCATACGGATACATAGTCCTTGGTTGAGAGATCTTGTGGCAGCTTGTCCGAGAACTGCTTTTTCGCCTGCCTGATTCCTTTCGTTAGGTAGTTCCTAGCGCGGTTGTATAGCACTCTGTCTTCGCAGCTGTAGGCCTTCTCTTTGACCCGGCGAAGTTTCCTCAGCTGGGCTTTGAACCATGGCTTGTTGTTGTTGTAGATGCGGTAAGTCTTGGTAGGTACACACATGTCCTTGCAGAATCTGATGTAGGATGTTGTGGTGTCAGTCAGGTCATTCAGGTCAGCTGCCGTGGCTGCGAAGACCTCCCAGTCCGTGAAGTCGAGACAGGCCTGTAGCTGTTTTGACTGCACGGACTGGGAGATTTTCGCAGTCTTTAGGGACACAGGGACAAGGTCTTTAGGGAAACAGGTTTCAGCAATGTATGCAGGGTCCACAACCGATATAAGAAATTATTAACAGTCAAATGACAAAAGTGATCTCTGAACGTTGCCACCAACATTTCTAAATACAATCTTTAAGGGTTATGTAGAGGGCAACATTTTCAGATAATTGCTACAGTTGACGCCACTCAGCCTAGTCATCTTTTTAAATATGGGAGTATTTGGATGTAGCATATTACTGGAAATGACCTGCTAATAATAATGTGCTGCTTTCTCTGGCCTGTGTTCAATCCAAGCTGATTTACATTGCACAGTGCTGTACAATCACAGAGTAAAGACACTGTGTCATTAGTTATTTATTTGTTCCACGCTGCTTGCTTTTAAGAATAGCCTTGTTTCCATAAGGTGGGATACACAAGACAATTTGCAACTGCTGAAATGCAACATAATCATTTTCAAAGGGCCAGTTATCAAAATTCTAAGTTTAACACATCTGTGATGTCTGCCCCTCTAATAAAGGCGATAAAACCCCTCCTTTTAATTGTGAACTCCCCTTCCTTCCTCCCCCTCAATATGACTTCGGTAGCAGATTTTATGAGGTTTGTGTTTGAATTAATTATTTGATTGCAAAGCATGGCTCTTGTCGGATCAGCTACCACATTCAATACACAGCTCCCATTCCTAGAAGTTTGAATGTGTCGGGTAACACTGTGGCACAGTGATAAGTACTGCTGCCTATCAGTGCCTGGGACATCTGAGTGGAGTTTTTATGTGAAGTTTCTCTCTGTACTACAGCTTCCTCCTTCAAAGACACAATAGCAGATTAATTGGCTTCTTATGAGATTAACCCTGGTGTGTGTGTGTGTGTGTGTGTGTGTGTGTGTGTGTGTGTGTGTGTGTGTGTGTGTGTGTGTGTGTGTGTGTGTGTGTGTGTGTAAGTGGTTGGGAATATAGATTGTAAACTCTCTTGGAGCATGGATTTTGTATGATTAAATGTTCTCTTTAAGGCACTGCATGATGTGTAAGCAATAGTAGATAAACCAATGTCCCACCCTGCATTGGCTGCAATGCCAAAAGCAATATGCTCAGTGTTCCTGCATAGGCAAAAGGTTAAAATAAGTTATACAATAGGTTTTCTTTTCAAGGCCTCCAATCCCTTTAACCAGGGGTTCTCAACTCCAGTCCCCAAGTACCCCCAACAGCTTTTTGTTTTGTGGATGTCTTTAACCACTTAACTGACAATTTATTTTGCCAAAAACCGCTCCGAAATGGTCGGGTTTTTTTATGAGTGAATTAGGTGAAGAACATGAATTTAACCCTATCCCAAATGATTTTAGTTAAAATCTATATATTTCTCTTATGTCCTAGAGGATGCTGGGGACTCCGTAATGACCATGGGGTATAGACGGGCTCCGCAGGAGACATGGGCACTCTAAAGACTTTAGATGGGTGTGCACTGGCTCCTCCCTCTATGCCCCTCCTCCAGACCTCAGTTAGATCCTGTGCCCAGAGGAGACTGGATGCGCTGTAGGGGAGCTCTACTGAGTTTCTCTGAAAAATACTTTTTGTTAGGATTTTTATTTTCAGGGAGCACTGCTGGCAACAGGCTCTCTGCATCGTGGGACTGAGGGGAGAGAAGCAGACCTACTTAAATGATAGGCTCTGCTTCTTAGGCTACTGGACACCATTAGCTCCAGAGGGTCGGAACACACGTCTCACCCTCGTTGTTCGTCCCGGAGCCGCGCCGCCGTCCTCCTCACAGAGCCGGAAGATAGAAGCCGGGTGAGTATAAGAAGAAAGAAGACTTCAAAGGCGGCAGAAGACTTCTGATCGTCACTGAGGTACCACGCAGCGTTACCGCTGCGCGCCATTGCTCCCACATTCACACACACTGACTGCACTGTATTGGGTGCAGGGACGCCCTGGGCAGCAATTATAAACTTCTAGGGACACTGGCCTAGATATATATATATATATATATATATATATATATATATATATATATATATATATATATATATATATATATATATATATATATATATATATATATATATATATATATATATATATATAGAGAGAGAGAGAGAAGGGAATTGACACAGCGCCACTTGTGAGGTGGGTTCTCAGTAAAATGTAAAAATGAAGTAAATAAATTGCTCCCTGTGGTGACCCCCCTGTGCCTATTTTAAAAGTTAAGTTATAATTCCATATTATTATTTTTACTGAGATTTTTTACTGAGACATTTGTAACCTCCGGATTTTACTAGTAGTTTTATGGTGTAAACCTACCTTTATGTGATTAATAAAACTTGTTTGTATCATTTTATAGTTTTTTGGCTTTTAAATCAATCTTTTAACAATTGCATTTTAAATTACACCAGTCGCCGGTACCCTTATTCCCCCCTTTTTATATATATATATATATATATATATATATATATATATATATATATATATATATATATATATATATAAAATATATATATATATATATATATAAAATATATATATATATATATATATATAATATATATATATATATATACTGCGGAGGCAGTATATTACAAAAACCCCTGCCAGTATAAAGATTTGAGCGGGACCGAAGCCCGCCGTTGAGGGGGCGGAGCTTGATTCTCCAGCACAAACCAGCGCCATTTTCTCCACAGCACGCTGCAGAGAAGCTGGTTCCCCGGACTCTCCCCTGCTGAACACATGTACAGAGGGCACAAAAGAGGGGGGGGGGGGCACATTTATTTGGCGCAGTGAGTGTATTATAATATAGCGCTGTACTAACTGGGATTGTATTCCAGTGTCCGGTGGCGCTGGGTGTGTGCTGGCATACACTCTCTCTCTGTCTCCCCAAAGGGCCTTATTGGGAGACTGTCTCCATATAGATATATATCCCTGAGTGTGTGGGGGTGTTTGTACGTGTGTTTCGGCATGTCTGAAGCGGAAGGCTCATCTAAGGAGGAGGTAGAGCAGATGATTGTGGTGTCTCCGTCGGCGACGCCGACACCGGATTGGTTGGATATGTAGAATGTTTTAAATGCAAATGTGTCTTTATTACATAAGAGATTGGACAAAGCAGAGTCCAGGGAAGAAACAGGGAGTCAATCCATGGCTTTGGCTGTGTCACAGGGCCCTTCAGGGTCTCAGAAACGTCCCCTGTCCCACGTAGCAGACACTGATACCGACACGGATTCTGACTCCAGTGTCGACTACGATGATGCGAGGTTACACCCAAGGGTGGCCAAAAGTATTCATTATTTGATTGTTGCTATAAAAGATGTTTTGCATATCACAGATGACCCCCTCTGTCCCTGACACGAAGGTATGCATGTTTAAGGAAAAGAAACCTGAGGTAACCTTTCCCCCGTCTCATGAGCTGAACGCTTTATTTGAAAATTCTTATGGCGTACCCTTTCCCCGCGCAGGACAGGTTACGGTGTGAATCCTCGCCCAGGGTGGACAAGGCTTTAGCGCGCTTGTCCAAAAAGGTGGCGCTACCATCTCCGGACACGGCAGCCCTCAAGGATCCTGCTGATCGCAGACAGGAAACTACCTTAAAATCAATTTATACACATACGGGTGCCTTGCTCAGACCGGCAGTAGCGTCGGCATGGGTATGTAGCGCAGTAGCAGCATGGGCAGATAACTTGTCATCTGACATTGACACCCTAGATAGGGATAGCATTTTATTGACCTTGGGTCACATTAAAGACGAAGCCTTATATATGAGAGACGCTGCGAGAGACGTTGGGCTGTTAGGTTCAAGAGCCAACGCCATGGCTATTTGTGCTAAGCGAGCCCTCTGGACCCGCCAATGGACTGGTGATGCCGACTCAGAGACATATGGAAGTTTTACCTTACAAGGGTGAGGTCTTATTTGGGGAGGGTGTCGCGGACCTGGTTTCCATGGCTACCGCCGGTAAATTTTCTTCTTTTGCCTTATGTTCCCCCACAGCAAAAGAAAACACCACAATATCAGATGCAGTCCTTTCGATCGTATAAGTCCAGAAGAGGTAAGGGTAGAGGGAAAAGAATGCCTGCTACGGCTAGTTCCCAGGAGCAGAAGTCCTCCCCGGCTTCTGCTAAATCCACCGAAGGACGCTGGGGCTCCACTGAGGGAGTCCGCGCCGGTGGGGGCACGTCTTCGACTCTTCAGCCAGGTCTGGGTTCTGTCAGACGTGGGTCCTTGGGCGATGGAAATTATATCCCAAGGCTACAAACTGGAATTCGAAGAGGTGCCTCCTCGACGATTTTTCAAGTCGGCTTTGCTAGCTTCTCCCCCAGAGAGGGAAATAGTTTTAGCTGCAATTCAAAAGCTGTATCAACAGCAAGTGATTATCAAGGTTCCCCTAGTCCAACAGGGGAAAGGGTACTATTCAACCCTGTTTGTGGTCCCGAAACCGGATGGCTCGGTCAGAATCTAAAATCCCTAAACCTGTACTTAAAAAAAGTTCAAATTCAAGATGGAATCGCTCTGGGCAGTTATCTCAAGCCTGGAAGGGGGGGATTTTATGGTGTCACTAGACATAAAGGATGCATACCTTCATGTCCCCATATATCCTCCTCATCAGGCGTACCTGAGATTCGCTGTACAGGACTGTCATTACCAGTTTCAGATGTTGCCGTTTGGGCTTTCCACAGTCCCGAGGATTTTCACCAAGGTAATGGCGGAAATGATGGTGCTCCTGCGCAGGCAGGGAGTCACAATTATCCCGTGCTTGGACGATCTCCTGATAAAAGCAAGATCGATAGATCAATTGCTGAAAAACGTGTCGCTCTCCTTGAGAGTGCTGCAGCAGCACGGCTGGATTCTAAATCTACCAAAGTCACAGTTGATTCCAACGACTCGGCTATCTTTCTTAGGCATGATTCTGGACACGGAACAGAAGAGGGTTTTTCTCCCAGTGGAAAAAGCCCAGGAACTCCAGAACATGGTCAGAGACCTGCTAAAACCAAAAAGAGTGTCAGTCCATCAATGCACTCGAGTACTGGGAAAAATGGTAGCGGCCTACGAGGCCATCCCCTTCGGCAGGTTCCATGCGAGGACATTTCAGTGGGACCTTCTGGACAAGTGGTCGGGGTCCCATCTACAAATACATCAGAAAATAAGCCTGTCCCCCAGGGCCAGGGTGTCTCTCCTGTGGTGGCTGCAGAGTGCTCACCTTCTCGAGTGTCGCAGGTTCGGTATTCAAGACTGGGTTCTGGTGACCACGGATGCGAGCCTCCAAGGATGGGGAGCAGTCACACAAGGAAGAAATTTTCAGGGACTATGGTCAAGCCAGGAGGCTTGTCTACACATCAACGTACTGATATTGAGGGCCATATACAACGGCCTACGACAAGCGGAGAATCTTCTTCGCGACCTACCGGTTCTGATTCAATCAGACAGCGTCACAGCCGTGGCTCATGTAAACCGCCATGGCGGGACAAGGAGCAGAGTGGCAATGGCGGAAGCCACCAGGATTCTTCGCTGGGCGGAAAATCACATAAGCGCTCTGTCAGCTGTCTTCATTCCGGGAGTGGACAACTGGGAAGCAGGCTTCTTCAGCAGACACGATTTCCATCCGGGAGAGTGGGCACTTCATCAAGAAGTTTTTGCAGAGATAACAAGTCATTGGGGACTTACTCAAATAGACATGATGGCGTCACGCCTCAACAAGAAGCTTCGGAGGTATTGTGCCAGGTCAAGGGACCCTCAGGCAGTAGCGGTGGACGCCCTGGTGACACCATGGGTGTTTCAGTCGGTCGATGTGTTCCCTCCTCTTCCGCACATCTCAAAAATATTGAGAATCATAAGATGAAAAAGAGTGCAGACAATACTCATTGTTCCAGATTGACCTCGAAGGGCCTGGTATTCAGATCTTCAGGAAATGCTCACAGAAGATCCGTGGCCTCTTCCTCTCATGGAGGACCTGTTGCAGCAGGGGCCCTGCGTGTTCCAAGAGTTACCGCGGTTACGTTTGACGGCATGGCGGTTGAACACCAAGTCATCCTTACTCTGATAAAGGCTAGGAAGGAGGTGACGGCGAAACATTATCACCGTATCTGGAGGAAGTATGTATCTTGGTGTGAAGCCAAGAATGCTTCTACGGAAGATTTCCATCTGGGCCGTTTTCTCCACTTTCTACAGACAGGAGTGGATATGGGCCTGAAGTTAGGCGTCATTAAGGTACACATTTCGGCCCTATCAAATTTTCTTTCAGTAGGAATTGGCTTCTCTCCCAGAAGTCCAGACTTTTGTAAAGGGAGTGCTGCACATCCAGCCTCCTTTTGTGCCCCCAGTGGCACCATGGGACCTTAACGTGGTGTTACAGTTCCTAAAATCTCACTGGTTTGAACCTCTTCAAACGGTTGAATTAAAATTTCTCACTTGGAAGGTGGTTATGTTGTTGGCCTTGGCATCTGCAAGGCGGGTGTCCGAATTGGCGGCTTTATCTCACAAAAGCCCCTATCTGATTTTCTATGTGAATAGAGCAGAGTTGAGGACTCGTCCTCAATTTTTGCCTAAGGTCGTTTCATCGTTTCATATGAACCAACCTATTGTGGTACCTGTGGCTACGGGTGACTTGGAGGATTCCAAGTCTCTTGATGTAGTCAGGGCCTTAAAAATGTATGTAGCCAGGACTGCTCTGGTTAGGAAAACAGAGGCACTGTTTGTCCTGTATGCAGCCAACAAGGTTGGCGCTCCTGCTTCTAAGCAGACTATTGCTCGCTGGATCCGTAACACGATTCAGCAGGCTCATTCTACGGCTGGATTGCCGGTACCAAATTCGGTAAAGGCCCATTCCACTAGGAAGGTGGGCTCTTCTTGGGCGGTTGCCCGAGGCGTCTCGGCATTACTGCTTTGCCGAGCGGCGACTTGGTCGGATTCAAACACTTTTGCAAAATTCTACAAGTTTGATACCCTGGCTGATGGGGACCTCATGTTTGCTCAATCGGTGCTGCAGAGTCATCTGCACTCTCCCGCCCGGTCTGGAGCTTTGGTATTATCCCCATGGTCCTTACGGAGTCCCCAGCATCCTCTAGGACGTAAGAGAAAATAAGATTTTAAACCTACCGGTAAATCTTTTTCTCCTAGTCCGTATAGGATGCTGGGCGCTAGAGATGAGCGGATTCGGTTTTACTCGGTTTTACTCGGTTCTCAAAACCGAATCTTATTGGCTCACGGATGTCACGTGTTTTGGATAGCCAATAAGATTCGGTTTTGAGAACCGAGTAAAACCGAGTAAAACCGAATCCGCTCATCTCTACTGGGCGCCCGTCCCAGTGCGGACATATTTCTGCAAGGCTTGTATATAGTTATTGCTTACATAAGGGTTATGTTACAGTTAAGATCAGTCTTTGGCTGATGCTGTTTTGTTCATACTGTTAACTAGAGATGAGCGGGTTCGGTTTCTCTGAATCCGAACCCGCCAGAACTTCATGGTTTTTTTCACGGGTCCGAGCAGACTCGGATCTTCCCGCCTTGCTCGGTTAACCCGAGCGCGCCCGAACGTCATCATGACGCTGTCGGATTCTCGCGAGGCTCGGATTCTATCGCGAGACTCGGATTCTATATAAGGAGCCGCGCGTCGCCGCCATTTTCACACGTGCATTGAGATTGATAGGGAGAGGACGTGGCTGGCGTCCTCTCCATTTAGATTATAAGAGACTGAGAGAGATTTACTGGAGCTGACTAGGAGGAGTACTGTTACTGTAGAAGTGTAGAGACTGAGTGGAGAGAGTTTACTAGTGAGGACAGTGCAGTTTACTTTATAATCCGTTCTCTGCCTGAAAAAAGCGATACACAGCACACAGTGACTCAGTCACATACCATATCTGTGTGCACTGCTCAGGCTCAGGCCAGTGTGCTGCATCATCTATTATCTATATATAATATTATATATATCTGTCTGACTGCTCAGCTCACACAGCTTATAATTGTGGGGGAGACTGGGGAGCACTACTGCAGTGCCAGTTATAGGTTATAGCAGGAGCCAGGAGTACATAATATATTATATAGTGAGTGACCACCAGACACACAGTGCAGTTTATTTAATATATCCGTTCTCTGCCTGAAAAAAGCGATACACACAGTGACTCAGTCAGTCACATACCATATCTGTGTGCACTGCTCAGGCTCAGGCCAGTGTGCTGCATCATCTATTATCTATATATAATATTATATATATCTGTCTGACTGCTCAGCTCACACAGCTTATAATTGTGGGGGAGACTGGGGAGCACTACTGCAGTGCCAGTTATAGGTTATAGCAGGAGCCAGGAGTACATAATATATTATATAGTGAGTGACCACCAGACACACAGTGCAGTTTATTTAATATATCCGTTCTCTGCCTGAAAAAAGCGATACACACAGTGACTCAGTCAGTCACATACCATATCTGTGTGCACTGCTCAGGCTCAGGCCAGTGTGCTGCATCATCTATTATCTATATATAATATTATATATATCTGTCTGACTGCTCAGCTCACACAGCTTATAATTGTGGGGGAGACTGGGGAGCACTACTGCAGTGCCAGTTATAGGTTATAGCAGGAGCCAGGAGTACATAATATATTATATAGTGAGTGACCACCAGACACACAGTGCAGTTTATTTAATATATCCGTTCTCTGCCTGAAAAAAGCGATACACACAGTGACTCAGTCAGTCACATACCATATCTGTGTGCACTGCTCAGGCTCAGGCCAGTGTGCTGCATCATCTATATATATTATATATCTGTCTGACTGCTCAGCTCACACAGCTTATAATTGTGGGGGAGACTGGGGAGCACTACTGCAGTGCCAGTTATAGGTTATAGCAGGAGCCAGGAGTACATATTATATTAAAATTAAACAGTGCACACTTTTGCTGCAGGAGTGCCACTGCCAGTGTGACTGACCAGTGACCTGACCACACTGACCACCAGTATAGTTAGTAGTATACTTATATTGTGATTGCCTGAAAAAGTTAAACACTCGTCGTTTGACTTCACTTGTGTGTTTTTGTTTTTTTTATTCTATAAAAATAAAACTCATTCTGCTGACAGACAGTGTCCAGCAGGTCCGTCATTATATAATATATAATCTATACCTGTCCGGCTGCAGTAGTGATATATATATATTTTTTATATCATTTATCATCCAGTCGCAGCAGACACAGTACGGTAGTTCACGGCTGTGGCTACCTCTGTGTCTCTGCACTCGGCAGGCAGTCCGTCCATAATTGTAATACCACCTAACCGTGGATTTTTTTCATTCTTCTTTATACATACATAGTTACATAGACATCTTCTCTTTATCAACCAGTCTATATTAGCTGCAGACACAGTACAGTACGGTAGTTCACGGCTGTGGCTACCTCTGTGTCTGCACTCGGCAGGCAGTCCGTCCATAATTGTATACCACCTAACCGTGGTTTTTTTTCATTCTTCTTTATACATACATAGTTACATAGACATCTTCTCTTTATCAACCAGTCTATATTAGCTGCAGACACAGTACAGTACGGTAGTTCACGGCTGTGGCTACCTCTGTGTCTGCACTCGGCAGGCAGTCCGTCCATAATTGTATACCACCTAACCGTGGTTTTTTTTCATTCTTCTTTATACATACATAGTTACATAGACATCTTCTCTTTATCAACCAGTCTATATTAGCTGCAGACACAGTACAGTACGGTAGTTCACGGCTGTGGCTACCTCTGTGTCTGCAGTCGGCAGGCAGTCCATAATTGTATACTAGTATCCATCTCCATTGTTTACCTGAGGTGCCTTTTAGTTGTGCCTATTAAAATATGGAGAACAAAAATGTTGAGGTTCCAAAATTAGGGAAAGATCAAGAGCCACTTCCACCTCGTGCTGAAGCTGCTGCCACTAGTCATGGCCGAGACGATGAAATGCCAGCAACGTCGTCTGCCAAGGCCGATGCCCAATGTCATAGTACAGAGCATGTCAAATCCAAAACACCAAATATCAGGAAAAAAAGGACTCCAAAACCTAAAATAAAATTGTCGGAGGAGAAGCGTAAACTTGCCAATATGCCATTTACCACACGGAGTGGCAAGGAACGGCTGAGGCCCTGGCCTATGTTCATGGCTAGTGGTTCAGCTTCACATGAGGATGGAAGCACTCAGCCTCTCGCTAGAAAAATGAAAAGACTCAAGCTGGCAAAAGCAGCACAGCAAAGAACTGTGCATTCTTCGAAATCCCAAATCCACAAGGAGAGTCCAATTGTGTCGGTTGCGATGCCTGACCTTCCCAACACTGGACGTGAAGAGCATGCGCCTTCCACCATTTGCACGCCCCCTGCAAGTGCTGGAAGGAGCACCCGCAGTCCAGTTCCTGATAGTCAGATTGAAGATGTCAGTGTTGAAGTACACCAGGATGAGGAGGATATGGGTGTTGCTGGCGCTGGGGAGGAAATTGACCAGGAGGATTCTGATGGTGAGGTGGTTTGTTTAAGTCAGGCACCCGGGGAGACACCTGTTGTCCGTGGGAGGAATATGGCCGTTGACATGCCAGGTGAAAATACCAAAAAAATCAGCTCTTCGGTGTGGAGGTATTTCACCAGAAATGCGGACAACAGGTGTCAAGCCGTGTGTTCCCTTTGTCAAGCTGTAATAAGTAGGGGTAAGGACGTTAACCACCTCGGAACATCCTCCCTTATACGTCACCTGCAGCGCATTCATAATAAGTCAGTGACAAGTTCAAAAACTTTGGGTGACAGCGGAAGCAGTCCACTGACCAGTAAATCCCTTCCTCTTGTAACCAAGCTCACGCAAACCACCCCACCAACTCCCTCAGTGTCAATTTCCTCCTTCCCCAGGAATGCCAATAGTCCTGCAGGCCATGTCACTGGCAATTCTGACGAGTCCTCTCCTGCCTGGGATTCCTCCGATGCATCCTTGCGTGTAACGCCTACTGCTGCTGGCGCTGCTGTTGTTGCCGCTGGGAGTCGATGGTCATCCCAGAGGGGAAGTCGTAAGCCCACTTGTACTACTTCCAGTAAGCAATTGACTGTTCAACAGTCCTTTGCGAGGAAGATGAAATATCACAGCAGTCATCCTACTGCAAAGCGGATAACTGAGGCCTTGACAACTATGTTGGTGTTAGACGTGCGTCCGGTATCCGCCGTTAGTTCACAGGGAACTAGACAATTTATTGAGGCAGTGTGCCCCCGTTACCAAATACCATCTAGGTTCCACTTCTCTAGGCAGGCGATACCGAGAATGTACACGGACGTCAGAAAAAGACTCACCAGTGTCCTAAAAAATGCAGTTGTACCCAATGTCCACTTAACCACGGACATGTGGACAAGTGGAGCAGGGCAGGGTCAGGACTATATGACTGTGACAGCCCACTGGGTAGATGTATGGACTCCCGCCGCAAGAACAGCAGCGGCGGCACCAGTAGCAGCATCTCGCAAACGCCAACTCTTTCCTAGGCAGGCTACGCTTTGTATCACCGCTTTCCAGAATACGCACACAGCTGAAAACCTCTTACGGCAACTGAGGAAGATCATCGCGGAATGGCTTACCCCAATTGGACTCTCCTGTGGATTTGTGGCATCGGACAACGCCAGCAATATTGTGTGTGCATTAAATATGGGCAAATTCCAGCACGTCCCATGTTTTGCACATACCTTGAATTTGGTGGTGCAGAATTTTTTTAAAAACGACAGGGGCGTGCAAGAGATGCTGTCGGTGGCCAGAAGAATTGCGGGACACTTTCGGCGTACAGGCACCACGTACAGAAGACTGGAGCACCACCAAAAACTACTGAACCTGCCCTGCCATCATCTGAAGCAAGAAGTGGTAACGAGGTGGAATTCAACCCTCTATATGCTTCAGAGGTTGGAGGAGCAGCAAAAGGCCATTCAAGCCTATACAATTGAGCACGATATAGTAGGTGGAATGCACCTGTCTCAAGCGCAGTGGAGAATGATTTCAACGTTGTGCAAGGTTCTGATGCCCTTTGAACTTGCCACACGTGAAGTCAGTTCAGACACTGCCAGCCTGAGTCAGGTCATTCCCCTCATCAGGCTTTTGCAGAAGAAGCTGGAGACATTGAAGGAGGAGCTAACACGGAGCGATTCCGCTAGGCATGTGGGACTTGTGGATGGAGCCCTTAATTCGCTTAACAAGGATTCACGGGTGGTCAATCTGTTGAAATCAGAGCACTACATTTTGGCCACCGTGCTCGATCCTAGATTTAAAGCCTACCTTGGATCTCTCTTTCCGGCAGACACAAGTCTGCTGGGGTTGAAAGACCTGCTGGTGACAAAATTGTCAAGTCAAGCGGAACGCGACCTGTCAACATCTCCTCCTTCACATTCTCCCGCAACTGGGGGTGCGAGGAAAAGGCTCAGAATTCCGAGCCCACCCGCTGGCGGTGATGCAGGGCAGTCTGGAGCGACTGCTGATGCTGACATCTGGTCCGGACTGAAGGACCTGACAACGATTACGGACATGTCGTCTACTGTCACTGCATATGATTCTCTCAACATTGATAGAATGGTGGAGGATTATATGAGTGACCGCATCCAAGTAGGCACGTCACACAGTCCGTACTTATACTGGCAGGAAAAAGAGGCAATTTGGAGGCCCTTGCACAAACTGGCTTTATTCTACCTAAGTTGCCCTCCCACAAGTGTGTACTCCGAAAGAGTGTTTAGTGCCGCCGCTCACCTTGTCAGCAATCGGCGTACGAGGTTACATCCAGAAAATGTGGAGAAGATGATGTTCATTAAAATGAATTATAATCAATTCCTCCGCGGAGACATTGACCAGCAGCAATTGCCTCCACAAAGTACACAGGGAGCTGAGATGGTGGATTCCAGTGGGGACGAATTGATAATCTGTGAGGAGGGGGATGTACACGGTGATATATCGGAGGGTGAAGATGAGGTGGACATCTTGCCTCTGTAGAGCCAGTTTGTGCAAGGAGAGATTAATTGCTTCTTTTTTGGGGGGGGTCCAAACCAACCCGTCGTATCAGTCACAGTCGTGTGGCAGACCCTGTCACTGAAATGATGGGTTGGTTAAAGTGTGCATGTCCTGTTTTGTTTATACAACATAAGGGTGGGTGGGAGGGCCCAAGGACAATTCCATCTTGCACCTCTTTTTTCTTTTCTTTTTCTTTGCATCATGTGCTGATTGGGGAGGGTTTTTTGGAAGGGACATCCTGCGTGACACTGCAGTGCCACTCCTAGATGGGCCCGGTGTTTGTGTCGGCCACTAGGGTCGCTAATCTTACTCACACAGCTACCTCATTGCGCCTCTTTTTTTCTTTGCGTCATGTGCTGTTTGGGGAGGGTTTTTTGGAAGGGACATCCTGCGTGACACTGCAGTGCCACTCCTAGATGGGCCCGGTGTTTGTGTCGGCCACTAGGGTCGCTAATCTTACTCACACAGCTACCTCATTGCGCCTCTTTTTTTCTTTGCGTCATGTGCTGTTTGGGGAGGGTTTTTTGGAAGGGACATCCTGCGTGACACTGCAGTGCCACTCCTAGATGGGCCCGGTGTTTGTGTCGGCCACTAGGGTCGCTTATCTTACTCACACAGCGACCTCGGTGCAAATTTTAGGACTAAAAATAATATTGTGAGGTGTGAGGTATTCAGAATAGACTGAAAATGAGTGTAAATTATGGTTTTTGAGGTTAATAATACTTTGGGATCAAAATGACCCCCAAATTCTATGATTTAAGCTGTTTTTTAGTGTTTTTTGAAAAAAACACCCGAATCCAAAACACACCCGAATCCGACAAAAAAAATTCGGTGAGGTTTTGCCAAAACGCGTTCGAACCCAAAACACGGCCGCGGAACCGAACCCAAAACCAAAACACAAAACCCGAAAAATTTCAGGCGCTCATCTAACTGGATGCGTATATTCCATGTTATACGGTGTGGATGGTGTGGGCTGGTATGAATCTTGCCCTTAGATTAACAAAAATCCTTTCCTCGTACTGTCCGTCTCCTCTGGGCACAGTTCTTTAACTGAGGTCTGAAGGAGGGGCGTAGAGGGAGGAGCCAGTGCACACCCATCTAAAGTCTTTAGAGTGCCCATGTCTCCTGCGGAGCCCGTCTATACCCCATGGTCCTTACGGAGTCCTCAGCATCCTTTACGGGCTAGGAGAAAAAGATTTACCGGTCGGTTTAAAATCTTATTTTATTTATTCTTTTAAATATCTTTTTCAAACATCAGTCGGGGACATCGCGACCATCGGAACATCGGGAACATCGCGGCTTTCATGTTGAAAGCCGGGACAGCCTCCAGGTATACAGGGGGGGTCTGGGGGTGGCTTGGGAGGGTTCATTTACGCTCCCCAGCGGCTGCCGTTGTCTGCAGTCGCTGGAGGGAGGGATCCTGCCGTGCTGTCCGATCAGCAGTGAACGGCAGCACGGCAATCAGTAGGGGAGAGTGCAGGGAGTCAGAGGGACCTTCCGGTCCTTCTGGCAGCAGCAGCGGAGGGAAGTTTCTCTTCCCTGCCGCTGCTAACACTGTCTATCTGACTGGTCGCATCCTGTGCAACCAGGTCAGGTAGAGCACTTGCAGGCATGGTCGCATCTGATGCGACCATGCCAGGCAAGTGGTTAATCATGCACAGGTGGGTCAGTAATTATCCCACCTGCGTCCACTGACAGAAATCCTCAAAACATGACCTGTTGTGAAAGCTTGTGGGTGGAGGTAGAGAACCACTGGCTTTTTCGATATATTCCTAGAATTGATAACTAAGGTGTTAATTATTTTCTAAAAGACAAACTATAGCCACGAGCCTGAAGGTCATTATTAATCACTCACAATCCAGACCGTGTCATTTTAAATATAGAATGTTGAAGTTCTCTGACAATCTTTATAAGACACAAAGCAGCTTTCTGTTCTTTGTTCATGTTTAGGTTGGGTGTATGCTTGGGTGTATGTTTGGATAGTCCCTTCTGCAGAATAAGCAACATGAAGTTGAACAACTTGCTCTCTAATAGGTACTTACATGACATCCTTACTGGTCCTTATATGCTGATTGTCATACCCTGGGCTGATCTGCACAAGAGCAATGTTAAAGCGTCATGTTTAAAGTTGTAAGGCTGACACTGTTATAATGATTTTAAATCACATTATTAACATATCTGCATCTTGGGTTCACTCTCGCACTGTCCCAGTTCCTGATATAGACATAGTCATTGTTGTAATAAAAATAGTAATCACCAGCGCTAAGTTGTAAAGATTAAAAAATAATACTATAATTTAAAACAAATTCAGGACGGTAGGTAATGTTGAAAAAAGTATATAATAAATTTAATAGAAATAATATCATAAAATCACAGATGCCTAAATAGCATAATTAGGAGTTTTAAATGATCATGTAGAATGGCACATCCACATATATATTTCCTCAACATACATTAATTCATACCCCGGCTAGGACTTCCTCTGGAGTTATGTCCATGAATTTATTGGAGAGTTGATGAGAGCGATGGAGTGAAGAATGTCCCTTTTAAGCATAACAATGCAAGCGTCTCAAGCAAATAGGGAAACCTCCAATTTCTCCGCAAATGGAAATGTCCAGGGAAATGCTGTCCAATTGATGCCGTATGGGTAATGGTGATGAAAAGATCCAGCAATGTTGAGGATAGTTTTGAGGATGTGACCAGCAATCTCTAACTCGACGCGTTTCGCTGGTGTTGACACCCAGCTTCCTCCTGAGGAAGCTGGGTGTCAACACCAGCGAAACGCGTCGAGTTAGAGATTGCTGGTCACATCCTCAAAACTATCCTCAACATTGCTGGATCTTTTCATCACCATTACCCATACGGCATCAATTGGACAGCATTTCCCTGGACATTTCCATTTGCGGAGAAATTGGAGGTTTCCCTATTTGCTTGAGACGCTTGCATTGTTATGCTTAAAAGGGACATTCTTCACTCCATCGCTCTCATCAACTCTCCAATAAATTCATGGACATAACTCCAGAGGAAGTCCTAGCCGGGGTATGAATTAATGTATGTTGAGGAAATATATATGTGGATGTGCCATTCTACATGATCATTTAAAACTCCTAATTATGCTATTTAGGCATCTGTGATTTTATGATATTATTTCTATTAAATTTATTATATACTTTTTTCAACATTACCTACCGTCCTGAATTTGTTTTAAATTATAGTATTATTTTTTAATCTTTACAACTTAGCGCTGGTGATTACTATTTTTATTGCATATATATATTTCTTTGGGGAATTACCACCCCCTACACCAGCAGCTTCCTGACAGCGCACTCTATTTTCTTTCATACACATAGTCATTGTTGTACTGGCCACTATATTCTGTATGTATATGTTTGATTTTAAACATTTTTGACTGAGCTTGTTCCTCTTACTTCCAGGAAAGTTACTAGGGGTTGATATAACAAATGGAGAGGAGGATGGAGAGAGACAAGTAATGGAAGAAATGTTTGAGTCTGGATGGTCAGATGAAGATGAGGATGATACAGAGGAAATGCTGTTCTGTTCCACTATGGAGCAGTTGGGGGCCACACGTGTATTCCAAGAGTAGGTATCATTGCTTCCATGTAATTGTGTCATATCTAGCCATACAGCACAATTCTGCGACCTCCTCTTCCTTGAGATAATTACGTTGATCATCTTATCTCATAGGGTCCAGTTCACTACTATGTATTTAACAAGACCATACGGGACTCCCTTTATAACCTATCTAGTGCAGCCAAGGTGGCTGCCTCTTGAGAATAATCCTTGGAACTGATGGGCCTGATTCATAGTTGTACGCTATGCCGATGTTTCCGCAGTTGAACGATTGTCAGCTGACTGCGCATGTGTCATGGTGGCACTGCGCATGTGGGAGGGCACCTTAATGATGCAGTTAACTGAGGATTTTTTTGCAAAGTGATTGACAGTCAGGGACCATTTGGGGGAGGAAACTGGGAATAGCAGCAAACATGCAGATGTGACGTGTTTTTGGGTCTGGTGCCAGCATCTTAAGTTTCTGCGCCACTATAGGATTACACATGAAGTCGATTTATTGAAAACTCTGCGTCCACCACTGTGTATTTGTACCCAGTGTTTGGATCTGCAAGGCCACCTGTGGGCATATCCATACATTTCCAGGCTGTTAAAGCATTAGCACACATCTCGTACATCTCTGCAGCAGGCCCTGTGTCCATGCACTCTGTGACGCACCGTGAGTCACGTTGTACAAAAGCGCTGTATAAATACAATATTATTATTTCTGCGCTCTCTCTCCCCCGTGGTGCACTAACACTGTGTAATGTAATGTGTTTACATTTTATTTTCTGTACAAATCCTTCCATATTTGACTTTTTGCATGATATTTACAAGCTCATTGTACTTAGGCCATTTTTGTGACATCATCACATTACAAGGAGGTTTATAAATGAACCTGTTTTACACATAAGGACCTAACTGGTTCTGTTTAGTCACTTTACATAATACTGACGGATATCAAACTCCAAGGTCGTGTCTAGATAAGAAAGACCCCCCACCGGTACGCGGATTACTCCTTTTCAAACTGTGGGGCAGATTTATTAAGCTCGGTGAAGTGATAAATCGGAATGTGATAAAGGACCAGCCAGTCAGCTCCTAACTGTCATTTTTCAAACCCAGCATGTGACATGGTAGTTGGGATCTGATTGGCTGGTCCTTTATCACCTTCCACTTTATCACTTCACTGAGCTTAATAAATCTGCTCCTGTGTATTGAGTCAGGTCTCACACACTAGTGATGGTCTACAAAGTAAAGGGGGGTACACATGGAGAGATCCGTGTTTAAAATCTAAGCAATCTGACTAGATTGCATAGATTTTAAGCACCGATCTTCCGTGTGTATGCCCCCCAGCGATAGCGATGCGCGGCCCCATGCAGGCTCAATCTAGCGGGTCGCTCACTACAGCGCTGTGTGAAGTGCGCGGCCCCCGTAGTCTTCCCCCCTCGCTCAGCACATCGTGTGCTGAGCGGTCTGTGTTAAGATCGCTCAGCACACATCTCTCCCGTCAGTACCCCCCTTAACAGAATCATTTTCTTTACTTTATATTCTACTTCCAAAAAAGTTTGCTAAAACAAAAAATGGAAAGGTGGGTACACACTATTCGATGTGCTTCGTGAGCGTCATCGCCTAGTGTGTCCCCTTCCGGCCTGGCCCACCCCATGGCGGGCATACACTGTGCGATATCGGACCGGGCTGTACTTGCAGTTTTGGACGTTGAGTTCAAATTCGGCTGCATGTATGGCCGACACTGAGGGTCGTTAACGACCCGCAGGACCGCGCACCGGCTGTCGTCGGCTACGTAGACACTGGGCAATATAGTAAACGATATCGTTTAGGAGGAGGAAAATGAGCTGTATCATTTACTATATCACGAAGTGTGTATGCACCTAAACAGTTAAATGAATGCATTGGAACGCTCCTGTTTATTATGTGACGTTATATAACACATTATATAATTAGAATATAACGCACAAGTAGTGTAAACATATATAGAACCTGCAAACAATATTTATATAAAGATGAGTTTTGATGTTATCCCTCATAATTGGCACATTATAATGTCATCCCTTTAGTGTTCAATAGGTATTTGTGTATTTTAAATAGAGATGAGTAGTTCATGGGGCGTATTCATTTAGTGACGTTTCCTTCGGCTAGCCAAAAAAACGACACTAAGTTGACATCGGCGTATTCAGTTGCGGGCGCTTTCACCCATTTGTGAGTCACTTTTCGCCCATGCCTTTTCGGGGTTTTTTTTTTGTTTTGTTTTGTTTGTTTTTTTTGTGGATAAATCGGCATGGGCGAAAACATCCGCAAATTCGTCAAAACACGTGGATCAGCGGCGAATTCGCCAATCCATGTGGTTTTCACCGGTGCCGGTGTTTTCCACCAGTCGAAAAAATGTCACGCCCATTGAATAGGTCGATTGTAAATTTGACCTAGAAACAGCCGAAAAGTGCAGTTTTTCGCCTGGACAAAAGAACCGGCACTAAATGAATACGCCCCCATGTCTGAAAATGAGGCAAAACATCATCTTTTTACCACCGGACACCCAAGACGTCCGTTATAGCTGACGTTTGCCTCGTTTGCAGATCCGAACTTGCGAAAAGCCCCGAGTTAAATCCGAACTGCTCATCTCTGATTTGTATAATGCTGTGCCCCTGCTGTAAATTAAGGATGACAGAAGTCACTCTGAATTTCTGTGACCTATGTGAAAGCACTTGGCCTACATTATCCCGTCTATCATGTACATACATGAACTCTGTAGAATAAGTTTGTATAATATACATGAGAAGACAGAACGTTTCAAGCAAACAGGAGCTGAATGTGTAATTCATACCTATGTACGTGCCAAGTTTTATATTTAGATCCACTGTCAGTCATCCTCCCAGTTTTCCTTAGGCAAGCAGCACCCACATTAAGTATATGATTTGCTTTAGCTAGCCTATTAAACTTGCTTTGTGCTCCCTACTAGACACAGAGAGATTCGCGATCTGTGGATCCGTCTGCGCAAAGAGAGACCTGAGTTATTAGGAAACTTTGAGGAATTTCTCTTCCATGTTTCCTCGTACATCCGAGACGTGCATCATGAAAAGGAGACTTTGGAGCAGGCTTTAAAAAGGTTGGTTATTTCCCAATTTAACACCTGCTTACCTATTTGTTTTTGCCTGTAAGCTACACACACCAATTATGTCTCAATTGTTAAACAGATGATCCTTTACTTTCATAGATACTGTGGATATACTTACTATCAAGAGCCTTGCAACTTTATTTTTATTTTTCTTATTTTAGTTTTAAAGTTGATTTATTTTTTGGTGGATTTGTTTGATAGGATGCACGAGTGCTTTAAGCAGCTCTTTCAGAAATTAAAAAATCCACTGTGAAAACTATTAGGATTTCAGCATTCTGATTGGTTCACAGAGGATCATCACAGTGCACCTGTCATTTATATATTGTGGAGGCTCCCGTCTTGTTATCTGAAGCAACATCCATGATCACGCAACCTACAAATTCACTGTGAACTTTTCACAGCACAGAAGATTTCTCTTGCCTTATTGTTGCCGGAAATCTAGATCCAGGGGAACTGAGGGGCAGCATTCTCATGAATACTGTTTACTGAGCTCCGTTGTTAAATTGACTGAGCTTCGTTGTTAAATTGTTGTATATCTATTGTTGCATGTCTTTCAATATGTTGTGGCCATGACAAAGTTATTAGTTTTTCTAATTGATCTTTTACTAAGTAAAACTTATTTTATCATTCAAAAGCTGCATATGCCAAGGCATGTTAGTAAAGCAACATCCTCTTCCCTTCACAGTCACCAGTTTTCAAGTAAGTGCCAGCTCCTTTGACCTTATTATTGCTGGTTTGGAGGAATACCACAGGTTATACATGAGCTGTGTAGCTTCCCAGTAAGGGTCCCATGCTTCATAGCCTCTGCTATATCTCTAGAGACCACTCAGTCACGCCGACACCTCAATGCTAACACCAGTACATGGGAAGCATATTTCAGGAGTTCTTAAAAAAAAAAAAAAAATTCAAGCATTTTGCACAACTTATTTATTTATTTTTTAAGATTTATAAAAATGTTTAAATAAATGATGGTTATTTACTAACACTGTGCAGAAGAATAACTCTGTGGTCCCAGATCCTCACCACGGCCTGCTGGACACATTGACGCCACTCTTACTACCTGGGTTCTCCCTGGACAGCTCTAACTGTGGTCTGATTGATCCTAGATGGCTTCCAGAGACTCTGTACCACCCCTCTGTTGCCTGAAGGGTCTTTTCTCATCGAGGAGCTCACTGCGGCTGCATACAGTAATAGATCTGTGACATGATCCACTTTTTTACAACACTGGATTCTGCGCCATCTGTTGATTCTCCAATGCCAGTGATGCCTCCATCTCTGCCAGGTGTGGACACTATGGGGTCTATTTACTAAGTCTTGGATGGAGATAAAGTCGCTGGAGATAAAGTACCAGCCATTCCGCTCCTAACAGACATTTCACAGGCTGGGTTTGAAAAATTACAGTTAGGAGCTGGTTGGCTGGTACTTTATCTCCATCCAGGGCTTTGTAATTAGGCCCCATATGTATCATAAAGAGGCATCTTCTGGTTTTTTTCCAGGCCTCTGGGCACAAGTAACTTTAGCTCTGTCCTTTAACCTCCTTGTTTCCTTGGAGTGACTGCTTCAGGAGTGGGTGACACTCCAACACCAATTACTTGTTTAACCTCCTGATTGCTTCAGGAGTGAGTGTCCCATTACGTGTCCCATTGCTGTGTCACATTAAAAGAATCCGAAGAGGTAGCCTTACATTCCTACCACTCCTCCAAGCAACTACATTAACAAGCTTAAGAAATTTGGCGTGTACACAGTAAATTGGACAGCCATGGCTGGAGAGATGACCTTCTGCCGAGAGGCTCTCCTTTTTTCCTAGTGACTAATTGGAAATGACAAGGGATTTGTACAGAGTGGTGGCACATATAGGAGGGAAGAGGGGGAGGTGGCAAAGAAGGAACACAGGGATTTTCATAAAGGAATAAGAGAAGAGAGAGGTAAAAGAAAAGAAGTAGAAAGAGCTGAGATATACTATAATAAACAATTATGACACGGAGCTTGATAGGAGACCAAACAATATTGACTTGATGGGGACATTCATGCAAAAGACTTGTGATGTGTTCTAAATGATACATGTTCCAAACAGAATGAAGCAGAGCAGACGCTGAGGGAGCCTCTGTTCTGTTATTCAATTTCTAGCTATAGAGCAGTTGGCTGCATTTAGTGTGTGCCGAGCCAGCGCCTGGAAGTAATTTTGCTTATTTGGGATTGGCCTAGGTAGACATGACAGTTATAGACATGAAGGACGACTGATACGCTTTATGACCTAATCAAGTGATGAACAAAGAACCAATATGGCTAATGTTCTGGGCAGAACCACCATATGTGAGCCAGAGAGCCCTCCACATCACATCTCCTCCAGCACCTGTCTGATGAGGGGTTATAGCCCGCAGTTGTGTCAGAACTAGATGTTGTCTATAGAACCGCTCAAAATGTTTTCCTTCACATGACTGTAAATTAAAGATTTGCAACATTTTCTCCAATCTGCGTCTACTCCTCAGCACCTAAGGTCTCCCCCATGTTCTCCTCCCAAGCTAGCTCATGGCTGGTTGTGACTAGTGTACTATATAGTTGGTAAATCAAGCCTTGAGAAGGATGAATGCTGGAGGCAAAGCATTTCTAAGAAAGTACAGCGTGCTGCTATAGCAGTGCCAACCAGCAAGGTGTAGAAGTGTTTGAAGGCACTGAACAAAATTTCTCTATCGTCCTAGTGGATGCTGGGGTTCCTGAAAGGACCATGGGGAATAGCGGCTCCGCAGGAGACAGGGCACAAAAAGTAAAGCTTTAGGATCAGGTGGTGTGCACTGGCTCCTCCCCCTATGACCCTCCTCCAAGCCAGTTAGATTTTTGTGCCCGGCCGAGAAGGGTGCAATCTAGGTGGCTCTCCTAAAGAGCTGCTTAGGAAAGTTTAGCTTAGGTTTTTTATTTTACAGTGAGTCCTGCTGGCAACAGGATCACTGCAACGAGGGACTTAGGGGAGAAGAAGTGAACTCACCTGCGTGCAGGATGGATTGGCTTCTTGGCTACTGGACATCAGCTCCAGAGGGACGATCACAGGTACAGCCTGGATGGTCACCGGAGCCTTGCCGCCGGCCCCCTTGCAGATGCTGAAGTAAGAAGAGGTCCAGAATCGGCGGCAGAAGACTCCTCAGTCTTCTAAAGGTAGCGCACAGCACTGCAGCTGTGCGCCATTTTCCTCTCAGCACACTTCACACGGCAGTCACTGAGGGTGCAGGGCGCTGGGAGGGGGGCGCCCTGGGAGGCAAATGAATACCTATTTTGGCTAAAAATACCTCACATATAGCCTCCGGAGGCTATATGGAGATATTTAACCCCTGCCAGAATCCGTTAAGAGCGGGAGACGAGGCCGCCGAAAAAGGGGCGGGGCCTATCTCCTCAGCACACAGCGCCATTTTCCCTCACAGAAAGGCTGGAGGGAAGGCTCCCAGGCTCTCCCCTGCACTGCACTACAGAAACAGGGTTAAAACAGAGAGGGGGGGGCACTAATTTGGCGATATGCTTATATATATATTAAGATGCTATAAGGGAAAACACTTATATAAGGTTGTCCCTATATAATTATAGCGTTTTTGGTGTGTGCTGGCAAACTCTCCCTCTGTCTCTCCAAAGGGCTAGTGGGTCCTGTCCTCTATCAGAGCATTCCCTGTGTGTGTGCTGTGTGTCGGTACGTGTGTGTCGACAGGTAGGAGGACGATGTTGGTGAGGAGGCGGAGCAATTGCCTGTAATGGTGATGTCACTCTCTAGGGAGTCGACACCGGAATGGATGGCTTATTTAGGAAATTACGTGATAATGTCAACACGCTGCAAGGTCGGTTGACGACATGAGACGGCCGACAAACAATTAGTACGGTCCAGACGTCTCAAAAACACCGTCAAGGGTTTTAAAACGCCCGTTTACTTTAGTCGGTCGACACAGACACAGACAGGGACACTGAATCCAGTGTCGACGGTGAATAAACAAACGTATTCCTTATTAGGGCCACACGTTAAAGGCAATGAAGGAGGTGTTACGTATTTCTGATACTACAAGTACCACAAAAGAGGGTATTATGTGGGATGTGAAAAAACTACCATAGTTTTTCCTGAATCAGATAAATTAAATAAAGTGTGTGATGATGCGTGGGTTCCCCCCGATAGAAAATTATGGGCGGTATACCCTTTCCCGCCAGAAGTTAGGGCGCGTTGGGAAACACCCTTTAAGGTGGATAAGGCGCTCACACGCTTATCAAAACAAGTGGCGGTACCGTCTATAGATAGGGCCGTCCTCAAGGACCAGCTGACAAGGCTGGAAAATCTAATAAAAAGTATATACACACATACTGGTGTTATACTGCGGCCAGCGATCGCCTCAGCCTGGATGTGCAGAGCTAGGGTGGCTTGGTCGGATTCCCTGACTAAAAATATTGATACCCTTGACAGGGACAGTATTTTATTGACTATAGAGCATTTCTATATATGCGAGATGCACAGAGGGATATTTGCACTCTGGCATCATGAATAAACGCGATGTCCATAACTGCCAGAAGATGTTATGGACACGACAGTGGTCAGGTGATGCAGATTCCAAACGGCACAGTATGGCCGTATACAGGAAGAGGACTTGTTTGGGGTCGGTCCATCGGACCTGGTGGTCACGGCAACTGCTGGAAAATCCACCGTTTTTTACCCTAAGTCACATCTCTGCAGAAAAAGACACCGTCTTTTCAGCCTCAGTCCTCTCGTCCCTATAAGATCATATCTGCCCAGGGATAGAGGAAAGGGAAGAAGACTGCAGCAGGCAGCCCATTCCCAGGAACAGAAGCGTTCCACCGCGTCTGACAAGTTCTCAGCATGGCGCTGAGACCGTACAGGACCCCTGGATCCTACAAGTAGTATCCCGGGGGTACAGATGGGAATGTCGAGACGTTTCCCCTTCGCAGGCTCCTGAAGTCTGCTTTACCAAGTCTCCCTCCGACAAGGAGGTAGTATGGGAAAAAATTCACAAGCTGTATTCCCAGCAGGTGATAATTAAATTACCCCTCCTACTACAGAAAAGGGGTATTATTCCACACTATATTGTGGTACTGAAGCCAGAAGGCTAGGTGAGACTTATTCTAAAAATTTGTTTTTGAACACTTACAAAGGTTCAAATTAAGATGAAGTCACTCAGAGCAGTGATAACGAACCAGGAATAAGGGGACTATATAGTGTCCCGGGACATCAGGGATGCTTACCTCTATGTCCCAAATTTGCCCTTCTCACTAAGGGTACCTCAGGTTCGTGGTGCAGAACTGTCACTATCAGTTTCAGACGCTGCCGTTTGGATTGTCCACGGCACCCTGGGGTCTTTACCAAGGTAATGGCCGAATTGATGATTCTTCTTCGAAGAAAAGGCGTCTTAATTATCCCTTACTTGGACGATCTCCTGATAGGGGCATAGTCCAGGGAACAGTTGGAGGTCGGAGTAGCACTATCTCGGATACTGCTACAATCAGCACGGGTGGATTCTAAATATTCCAAAATCGCAGCTGATCCCGACGACACGTCTGCTGTGCCTAGGGATGATTCTGGACACAGTCCAGAAAAAGGTGTTTCTCCCGGAAGAGAAAGCCAGGGAGTTATCCGAGCAAGTCAGGAACCTCCTAAAAACAGTGCATCATTGCACAAGGGTCCTGGTAAAAATGGTGGCTTCCTACGAAGCAATTCCATTCGGCAGATTTCACGTAAGAACTTTTCAGTGGGATCTGCTGGACAAATGGTCCGGATCGCATCTTCAGATGCATCAGCGGATAACCCAATATCCAAGGACAAGGGTGTCTCTCCTGTGGTGGTTATAGAGTGCTCATCTTCTAGAGGGCAGCAGATTCGGCATTCAGGATTGGATGCTGGTAACCACGGAGCCCAGCCTGAGAGGCTGGGGAGCAGTCACACAAGGAAAAAATTTCCAGGGAGTGTGATCAAGTATGGAGACTTTTCTCCACATAAATATACTGGAGCTAAGGGTAAATTTATAATGCTCTAAGCTTAGCAAGACCTCTGCTTCAAGGTCAGCCGGTATTGATCCAGTGGGAAAAACATCACGGCAGTCGCCCACGTAAACAGACAGGGCGACACAAGAAGCAGGAGGGCAATGGCAGAAACTGCAAGGACTTTTCGCTGGGCGGAAAATCATGTGATAACACTGTCAGCAGTTTTTCATCCCGGGAATGGAAACTGGGAAGCAGACTTCCTCAGCACGACCTCCACCCGGGAGAGTGGAAACTTCATTGAGAAGTTTTTTCCACATGATTGTAAACCGTTGGGAAATACCAAAGGTGGACATGATGGCGTCCCGTCTGAACAAAAAACGGGACAGGTATTGCGCCAGGTCAAGAGACCCTCAGGCAATAGATGTGGACGTTCTGGTAACACCGTGGGTGTACCAGTCGGTGTATGTGTTCCCTCCTCTGCTTCTCATACCTAAGGTGCTGAGAATTATAAGACGTAGAGGAGTAAGAACTATACTCATGGCTCCGGATTGGCCAAGAAGGACTTGGTACCCGGAACTTCAAGAGATGCTTACAGAGGTCTTATGGCCTCTGCCGCTAAGAAGGGACTTGCTTCAGCAAGTACCATGTCTGTTCCAAGACTTACCGCAGCTGCGTTTGTCGGCATGGCGATGGAAAGCCGGATCCTAAGGGAAAAAAGGCATTCCGGAAGAGGTCATTCCTACCCTGGTCAAAGCCAGAAAGGAGGTGACCGCACAACATTATCACCACGTGTGGCGAAAATATGTTGCGTGGTGTGAAGCCAGGAAGGCCCCACAAAGAAATTTCAACTCGGTCGTTTCCTGCATTTCCTGCAAACAGGAGTGTCTATGGGCCTCAAATTGGGGTCCATTAAGGTTCAAATTCGGCCCTGTAAATTTTCTTCCAGAAAGAATTGGCTTCAGTTCCTGAAGTCCAGAAGTTTGTCAAGGGAGTATTGCATATACAAACCCCTTTTTTGTGCCTCCAGTGGCACTGTGGGATCTCAACGTAGTTCTGGGATTCCTCAAATCACATTGGTTTAAAACCAGTCAAATATGTGGATTTGAAGCATCTCACATAAAAAGTGACCATGCTCTTGGCCCTGGCCTGGACCAGGCGAGTGTCAAATTGGTGGTTTTTTCTCAAAAAAGCCCATATCTGTTTGTCCATTCGGACAGGGCAGAGCTGCGGACTCGTCCCCAGTTCTCTCCCTAAGGTGGTGTCAGTGTTTCACCTGAACCAGCTTATTGTGGTGCCTTGCACCTACTAGGGACTTGGAGGACTCCAAGTTGCTAGGAGTTGTCAGGGCCCTGAAAATATGTTCCAGGACAGCTGGAGTCAGAAAATCTGACTCGCTGTTTATACTGTATGCACCCAACAAGTTGGGTGCGCCTGCTTCTAAGCAGGCGATTGCTCGTTGGATTTGTAACACAATTCAACTTGCACATTCTGAGGCAGGCCTGCCACAGTCTAAATCGGTTAAGGCCCATTCCACAAGGAAGGTGGGCTCATCTTGGGCGGCTGCCCGAGAGGTCTCGGCATTACAACTCTGCCGAGCAGCTACGTGGTCAGGGGAGAACACGTTTGTAAAATTCTACAAATTTGATATCCTGGCAAAAGAGGACCTGGAGTTCTCTCATTCGGTGCTGCAGAGTCATCCGCACTCTCCCGCCCGTTTGGGAGCTTTGGTATAATCCCCATGGTCCTTTCAGGAACCCCAGCATCCACTAGGACGATAGAGAAAATAAGAATTTACTTACCGATAATTCTATTTCTCGGAGTCCGTAGTGGATGCTGGGCGCCCATCCCAAGTGCGGATTATCTGCAATACTTGTACATAGTTACAAAAATCGGGTTGTTATTGTTGTGAGCCATCTTTTCAGAGGCTCCGCTGTTATCATACTGTTAACTGGGTTTAGATCACAAGTTGTACGGTGTGATTGGTGTGGCTGGTATGAGTCTTACCCGGGATTCATAATTCCTCCCTTATTGTGTACGCTCGTCCGGGCACAGTACCTAACTGGCTTGGAGGAGGGTCATAGGGGGAGGAGCCAGTGCACACCACCTGATCCTAAAGCTTTACTTTTTGTGCCCTGTCTCCTGCGGAGCCGCTATTCCCCATGGTCCTTTCAGGAACCCCAGCATCCACTACGGACTCCGAGAAATAGAATTATCGGTAAGTAAATTCTTATTATCTAGTTGTGCTATGAAAGTAATCCTGAAGAACCAGGAATTCAGGGAAGGATCATAACCATGCCATGCCTCGTAAAAATCTAATGTTGCTTTTGGTACAGTGGACAAATAACGATGGGTCCGTAACCAGTGGGAAACGTGGGTTGTTCCGAAGAGGGGACATATGATGTGGGTTTAGGAGAAGGCAAAATTACCTAGCACAATAATCCCAGATTGATAGTGTGAATCTAAATGTAGGGAGAAGTTGGGCAAGGGAAGGCCTGTGCCCAGACCTGCACCAAAAAATAAAGCTCACCAAAAACAAACTGTGAAACTCTGCTTCTGGTTTCACCCAAGCTATACGGTGGGTGTGGGAATGAGCAAGAATGGCCTGGGAGACGTGGTAGGCTAGATAATAATAATTCTGGAAATTGGAGAAACCCAACCCTGCACTTCTTTTACAAGTGATTGATTCTAGACCGCTTTCTTGACCAAATAAATTTAGAGACAGTCTGCTGGAGAGTTTTATGGAAGGAGTACTGGGCGAAGAACCTTGTAGAAGAACCTGGTAGAAGAACCTTGGGAGCACAATTAATTTTAATTATATTTTTGCACTCTGTCCACGATAAGTGAAGATCTTTCTGGGATGCTAGATCAGACTCCATGAGTGAGGGAAAGTTAGGTTATCATAAGAACTAGTGAGGTGAAAACCCAAATACTTGAGTTTGCCAGTACACCACCGGAATTTGTGGTTTATAGAGAGCTGATGAAATTTGAAGGAATCTAGATTTAGGAGAATTCAATTTCAGGTGAAGGGTGAGAAGTGCCGTTGCCGCAGCGTTTAAATGCCTGCAACGGCACTCCATCTTGCAACCTACATGGCGCCGGTAATTTGTCCTGCTTCACCCCAATAATGGGTGAATCAGGACCATGCACTTAAGGAACTTTATATGTTGGAATAATACATCTCCCCCAATGTTTGAACCCTGCAAGGTATCAAATTCAAGGATTACAGAATAGAGATTTATCAGGATGCATCTTGGCATACATTGCAACAATGAAAACACCATCCTTTGACCGTGAGCGGTGGCAACACAACATGAAGTATCTATGGAGATTTTCTTTTAGCCTCATGGTGTTCCACAATGGCAGATCTTCTACTGTCAAAGATCGACCAATTTTGTAGTGTGCTTGACCCTCTGATTGGTCACACTGCAAGGTCTCTGAATATCATTATCCATCTTTGGTGCTGATGTGGATAAAGATTGAGTATTGCTGATTGCTGCTTTTACTTTTATGGCTTTTTCTGTTCACCTTTCCAGAGTTGACAGAGGGTCTTGTCTTCCGTGTTCATGGCATTTATAAACTTTATGCAAAGTTTATGTTTTACATTCATTTCCTACCCACAAAGTCGCGATAGTCTATTTGGGTATAGTTGTCCTCTGTAGTCACTGAAAGCACTTCTGAAGTTGTTTCGGGGAAGAACCCATGCCCCAGGGTATTGTGAGTTCCTTTAGCATATATGGGTGGATGCTAAAGGAACTATATTTAACCTTGTTTGAGACAGGTAACTTTTAATGATTGTAGAGACTTTTCATACACAGTCTATTACTGGTATTTCTACAGTATCTCGTCTGTGCATGCAGAAAATGAAAATATATTTTAAAAAAACTTTTCGTACTTAATCATGTACTTCTTGCTGATTATGTACATGAAAGTGTTTTGGGATAATACTAGCTGTCTTTAATAATCCATTTTCAGCTTCAATCTTTGCTATCCTGATCTTTCGGAAATATAATTTTCTGTGTTCCTTGTATTTTAGTTTATTTTCTGTCCCTTCTGGTTATAGAAATGAAATTTGTAGCAATATGTACTTTCAACAGTATTTGTTTTTCTTGTTCAGCTTCATACACTTCACATTAAATGTTAAATGTTGAAAATTCATAGTTTTTATAACGTCTTAGGCATACACTGAGATAACAACATATCTGTCAACAATTTCACCCGGCGGTGAAATGAGTGACCTGACTAGATTGTGGCCAATCTAGTACTGGCGATGGCGCCGCGCATCACTGTCGCTGTGGGGCATACACACAGAGAATCAGATTACTTAGAAATTAAGCATGGATCTCTCCGTGTGTACCCCCCTATACACTGTGAGATATCTCACAGTGGGGCAGATATACTATGCCCTTGAGAGTGATAATGTGAAGAGAGATAAAGTACCAATCGGCTCCTACCTGTCCTTTTTCAAACATAACCGTCTGTAACATGGCAGTTGATTGGCTGCTACCCTGGGTGGGATGTACCAAAGGGAAATTGCAGCCAAAACCCTGAAAACTGCAGTTTTAATACTTTGGATGATATGTATGAAGCAGCGGAATGCAATGCATTTCGGGGCTTAGATGTGGTGGGTAACACCAACTTTTGCTGTGGTTACCCTACAGAAGCCTATGGGCTTCTTTCTACACTGTCTTCTTAGTGAGATCCAATCCTGATCCCTCCCAGTACCCCCTGTGCAGGCCACGTCCCTCTGCGCATGCAGAGCCCGGAAGTCCCGACATTGCAAAGGATGGCACTCATCAGGAGAGCAGACTTTTGCGTTACTAATATGTGATTAGTATCTATGCAGTACATGGCGGGATGTACTGCATCGCGGAAGATATGCTTAGTACATGCCACCCTTTATCTCTCTCCACTTTATCACTTTCCAAGGTTTAATACATCTGCCCCAATGTATGGGCAAGATATCTGCTTTCCTACCCTAGGGAGGAAACCTTTCCCTGTTCTTCTCCTGTGATGGGACAGGGAAAATGTTGGGCGGTTGGCCAATTATCAGATCTATCGGACATACTGTACTGGACGATTTTGCATGCCTGACCAACCGATAATGCTGATAAATTATCGGCCCGATCAGATGCTTCTCCAGTGATTGGGACGATAATTGGACAGGGTAGAATAATGCCCAGCAGAGCTCACTCTCTACTTGGTTCTTGTACAAGGTAGTCTATTAAACTGGCTAAATATTGTTTTGCTAGAGCCACTAGTTTCAGTGTCCAAATGTAGTTTGGATGCTTCTAATCACACAACAGGAATACGTGTTGCTACAGTAATTGATGCTGTTGCTGGTTTATTTCCAACCCCAATTAGCGCATTCCCTTTTCCTATTTTTCCTATCCTCGTAAACATGTCCTTTCATATTAACTTCCAAAGACTCATCCAGCCAAGCCTCAGCCCTACCCACTATATTCTAATATATTCAGCACCATTAATTTTAGCTCACCTGCTTTGTTGGGATACTCCTAGTATTTGTGACCACACATTTGACATTCATACTGCCATTTTTAATGTTACCTGCACATTCTTATTGTCCCTTGCAACCCATCCCTGTTTACTTAGCAGAAGCCCTGATCCCTGCCTACTACATCTTTCACACTGCTTCGTATCAAATTCTGCAGATTTATTTTTTATAATCTATACTAGATCATAGTGTTGTACTACTAAAACTGCCTACAACCAAGTGGTGAACATTGTTTTTCAACAGTTTAAAATGACTGCAGAGTGCCTTATCCTTTTGGCTTCTCAATGGTGCTACCAAGCACACCTCCCTCCATATTGTCTCTCAGCCCCAGTTTTCAGCCAGGGTTGTGAGACTGCGGTGACTAGGGAAAATGACTGCATGGAGCAGCCGCCACTGCCTCCAGGGGTCCCGCCTTGGGTTGTAGTGCATTTTTAAGTAAACAATAATATCTGATTATTCCTTTACTCTGGCAATATTGTTAATTATATTATCAAAAGTTCTGTGTGTGTGTGTATATATATATATATATATATATAATCTGTAACACCCTCTAATTCTGTGCTACAGAAAGGAGACTGATCACGGGAGAGAGGTCAGGTGTCTATATGAGGAGATGGAGCAGCAGATCAAATTAGAGCGAGAGCGTATCCTCAGGAAGGTATGAATCTGAAGCATGTATAAGATGATATAGGGTTTTGATTAAAAGATCGACTGTCAGAAGGTCGTTAGTTAAAACAGTCGGCAGGGTCAAAAGGTCAACATGTAAATGGGGACACTTTTTTTTTTTTTTTAATGATAATCTAACCCTCCCCCTGATGACTACCCCTAAACATCCCCCTGGTGACTGACCCTAACTGACCCCTCCATCACCCTAACCCTAACTGCCCCCTAGTGCCTAACCCTCCCCCTGATACATAATCCCATATGTCCTTTCCCATAGCCTAACCCTCCGTCAAGTGCCTAACCATAACTGTCCTCTTAGTGTCTAAACCTCCCCCTGGTGCCTATCTCTAACTGTCCCCTTCTTCAGCCTAACCCTCCCCTTCTGCCAAGTGCCTAACCCTAATTGTCACCTTGGCAGCCTAATCCTCACCTTCTACCAAGTGCCTAACCCTAATTGTCTCCTCGGCAGCCTAACCCTCACCTTCTGCCAAGTGCCTAACCCTAATTGTCACCTCTGCAGCCTAACCCTCACCTTCTGCCAAGTGCCTAACCCTAATTGTCACCTCTGCAGCCTAACCCTCACCTTCTGCCAAGTGCCTAACCCTAATTGTCACCTCGGCAGCCTAACCCTCCCCTTCTGCCAAGTGCCTAACCCTAATTGTCACCTCTGCAGCCTAACCCTCACCTTCTGCCAAGTGCCTAACCCTAATTGTCACCTCGGCAGCCTAACCCTCCCCTTCTGCCAAGTGCCTAACCCTAATTGTCACCTCGGCAGCCTAACCTTAACTGTCACCCTAATGCCTAACCCTAAAAATCATGAAAAACCATGTGTTGACCATTTAACTGTAAACCTTTTGACCCTGTCGACCCATTGACTGGCAACCATCTGGTGTCAACTCACAGTATTTACTGTCTATCTTCTATACGGATATTATGATCTCAGGGAAGATCAATCAATCCTACTAAAGAGTGGACAAATGGAGAAGTTGCCCATAGCAACTGATCAGCTACTTATGTTATAGAATGTACCTGG
The DNA here is from genome assembly GCF_028390025.1 of Pseudophryne corroboree. Classification (NCBI taxonomy): domain Eukaryota; kingdom Metazoa; phylum Chordata; class Amphibia; order Anura; family Myobatrachidae; genus Pseudophryne; species Pseudophryne corroboree. The sequence continues at coordinate 120,894,749 of NC_086454.1, read as the reverse complement.
TAAATGATACCCTTTGAAGCTGGTTGCTCTGAGCAATTTCTCCACTCTTTAGAAAGCTTGATACAATTCCCCCGTAGGGGTATATGCAATTGCCGGCGAATCGCGGCAATTTTTCGCCCGTTTTTTAATTCGACACAATTCGACCATCGAATTCCGGCAAGTGGGTGCCGGAATTCAACATATTCAATAAAAAACGGATTCGACAGTCCCGCTGTCGAAAAACGGCCGATTTGACGGATTTTGATTAGACTTGTAAAAATGTAAAAAAAATGGGAAAAACCCCGAAAAAAAATTGCGTGGGGTCCCCCCTCCTAAGCATAACCAGCCTCGGGCTCTTCGAGCCGGTCCTGGTTCTAAAAATCCGGGGGGAAAACTGACAGGGGATCCCCCGTATTTTTAAAACCAGCACCGGGCTCTGCGCCTGGTGCTGGTGCAAAAAATACGGGGGACAAAAAGCGTAGGGGTCCCCCGTATTTTTTACACCAGCATCGGGCTCCACTAGCTGGACAGATAATGCCACAGCCGGGGGTCACTTTTATACAGCGCCCTGCGGCCGTGGCATTAAATATCCAACTAGTCACCCCTGACCGGGGTACCCTGGGGGAGTGGGGACCCCTTCAATCAAGGGGTGTCCCCCCCCCCCTCAGCCACCCAAGGGCCAGGGGTGAAGCCCGAGGCTGTCCCCCCCCCATCCAAGGGCTGCGGATGGGGGGCTGATAGCCTTGAGTAAAATGATAGAATATTGTTTTTTCCAGAAGAACTACAAGTCCCAACAAGCCTCCCCCCGCAAGCTGGTACTTGGAGAACCACAAGTACCAGCATGCGGGTGGAAAAACGGGCCCGCTGGTACCTGTAGTTCTACTGGAAAAAAATACCCAAATAAAAACAGTCGACACACACATACTTACCTATGTTTACCCGCCGACTGCCACGCCCCCCTCGTCACTGAAGAATCCGGGGTACCTGTGAATAAAATTATACTCACCTGATCCAGTGTCCGGATCTTTTTAAATAATCCTCGTACTTGGCAAAACAACAAAATGGCAACCCAGACCAAACGGACTGAAAGGGGTCCCATGTTTGCACATGGGACCCCTTTCCACGAATGCCGGGACCCCACGCGACTCCTGTCACAGAGGGTCCATTCAGCCAATCAGCGAGCGCAACGTTGTGGCATTCTGCTGATTGGCTATGCGCTTCTGAGCTGTCAGACAGCGCATCGCAAAGCCTTACCATTATATTCAATGGTGGGAACTTTGCGGTCAGCGGTGAGGTCACCCGCGGTCAGCCGCTGACCGCGGGTAACTCCACCGCTGACCGCAAAGTTCCCACCATTGAAACTAATGGAGGGAGCTGTGCGATGCGCTGTCTGCCGGCTCAGACGCGCATACAGCCAATTCCTGATTGGCTGAAGAGACCTTTCTGTGACAGCAGTCACGGGGGGGTCTTTGCATTCGGGGAAAGGGGTCCCATGTGTAAACATGGGACCCCTTTCAGTCCACCTGGTCCAGGTGTTCGTTTTTTTTTTTTTTTTTGCCAAGTACGAGGATTATAATAAAAGACCACAGGACACTGGATCAGGTGAGTATAATTTTATTTTCAGGTACACCGTGGATTCTACTTGGACAAGTGGACAGAGGTCGGCGTGTGAACATAGGTAAGTATGTGTGTGTCGACATGTGTGAAATAAAGTTTTACTCTCACGGTGTGCGTGTCCTGTTTTTACATCGAAACATAGAATTTGACGGCAGATAAGAACCACTTGGCCTATCTAGTCTGCACCTTTTTTATTTTATCCTTTAGGCAATCTCAACCCTTTTTTAACCTTAATTATTTGTAAGGATATTCATATGCCTGTCCCAAGCATGTTTAAATTGCCCTACAGTCTTAGCCTCTACCATCTCTGATGGGAGGCTATTCCACTTATCCACTACCCTTTCTCTGAAGTAATTTTTCCTTAAATTTCCCCTTAACCTCCCCCCCTCCAGTCTCAATGTATGCCCTCGAGTTCTAATACTTCTTTCTCTAACGTCCTAAGTGGATGCTGGGGACTCCGTCAGGACCATGGGGTTTAGCGGCTCCGCAGGAGACAGGGCACAATAATAAAAGCTTTAGGATCAGGTGGTGTGCACTGGCTCCTCCTCCAAGCCTCAGTTAGATTCTTGTGCCCGGCCGAGAAGGGTGCAATCTAGGTGGCTCTCCTGAGCTGCTTAGAATAAAAGTTTAAGTTAGGTTTTTTATTTTCAGTGAGTCCTGCTGGCAACAGGCTCACTGCTACGAGGGACTTAGGGGAGAGAAGTAAACTCACCTGCGTGCAGGATGGATTTGCTTCTTAGGCTACTGGACACCATTAGCTCCAGAGGGAGTCGGAACACAGGTCTCACCCTGGGGTTCGTCCCGGAGCCGTGCCGCCGACCCCCCTTGCAGATGCCGAAGTTGAAGAGGTCCAGAGGTCCAGAAACAGGCGGCAGAAGACTTTCAGTCTTCATAAGGTAGCGCACAGCACTGCAGCTGTGCGCCATTGTTGTCAGCACACTTCATACCAGCGGTCACTGAGGGTGCAGGGCGCTGGGGGGGGGCGCCCTGGGCAGCAATGTATTATACCTTTTTTATGGCTAAAATACATCACATATAGCCCTTGAGGCTATATGGATGTATTTAGCCCCTGCCAGATCTCACAAACTCCGGGAGAAGAGCCCGCCGTTTTAGGGGGCGGGGCCTATTCTCCTCAGCACACGGCGCCATTTTCCTGCTCAGCTCTGCTGTGAGGAAGGCTCCCAGGCTCTCCCCTGCACTGCACTACAGAAACAGGGTTAAAACAGAGAGGGGGGGCACTTATTTGGCGATATGATTACATATGTGAAAATGCTATAAGGGAAAACACTTGTATAAGGGGTTGTCCCTGTATAATTATAGCGTTTTTGGTGTGTGCTGGCAAACTCTCCCTCTGTCTCCCCAAAGGGCTAGTGGGGTCCTGTCCTCTATCAGAGCATTCCCTGTGTGTGTGCTGTGTGTCGGTACGTGTGTGTCGACATGTAGGAGGACGATGTTGGTGAGGAGGCGGAGCAAATTGCCTGTATTGGTGATGTCACTCTCTAGGGAGTCGACACCGGAATGGATGGCTTATTTAGGAATTACGTAATAATGTCAACACGATGCAAGGTCGGTTGACGACATGAGACGGCCGGCAAACAAATTAGTACCTGTCCAGGCGTCTCAGACACCGTCAGGGGCTTGTAAAAACGCCCATTTACCTCAGTTGGTCGACACAGACACGGACACTGACTTCAGTGTCGACGGTGAAGAAACAAACGTATTTTCCTTTAGGGCCACACGTTACATGTTAAGGGCAATGAAGGAGGTGTTACATATTTCTGATACTACAAGTACCACAAATAAGGGTATTATGTAGGGTGGGAATAATCTACTTGTAGTTTTTCCTGAATCAGATAAATTAAAGTGTGTGATGATACGTGGGTTTCCTCCGATAGAAAATTATTGGAGGTATACCTTTTCCCGCCAGAAGTGAGGGCGAGTTGGGAAACACACCTTAGGGTGGATAAGGCGCTCACACGCTTATAAAAACAAGTGGCGTTACCGTCTCCAGATACGGCCGCCCTCAAGGAGCCAGCTGATAGGAAGCTGAAAAATATCCTAAAAAGTATATACACACATACTGGTGTTATACTACGACCAGCAATCGCCTCAGCCTGGATGTGCAGCGCTGGGGGGGCTTGGTCGGATTTCCTGACTGAAAATATTGATACCCTTGACAGGAACAATGTTTTATTGACTATAGAGCATTTTAAGGATGCATTTCTATATATGCGAGATGCGCAGAGGGATATTTGCATTCTGGCATCAAGAGTAGATGTGATGTCCATATCTGCCAGACGATGTTTATAGACACGACAGTGGTCAGGTGATGCAGATTCCAGACGGCACATGGAAGTATTGCCGTATAAAGGGGCGGTCCATCGGACCTGGTGGCCATGGCAACAGCTGGAAAATCCACTTTTGTTACCCCAAGTCACATCTCAGCAGAAAAGGACACAGTCTTTTCAGTCTCAGTCCTTTCGTACCCATAAAGGCAGGCGGGCAAAAGGCCAGTCATATCTGCCCAGGGTTAGAGGAAAGGGAAGAAGACTGCAGCAGGCAGCCCATTCCCAGGAACAGAAGTCCTCCACAGCTTCTGCCAAGTCCGCAGCATGACGCTGGGGCCATACAAGCGGACTCAGGTGCGGTGGGGGGTCATCTCAAGAGTTTCAGCACGCAGTGGGCTCACTCGCAAGTGGACTCCTGGATCCTACACGTAGTATCCCAGGTGTACATTGGAAATTCGAGACGTCTTCCCCTCACAAGTTCCTGAAGTCTGCTTTACCAACGTCTCCCTCCGACAGGGAGGCAGTATTGGGAAAAAATTCACAGGCTGTATTCCCAGCAGGTGATAATCAAAGTACCCCTCCTACAACAAGGGAAGGGGTATTATTCCACACTATATTGTGGTACTGAAGCCAAACGGCTCGGTGAGATCTAAAAGATTTGAACAATTACATACAAGGGTACAAATCAAGATGGATTCACTCAGAGCAGTGATAGCGAACCAGGACGATATGGTGTCACTGGATATCAGGGACGCTTACCTACATGTCCAAATTTTGCCCTTCTCACCAAGGGTATCTCAGGTTCGTGGTACAGAACTGTCACTATCAGTTCAGACGCTGCCGTTTGGATTGTCCACGGCACCCCGGGTCTTTACCATGGTAATGGCCGAAATGATGATTCTTCCTAAAAGAAATATGGACGCTTTCCTGATAAGGGCAAGGTCCAGAGAACAGTTGGCGGTCGGAGTAGCACTATCTCAAGTAGTTCTACGTCAGCACGAGTGGTTTCTAAATATTCCAAAATCGCAGCTTTTCCGACGACACGTCTAATGTTCCTAGGAATGATTCTGGACACAGTCCAGAAAAGGATGTTTTCTCCCGGAGAAGAAGGCCAGGGAGTTATCCGAGCTAGTCAGGAACCTCCTAAAACCAGGAAAAGTATCAGTGCATCATTGCACAAGGGTCCTGTGAAAAATGGTGGTTTCTTACAAAGCGATCCCATTCGGTAGATTTCACGCAAGAACCTTTCAGTGGAATCTGCTGGGAAAATGGTCCGGATCGCATCTTCAGATGCATCAGCGGATAACCCTGTCTCCAAGGACAAGGGTGTTTTCTTCTGCGGTGGCTGCAGAGTGCTCATCTATGAAAGGGCCGCAGATTCGACATTCAGGACTGGGTCCTGGTGACCACGGATGCCAGCCTGAGTGGCTGGGGAGCAGTCACACAAGGAAAAAATTTCCAGGGAGTGTGATCAAGTCTGGAGACTTCTCTCCACATAAATATACTGGAGCTAAGGGCAATTTACAAGGCTCTAAGCTTAGCAAGACCTCTGCTTCAAGGTCAGCCGGTATTGATCCAGTGGGACAACATCACGGCAGTCGCCCACGTAAACAGACAGGGCGGCACATGAAGCAGGAGGGAAATGGCAGAAACTGCAAGGATTCTTCGCTGGGCGAAAAATCATGTGATAACACTCTCAGCAGTGTTAATTCCGGGAGTGGAAAACTGGGAAGCAGACTTCCTCAGCAGGCATAACCTCCACCCGGGAGAGTGGGGACTTCAGCGGGAAGTCTTCCACATGATTGTAAACCGTTGGGAAAAACCAAAGGTGGACATGATGGCGTCCCGCCTGAACAAAAAACTAGACAGATATTGCGCCAGGTCAAGGGACCCTCAGGCAATAGCGGTGGACGCTCTGGTAACACTGTGGGTGTACCAGTCAGGGTATGTGTTCCCTCCTATGCATCTCATACCAAAAGTACTGAGAATCATAAGAAGGAGATGAGTAAGAACGATACTCGTGGTTCCGGATGGGTCAAGAAGGACTTGGTACCCGGAACTTCAAGAGATGCTCACGGAAGAACCGTGGCCTCTACCTTTAAGAGAGGACCTGCTCCAGCAGGGGCCTTGTCTGTTCCAAGACTTACCGCGGCTGCGTTTGACGGCATGGCAGTTGAACGCCGGATCCTGAAAGGGCATTCCAGATGAAGTCATCCCTACCCTGGTCGAAGCCAGGAAGGATGTAATCGCAAAACATTTTCACCACATTGGGCGAAAATATGTTGCGTGGTGTGAGGCCAAGAAGGTCCCTACAGAGGAATTCCAACTGGGTCGTTTCCTACATTTCCTGAAAACAGGACTGTCTATGGGCCTAAAATTAGGGTCCATTAAGGTTCAAATTTCGACCCTGTCGAATTTCTTCCAGAAAGAACTGGCTTCAGTGCCTGAAGTTCAGACGTTTGTAAAAGGGGTACTGCATATACAGCCTCCTTTTGTGCCCCCAGTGGCACCTTGGGATCTCAATGTTGTTTTGAGTTTCCTAAAGTCACATTGGTTGGATCCACTCACCACTGTGGAATTAAAATATTTCACATGGAAGGTGAAGATTCTATTAGCCCTGGCTTCAGCCAGGCGTGTGTCAGAATGGGCGGCTTTATCATATAAAAGCCCTTACTTAATTTTATTCTGACAGGGCAGAATTGAGGACTCGTCCTCAATTTCTCCTTAAGGTGTTTTCTGTTTTTCACATGAACCAACCTATTGTGGTACCTGCGGCTACTAGGGACTTGGAGGACTCCAAGTTACTTGACGTTGTCAGGGCCCTGAAAATATATGTTTCCAGGACGACTGGAGTCAGAAAATCTGACTCGCTGTTTAGCCTGTATGCACCCAACAAGATGGGTGTTCCTGCTTCTAAGCAGACGATTGCTCGCTGGATTTGTAGTACAATTCAGCTTGCACATTCTGTGGCAGGCTTGCCACAGCCAAAATCAGTAAAAGCCCATTCCACAAGGAAGTGGGCTCATCTTGGGCGGCTGCCCGAGGGGTCTCGGCTTTACAACTTTGCCGAGCTGCTACTTGGTCAGGGGCACACCCTGACTGAGGAGGACCTGGAGTTCTCTCATTCGGTGCTGCAGAGTCATCCGCACTCTCCCGCCCGTTTGGGAGCTTTGGTATAATCCCCATGGTCCTGACGGAGTCCCCAGCATCCACTTAGGACGTTAGAGAAAATAAGAATTTACTTACCGATAATTCTATTTCTCGTAGTCCGTAGTGGATGCTGGGCGCCCATCCCAAGTGCGGATTGTCTGCAATACTTGTACATAGTTATTGTTACAAAAATCGGGTTATTCTTGTTGTGAGCCATCTTTTCAGAGGCTCCTTCGTTGTTATCATACTGTTAACTGGGTTCAGATCACAGGTTGTACGGTGTGATTGGTGTGGCTGGTATGAGTCTTACCCGGGATTCAATATCCTTCCTTATTATGCACGCTCGTCCGGGCACAGTATCCTAACTGAGGCTTGGAGGAGGGTCATAGGGGGAGGAGCCAGTGCACACCACCTGATCCTAAAGCTTTTATTATTGTGCCCTGTCTCCTGCGGAGCCGCTAAACCCCATGGTCCTGACGGAGTCCCCAGCATCCACTACGGACTTCGAGAAATAGAATTATCGGTAAGTAAATTCTTATTTTTCCTTTGAAGAATGTTTCCCTCCTGAACTTTGTTAAGACCCTTGATATATTTGAAAGTTTCTATCATGTCCCCCCTTTCCCTTCTCTCCTCCAAACTATACATGTTAAGATCTTTTAGCCTTTCCGGGTAAGTTTTGTGATGTAGGCCATGCACCATTTTAGTTGCCCTTCTTTGTACACTCTCTAATGTATTTATATCCTTCTGGAGATAGGGTCTCCAGAACTGGACACAGTATTCCAGATGGGGCCGTACCAATGACCTATACAGTGGCATTATCACTTCTTTTTTCCTGCTACTGATTCTAGAGATGAGCGCCTGAAATTTTTCGGGTTTTGGGTTCGGTTCCGCGGCCGTGTTTTGGGTTCGAACGCGTTTTGGCAAAACCTCACCGAATTTTTTTTGTCGGATTCGGGTGTGTTTTGGATTCGGGTGTTTTTTTCAAAAAACACTAAAAAACAGCTTAAATCATAGAATTTGGGGGTCATTTTGATCCCAAAGTATTATTAACCTCAAAAACCATAATTTACACTCATTTTCAGTCTATTCTGAATACCTCACAATATTATTTTTAGTCCTAAAATTTGCACCGAGGTCGCTGTGTGAGTAAGATAAGCGACCCTAGTGGCCGACACAAACACCGGGCCCATCTAGGAGTGGCACTGCAGTGTCACGCAGGATGTCCCTTCCAAAAAACCCTCCCCAAACAGCACATGACGCAAAGAAAAAAAGAGGCGCAATGAGGTAGCTGTGTGAGTAAGATTAGCGACCCTAGTGGCCGACACAAACACCGGGCCCATCTAGGAGTGGCACTGCAGTGTCACGCAGGATGGCCCTTCCAAAAAACCCTCCCCAAACAGCACATGACGCAAAGAAAAAAAGAGGCGCAATGAGGTAGCTGTGTGAGTAAGATTAGCGACCCTAGTGGCCGACACAAACACCGGGCCCATCTAGGAGTGGCACTGCAGTGTCACGCAGGATGTCCCTTCCAAAAAACCCTCCCCAATCAGCACATGATGCAAAGAAAAAGAAAAGAAAAAAGAGGTGCAAGATGGAATTGTCCTTGGGCCCTCCCACCCACCCTTATGTTGTATAAACAAAACAGGACATGCACACTTTAACCAACCCATCATTTCAGTGACAGGGTCTGCCACACGACTGTGACTGATATGACGGGTTGGTTTGGACCCCCCCCAAAAAAGAAGCAATTAATCTCTCCTTGCACAAACTGGCTCTACAGATGCAAGATGTCCACCTCATCTTCACCCTCCGATATATCACCGTGTACATCCCCCTCCTCACAGATTATCAATTCGTCCCCACTGGAATCCACCATCTCAGCTCCCTGTGTACTTTGTGGAGGCAATTGCTGCTGGTCAATGTCTCCGCGGAGGAATTGATTATAATTCATTTTAATGAACATCATCTTCTCCACATTTTCTGGATGTAACCTCGTACGCCGATTGCTGACAAGGTGAGCGGCGGCACTAAACACTCTTTCGGAGTACACACTTGTGGGAGGGCAACTTAGGTAGAATAAAGCCAGTTTGTGCAAGGGCCTCCAAATTGCCTCTTTTTCCTGCCAGTATAAGTACGGACTGTGTGACGTGCCTACTTGGATGCGGTCACTCATATAATCCTCCACCATTCTATCAATGTTGAGAGAATCATATGCAGTGACAGTAGACGACATGTCCGTAATCTTTGTCAGGTCCTTCAGTCCGGACCAGATGTCAGCATCAGCAGTCGCTCCAGACTGCCCTGCATCACCGCCAGCGGGTGGGCTCGGAATTCTGAGCCTTTTCCTCGCACCCCCAGTTGCGGGAGAATGTGAAGGAGGAGATGTTGACAGGTCGCGTTCCGCTTGACTTGACAATTTTGTCACCAGCAGGTCTTTCAACCCCAGCAGACCTGTGTCTGCCGGAAAGAGAGATCCAAGGTAGGCTTTAAATCTAGGATCGAGCACGGTGGCCAAAATGTAGTGCTCTGATTTCAACAGATTGACCACCCGTGAATCCTTGTTAAGCGAATTAAGGGCTGCATCCACAAGTCCCACATGCCTAGCGGAATCGCTCCCTTTTAGCTCCTTCTTCAATGCCTCCAGCTTCTTCTGCAAAAGCCTGATGAGGGGAATGACCTGACTCAGGCTGGCAGTGTCTGAACTGACTTCACGTGTGGCAAGTTCAAAGGGCATCAGAACCTTGCACAACGTTGAAATCATTCTCCACTGCACTTGAGACAGGTGCATTCCACCTACTATATCGTGCTCAATTGTATAGGCTTGAATGGCCTTTTGCTGCTCCTCCAACCTCTGAAGCATATAGAGGGTTGAATTCCACCTCGTTACCACTTCTTGCTTCAGATGATGGCAGGGCAGGTTCAGTAGTTTTTGGTGGTGCTCCAGTCTTCTGTACGTGGTGCCTGTACGCCGAAAGTGTCCCGCAATTTTTCTGGCCACCGACAGCATCTCTTGCACGCCCCTGTCGTTTTTTAAAAAATTCTGCACCACCAAATTCAAGGTATGTGCAAAACATGGGACGTGCTGGAATTTGCCCATATTTAATGCACACACAATATTGCTGGCGTTGTCCGATGCCACAAATCCACAGGAGAGTCCAATTGGGGTAAGCCATTCCGCGATGATCTTCCTCAGTTGCCGTAAGAGGTTTTCAGCTGTGTGCGTATTCTGGAAAGCGGTGATACAAAGCGTAGCCTGCCTAGGAAAGAGTTGGCGTTTGCGAGATGCTGCTACTGGTGCCGCCGCTGCTGTTCTTGCGGCGGGAGTCCATACATCTACCCAGTGGGCTGTCAGTCATATAGTCCTGACCCTGCCCTGCTCCACTTGTCCACATGTCCGTGGTTAAGTGGACATTGGGTACAACTGCATTTTTTAGGACACTGGTGAGTCTTTTTCTGACGTCCGTGTACATTCTCGGTATCGCCTGCCTAGAGAAGTGGAACCTAGATGGTATTTGGTAACGGGGGCACACTGCCTCAATAAATTGTCTAGTTCCCTGTGAACTAACGGCGGATACCGGACGCACGTCTAACACCAACATAGTTGTCAAGGACTCAGTTATCCGCTTTGCAGTAGGATGACTGCTGTGATATTTCATCTTCCTCGCAAAGGACTGTTGAACAGTCAATTGCTTACTGGAAGTAGTACAAGTGGGCTTACGACTTCCCCTCTGGGATGACCATCGACTCCCAGCGGCAACAACAGCAGCGCCAGCAGCAGTAGGCGTTACACGCAAGGATGCATCGGAGGAATCCCAGGCAGGAGAGGACTCGTCAGAATTGCCAGTGACATGGCCTGCAGGACTATTGGCATTCCTGGGGAAGGAGGAAATTGACACTGAGGGAGTTGGTGGGGTGGTTTGCGTGAGCTTGGTTACAAGAGGAAGGGATTTACTGGTCAGTGGACTGCTTCCGCTGTCACCCAAAGTTTTTGAACTTGTCACTGACTTATTATGAATGCGCTGCAGGTGACGTATAAGGGAGGATGTTCCGAGGTGGTTAACGTCCTTACCCCTACTTATTACAGCTTGACAAAGGGAACACACGGCTTGACACCTGTTGTCCGCATTTCTGGTGAAATACCTCCACACCGAAGAGCTGATTTTTTTGGTATTTTCACCTGGCATGTCAACGGCCATATTCCTCCCACGGACAACAGGTGTCTCCCCGGGTGCCTGACTTAAACGAACCACCTCACCATCAGAATCCTCCTGGTCAATTTCCTCCCCAGCGCCAGCAACACCCATATCCTACTCATCCTGGTGTACTTCAACACTGACATCTTCAATCTGACTATCAGGAACTGGACTGCGGGTGCTCCTTCCAGCACTTGCAGGGGGCGTGCAAATGGTGGAAGGCGCATGCTCTTCACGTCCAGTGTTGGGAAGGTCAGGCATCGCAACCGACACAATTGGACTCTCCTTGTGGATTTGGGATTTCGAAGAATGCACAGTTCTTTGCTGTGCTGCTTTTGCCAGCTTGAGTCTTTTCATTTTTCTAGCGAGAGGCTGAGTGCTTCCATCCTCATGTGAAGCTGAACCACTAGCCATGAACATAGGCCAGGGCCTCAGCCGTTCCTTGCCACTCCGTGTGGTAAATGGCATATTGGCAAGTTTACGCTTCTCCTCCGACAATTTTATTTTAGGTTTTGGAGTCCTTTTTTTACTGATATTTGGTGTTTTGGATTTGACATGCTCTGTACTATGACATTGGGCATCGGCCTTGGCAGACGACGTTGCTGGCATTTCATCGTCTCGGCCATGACTAGTGGCAGCAGCTTCAGCACGAGGTGGAAGTGGATCTTGATCTTTCCCTAATTTTGGAACCTCAACATTTTTGTTCTCCATATTTTAATAGGCACAACTAAAAGGCACCTCAGGTAAACAATGGAGATGGATGGATTGGATACTAGTATACAATTATGGACGGGCTGCCGAGTGCCGACACAGAGGTAGCCACAGCCGTGAACTACCGCACTGTACTGTGTCTGCTGCTAATATATAGACTGGTTGATAAAGAGATAGTATACTCGTAACTAGTATGTATGTATAAAGAAAGAAAAAAAAACCACGGTTAGGTGGTATATACAATTATGGACGGGCTGCCGAGTGCCGACACAGAGGTAGCCACAGCCGTGAACTACCGCACTGTACTGTGTCTGCTGCTAATATATAGACTGGTTGATAAAGAGATAGTATACTCGTAACTAGTATGTATGTATAAAGAAAGAAAAAAAAAACCACGGTTAGGTGGTATATACAATTATGGACGGGCTGCCGAGTGCCGACACAGAGGTAGCCACAGCCGTGAACTACCGCACTGTACTGTGTCTGCTGCTAATATATAGACTGGTTGATAAAGAGATAGTATACTCGTAACTAGTATGTATGTATAAAGAAAGAAAAAAAAAAACCACGGTTAGGTGGTATATACAATTATGGACGGGCTGCCGAGTGCCGACACAGAGGTAGCCACAGCCGTGAACTACCGCACTGTACTGTGTCTGCTGCTAATATAGACTGGTTGATAAAGAGATAGTATACTCGTAACTAGTATGTATGTATAAAGAAAGAAAAAAAAACCACGGTTAGGTGGTATATACAATTATGGACGGGCTGCCGAGTGCCGACACAGAGGTAGCCACAGCCGTGAACTACCGCACTGTACTGTGTCTGCTGCTAATATATAGACTGGTTGATAAAGAGATAGTATACTCGTAACTAGTATGTATGTATGTATAAAGAAAGAAAAAAAAAACACGGTTAGGTGGTATATACAATTATGGACGGGCTGCCGAGTGCCGACACAGAGGTAGCCACAGCCGTGAACTACCGCACTGTACTGTGTCTGCTGCTAATATATAGACTGGTTGATAAAGAGATAGTATACTCGTAACTAGTATGTATGTATAAAGAAAGAAAAAAAAACCACGGTTAGGTGGTATATACAATTATGGACGGGCTGCCGAGTGCCGACACAGAGGTAGCCACAGCCGTGAACTACCGCACTGTACTGTGTCTGCTGCTAATATATAGACTGGTTGATAAAGAGATAGTATACTCGTAACTAGTATGTATAAAGAAAGAAAAAAAAACCACGGTTAGGTGGTATATACAATTATGGACGGGCTGCCGAGTGCCGACACAGAGGTAGCCACAGCCGTGAACTACCGCACTGTACTGTGTCTGCTGCTAATATATAGACTGGTTGATAAAGAGATAGTATACTCGTAACTAGTATGTATGTATAAAGAAAGAAAAAAAAACCACGGTTAGGTGGTATATACAATTATGGACGGGCTGCCGAGTGCCGACACAGAGGTAGCCACAGCCGTGAACTACCGCACTGTACTGTGTCTGCTGCTAATATAGACTGGTTGATAAAGAGATAGTATACTACTAATATTATATATACTGGTGGTCAGGTCACTGGTCACTAGTCACACTGGCAGTGGCACTCCTGCAGCAAAAGTGTGCACTGTTTAATTTTAATATAATATTATGTACTCCTGGCTCCTGCTATAAACTATAACTGGCACTGCAGTAGTGCTCCCCAGTCTCCCCCACAATTATAAGCTGTGTGAGCTGAGCAGTCAGACAGATATATAATATATATAGATGATGCAGCACACTGGCCTGAGCCTGAGCAGTGCACACAGATATGGTATGTGACTGACTGAGTCACTGTGTGTATCGCTTTTTTCAGGCAGAGAACGGATATATTAAATAAACTGCACTGTGTGTCTGGTGGTCACTCACTATATAATATATTATGTACTCCTGGCTCCTGCTATAACCTATAACTGGCACTGCAGTAGTGCTCCCCAGTCTCCCCCACAATTATAAGCTGTGTGAGCTGAGCAGTCAGACAGATATATATAATATTATTTATATATAGATAATAGATGATGCAGCACACGAGCCTGAGCAGTGCACACAGATATGGTATGTGACTGAGTCACTGTGTGCTGTGTATCGCTTTTTTCAGGCAGAGAACGGATTATAAATAAAACTGGTGGTCACTGGTCACTATCAGCAAAACTCTGCACTGTACTGAGTACTCCTAATGCTCCCCAAAATTAGTAAATCAAGTGTCTCTCTAATCTATTCTAAACGGAGAGGACGCCAGCCACGTCCTCTCCCTATCAATCTCAATGCACGTGTGAAAATGGCGGCGACGCGCGGCTCCTTATATAGAATCCGAGTCTCGCGATAGAATCCGAGCCTCGCGAGAATCCGACAGCGTCATGATGACGTTCGGGCGCGCTCGGGTTAACCGAGCAAGGCGGGAAGATCCGAGTCGCTCGGACCCGTGAAAAAAAACATGAAGTTCTGGCGGGTTCGGATTCAGAGAAACCGAACCCGCTCATCTCTAGGATTCCTCTCCCTATGCAACCAAGCATCTGACTTGTCTTTCTCATTGCTTTGTTGCATTGCTTTCCTGCCTTCAAGTCACTTGAAATAGTGACTCCTAAATCTCTTTCCTCCTCAGTAGTTTCCATTATAGTACCCTTGATACTATACTTAGCCTTTGGGTTTTTGAGACCCAAGTGCATGATTTTGCATTTTTTAGCATTAAACTGTAGTTGCCACGTTCTTGACCATTTCTCAAGCCTACCTAGGTCATTAATCATTTGTTTGACCCCTCCCGGTGTGTCTACCCTGTTGCATATCTTTGTATCATCTGCAAAAAGGCATATCTTCCCTTCAATACCATCTGCAATGTCACCAACAAAGATATTAAAGAGAACTGGACCAAGTACAGATCCCTGGGGTACTCCACTGGTAACATTTCCCTCCATAGATTGCACTCCATTAACTACGACTGTTTCCTATCCTGCAACCAGGTTCTTATCCATTTAACTGATTTATAATCCACCCCCAGGCTTTCAAGTTTATTTAGCAGTCTGCGATGTGGGACAGTGTCAAATGCCTTACTAAAGTCTAGATATGCTACATCTACAGCTCCCCCTTGATCTATTATTTCTCTAACGTCCTAGTGGATGCTGGGAACTCCGTAAGGACCATGGGGAATAGACGGGCTCCGCAGGAGACTGGGCACTCTAAGAAAGATTTAGGACTACCTGGTGTGCACTGGCTCCTCCCCCTATGACCCTCCTCCAAGCCTCAGTTAGATTTCTGTGCCCGGCCGAGCTGGATGCACACTAGGGGCTCTCCTGAGCTCCTAGAAAGAACGTATAGTTTAGGTTTTTTATTTTCAGTGAGACCTGCTGGCAACAGGCTCACTGCATCGAGGGACTAAGGGGAGAAGAAGCGAACCTACCTAAGTGGTGGTAGCTTGGGCTTCTTAGGCTACTGGACACCATTAGCTCCAGAGGGATCGAACACAGGACCCGACCTCGTCGTCCGTTCCCGGAGCCGCGCCGCCGTCCCCCTTACAGAGCCAGAAGCAAGAAGGTGGTCCAGAAAATCGGCGGCTGAAGACTTCTGTCTTCTCCAAGGTAGCGCACAGCACTGCAGCTGTGCGCCATTGCTCCTCATGCACACCACACACTGCGGTCACTGATGGGTGCAGGGCGCTGGGGGGGGGGGCGCCCTGAGCAGCAATACTAACACCTTGGCTGGCAAACTGGCACCATATATAGCCCCAGGGGCTATATAGGTGCTTTTTAACCCCTGCCAGAACTTTTACATTAGCGGGAGAAAGCCCGCCGAAAAAGGGGCGGAGCCATCTCCCTCAGCACACTGGCGCCATTTTTCCCTCACCGCTTCGCTGGAAGGAAGCTCCCTGGCTCTCCCCTGCAGTCCTGCACTACAGAAAAGGGTAAAAAAGAGAGGGGGGCACAAATTAGGCGCAGTATAACTATATTTATGCAGCTATAAAGGGAAAACACACTTCTATAGGTGATATCCCTGTGATATATAGCGCTCTGGTGTGTGCTGGCATACTCTCCCTCTGTCTCCCCAAAGGGCTTTGTGGGGTCCTGTCCTCTGTAAGAGCATTCCCTGTGTGTCTGCTGTGTGTCGGTACTGCTGTCGACATGTATGAGGAGGAAAATGATGTGGAGGCGGAGCAAATGCCTGTGAATGTGATGTCACCCCCTGCGGGGTCGACACCTGTGTGGCTGGACTTATGGAAGGAATTGCGTGAAAGTGTCAACTCCTTACACAAAAGGTTTGACGATATAGGACAGCCGGCTACACAGCTTGTGCCTGTTCCAGCGTCTCAAATGTCATCAGGGGCTTTAAAACGCCCGCTAACTCAGGTGACCGATACAGACGTCGACACGGATACCGACTCCAGTGTCGACGATGATGAGACAAGTGTACCCTCCAATAGGTCCACCCGTTACATGATTGAGGCAATGAAAAATGTTTTACGCATTTCTGATAATACCCCAGGTACCACAAAAAAGGGTATTATGTTTGGTGAGAAAAAACTACCAGTAGTTTTTCCTGCATCTGAGGAATTAAATGAGGTGTGTGAGGAAGCGTGGACTTCCCCTGATAAGAAATTGATAATTTCAAAACGATTATTGGCAGCGTACCCTTTCCCGTTAGAGGATAGGTCACGTTGGGAAACACCCCCTAGGGTAGATAAGGCGCTGACACGCTTATCAAAGAAGGTGGCACTACCGTCTCCGGATATGGCCACCCTGAAGGAACCTGCTGATAGCTTTTAGGGTAGCCTCCTGCTTTCTATTTACACACACACGGGCATTATATTACGACCAGCGATTGCATCAGCTTGGATGTGCAGTGCTGCTGCTGCGTGGTCAGATTCCCTGTCAGATAATATCGATACCATGGATAGGGACAATATTTTGCTGACGATTGAGCATATAAAAGATGCAGTCTTATACATGCGTGATGCACAGAGGGATATTTGCCGGCTGGCATCAAGAATAAGCGCTATGTCCATTGCCGCCAGAAGGGGGTCATGGACTCGGCAATGGGCTGGCGATGCCGACTCAAAGCGGCACATGGAGGTTTTGCCCTATAAGGGGGTGGAACTGTTTGGGGATGGTCTTTCGGACCTCGTGTCCATAGGTACTGCTGGGAAATCTACCTTTTTGCCACAGGCTGCCCCACAGCAAAAGAAAGCACCGTATTATTGGGTACAGTCCTTTCGGCCCCAGAAAAGCAAGAGGCCTAGAGGCTCATCCTTTCTGCCGAGAGGCAAAGGTAGAGGAAAAAAGCTGCAACACACAGCTAGTTCCCAAGAGCAGAAGTCCTCCCCTGCGTCCGGTAAGTCCACAGCATGACGCTGGGGCTGCTCAGGTGGACCCGGGTACGGTGGGGGCCCGTCTCAAAAATTTCAGCACACAGTGGGCTCTCTCACAGGTGGATCCCTGGGTCCTTCAAGTAGTACTTCAGGGGTACAGACTGGAATTCGAGACGTTTCCCCCCCGCCGTTTCCTAAAATCTGCCTTACCGGCAACTCCCTCTGCCAGGGAGGCAGTGTTGGTGGCTATTCAAAAACTGTATTCACAGCAAGTGATTGTCAAGGTACCCCTCCTTCAGCAAGGAAAGGGTTACTATTCCACAATGTTTGTGGTACCAAAACCGGACGGTTCGGTGAGACCCATCTTAAATTTAAAATCCTTGAACACTTATATCAAAAGGTTCAAGTTCAAGATGGAATCGCTCAGGGCGGTTATTGCGAGCCTGGAGGAGGGGGACTACATGGTCTCCCTGGACATCAAGGATGCGTACCTACATGTCCCCATTTACCCTCCTCACCAGGAGTACCTCAGATTTGTGGTACAGGACTGTCACTATCAGTTCCAGACGCTGCCGTTTGGGTTATCCACGGCACCGAGGGTCTTTACCAAGGTAATGGCCGAAATGATGATACTCCTTCGCAAGAAAGGAGTTTCAATTATCCCGTACTTGGACGATCTCCTGATAAAGACGAGGTCCAAGGAACAGTTGATAGTAGGGGTAGCACTTACTCGGGAAGTGCTACAACAGCACGGCTGGATTCTCAATATTCCAAAGTCACAGCTGGTCCCGACGACACGTCTTCTGTTCCTGGGAATGATTCTGGACACAGACCAGAAAAGAGTGTTTCTTCCAGTGGAAAAAGCCGAGGAGTTGTCATCTCTAGTCAGAGACCTCCTAAAACCGGGACAGGTGTCTGTACATCAATGCACACGAGTCCTGGGAAAGATGGTAGCTTCGTACGAGGCAATTCCATTCGGGAGGTTCCACGCAAGGACTTTCCAGTGGGACCTGTTGGACAAATGGTCCGGGTCCCATCTCCAGATGAAACAGCGGATAACCCTATCGGCAAGAACCAGGGTGTCGCTGCTGTGGTGGCTGCAGACGGCTCATCTACTTGAGGGCCGCAGATTCGGAATACAGGACTGGGTCCTGGTGACCACGGACGCCAGCCTTCGGGGCTGGGGGGCAGTCACACAGGGAAGAAATTTCCAAGGACTATGGTCAAATCAGGAGATTTCACTTCACATAAATATTCTGGAGCTAAGGGCCATTTACAATGCCCTAAGTCAAGCAAGACCCCTGCTTCAGAACCGGCCGGTGCTGATCCAGTCAGACAACATCACGGCGGTCGCCCATGTAAACAGACAGGGCGGCACAAGAAGCAGGAGGGCAATGGCAGAAGCCACAAGGATTCTCCGATGGGCAGAGAATCATGTGTTAGCACTGACAGCAGTATTCATTCCGGGAGTGGACAACTGGGAAGCAGACTTCCTCAGCAGGTACGACCTCCACCCGGGAGAATGGGGACTTCATCCAGAAGTTTTCCGAATGCTGGTCAACCGTTGGGAAAAACCACAGGTGGACATGATGGCGTCCCGCCTAAACAAAAAGCTAAAAAGGTATTGCGCCAGGTCAAGGGACCCTCAGGCGATCGCTGTGGACGCTCTAGTGACACCGTGGGTGTACCAGTCGGTTTATGTGTTTCCTCCTCTGCCCCTCATACCCAAGGTACTGAGAATAATAAGAAGGCGAGGAGTGAGAACTATTCTCGTGGCTCCGGATTGGCCAAGAAGGACTTGGTACCCGGAACTTCGATAGATGCTTGCAGAGGACCCTTGGCCTCTGCCGCTCAGACAAGACCTGCTGCAGCAGGGACCCTGTCTGTTCCAAGACTTACCGCGGCTGCGTTTGACGGCATGGCGGTTGAACGCCGGATCCTGAAGGAAAAAGGTATTCCGGAGGAAGTCATCCCTACCCTGATCAAAGCCAGGAAGGATGTTACCGCAAAGCATTATCACCGCATTTGGCGGAAATATGTTGCTTGGTGTGAGGCCAAGAAGGCCCCAACGGAGGAATTTCAACTGGGTCGTTTCTTACACTTCCTGCAAGCAGGTGTGACTTTGGGCATCAAATTGGGGTCCATTAAGGTCCAGATCTCGGCCCTGTCGATTTTCTTCCAGAAAGAACTGGCTTCACTGCCTGAAGTTCAGACTTTTGTCAAGGGAGTCCTGCATATTCAGCCTCCTTTTGTGCCCCCAGTGGCACCTTGGGATCTCAATGTGGTCTTGGAATTTCTAAAATCACATTGGTTTGAGCCACTTAAGACTGTGGATTTAAAATATCTCACGTGGAAAGTGGTTATGTTGTTGGCTCTGGCTTCAGCCAGACGGGTGTCAGAATTGGTGGCTTTGTCCTGTAAAAGCCCCTATCTGATTTTCCATATGGATAGGGCAGAGTTGAGGACTCGTCCTCCGTTTCTCCCGAAGGTGGTGTCAGCTTTTCACTTGAACCAACCTATTGTGGTGCCTGCAGCTACTAGGGACTTGGAGGATTCCAAGTTTCTGGACGTAGTCAGGGCCCTGAAAATTTATGTTTCCAGGACGGCTGGAGTCAGGAAAACTGACTCGCTGTTTGTTCTATATGCACCCAACAAACTGGGTGCACCTGCTTCTAAGCAGTCTATCGCGCACTGGATTTGTAGCACTATTCAGCTGGCGCATTCTACGGTGGGACTACCGCAGCCTAAAAATGTGAAAGCCCATTCCACAAGGAAGGTGGGCTCATCTTGGGCGGCTGCCCGAGGGGTCTCGGCTTTACAACTTTGCCGAGCTGCTACTTGGTCAGGGGCAAACACGTTTGCAAAATTCTATAAATTTGATACCCTGGCTGAGGAGGACCTGGAGTTCTCTCATTCGGTGCTGCAGAGTCATCCGCACTCTCCCGCCCGTTTGGGAGCTTTGGTATAATCCCCATGGTCCTTACGGAGTTCCCAGCATCCACTAGGACGTTAGAGAAAATAAGAATTTACTCACCGGTAATTCTATTTCTCGTAGTCCGTAGTGGATGCTGGGCGCCCATCCCAAGTGCGGATTGTCTGCAATACTTATACATAGTTATTGTTACAAAAATCGGGTTGTTATGGCGAGCCATCTGTTCAGAGGCTCCATTGTTATCATACTGTTAACCGGGGTTCCTATCACGAGTTATATGGTGTGATTGGTGTGGCTGGTACGAGTCTTACCCGGGATTCAAAATCCTTCCTTATTGTGTCAGCTCTTCCGGGCACAGTGTCCTAACTGAGGCTTGGAGGAGGGTCATAGGGGGAGGAGCCAGTGCACACCAGGTAGTCCTAAATCTTTCTTAGAGTGCCCAGTCTCCTGCGGAGCCCGTCTATTCCCCATGGTCCTTACGGAGTGCCCAGCATCCACTACGGACTACGAGAAATAGAATTACCGGTGAGTAAATTCTTATTTTTCATCAGTCAAAAAAGTCAATAAGATTTGTTTGGCATGATCTCCCACCAGTAAATCCATGCTGTTTTGGATCCTGTAAGTTGTTTGATTTAAGATATTCCACTACTCTTTCTTTTAATAGTTTTTCCATTACTTTCCCTACTACTGATGTAAGGCTTACTGGTCTGTAGTTACTTGCTTCTTCCTTGCTTCCACTTTTGTGCAGTGGAACTACATTTGCTCTTTTCCTGTCCTCTGGAATAGCACCTGTATTTAGTGACTGGTTAAATAATTCTGTTAAAGGTGTAACCAGCACATCTTTTAGCTCTTTGAGTATCCTTGGGTGTATCCCATCTGGTCCCATTGATTTATCCGCTTTTAGTTTTGAAAGTTCTGTTAGGACCTTTTCCTCTGTAAATGTATTTTCATCTACCTTATTTTTATGAATGTCCTTGCAACTTAACTGTGGCCCCATCCCTTCTTCTGTAGTAAATACTGAGCAAAAATAATTA
Source organism: Pseudophryne corroboree (assembly GCF_028390025.1). Taxonomy (NCBI): domain Eukaryota; kingdom Metazoa; phylum Chordata; class Amphibia; order Anura; family Myobatrachidae; genus Pseudophryne; species Pseudophryne corroboree. The sequence continues at coordinate 120,873,507 of NC_086454.1, read as the reverse complement.
TTTAGGTGATCTGCTATTGACTTGTCTCCCTCCACCAAATGCCCACTCTCTGTCTTAAGTCTTATTATTCCTCCATTTGATTTTCTCCTTTCACTTATATACTTAAAAAAAGTTTTGCCCCCTTTATCTACTGACTGGGCCATTTTCTCCTCAGCTTCTGCCTTTGCACGTCTGATCACTTTCTTAGCATCCTTCCGTCTGTCCAGATACACCTCTTTGTCGTTATTATTTTGAGTCTGTTTGTATTTCCTAAAAGCCATCTTTTTTGCTTTCACACTAGTTGATACTTCTTTTGTGAACCACACTGGCTTCCTTTTCCTGGTGCTTTTCCTAACCATTTTGATACAAAGGTCTGTTGCACTTAGCATTGCACTTTTCAGTTTTTTCCACCTCTCCTGCACTCCTTCCAAGTTCCTCCAGTCTGCCAATGAATCACTTAAACATCTCCCCATTTTTGCAAAGTCCGCATTTCTAAAATCCAACACCTTTGTTTTTGTGTGACAGGAGTTGGATCCTGTCTTTATACTAAACCATACTGCTTGATGATCACTGGATCCCAGGTGCTCACCCACATATATATCAAATATCCTATCACCATTTGTAAGAATTAGATCTAATAGTTTTTATTTGGGTATTTTTTTCCAGTAGAACTACAGGTACCAGCGGGCCCGTTTTTCTCCCGCATGCTGGTACTTGTGGTTCTCCAAGTACCAGCTTGCGGGGAGGCTTGCTGGGACTTGTAGTACTACTGGAAAAAAACAATATTCTTTCAATTTTCAAAAGGCTATCAGCCCCCCATCCGCAGCCCTTGGATGGGGGGGACAGCCTCGGGCTTCACCCCTGGCCCTTGGGTGGCTGGAGGGGAGGGACCCCTTGATTGAAGGGGTCCCCACTCCTCCAGGGTACCCCGGCCAGGGGTGACTAGTTGCGTATTTAATGCCACGGCCGCAGGGCGCTGTATAAAAGTGACCCCCGGCTGTGGCATTATCTACCCAGCTAGTGGAGCCCGATGCTGGTGTAAAAAATACGGGGGACCCCCTACGCTTTTTGTCCCCCGTATTTTTTGCACCAGGCGCAGAGCCCGGTGCTGGTTTTAAAAATACGGGGGATCCCTTGTCAGTTTTTTCCCCGGATTTTTAGAACCAGGACCGGCTTGAAGAGCCCGAGGCTGGTTATGCTTAGGAGGGGGGACCCCACGCATTTTTTTTTCTTCTGATTTTTACCATTCCATTTAAAAAAAAATAAAAAATAAAAATATATATATATAATTTATTTATTTTTTATTTTAAATATATAAATAATACTTGTGCCTCCAAAATAGACAAACCAAGTACCTAATCCCTTCTAATATAAATAGATATGCTATTACCAATAAAAAAAAACATGTTTTTAAAAATTTTTATTAGATTCCGCCAGCAAAGTGTGGCGGATTGAAAATGACGAATTTACTGTCTAAAAGCACTGTTGTCGAATTTACAATCTTCAATTGAATATACTTTTTGCAGTTTGACAAACGCACACCTAGTCTGTATGGTACATATTGTTTAAAACTGGGACTGCAGTTTTCATTAAGGCATTTTGATTTACGACCTGCCTATTAATAAATTGCACTGTATACAGGACCACTCGGTGCATGTAGGCAGTTAGTAAATCTCCCCATTAATGTCTACATTATGCATATTGATTTGCCAATAGTGAACACTTCGTAGTATATTTCTGTTTCTTATTAACTAATAATATAGAAACAATAATATAAAGATTGTCAATGAAAACGATATTATATGCGCAATAATATTATAGCTCGGGAATAAAATATTGTTCTATTGTTTTCACTTAAACAGTCATTCAAGATGAAAGCTTTATAATAAAACACTAATCAACTCTAAATTATAGTACAGGTTGAGTATCCCATATCCAAATATTCCGAAATACGTAATATTCCGAAATACGGACTTTTTTGAGTGAGATTGAAATAGTGAAACCTTTTTTTTTTGATGGCTCAATGTACACAAACTTTGTTTAATACACAAAGTTATTAAAAATTGTATTAAATGACCTTCAGGCTGTGTATATAAGGTGTATATGAAACATAAATACATTGTGTGAATGTACATACACTTTGTTTAATGCACAAAGTTATAAAAAGTATTGGCTAAAATTGACTTCAGGCTGTGTGTAGAAGGTGTATATGAAACACAAATGCATTCTGTGCTTAGACTTGGGTCCCATCACCATGATATCTCATTATGGTATGCAATTATTCCAAAATACGGAAAAATCCGATATCCAAAATACCTCTGGTCCCAAGCATTTTGGATAAGGGATACTCAACCTGTAATACTTATCTACACAGAGTAATCGGTACACCTCTGTAGCAAACACAACGAGTGAGCAGGTACAATATGGACTTTTGACTAAAGGGCCCTACACATTGTCCAATCCGCCGCCGAGCTGCACGACGGCGGATACGGCCGACGGGCGACCCGACAGCGGGGGGGCAGTGACGGGGGGAGTGAAGTTTCTACACTCACCCCGTCACCCGGCTCCATAGAAGTGCAGGCAAATATGGACGAGATCGTCCATATCGGCCTGCATGCGCAGCCGACGGGGCACCAGCGATGAACGAGCGTGGGGCCGCGCATCATTCATCGTTGCTGCCTCCACACTCAAAGATTTGAACGGTATCTCGTTCATTAATGAACGAGATCGTTCATAATATCTTTGAGTGATATCGCACAGTGTGTAGGGCCTATTACTGAGGTGATTATGAAGTCAGCACCGCGAGGTGTCTTAGCTACTGCTGCGGTACACTTACATCCTATCTCTGTGTGCAGGACACCACAAAACAGCAGCACAGACACACAGCTCTGCAGAGGGAGCTGATGAAGAAAGAACAAGAATTGGACGGCATTGCTCTGCGGCAGAGACAGGTATAGTACATCAGTCACTCCCTCTCCATGTAACTGTGTCCTCTATTATTCCTGGTTTCAGCTGAGCACATTCACAGTGAGAACTGAAACTGCTAGTGTAAGGAGCATCACAGTATAAAGTTACAGCAGAAGTAGACAAAAGGAAAAACACAGTACGTTCTTCACAATTCAGATGACACAATGGCACAGAATGGATGGGAAACCTTGTGCCTCGCAGCATATGATGAAACAGACAGTCACAGGCATAGTAATATGTATCTGAATGTTCCCAGGCTCGGTAGCCCATGTAGACTTTCGTCTTTTACACTGTAGTAATTTACGGGTGTGGTATGTAAGGTCGACAGTGTTTGGGTCGACCACTATTGGTCGACAGGGTCTTTAGGTCGACAGGTCAAAAGGTCGACATGAGTTTTTGATTGGGTTTTTTGGTGTCGCTTTCTCCGTACAGTTACTGGGAACCCCAATTAGTGCACCGTGTCCCCTCGCATGGCTCGCCAGGCCTCGTTCCCCCGCCAGGCACCTCTCTCCCTGTAGCGCCTCCCCCCGCCACCACAGACATGTCCCCCCGCAGCCAGCTCCTCCTGCCGGCCGCCGATCTCTGCTCCCCCCCGCCGCCATACCGCTCACGCGTTAATCCCCCGCCGGCCGCCGCCATCTGCACCCCTGAACGCTGCCAGCAGCAACAGCACAGGACCCTGTGTACGGCCAAATCAGACAGTCGGATTTGGCCGTCGATTGAATAGGGGTTGTCGGATCCATTTCGACAACTGCATGTCGGAATGGATCCGACTCTTATTGAATATACCCCGTAATGTCCATTCAGTAATCCGCAACAATTATTCAGGGATTGTCTTTCTTTAATCTTGTGCAAAGTTTACAACAAAAGCTAATGGTCTTGTTCATTGCTGTGCAGTTTGGAACTGATTGGGTGCACATAAAACATTACTTCTTAGTACAGCATGTGTGTGCGTGACAAAATAATAATAGTGTGTGAGTTTATATGTGCGATAGAACATAACTCCTTAGTGTGTGTTTACAAACTTCACACAGAGGGTTTTGCTACTGTGGTAACCCTACAAACATATACACTTCACAAAGGGTTTGTTTTCAGCATGTACAGTGACTTGTAGAATTGGGAAATGCAGTAGGTGCAGATTATACAAAGTTACAGATTTCGTTACCTATTTTTAAACCATCCATATATTAACGACCAGGGTTTTGCATTTAAACATATTACTGTCTTGACAGTTTGGCTGCCAAAATTGGCGATTTTGTGGCTTGAAACCCCTTCACACCGTAGGCCAGGCCTGAGTTATTGCTGGGTCTTCCTTTGCCGGCGCTTGGAGATGACATCATCTCCAAGTGGCGGTGATCTGGCTCTGTATGTTTTTAGCGTAACCCTGGTCACACTGTTCACATCGCAGGTTACCTAGGTCGGTGCCAGGTTCGACCCTGGTAACTACCACGGTTGTATATATCTGTGTAACACAACTGGGGTAGACAAACCTAGACCTGGGTTGCCCCAAGCAATAACCCGGGTTATACGTTTGATGTGAAAGGAGTATCTGTAAGCCATTCCTGGAGCATTTGCCGTAGTAAAGAATTATAGATCTGATGTTCCAAACTTGTACAGTGTATTACAGTTCAGTGTGCGCTCTGCCACCTGCACATGACGTGCGGCTACAGCTTACTACATTACCAGTGGCAGTAGTAATCTATACTTTGCTGCTGGGATGTTTTCTGTGTTTATGTGGGCACAAAAAGAGTACGTGCTGTGGAATCTATGGTTTAAATATCAGTAAAGGGGTTTATTTGAGTATGTTGTTGTAGGAGGGACAGGTACTATGGAATATTGCTACTGTACTGTAGCCCATTGCATTTATACCCAATCCATTTAAATATCACTTTATACGAGTCTTTTCTTTTTGGTCCTTTTGGCAAAGTCGAGTACTGCACCTTACGAGTTGGCATTCACACTTATTACATCACTGTTACAGTCTTTCATGGTGTAATGTTTATTCTAATCCACTGAGACAAAACAGCCCTGGGGACAGGAGGAGAGCTTCACAGGACGACGCTGTTTGTTACAGAGCAACAGTGATTAGACGGGATTGGCTCCGCTCAGTGTTATGTTGATATTAGACTAGAGAGGGTTACACAGGAGGATGATAAAGTTCTGAAGGAGCAGTTTGTACGGGATACTGAGGCACTCATTCTACTAAAGCACTTTGGTCTATTCATGAAGCAGTGAAAAGTGTGGAGAAGCGAGTCAGTGGAGCAGTTGCCCATGGCAACCAATCAGCATTGAAGTAACATTTTATAATTTGCATACTATACAATTGTACGGAGCAGCTGATTGGTTGCCATGGGCAACTTCTCCACAGGCTCACTTCTCCACTCTTTATATGAACCAGTTATCAACCTGAAAAAAAAGTGAGTTCATGAAGTTTTGCCTTTTACACATCTGAGCCGGTAAGCCAGGTTGGCAGTCGCACAGAGGAAGACGTGGAAGTGTGCCAACGGGGTGTAACCAGCCAGTGTCCAGGGCAGCTCCTATTTACTGGACTCCCCTGGAATGTTAAAACCTCTTGTCACTGTGTACTGAAATCGGCAAGGACACATGAATAAAGTCTTGGCATGATAAGCAGAGGCAGCTAATGACAGAAGACATACACAGGCAGATAATGATGCCTCACCCTTCTATGTATCCTCAGTATAATAGATTACAGAAAGTTAGTTTTGTAAGTAATGAGCCCACAGCTCCCACTGTATCTCACACCTAACCCATCTTCCAAGGTAGAGATAGTGAAATGACATCATATTTATGAGCCGTGTAATGAGGCAGCATCCACAAGATGTGCAGCTGTTATTCAGTCTTAAGTAAAGCCCTGGGATGTGTGCTGTGATAAGAACACACCTTATTACTCACACAGAAAATACCTGTGACCTCCTGAAATACTGGCTCTATCCCAACCTGAACTTCATAGGTAATCATCATATCTATGTTTACTGCAGCCACCGTGTGAGCCCCACATATGCCCAGCATGTTATATACCTTTGCCGGTTGGGTTCACCCTCATTTGTAGTGCTGCCCCTAAGTATCAGAGATATAAGAGGTAATACTAATTAGATGCCACTTTTACCAACAATTAACATCTGCAGATTGGTAAACAGTCATCTGGGATTTTTTTTTACTTTTCTTATATCTCTGTGTAATGTAAATTACACTTTTTTTTTTTCTTCATCACATCCTATAGTGTCCACCCTTATTTGTATCCCTATATCAATCGGGAACAGGATGTAAGAAGTTGCTGTTTGGCACCTGAAGGCCTGATTCACAAGCAGACGCAGTGGCAATATGTGCGCAAGTGACCAGTATTTTTGTACTGCATCCTAGTTGCACCATGCATGCGCAACGATTGTGTCTGCACTGAGACGCAGGGTCTTAATTTTAGTGGGCATTCTTGGGAGGTAACAGAGGTAGCGCTGAAAGCGGCTGCATTTAAAGACACACAGTTTGCTCACACAGGAGGCCATAGTCAGATGGATAAACTGCACATGCCATAGGGTTGGTTCAGGTTTCAGTGGTGCGACTGATGCACCGATGCTGCATGTAAAGGCTGAAATACGGAAATGACAGACTAAAAACACGACTGCAGCAAAAGATGCAGCTCGTCTGCGTCCACCCCAGAATCAGGCCCTGATTTTGAACTGTTGCTGCCGGAAATTCTTCCCAGCACCATCCGCTCCCAGGAGACACCACTGCCTTGAATTGTTTGCAGTGCCTGGGAGGTTAAGGGCATGCCCAAGGACTCACCAGACTAGTGGTGGAAGAGGATACGTCCTCATACATGTATGCTGCAGTCACACCTAAAGCCCCTCTTGGCACGTAGGTCCCATGAGACTCTGCTACAGTTGTCCCACTTTTTGTTGAAAATGCATCTTAGATGCAACGCCATGTGACTAGGACGCACGAGGAGACTGTGCTGATAAATTTGATATGTGACACTTATACATCTGTGTGCGACTGAGTCTCTGAATCTGCATACGAAGTGCTGCAATGTAGCAGCCATAGCTTTTTTCCATGACAAGTTCTGTTGTACTTCATATACAGTACAGACTCTGTTGCACACAGATATACAAGTGTCGTATATCAAATCAATCTGTGCAGTCTCACTGCGCTGTGTGTACACACTAGACAATATCGTGTACAATGTGCCCAATTCAGACACCTCGTTCACGATATCGTCCAGTGTGTATGCACCATGTCGCTGTCAATGCATGCTCCCATGCCTCATCAGCTACATCCTCCATCAGACCCTGCATGATGGTCCAGCAGGCAACTTCGCCAGCGAGGGTCACGCTGCCGAATGCAGCATGGCTTCCCCCCCCCCCCCCCCACACACACACACACACACTCACCTCTCAAAGTACCCTAATAAGACAGGGTTTTAGGATATCCAGGCTCGAGCACAGGTGGTTTTAAAATGTCTGAGGTACTATAAGTCTTCTGTGTTCAAGCATAGATATGCTTAAAACCTGGACTGTTAAGGTTTCCTTGCGGAGTGAGTGTAGGAAACACTGCTACATTCCATGCCAGCGTCCACTGTAACGGTCTGCTGGGGACAGTCTTTTTTTAGTTAGTTCAGTTATAAATTCATCTTTTTAGATTTACAAGAATATGCTGTTGATTTATTGAATTCTGTGTATCCAGACATGTTTTTCCACTTTCTAACTATCCGCAATCACTTCCACGTATGTCTGCTTTATATTTTGTTATGAATTGTGTTGTGATACAAAATGTACGTCACACCTAGTACACAACTTAGTCCCAATTTTCACTTTACAGTTGGAGCATCAGCTACACTCTATAAACAGTGAGCAACTAGAGACACGAGTCCAAAACGATCGCTTGAAGCAGCTCAATGAGGACTTGCTTGAGCAGCTCGAGAGGACCAAAGGAGACCTGAAACATGCACAAGACAATCTACTGGGACTTCGGAAGCAAGAGCAAGAGGAGCAGGAGCGCAAGAGGAGGTATGTGTTCAAGGCCAAATTATGACATAACACACATCAAGCGCAAACGTTTTTCTATTTTACAAACTACTATTGGCAAGGAGCAGGTGCTGTAATACAGATTTACGGTGTATACACACTAGACGATGTGCTCTATGAGCGACGTCGTCTAGTGTTTTCCCCTCCCGGACCGGGTGGTCGGCGGCAGTGCATACACACTGAGCGATATGACGACCATATCGCTCAGTTGACATCATGCCACAGCCGGGTTGTGCAGGCAGCTCTTGGACGACAGCTGGAGGCTTGGGAAATAGGCAGAACTACTTGTACCTACAAAACAGAATGACTGCTCTTGTACAAACCACCACTGTCCGGACCATGCCTGAAGTGCATCCTAGGAACTGACCAAGGATAACCTACAAAAGTACAGAGAGAAACAAATACCGGTGTGAAGGACAGGAAGCGCCCTGCTGATCCCCATCCTTGGTATCCTCAATATTTGCACTTTGGGCCTGATTCTCAGTCGCACATGATGCCAATGTTCAGAGTTGAGCAATCCTTTTGCTACGAAGTGTGCGGAAATCCCTCAACCTCATACAAGGTGTGTATGCAGGGCCGTAACTAGGGTGGGGCTAAGGAGGCATGTGCCCCGGGTGCAGGATTTGAGGTGGTGCCAAGGAGTTACAGAGGAGCAGGGTTTTTTGGTTCTTTTTTTTTACCGTCAGTGCTGTGTTGCTCCATTGAGACAGCAGACAGCTCCAAGGGCAATGTATCTGACCCTCCTGTCTGACCACAGCTGGCTCCGACGCTGTGCGGGTGAGCTCCAGTACCTGGGATCTCTCCTATGTCGGGTTCTGTCTTAAACTCTCTTCTTTGCCATGCAGTGCTGCGACTAGCATGCAGTGCCCCGTACAAGCTTTAGAAGCTCACTGTGCTCCCAGTTAGCAATATCAACCTCCGCTTTGTCTCCCAGATGGGGGGATTTGGTGTAGATAGGGGGGTGTAGTGCAGTGATGTAGTGTACCATATAGGGCAGGCATTCCCAACCACGGTCCTCAAGGCACACTAACAGTGCAGGTTTTAGTGATATCCAGGCTTGAGCACAGGTGACTTAATTAGCACTTCAGTTATTTTGATTTAACCATCTGCTGCAGCCTGGATATCACTAAAACCTGCACTGTTGGTGTGCCTTGAGGACCGTGGTTTGGAATGCCTGATATAGGGTATATAGTGTAGTAATGTACTGCAGTATAAAGGGGCATGTAGTGCACCAATGTGGTGTAGCATATATGGGAATGTAGTGTAGTGATATAGTGTAGCATATAGGGTATGTAGTTCAGTGTATAGGGGCATGTAGTGTAGTGATGTAGTTCAGCGTGTAGGGGATGTAGTATAGTGATGTAGTGCAGTGGATAGGGGAATGTAGTGCAGTGATGAAGTGTTATGATATAGTGCAATGTATGGGGGGGGGCAGAGGAGTATGTAGTTAAACACGCTGGTGGGGCATGGGGCATTTAAGGCACATAGGGAAATATTGTCCAAAGGTATCCCCTTTTTTCAAAACTTTTGATAATCTGATTATTTTAGTGTGATAGGGTTTGTTTGTTTGTTTGTCTGTTTTTTTGTTTTTGTTTTGTGGGGGTTTTTTTGAGGGGGGGGGGGGGGGTGAGTCAAATTACTGCCTTGCCCCAGGTGACGAAAATCCTAGTTTCGGCCCTGGTGTATGCACAGAGGTGCGGTTACAATTCAAACGCACGGTACTGTAAACTTATTGGAAATGTGCTGGGGATTCCTGGGCAGTGACTGGGATTTGGCTATTCAGATGCACGAAGATGGTCTGTCTTATGGGCATTTTATGGGAGTGTTGTGGACGTGACACTGAACAGTTTGGCTCCCATTGGAGGCCATACTATGACTGAAAATCTGCACTTAGCAATGGGCGAAGTCTAAAAATGGTATTAGTGTCTGGAGATGGTTATAGTGGGTGTCCCAGTCTCTGCACAGCCAGAAGCACACTGTACACCAAGGAAGGGCTGATGCTAGCCTCAGCATATAGTCACAGACGTGACTATGGCAAAAGACTAGTAGCAGACAGGGGTGTAGTATGGTATGCCGGCTGTCAGGGTCCCGGCGCACAGCATACCGGCGCCGGCATACCGACAGCGTGGTGAGCGCAAATGAGCTGCGACAGCTGCGCTCACCATGCTGCGGGCACGGTGCACGCTATCTATTCTCCCTCCAGGGGGGTCGTGGACCCGCAAGAGGGAGGAAAGGTGTCTGTATGCCGGGTGTCGGGATTCCGGCGCCAGTATACTGTGCGCTGGGATCCCAACAGCCGGAAAACTGAAGACCACCCGCAGTCACAGCAGTGTGTGCCACTCAGAATAAGCCCCTTTATGTGACTGTTTCTATTGATTACTTATTTGTTATTGGATACTTTCAGCAACATGAGCCCTCCCAGCAGAAGCTGGAGGTAATGGTGACTCTGGGAAATATGTATGTGACATTTAATCCATTGTTGCCCTGAGAGTTAAACCCCACTTAGCATATGTGGGTTGGTGTGAACTGTGAGGTCTTGTTTTAGGAACCAAATTCACAAAGGTTAGGGTTCCTGGAAAATGCATGTAACAATGGGGCATAGCAGGGAAACCATCAGATGTATCTGAGAGATGCGCTATACTGATTGATTTGTAAAAGGGGTGAGTGACTTTAGTATTTCTGTTTCTCTGCAGAGATGTGTATAAAGTCTCACGGAACATGCAGAAGGAGAAGCAGAGTCTCCTGCGGCAACTGGAGCTGCTCAGGTAACTTCGTCTATTAGATACATACAGACTTATTAACGCTCAATGGTCAGAGGTGTTGCTGGGCAAACTGAGAACACGAGTATACCCAGAGATGTACAGTAATGCCATTACTGCGTCTTTGTACGTGAAAATCTAAATATGTTGCAGCTGCCGGGATTTGTGTTGAGACATCCATTGGCGGGTTTACAAATTCAAACGACTACACAGCATCAGCTTCTGAGGAACTGTATGGCTTCTCAGAATGGCTGATGACTCTAAGACAGCAGCGCCAGAAAACCTGTGTACAAGGAACAGTCGCTGGTTCCGACATGCCTATAAAACAGTTGCGACACGCTCATGTATATCTGACTGATAATCAGTCTGTGTTCAAATCTGCTGACCCAGGCAGGGGGCGGCCATCTTGCGGCTTCTGGCTAGCTGCTCAGGGTCCTGACAGGCTCAGCAGCACTGTAGTCCGACATGCAGGCAACGGCCAAACGGTATTGGTTCATTCTCTCTCTCTCTCTATCTATCAATATATATATTAGTGTGTGTGTGCGTATGTATATATGTGTATATATATATATATATATATATATATATATATATATATATATATATATCCTGACTTCTGGACCGGCACTCCTCTCACATCAAAAATGCTGCTCTGGTGCCTCCAGTGACATACGGTAGCTACCAATAGGAAAAAATCTGCGGCACTCAGAGTCTTTGCTGCAAAACGTGTGTATTTACACAAACATCCCAACCAACGTTTCGGGGCTCACACGCCCCTTTGTCAAGGTGAACAAAGGGGCGTGTGAGCCCCGAAACGTTGGTTGGGATGTTTGTGTAAATACACACGTTTTGCAGCAAAGACTCTGAGTGCCGCAGATTTTTTCCTATTGGTGTATGTATGTATATATATATATATATATATATAATAGTGTGTGTATATATAATACAGAGATTGGTGCATATATTGTTTAGAAGGGGTTTTTTTTTTTTGTATCTTTTTGACATTAGATAGGTTTTCTTTTGCTTCCTTTAATTGCTTTGAATTCAAACAGTATTTAACAGTCATTTATGTATTTATCTATTTTTGCTGATTGGCGCTAACTAGTGTCGCCTGTAACCCAGCATCTGCAGGGAGCAGTCCTTGGTGACATCAGTTCAGTAGGCAGGTGTTTAAAGGCTAATAGTTTACCGCAAATAGCCGAAATCTCCAATTCTGCTTTTTGTTTCTGTTGTCTGCACTATTAGTGACGCAGTGGGCTGCTCTATGTTATGGCTTGTAACGGCACTACATCAAGCAGCCTTTGTGACTTGGGAGTGATGGGCCAAATTATACAATAGACATTGACATTATAAATAACAAATTATTACATAAAGGGTTAGAAGTTGAATAATTTTACGGGGCTCCCATACTGCCCATGTATTCTCAGGGCAATTGGTATATTTAGCCCTGTGACTGTTGTGCCATACTGATATACAATCTGGAAATTATGCAGCTGCCCTATACATTTTGTCTTCCAGGGACATGAACAAAAAGCTTCGGGATGAGAAAGATGTGTTTGAGGCAAAGAAACTGGATACCCTTAAGAAGAGTCTCACAGACCCTATCCTGGTGCCAGGATGCTGCTGCTGCTCGAGTTATGCAGGCAGCCTGCACTGTGATCCCAGGCAGTGACCACTGGGTGGGGGTGTTACAGGGGTTAGCAGTGTGTACTATAGGTGTAGCATATTTTAGCTATATATAGATGTGAATTTGTATATACTTGTGTATATAATTCTTTTATGTATGTATCTGTGTCCACACAGTATCTCCATGTACATGGAGGTGTGGTATAAATATTGGTGTGCTTATATATCTTTAGGTCAAAGCTACAGCCTAGCCCTAGAGTCTAGACACACGCTGTCAGGTACAGAACAATGTATGAGAGGGTCTAGGCAGAGGGAGTCTGTATACGCAAACCAACTTTACCTCAGAGTCCTACAGAAAACTGTGCTTCCGCAACAAGTGAGGTTTAGAAGTAATAATGTAAATGAAAACATCGCTTTTAATGATAATTTCTTTTTCGTGTCTTTTTTTTATTCTATACATCACCTGAAGTGAAGGCGGGCGTTCCAAAAAAGGAGCGTGAGCACACCATAGTACCCCCGATTGAAATTACGCCACACAGTAGTGCCCTTAATCACATTACACTGCATAGTTGTGTCCTTTATTTATGTTACGCGTCACAGTAGTACCCCCATTATACACATTATGCCGCACAATAGTACCCCACTGTGTGCGCTTCAGCTCCCGCTGGGATGTCATCACCTCCAGTTCATGCTGGGACGCAGGAAGTGTCATTCCCCTGTTCTCCCTCCCCATGACCGGTAGCAGCAGCAGTCCACCACAACTGCCGGCAGTAAGCTGTGGATGTAAGGCGGGAGTGAGAAAATATTCAAGCTGGGAGGGCCATTTGGCATGTTTAGCGAATGGTCGAGGGCCGCAAGTGGAGAGCCGCCCCGTGCATTCCCCAGCCAGTATGTGTGTATCAGGTGCGTAAGTTCATGCCCGAAGGCAAAATAGAAGGTGGTATTACTCCAGTGGCTCCGGCATGCACATGTACTGACATCTCGGCGACTTGCCAATGGTGCATCTGGGAGAATAGAGATTCCTTATTTCAGCTAATTGTGGCAATAAGGAATCTTTATTTTTCGGTGTTGGCTGTAAACGATAATAGAGTCTTGAGGGGGATAGATAAGTACCAGCCAATCAGCTTCTGCCCTGCATTTTACAGGCTGTGCTTGAAAAATTACAGTGAATATTGGGTTGGTTGCTACATTGGGGCAGATGTATTAACCTGGAAGGGGCATAAGGAAGTGATAAACCAGTGAAAAGTGCAAGGTGATAAACGCACCAGCCAATCGGCTCCAATATGTAAATTAACAGGAGCTGATTGGCTGGTGCATGAGCACCTTCCACTTATCACTGGTTTATCACTTCCGTATGCCTTCTCCAGGTTAATAGATCTGCCTCATTATCCCTCACAAGTTAATCTCTTTTCACTCTTTGATAAAAAAAAAACCATAAAAGTTTTATTATAACAATTAGTGAATGTCCTTAAAATAACTTCTGTAGCTCACTATGGGGCAGATGTATTAACCTGGAGAAGGCATAAGGAAGTGATAAACCATTGATAAGTGCAAGGTGATAAACGCACCAGCCAATCGGCTCCAATATGTAAATTAACAGTTATGAGCTGATTGGCTGGTGCGTTATCACCTTGCACTTACCACTGGTTTATCACTTCCTTATGCCGTCTCCAGGCTTAATACAGCTGTCCCTATATACAGCATACAATTTAATCTGTTATTGCACACATTCCAAGAGTCTTCAGCTGAAGAGGGCTGCAAAGGTGATTTGTGAACTTGGACAGCAGTCAGCAGTGACTGTAGCAAATCGCATTAAAATGAGTGAAGAGAGATCTGTCCTAGTTCAGCAGCCCCCTTTCTTTCTTGGTGCCCATCTGACAGCTGGAGCCCGGCGGCCAGTGCCTCAAATGTCTCTGATAAGCATAGTGCTTTTAAGCAGCAGGGCTGCAATTTTCCTTTCAATTTAGTCAAATTGAGGTGTGATAAAGCAATAAAGAGATGGCAGAGAGAGCACTTGTAGCCTATCTGTCACTGCGGGTGGAGCCGTCGTTTGGGCTGTACCGAGTGTTCTGTGATGGCTGTGTTCTCCTGCTGCTTACGTGATGCTGCTTCTGAGTAATGGTCTACGCTGAGTCTGAGGGCAGATGGAAATCTGTGCCCGCCACTGATATGTGCTGGCTGTGCCAGATATTCTGCATCAAGGTGCATGGCGGGAGAGTTGAAGATCACTGAACACATAGGGGCCGTAGGACCATCCGGCAGCTGAACTGTTGTTAAAAAAAAAAAAAAAAAAAAGCATGAAAACCGTTCTGGACACTAAGCAGTGGTGCAAGTAGAAAAAATGTCTTACGGGTACTGTGTGCGCAAAAAAAAATGGGTGTGGCCAAATGTCACATGGGGCGTGGTCAATGAAAATGGGGCGTGATACACATATGGGGGGAGGGGCAAATACACGTATGACCCCAATAGTGCCAGATACACGTTTCCCCACAGTGCCAGATATACATTGCCCCACAGTGCCAGATATACATTGCCCCCACAGTGCCAGATATACATTGCCCCCACAGTGCCAGATATACATTGCCCCCACAGTGCCAGATTTACATTGCCCCCACAGTGCTAGATTTACAATGCCCCCACAGTGCTAGATTTACAATGCCCCCACAGTGCTAGATTTACAATGCCCCCACAGTGCTAGATTTACAATGCCCCCACAGTGCCAGATTTACAATGCCCCCACAGTGCCAGATTTACAATGCCCCCACAGTGCCAGATTTACAATGCCCCCACAGTGCCAGATTTACAATGCCCCCACAGTGCCAGATATATATTGCCCCCACAGTGCTAGATATACATTGCCTCACTCAGGCTGCTCCACGTCCCCTCCAACTGATGTGCTCCCTGCTCCGCCTCCTCCTAACGCGCACGGCTCAAGCAGCCTCAGCAGCCAGCCCCACTCTGCGCCCACTGCCGCGGGAGCGTGATGACATCACAATCATGCTCCCTGCACACTGGGAAGGGGAGGAGCGGCAGTAGCAGTACCCGGCCGGCCACAGCAACTGGTGAGCGCTGCGCACATCAACGCTGTGAGCGGCGGCCCGGCGGAGTGGGTACGGCGTACCCGCGGCTAAACTCTTAAGGGTACGCCGTACCCGCCCACTTGCAGCACTGACACTAAATTATATGTAACATAACATCCCAGAACACATGACCGCAATATTAGGAGATACACAAATACACTACATGGGAACACTAAGTTATATGTAACATAACATCCCAGAACACATGACAGCAATATTAGGAGATACACAAATACACTACATGGGAACACTAAGTTATATGTAACATAACATCCCAGAACACATGACAGCAATATTAGGAGATACACAAATACACTACATGGGAACACTAAGTTATACAGTATGGATCATAATATCCCTGAACACATGAACTCAGCAATAGAAGTGGCTGTACACTCCATGGATTAAATTTAATAAGGTGGGAGTTCTATTTAAGATGGGATGTTGCCCATAGCAACCAATCAGATTCCAGGTATTATCTTCTAGAAGGTGCTAGATAAATGAGAAGTAGAATCTGATTGGTTGCTATGGGCAACATCCCAACTTAAATAGAACTCCCATCTTAGTAAATTTACCCCCATGTGTCATACAGTGTAGTAGGATTAGTGGTGGACAGCTGGCATGGGGTAATGTACCCCCTGTTTCGCCGTCCCCTTTATCCAGCTCTGAGCCAATGCCAATCACAGTGACAACTTTATCCAAATAAACTGTCATGTCTAACCCCCATGACCCGCACCTCATCTACTCTTTCCATGTCAGCCTGATAACTTGTGTTAATATTAATACTGTGGGTGCAAGGTAAATACAAGCGGAGTGGTTGTAGACTACACACCCTAACTGCTTGTAATGAGAGGAGCTAGCTTGCTGAGATTTATAGCACCTTCAAACCAGCACAGCCCAAACAAAACCCAGGGCATTACACTAATGAAAGACAGCAGTGGAGTGATCAGGTGTGTGAAAGCAGCTACTCAGTGTTATGAGTATTACAAGAGTAAAATGTGAAAATATACATGGATTAAAAAACAGTGATATAAAATGTGAATATAAGTGTTAAGTGTTGATGCCCTGAAGTGGCCCAGCCAGACTAGCTCAGGTGGCCTCACACCCCAACACTCACCCCAAAAAACTGACACTATATAAATATAAAATGGACTTACTTTTAATTATGCCTGATTGCGTGCCGTCAGATGTTAATTATCTGTTTAAAACCGTTATACCCCTTTCTCCTAGAGGATGCTGGGGACACTTCAAGAACCATGGGGTATAGACTGGATCCGCATGAGACATGGGCACTTTAAGACTTTGAAGGGGTGTGAACTGGCTCCTCCCTCTATGCCCCTCCTCCAGACTCCAGTTTTAGAATTGTGCCCAGGCAGACTGGATGCACTTGGAAGAGCTCTACTGAGTTTCTCTGAAAAGACTTTGTTAGGTTTTTTATTTTCTGGGAGGCTGCTGGCAACAGTCTCCTTGCATCGTGGACTTCTTGGCTACAGGACACCATTAGCTCCTGAGGGTTTGGGGTACGCCTAGGGGTTCACTCCCAGAGCCTGCCGTCACCCCCCTTGCAGAGCCAGAAGTCAGAAGACAGGTGAGTGGAAGAAGAAAAGAAGACTTCAGTGACGGCTTCTAAGGTACCGCGCAGCGCGCCATGCTCCCACACGCAGCGGAACTACAGGGTGCAGGGGGTGGGGGCGCCCTGGGCAGCATAAAACTCCTCATTAAGGCTGGCAAAAGTGGAAATTGAGTGCCTAGGCACTAAATTCTTACCCCCACCAGTGTAATTATATTAAAAAATAGCGGGGCTGAAGCGAGCCATTAAGGGGGTGGGGCTTAGCCCTCACAGCTCTCATAAGCGCCATTTTCTCTTCACAGAGCTGCAGAGACGCTGGTCCTTCCTCCACACTGCTGCACAAGTAACAGAGTGCAAAAGGGGGGGGGGGGGCACAGTTAATTTGGTGCAAATATAATTATTATAAAAGCGCTACAGGTCTGAAGCTTATATATTAACATTTCAGAACCGGGATTGAGCGCTGGGTTGTGAGCTGGTAAACTTCCTCTGTGTTTCTCTGACAGGCTTTACTGTGGGTCTGTCCCCTTTTTTCCCAGTGTGTCTGTGGGTGTCGGTACGCGTGTGTCGGCATGCCTGAGGTGGAGTGCTCTTCCCAGGAGGAGACTGTGTTAGGGACAGAAACGGCTGTGGGAGTGACCCTGGTGGCACCGCCGACTCCTGATTGGGTAAATGTGTTAAATGCCTTGAATGCTAATGTGGCTCTTATTAATAAAAGATTAGATAGATCTGAATCTCATAACCAGGCATGGAAGAAATCTGTGGAGGATGTTTTATCACAGGTTCAGACCCCCTCGGGGTCACATAAACGTTCGTTTTCTCAGTTGGCAGACACAGATACCGACACGGACACTGACTCCAGTGTCGACTATAGTGATGCCAGATTAGACCCAAAATTGGCAAAGAACATTCAGTACATGATTGTGGCAATAATTACTGAAGACCCTGCGGTTCCTGATACTAGGGTCTGTATGTATAAGGGAAAGAAACCAGAGATAACGTTTACTCCCTCTCATGAACTGAATACTCTGTTTGAAAAAATGTGGGAAAAACCTGACAAAAAGATTCTGATTCCCAAAAGGATTCAGGTTGCGTATCTGTTCCCCTCTGGGGATAGAGAAAAGTGGGAATCATCCCCCATTGTGGACAAGGCTCTATCTCGGTTGTCTAAAAAGGTGGCTTTGCCGTCTCCTGACACGGCATCCCTTAAGGATCCTGCAGATCGTAGCCAGGAAAATACATTAAAATCCATTTACGTCACCACAGGTACACTGCACAGACCAACCATCGCATCTGCGTGGGTGAGTAGTGCTATCGAAAAGTGGGCAGAGAACTTGTCATCTGATATAGATACCCTAGATAGGGTTAGCATCCTGTTAACTCTGGATTATATCAGGGACGCTGCGGCCTACCTAAAGGAAGCGGCGAGAGATATTGGCATTTTGGGATCAAAAGCCAATGCCATGGCGATTTCAGCTAGGAGGGCTTTGTGGATTCATCAATAGAATGCTGATGCTGACTCTAAGAAAGCTATGGAGTCTCTCCCATATAAAGGTAGTGTCTTGTTTCGTGAGGGTCTCACTGATTTGGTATCTACGGCTACCGCGGATAAGTCGTCATTTTTGCCTTATGTTCCTCCACAACAAAAGAAAGCTCACCACTTTCAGATTCAGTCCTTTCGGGCAAATACAAAAAAAGCTGAGGTTATTCCTTCCTTGCTAATAGGGGAAGAGGAAAAGGTAAAAGATCTCCGGCTGTGGCAGGTTCCCAGGAGCAGAAGTCCTCCCTGGCTTCTGCCAAATCCACCGCATGATGCTGGGGCTCCTCTGCGGGAGTCCGCACCGGTGGGGGCACGTCTCAAGCTCTTCAGTCAATTCTGGGCTCGTTCGGCCCTGGACCCATGGGTTTTAGAAATAGTGTCCCAGGGGTACAAACTGGAGTTTCAAGACATTCCCCCTCACTGATTTTTCAGATTGGTCTTACCAGCTTCGCTTCCGGACAGGAAGGTTGCATGCAATGCAATACAAAAGTTGTGTCTAAATCAAGTCATTATCAGGGTTCCCCCGTCTCAACAGGGAGAAGGTTTTTATTCAAGCCTGTTTGTGGTCCCGAAGCCGGACGGTTCGGTCAGACCAATTCTGAACCTAAAATCCCTCAATCTTTACCTAAGAAAATTCAAATTCAAGATGGAATCTCTCCGAGCAGTGATCTCAAGTCTGGAGGAAGGGGATTTCATGGTGTCGGTCGAAATAAAGGATGCCTACTTACACATCCCCATATATCCTCCGCATCAGGCTTACCTGAGGTTTGCTATTCAGGATTGTCATTACCAATTTCAGACGTTGCCGTTTGGTCTGTCTACGGCTCCGAGGATTTTCACCACGGTTATGGCGGAAATGATAGTTCTCCTTCGCAAGCAAGGAGTCACAATTATCCCGTACTTGGACGATCTCCTGATAAAGGCGAGATCCAAGGACAAACTGGTGCAGGACATTACGCTATCCCTGACAGTTCTGCAAGAACATGGTTGGCTCCTAAACTTGCCGAAGTCACAGTTGAATCCGACGAAACGGCTGTCGTTTTTGGGAATGATTCTGGACACAGAATTATAGAGAGTTTTTCTTCCAGAAGAGAAGGCTCTGTAAATTCAGAGTTTGGTCAAACAAATTCTGAAGCCAGCGAGAGTGTCAATCCTTCAATGCACTCGATTGCTGGGGAAGATGGTGGCGGCCTACGAGGCCATTCAATTTGGCAGATTCCATGCCAGAGTGTTTCAGTGGGACCTGTTGGACAAGTGGTCCGGATCCCATCTGCACATGCACCGGAAAATAATCCTGTCCGCCAAGACCAGAATCTCACTCCTGTGGTGGCTGCACAGCTCTCACCTCCTAGAGGGACGCAGGTTCGGGATCCAGGACTGGATCCTAGTGATTACGGATGCGAGTCTCCGAGACTAGGGAGCAGTCACACAGGGGGAAACCTTCCAGGGAAGATGGTCAAGCCAGTAAGTTTGTCTACACATAAGCGTTCTAGAGTTAAGGGCCATTTACAATGGCCTTCTTCAAGTGGAACGTCTCCTTCGCAACGTCCTAATCCAGTCGGACAATATAACAGCAGTAGTGCACATAAACCGCCAAGGCAGAACAAAGAGCAGAGCGGCAACGGCAGAGGCCACAAAAGTTCTCCGCTGGGCGGAAAAACATACAAGCGCTCTGTCAGCAATCTTCATTCCTGGAGTAGACAACTGGGAAGCAGACTTCCTTAGCAGACACGATCTCCATCCTGGAGAGTGGGGTCTTCATCAAGAGGTCTTTGCAGAAGTGACAAGTCTTTGGGGAATTCCTCAAATAGACATGATGGCGTCTCGCCTCAACAAGAACCTTCAGAGATATTGTCCAGGTCGAGGGACCTTCAAGCAATAGCAGTGGACGCGCTAGTGACACCATGGGTGTTTCAGTCGGTGTATGTGTTCCCTCCGCTTCCACTCATTCCCAAGGTGCTAAAGATCATAAGAAGAACAAAGGTTCAGGCGATCCTCATTGTTCTGGACTGGCCAAGGAGGGCTTGGTATCCAGATCTTCAGGAATTACTCATAGGAGATCCCTGGCCTCTTCCTCTACAAGAGGATCTGTTACAGCAGGGGCCGTGCATATATCACGACTTACCGCGGCTACGATTGACTGCTTGGCGGTTGAACGCCGGATCCTAGCCCGAAAGGGTATTCCCAGTGAAGTCATTCCCACACTTCTTCAAGCTAGGAAAGGAGTAATCTATAACAACAAATATCTGTTGTGTCCTTAACTGCGCAAAAGGCTGCCTGGCCACTCCAACTCCCAAAACAAGTGTCTCCCCAAAACACTCCAATATGACAAGAATACAATATAGATAGGCAGTGGTTATAGCTGGGCACCCCTATACAATATGTGAGTCACTTAGTGAGATAGTATTATACATTCCTTTGTAGAGGACGGTCCTCAAGATTTTCTTTTGGTCAGTACGTGTTTCACTCTCAGTACATGGAATGAAATGAAAACATATCATGTGTAGTACAGTTTAAAAATTTAATACAACACGTATACATAAAACCAAAATGTTTCTAAAATATCAATTCCATAAGTCCAGGTGTAAGGTGCTACAGATGGAACAATTACCAGAGCAAATGGAGAACTGATTCGAAACAGTCCTCAAACAAGCGTGTTATTTGAATAGTCACCACAACGATCCTCCCGGGTAGGCAGTCAGGTGTACTTCTCTGGTAAAAGAATGTCAGTTCACCCTTCACCGGAACACAGGATCCACAAAAACATCCAACGCGTTTCAACCCAAACTGCTATGGGTCTTTCTCAAGGCGTTGTGTACAATGTCCCCTCCTGAATCCCCTTTTAAACCATGTTCCACCAATCGTGGATCATAAAAAACTTTCACCCAATGACATCCTTCCTTACTGCTGTGCTATGGTGAACTTGGCTGTCACTCAAAAGTAGATACACAAGTTCCTCCCCCTGTCTAAGCTATTATTCGGAGACTTCCTTGTCAATCAGCGTTCGGAATCGCCGCTCCCCAGAAGTGCGTCCATCCACTTCCGCCCGTCAGGTCAGTCCTCCCCATGCGCGCCTCCACGTGGTTTCTCCGGCGCGTCATCACCAGAAGTTCGGGGCTCCGTCACTTCCGCCCGGCCGTCCGATCCCCCGTGGTCGCGTCCACATGGTCTCCTTTGTGTGTCTCCATCTAGAGTTCCGCCCCGCGGGTTGGGATTGCGTCACGTCACTTCCCGTCATGCGTCTTTACTCCTATATGCTGTCGGGTTCTCTGGGTTATATGAAGTGATAAACATTCCATTACAGCATTATAGCCTCTGTTTCCAAAGTACAACAAGGCCCCTTTATAGGATAGAGTAATTTCAAAACATTACCACCGTCTTTGGAGAAAATGTGTGTCTTGGTGTGAATCCAAGAAGGCTCCTATGGAAGAATTTCAGCTAGAGCGTTTTCTCCATTTTCTGCAAGCAGGTGTGGATGCGGGCCTAAAGTTAGGTTCGATTTTAAAGTTCAAATTTCGTCCTTATCGGTTTTCTTTCAAAAACAATTGGCCTCCCTTCCAGAAGTTCAGACTTTCGTGAAAGGCGTTTTGCACATCCAACCTCCATTTGTGCCCCCAGTGGCACCATGGGATCTTAATGTGGTGTTGCAGTTCTTTCAATCACATTGGTTTGAACCTTTACAGAAGGTAGAGTTGAAATTTCTCACTTGGAAAGTGGTCATGTTATTGGCCTTAGCATCCGCAAGGCGGGTGTCTGAGTTAGCGGCTTTGTCTCACAAGAGTCCTTATTTAATCTTCCATGAAGATAGAGCAGAGTTGAGGACTCGTCAACAATTTCTGCCGAAGGTGGTTTCATCGTTCCATATGAACCAGCCTATTGTGGTGCTGGTGGCTACTGATGCCTTTGCTGAATCAAAATCTCTCAATGTTGTCCTGTATGCTTCCAACAAGATTGGAAATCCTACTTCCAAGCAGACTATTGCGCGCTGGATCTGTACTACGATTCAGCAGGCTCATTCTACGGCTGGATTGCCGTTACCGAAATCAGTGAAGGCCCACTCTACCAGAAAGGTAGGCTCATCCTGGGCGGCTGCCGGGGGGTCTCGGCATTACAACTCTGCAGAGCAGCTACTTGGTCGGATTCAAACACTTTTGCGAAATTTTACAAGTTTGATACCCTGGCTGTTGAGGACCTCATGTTTGGTGAATCGGTGCTGCAGAGTCATCCGCACTCTCCCGTCCGTTCTAGAGCTTTGGTATAAACCCCATGGTTCTTGAAGTGTCCCCAGCATCCTCTAGGACGTATGAGAAAATAGGATTTTAATACCTACTGGTAAATCCTTTTCTCTTAGTCCGTAGAGGATGCTGGGCGCCCGTCCCAGTGCGGACTCTATCTGCAGTTATTAGTTATGTTTCCACACAGATTGTGTTTCTGTTATGGTCAGCCTGTTGCTGATGTTGTTCATGCAGTTGACTTGAGTTCTGTTAAATGCCATGTTGTACGGCGTGTTTGTGGTGTGAGCTGGTATGTATCTCACCTTAGTTTAACAATAAATCCTTTTCCTCGAAATGTCCGTCTCCCTGGGCACAGTTCCTATAACTGGAGTCTGGAGGAGGGGCATAGAGGGAGGAGCCAGTTCACACCCCTTCAAAGTCTTAAAGTGCCCATGTCTCCAGCGGATCCTGTCTATACCCCATGGTTCTTGAAGTGTCCCCAGCATCCTCTACGGACTAAGAGAAAAGGATTTACCGGTAGGTATTAAAATCCTATTTTTACAACAAAGAAATATCCCGGGTTATTGCCGGGTAGATCCGAGTCGGGCCTCTGTGTAAATGGCCCCTTGAAAAATATCCCAATGCCCCGCCAATCCATCCTGGGTAATGTTGCGCGTTGAACCCGCTAAGGATCCGGGTCCTGTAGCAATGTAAACAGATCCGACCCTGAATATTTGATCTGGCTTTTGAAGAGAGCCACTGATTGGAGCTTCTGGGGAGCTGGTGGATGATGTCATCTGTCAAAGCCCCCAGATGACCATCGCCGCAGGACTCTTAACTACTAGTGCTGAGCCTGCTGCCTCATCCAAAGCTTGCCCACTATCTGACTTGCAGCTCTAAATGCAGGCTGGCCCGTAGTCACATCTGCCTGACACAGTCTGATCTACACCAAAAAACACAGGCCGATACGCAGTGTGACCCTCAGCTTCACCCTGAGCCTGACACTTTGCCTTAAAAAGGCCATTTCTAATGGCATCTGTGACCGGACGGTTCCGAAAGCACCTTACCACCTTGCGTCCCACGTCACAGAATGGAGTTTAGGTCACACGGGACCTGGCCACTTAGAGGATTCCTGCTTACTGTCAGTAACCGCCTGTTACTGACTCCACTCACTGCGTAGTGGGCGGGTACTATGCTGCCACCACCAGACTACTCCTTCCCTTTGCGTCTGGAACCACGGTTCTGCTCTGTATGTGTCGACACGCTGTCTTACCACACCTGTGTGGTGCTGACGAATTCCCACTAGGTGCTTGCCCAAGCACGGTAGCAGGTGGAAGGCGGAGCTTGGAGATGCTGGGTGTGCCCAAAACAGCCGAAGAACGAAGTTATGTTTAGCATAGCCCTGCAGGTCACAAGATGAAGTGGTCGTCTTGAGGCAGAAGATGTTTATTTACCCAAATAGTTCTAAAAAGAACTCATCCCCATTTGTAGGGTCAACAGCAATACAGCAGATCTTTACAGCAGAAGAAGATGGTATAATACACACAGAGGTTTGCAGGCCCCTTTTTATTCAGTAAAAACACACTGTATCTCATGGGGTAGTCCCACACTGAGTGTTTTCCATCCAATCAGGGTATCTTACAAAATATAAATAAATAAATTACATTTTAAAAGGATATAACTGCATAAAGCAATTTCATCCTTTCTGTCACACACACAGTTTGGTGTCATTTAAACTGCATCCTTTACCACCTGGCAGTTTACAATTCGCCTTTGATACATTTATCACATAGATTCAAAATACGGTTTGTATTTGATACTCAAACAAATGTTCCTCTTCCCTTTCCTGCATATACGATGTAGGATTTGTATATTAATCAAACCAGCTACATAAATAAATACAGGTTCCAAACCAAATCTGACACTTTACATATGAAATAAAGAAATTCCTCGTGATTAACACCTTTGTCTAAGGAACTCACACTCCCAGCACATTACCTGCTGTGCACTGCCCAACGAGATCGGTATGAAATACCTCCAATCAAAATCCCGACGTTCAAAATCCCGACACCAATTGACCGATGGTCAAAATCCCGACATGGTCAAAATGCCGACATGTAAAATGCCGACAGGTCAAAATGCCGACATGTAAAATGCCGACAGGTCAAAATACCGACATTCATTTTTGTTTTTGTGTGTGTATGTCGACATAAGTCAACATGGACACCATATAAAGTGAACCGCGTCCCCTTCGGGCACGGTGCCTCGCTGCGCTCGGCACACTATTATATTCCCCCTCCAGGTCCACTGGGATGGTAAAGTATGAACAAGTCGGTTTCAATGAAAAAAAATCATGAAAAACTCATGTCGGTATTTTGACCTGTCGGCATTTTACATGTCGGTATTTTGACCTTGTCGGTATTTTAAATGTCTGTATTTTGTCCATGTCAGGATTTTGACCTTGTCGGGATTTTGGCCATCGGTCAATTGGTGTCGGGATTTTGATTGGAGGTAAACTGACTGCATCCCTGCCCAACATCAAAAGGTTTTGTCATTCACCAGATCTGCTAGGAGATGGCAATTAGCATCCCATCTCCTAGTCACTGAAGATAGGGGATCCTTATTCAGTCATACATAGTAAGTGCATGGTTTCCCTTTTTAAAATACATGTGAGCACATTTTAAATATAAATACATTTAAACATGCAATCCTACAACTGTGCACAGAGCACTACATATGACATGTTAAAACACATAATTAAACATATTTTTAAACACTCTTTAGTACATTTCAAATATGGCGCCAGTCCACAGTTAAAAGTGGCGCCAAGCGCCCATTGTCTTCTGCTATGGTGCCGGGAAACGGAGGGTTAACCCCTTCAGTGCTGCGGCTGCCATTACACATTAACATCATTAAACATATTTTTTCTTACGTCCTAGAGGATGCTGGGGTCCATATTAGTAGCATGGGGGTATAGACGGGTCCACCAGGAGCCATTGGCACTTTTAAGAGTTTAAGAGTGTGGGCTGGCTCCTCCCTCTATGCCCCTCCTACC
Source organism: Pseudophryne corroboree (assembly GCF_028390025.1). Taxonomy (NCBI): domain Eukaryota; kingdom Metazoa; phylum Chordata; class Amphibia; order Anura; family Myobatrachidae; genus Pseudophryne; species Pseudophryne corroboree. The sequence continues at coordinate 120,847,681 of NC_086454.1, read as the reverse complement.
AGACTCGGTTTAGAAAATGTGCCCGGAGGAGCCGGTCACAGCTAGGGGAGCTCTACAGAGCTGATTTGGAAAAAGTTAAATTTTTATTTTTCAGAGTTTTTTGTTTTCACAGGGAGGCTGCTGGCGACAGCCTCCCTGCAGTGAGGGGGGGAGCAGTGTCCGCCCTGCGGGGTTTTGAGCCACTGCTCCCGCTGACTGAACACTGGCTTCAGAGGGGTCTGATCGCGCCCCGCCACAGGGGAATGCTCGCCCCGGCAGGCAGCCGCCACCTCCTTGGGAACTGAAGAGGTGGCGAGGGAGTCACTTGCAAGCGGGGGGACAGTGTGAAGATGGCGGCCTTGGGGTATGGAGTGCGGTCTCACCCGTGCTCCATGATGGCTCAGCGGTACTACGGTGCGGCACTGGGAGGGGCGCCCTGGACCAGCGCCGATCCCTACACTGTCCACAAAAGTCTGTCGGGGTCTGAGGATCCAGGCCAGCGCAACTCCTCCGGCCAGTATAATCTGTTGGTGAGCGGGAAGACAGCGCCATTGAGGGGGTGGAGCTTCTCAGAGCGGACCCAGCAACCTTCAGCGCTATTTTCTCCTGCCAGAAATCACTTCAAGTGGAACCAGGTCCCTCCAGAGTAATCTCCAGCTGTTTGTACGGTACCAAGGGGGTTGTAGAAGGGGGGAGGGGGGAGGCTGTATACAGGCTGTGTCACCTATTAAGGGACACAGCCAGCGCTGGTTGGGGACTCCCTATACCTTTGATAGCGCTGTGTGTGGGTTGGCTCCAATCTCTGTGTCTCTCTGCCATTCTTGGGAAGGGAAACTCTGTCTTCATAATACCCTGTGTGCTTGTGGGGTGTTTGAGTGTGTGTACAACATGTCTAGGGACACTGTTTCATATGCAGCAGAGGATTTGTCTTCCCAGGAAGACTCCATTCCATGTAATCAGGATTGCACTGTTTTAGCACAGATCCCAGCTAGAGAGCCAGAATGGTTAGCCTCTCTGAGGGGGACTATTTCTCAGATTTCCGATAGGGTGGCTAGGACTGAGCATGCCACTCAGGTCCTCCAGTCCTCTATGGTTGTGTGGTCGGATACTGCTTCCTCGGGGTCCCCTGCGGTACATTCTCACAAACGTGCACTGTCAATTATGCAGGATGACACGGACACCGACTCTGACGCTGCAGACGGTGATGGGGATATGTCGAGGGGGACGGCATCACTTGCCAAGGGGGTGCAGTTGATGATTGAAGCTGTTAGGGATGTTTTACACATTTCGGACACAGCACCGGAACAGGTGGAGGAGGCCTTCTTCACAGATCATAAGAAGCCCCCTCTCACTTTCCCAGCATCCAAGGAATTCAATGCTATCTTTGAAAAGGCATGGGAAACTCCGGAAAAGAAATTCCAGACTCCCAAGAGAGTCTTGGTGACTTTTCCCTTCCCAGAGGAAGATAGGAAGAGATGGGAGTCTCCGCCGATCGTGGACGCTTCTGTCTCCAGGCTGTCCAAACAGGTGGTATTACCGGTCCCCGGGTCTACCGCGTTAAAGGACCCGGCAGATCGCAAGGTGGATGCTACGCTAAAGTCCATTTATAAGGCTTCAGGGGCTATATTACGGCCTACTATAGCCTGTGCTTGGATTGCAAAAGCGAGTGCCAGGTGGTCTCTCACTCTGCAGGAGGAATCGACTACGCTGGATAATGAGGACGTTGATATATTTTTATGTAATATTCAGGATTCTGCAGGGTTCCTGGTGGATTCCATGAAGGACCTGGGTTCCATGGCGGCGGGGATCTCCTCCATGTCTGTCTCGGCTCGCAGGGGTCTCTGGCTGCGTAACTGGTCTGCGGACACGGAATCCAGGAAGTGTGTGGAGGGCCTGCCATACAAGGGTCAGGCTCTCTTTGGGGAGGCGCTGGATGGGTGGATTGCCACGGCTACCGCGGGTAAGTCTCCTTTTCTCCCCTCAGCTGCTCCGGCTACGAAGAAGCCTATTTCATCTTCCACGTCACAGTCCTTTCGGCCCGCAAGGCCTAGAAAGAATAAAACTTTGAGCACCTTCTTCAGAGGTGGTCGTGCCAAGGGAAAGAAACCTGCTCCTGCAGGTTCCCAGACCCAGAAACCCGCTTCTGATACCCCTAAGTCCTCCGCATAACGGGGGACAGCTAGGCCTGGAGGAATGACAGGTGGGGGCAAGACTCCGGCAGTTCAGCCACATCTGGGTGTCGTCGGGTCTGGACCCCTGGGTTCTGGATATAGTGTCCAGAGGGTACAGACTGGAGTTTCAAGATCCCCCGCCTCACCGTTTCTTCAAGTCAGGCTTGCCAGCCCTGCTGGCAGACAGGATAAATCTTCTGGAAGCCATCAGGAAATTGGTGGTTTCGGAGGTCATTGTTCCGGTTCCACCTCAGCAGTGGAACAAGGGTTATTATTCAAACCTTTTTGTGGTACCGGATGGTTCGGTACGGCCTATTCTAAACTTAAAGTCTTTGAACCCTTACCTCAGGGAGTTCAAATTCAAGATGGAATCTCTGAGGGCTGACATTTCAGGACTCACGGAGGGGGAATTCCTGGTGTCTCTGGACATCAAGGATGCTTACCTCCACATTCCCATTTGGTCGCCACATCAGGCATATCTCCGGTTTGCACTGTTGGACGAGCACTATCAGTTCCAGGCGCTGCCGTTTGGCCTCTCCAAGGATCTTCACCAAGGTGATGGCAGAGATGATGGTTCTCCTCCGCGGGCAGGGGGTGAACATAATTCAATATCTGGACGATCTCCTGATCAAGGCGTCGTCCAGGGAGCGGCTGTTGCGGTCCATCACGCTCACGGCACAGCTGCTCAGGAAAAAACCTTCCAAAGTCTCACCTGGAGCTGAGAAGGCGGCTGTCTTTCCTGGGAATGATCCTCGACACGGAAGTGCAGAGGGTGTTTCTCCTGGTGGAGAAAGCGTTGGTGACTCAAACTATGGCCCGAGATGTCCTACGACCTACCCGGGTATCGGTTCATCAATGCATACGCCTCCTGGGGAAGATGGTTGCCGCCTACGAGGCTCTACAGTACGGCAGGTTTTATGCTCGCCCTTTTCAACTGGACCTCTTGGACCAGTGGTCGGGCTCTAACCTACACATGCACAAGAGGATACGCCTGTCTCTGAAAGCCAGGATTTCACTCCTCTGGTGGCTGCAGCTTCCACACCTTCTGGAAGGTCGAAGGTTTGGAATTCAAGACTGGATCCTTGTAACCACAGATGCAAGTCTAAGAGGTTGGGGAGCAGTCGCTCTGGGGGAAAACTTTTAGGGTCGTTGGTCGGACCAAGAGTCTCTCCTCCCGATAAACATCCTGGAGCTCAGGGCAGTGTACAACGCCCTTCTGCAGGCACCACACCTGTTCAGGTGCGGTCGGACAATGTGACCACAGTGGCCTACATAAATCGACAAGACGGAACGAAAAGCAGAGCTGCCATGGCAGAGGTGTCAAAGATCCTCACCTGGGCAGAAAGGCACACGGTGGTAATGTCAGCAATCTTCATTCCGGGCGTGGACAACTGGGAAGCAGCCTTCCTCAGCAGACACGATCTCCATCCAGGGGAGTGGGGACTCCATCTGGAGGTGTTCGAGGAGGTAAGCAGTTGGTGGAGGTTTCCCCACATAGACATGATGGCCTCACGCCTTAACAAGAAGCTACGGAAGTACTGCTCCAGGTCAAGAGACCCACAGGCAGTGGCGGTGGATGCACTGGTAACTCCGTGGGTGTTCAAGTCAGTGTATGTGTTCCCTCCACTTCCTCTGATACCAAAGGTTCTTCAACTCGTGAGAAGAACAAAGGTCCTGGCAATCCTCATCGCTCTGGACTGGCCAAGGAGGGCTTGGTACGCGGATCTGCTGGATCTTCTGCTGGAAGATCCACGGCCTTTACCTCTTCGGGAGAATCTGCTTCTGCAGGGGCCGTTCGCTTATCAAGACTTACCGCGGCTACGTTTGACGGCATGGCGGTTGAACGCCAGATCTTAGCTCGGAAAGGTATCCCGAGTGAGGTCATTCCTACCCTGGTACAGGCCAGGAAGGGGGTAACGTCTAAGCATTACCATCGCATTTGGAAGAAATATGTTTCTTGGTGTGAGGCCAAGAAGTTTCCGGCGGTGGAGTTTCAACTTGGATGTTTTCTCCTTTTCCTGCAAGCAGAGGTGGATATGGGACTGAAACTGGGCTCTGTCAAGGTCCAGATCTCTGCTTTGTCCATCTTCTTCCAAAAACAGTTGGCTGCTCTTCCTGAGGTTCATACCTTTTTGAAAGGGGTTCTGCACATCCAGCCTCCCTTTGTGGCGCCTACGGCTCCGTGGGATCTGGATGTGGTGTTGCAGTTCCTGCAGTTGGCTTGGTTTGAGCCTCTACAGGAGGCTGATCTCAAGTTTCTCTCGTGGAAGGCGGTCACCTTGTTGTCCTTGGCTTCTGCACGATGTGTGTCGGAATTGGGGGCTTTATCTTGTAGAAGTCCCTATCTGATCTTCCATGAAGATAGGGCGGAACTTAGCACTCGTCCACATTTCCTACCTAAGGTTGTGTCAGCTTTCCACATCAACCAACCTATTGTGGTGCCAGTGGCTTCTGACTCCTCAATTACTTCAAAGGCCTTGGATGTAGCGAGGACTTTGAAGATTTACGTGAAGAGGACGGCTCTTCACAGGAAAAGTGACTCCCTGTTTGTTCTCTATGATCCAAAGAAAATTGGATGTCCTGCTTCTAAGCAGTCGATTTCACGCTGGATCAGGTTCACTATCCAGCATGCTTATTCCACGGCAGGCTTGCCGTGTCCAAAATCCGTAAAGACCCACTCTAATTGTAAGGTGGGCTCTTCCCGGGCGGCTGCCCGGGGTGTCTTGGCGGTGCACCTCTGTAGAGCTGCTTCTTGGTCTGGGTCAAACACCTGGGAGCTTTGGTACATCCCCATGGTACTAATATAGACCCCAGCATCCTCTAGGACGTAAGAGAAAATAGGATTTTGGTTACCTACCGGTTAATCCTTTTCTCGTAGTCCATAGAGGATGCTGGGCGCTCGCCCAGCACTTCATTTTCCTGCATTGGTTTTATGATTCAGTGTTACCTGGTTCCTAGGTAAGTTCTGCGTTATTTACTGTTTCAGCTGTTGCTGAGTTGTTCCGGCATGTTGGTTGGATTCTCATGTTTGTGTGAGCTGGTATGAATCTCGCCACTATCTGTGTAATCCTTCTCTCGAAGTATGTCGTCTCCTCGGGCATAGTTTCTAGACTGAGTCTGGTAGGAGGGGCATAGAGGGAGGAGCCAGCCCACACTCTTAAACTCTTAAAAGTGCCAATGGCTCCTGGTGGACCTGTCTATACCACCATGGTACTAATATGGACCCCAGCATCCTCTACGGACTACGAGAAAAGGATTTACCGGTAGGTAACCAAAATCATATTTTTAAACACTCCACACCTGGCTCCTTTAGTACATTTCAAATATGGCGCCAGTCCACAGTTAAAAGTGGCGCCAAAAACCCATTGTCTTCTGCAATGGGGCCGGGCACGGAGGGTTAACCCCTTCAGTGCTGCGGCTGCCATTACACATGTGGCCGACGGGGTTTCCGGCCACAGCATCCATAGGGAAAAGCAGGGGCTGATACAGCAATATCCGTCAAAGTGCAGTGTAAATGGGTCTAAAGCCAGGTCCACCCTAGGATTGTCCCTAGTTCAAATTCCCGGGTCTGATCCGGGCTTTTGATGTAAAAGTAGTATTAGAGGGCTGCCAATCTAGACTTATGTAATATCTAACTTCACAGGTACATATATACACATAACACGTAATATACAGTGGTGCAAGGTAAAATAATTTCTGTGGGATTAACAGACAAATAAGTCTGATGTAAATGACAGGCAAGAAAGCATAGCTTTTCCTATATATTGTTAATTAGCATTCTAAACTAATACTAATTATACTTTCAATCAATGCTTGCTCTGTGCTCCATCCTTCGAAGTGGTGCTCATATCCTGCCTCTTACCGTAGCAGGCAGTGGTGTCTCTGTGTGCCTAGGGCATTTGATATGCCTAGGGGCATCAGCAGTTTCAGCTGATTAAAATATGCGGCATGCCTCTATTCTTTATGTAGCATTTCATATGCAGATACAGCCACAGTCTCTCACAGTATATAGGCATGCTGCATATCAGTTTAATCAGCAGAAGCTGCTTGTGCATCCTAGCCACATAGCAATGCAAATAAGATGCATTTTCATTTTAAAAAAAGGGTCCGACTTTAGCATTGAGGCAAGATTTATGAGGACACATCTGTATCAGGGACGTGGAGGCAGGGGAGGCAGTGCCTCCCCTGTCATTAATGATTAAGATAATACAAAGAAGATGCATATGACACATATTCTGTGTCATATGTATCCTCTTAATATTATTCTTATCATTACTCCTCTTTATGTGTTTGGGAGGCACCGATCGTGGTGCCTCCCGTTGTCACTGGGGAAAGGCATGGGAGCGGGGGGGGGGGGGGGGGACTAGGCATGGGCAGTAAAAGCCCATTGAAAATATATGGGAAAGCGGCTTTCATACAGGGACGTGCTTTCAACCTATGAAAGCACGTCCCTGTCAGTGAGGCCACAGTGATTGGCCAGCGGATCCGTCACTGGATCCGCTGTCAATCACTGTGTGGGCAACGCTGGCGGAGGAGGTGCGGTGGTGCGGGCGGCAGAAGTTTACCTTTAGCCTGCAGAGTTTGGCAGCGGAGCGGTACCAGTTTAAAAAAATGGCGCCTCAGCGTCATTTTTGAAATTCAAGATGGCCACTGCGAGCCAATCACGGCTCGCCGCGTCATCACTCCGCCCCCTCCGGCTGACTTATATAAGTCAGCGCGAGGCAGAGGAGCGTCAGTCCGACGGCGGAGGAGGAGCTGTGAAGAGCTCCTGAAGAAAGAAGACGCCGGAAGTCCTGGATGGGCGGTGGCTATGCAAAAGAGCTTAGCAGCCGCCGCCCACCAGGTGAAGACGCAGGAAGCCCTGGGAAGGCGGCGGCCACACAAAAGAGCTTAAAGGCCGCCGCCCCCAGGTGAAGATCCAGTTTAATAAAACTTATTTTTAAGACGTGTGGTTTATTTTAATATTTTCTTTACAGGTGCCAGCGGGCCCTTTATGTCCGGGCATGCTGGCACTTGTGGTTCTCCAAGTGCCAGCATGCTGGGGTAGGCTCGCTGGGACCTGTAGGCCACCTGTAAAGAACAATATTAACATACAATGAACCCCGCACCCACCGCCACCAGGGGTGCGGGGCATAGCACTGGGCTATCAGCCCAGTGCTGGTTATTGCTCGGGAGGGGGGACCCCATTTTTATTTTTTGGGGGTTCCCACTTTCCGAGGAATTCTAACCCTGGGCTGACTGGCTCGGGGGGATGATTAATGTTATGGCAGGGGGACCCCACACTGAGTGTCTCCCCTGCTATGGCATTACTCCCCCTGGCTGGTTCTGCCTAGTGCTGGTTTTACTGATGTGTCGGGGGACCACACTTTTTTTTTCCAGGGGGGGGGGGGGGGGGGGGCTTGTTAGCTGCCAGTGCCTCCCCAACCAGTGACCTCACCGCGCGTCACTGATCTGTATCCAAGCAGAGGCAGAGGTCACAGTGTTGGTGGCAGTGTGAGTGCTGTGTGCATGTGAGTGGGTTGGTTGTGCAGTAGTGTTCGGAATATGTGTAAGGAGCATTATGTGTGTCATGTAAAAATGCATTAATAATGTGCAACATATGTGTAAAGGGGCAATATGTGTGTCATTATGTGTATAGGGGCACTAATAATGTGCAGCAAATGTGTAGGGGGCACTATGTGTGTCATTATGTGTATAAGGGCATTAATAATGTGCGGCATATGTGTAAGGGACATTATGTGTAAAAGGGAGGAACCAGCGGTGGTGCTAGGGGGCACCAGCCAAAATCTTGCCTAGGACATCATATTGGTTAGGGCCGGCTCTGGACACAGGACAGCCCTTGCCGAACCGCTCCGCACTACAATAAGGAAACTAAAAAAAAACCTGCAGCTCCTGGCAACAAGGGCTGCTGGGAGTTGTAGTTTATTTAGAGTTTCTACACTGTAGTGTGGTGCCAGACACTGGCACAGGTAACAGTGGCTCCTGGCCGGATTCAGCCCATGTCGGTGGGACCCGCTGGGCCCAAAGCAACTGCTTTGGTCGCATTGCGGTAAATCTGCTACTGCTTCACTACCCAGATTTATATGTTTAAAACATTCACATATATTGCCTGTGTGGGCTGTGATAAATCCTCTGTTTCCTTTTGCAGGAGGCCATGTTTTCATGATATCAATAGTCCTGCATAACTTGAGGCCTTATTCATAGATGTCCTGTGCGCTAATGCATTTGCAGCTTCACCTTTGTACGCAGCTACTGTGTGAAAATATGTTAATGTCTCAGATTACGGGAATTATATGGAGATACCTCCAGACGGCCTCACAAATCCGAGCCTCTGTATACAAAGACGCAAGAGTCGGTCGCAGACACTCTGATAATCGACCACCTCAGTAATCAGCTCCTGACCCTGTGGTGGCGCAGAATGGCTGCAGGAACGGAGATGATGGCACTGTTTCCTGTGTCCAGGTTCTATCGTAGTCCAAAAAACCCCCCACCCTTCCCCCAAACCCCGACGGACAATCACTTTGCAAATAAATCCTCGCTGTGAGTAACTTAGATACATGCACAGTTTATCGATAATCGCTCAACGCTGTAAATATCGGCAATACGTACATCTCCCAATCAGGCCCTTGGTCGGTAATTATCTTAAATATACTGGGCATACACTATACAATTATCTGGCAAATAATCTGCCAGATCTGGCTGGTTGGAATGAAAATCTGGTAATGGATGAGAGCAAATGACAACTGACCATTTGCTCCCAAACACTGGAAAATAGATTTAACCAATTTGTCTGAACAACAGGTTTTGTCCATTTTCCAGTGTTTGGGAGCAAATGTTCTATTGTCATTTGCTCTCATCCATTACCAGGTTTTCATTCCAACCAGCCAGATAATTGTATAGTGTATGCTCAGCAGGTCTGGGACACCAATTGGTCGACACACCTTAGGTCGACACCTGAAATAGGTCGTCATAGACAAAAGATCAACATGGAAAAAGGTCGACATGAGTTTTTTAATGTTTTTTTGGTGTCGTTTTCTTCGTAATGTGACAGGGAATCCCAATTAGTGCACCGCGTCCCCTTGCATGGCTCGCTCGCTCGCTCACCATCCTTTGGGCAAGGTGCCGTGCTCCGCTAACGCTGCGCTCGGCACAGGTTACCGTTCCCAATGGTAGGCCACGTGGATCGCAAAGTATGAAAAAGGAAAAAAAATCTGAAAACCCATGTCGACCTTTTGTCCATTTTGACCTTTTTCAGGTGTCGACCTAAGTGTTGTCGACCTTATTGGTGTCGACCCAGAGTCCGGATCCCATCCTCAGCAATAGTCTCATACAAGGAAATCCTGTAAAAGCACCTTCTGGGGCAGATAAGGACAGGCCTGTGATATCTTTCATACAGTGGGGTAGATGTATTATTAACCTGGAGAAGGCATAAGGAAGTGATAAACCAGTGATAAAGCAGTGTTAAGTGCAAGGTGATAATGCACCAGCCAATCAGCTCCTAACTGTTAATTTACATATGGGAGCTGATTGGCTGGTGTGTTATCACCTTGCACATATCACTGGTTTATCACTTCCTTATGCCCTCTCCAGGTTAATACATCTGCCCCAGTGTTATTGTACATAACGATACTATTCCCATGTTACAACAAATTGTCATAGTTTTATTTTTTACAATTTTATTTTTATTTTACAAACGGTTATGTGAAGCCTGTTATATATTTGTCCACAAATCACCCAAATAAAGTTGCTTGTTGCCCATGTGATTAGCTTTAACAACTTTGCACATTTGTATTTTGTATTTTTGTGTGACAGATTTAGAGATTTACAAATTTAGGGCAAACAAATTGTAGACAATGAAAATGGAGGCTTCTTGTGGCTTCATGTCAGTGCTTTTACATCTTATTTCTTTATTACCAGTTTGTTGGGTGGTCTTCAGTTTGCCGGCTGTTGGGATCCCGGCGCACAGTATACCAGCGCCGGAATCCTGACACCCGGCATACTGACACCTTTTCTCCCTCTTGGGGGTCCACGACCCCCCTGGAGGGAGAATAGATAGCGTGGCACGTGTAGCAAGCGCAGTTGTCGGTATGCCGGCAGTCGGGATTCCGGCGCCGGTAAGCTGGCCGCCTGGAGCCCATACTATACCCAGTTTGTTATATAGCGCACACATAATCCGCAGTGATTTACAAAAAATATTTTGGCAATTCAGTCCTGCCCTAGTGGAGTTTACAATCTATATTCCCTATCACATGTACACACACACACATTCACACTAGGGTTTATTTGTTGGGCGCCAATTTACCTACCAGTATATTTTTGGACTGTAGGAGGAAACTCTGACCAGCACAGGGAGAATATACAAACTCCACATAGTTAGGGCCATGGTGGGAATCGGACCGATGACCTCAGTGCTAACCATTACATCCATGCCTCCCAAATATATTAAATGCTTGTACTCAGAGCCTTGGAAACACGCGTGTTGGTGATGTGCTCTTATGAGGAGATTACCGAATTATTATTTAGGAAGTTGGGCATTGAAACAAATGACTAAAACTAAGGGCGGGTACACATTACAATGTCCTGGATTGTGGCCGATGGCATGGAAGTTGTTAAGATACGTCAGTTGCCCGTACACACAGAACGATATAATGCGCGACCGCACGTTATATCATTCAGTGGGCAGGATTCAATTCTTTTCACCTCTTTCCACACCTGTTCTATTTCTGCCCTCAGGGACGTTGTATCATTATTTCAGCTCGCTACCCCCGGAGTAACGAGGCACCCAACCTTTACACAGCTAAACCTGATTACTATGGGCGCAATATGCGCGATAACGGAGATCATTTTAGAAAGAAAATTGGGCGTGATATATCATTTGAATCTCACCCATTGGCTGCATCCAGGAGCATGCCGTCATCCACCGTGTCGTCATATCTGATGTGCAGAATATCAGATGTGACGTCGCTGATGACATGTGGTAGCATGCAGTTGAGGGTGCACATTAGACTGTGGAAACTATGCAGCTGTGATCCACAGTATCGGACAACATATTGTCTGTGTACCCACCCTTATATGGTACTACCCAGTTGAGTCACATTATTATGACCACCAGCTAGTAGCCAGAGTAACCGCCGTGTGCAGCACAGACAGCAGCTGAACTGTCATTTTAGACACATGTCTGGCAGGGCCGGTTCTTGCCCTTGTGGCGCCCCGGGCAAAAATGGAGGTGTGGCTTCATATGGGGGTGTGGTCAGTCACGCCCCCATTTGTGCCCCTGTAGCGCAGCTGGAAGAAAAATAAAAGTATACTTACAATCCCCGCTCCTGATTCCAGACCTCCTCCTCCGCCGGCGCCGCTCTTCTCCAGTCCTCGGATCTATAAGAGAGACGTCATTACGTCTCTCCCATAGCACAGCATAGACACTAGAGGTCAATTATGACCCCTAGTGTCTGTGCCACTATGCTGTGCGGTGCGTGATGACATCATCGCGCACCGCACAGCACAGGTCCTCTCCATGAAGGGAAACTAGACGTGTAGCGTCTGGTTCCCTTCAAAGCGGGGGACCAGCGGCGGGCACAGCGGGGGGCACAGTGGTGGATCTTGCCATGGTGCGGCGCCCTCTGGATGGCGCCGGCGCCCTCCGGAAGGCGGCGCCCCGGGCAAAAGTACTGCTTGCCCGTGGCAAGATCCGCCACTGATGTCTGGTAGCCCCAGGTTCATTTTGATGGTGAGCTGCTCCACTGTAGCCTGGACACATCTTCATAGCCGACCAGGGCCGGTTCTATGGCTGTTTGCGCCCCGGGCGGCAATAGGGGTGGGGCTTCATACAGGGGGCGTGGGCAGTTACGCCCCCTGTACAGTAGTAGCACTGCTGAAATGATGTGCGGTGCGCGATGACGTCATCGCGCACCGCACAGTAAAGGTCCTCTCCACGAAGGGAAACTAGACGCTACGCGTCTAGTTCCCTTCACAGCGGGCAGCGGGGGGCACAGCAGCAGCGGATCTTGCCATGGTGCGGCACCCTCCGGATGGCGCCGGCGCCCTCCGGGCAAAAGTCCTGCTTGCCCGTGGCAAGATCCGCTACTGTAGCCGACGTTCACCTCTCACATAAATGGCACGTGGTGCTCGACAGTTTTCACGTCAGTTATGCGCAATGGTGCAATTTGTCCAGTCATGGTACACCATCACCACAGCAGCATGGGAACCATTCACAAACTGCGCTGTTTCAGAAATACTGCCACCCTTGGCCAGAAAGCCGGAAATCAACCTTTTTTCCCATGACAGCCAGGGCTGCCAAGAGAAATCCTGGGCCCCGGTACAACAACTTCCTGGGCCCCCCTTCCCGGAGGACATGTGACTGCAGCATGCTGGGGGCATGGCCATACCTCTTTGGGGGCGTGTTTAGCACACGAGAAGCACCCACTCACAGGAGTATGGCATGCCTCCCAGCAGTTGGGACAAAAGTATTCACTACTAGGATGGCAGGACAGCCCCATAAAAGCTTCATTGCTAGCTGGATGTATTTAGATGTTATAATGAAACGTCCTAAAATGAAAGTGCAACAACTTTATTTGATGCATGTTAGGGTTAGACTGCAGGGAGCTGGGGGGGGGGGGTTAGGGCCAGGCTGTGGCTAGGGAGGGTTAGGATTGGGGGGTAGGGTTATTCTGACCACCGCCATCCAAAGTGCCAGGATTCTGATACCATCCCATCTATATAGCTATACCTATAAACACATATATACACAGATACCTATCTCTCTTTACCTATGTGTATACATATATATTTATATTGAAATATCTATAGAGATGTATATCTATCTATCTATCTATCTATCTATCTGTGTGTGTGTATATATAATATCTCTCTATATACAGTTTGCAATTTGGGATTTTGGATAAGGGATACTCAACTATAGCGATAGATAGATAGATAGATAGATAGATAGATAGATAGATAGATAGATAGATATTTCAAACACATAACATTGCCACCTGCAATACACACTGTCTCCATGTGTCCACACTTTCATGACTGATACAAGCAATACACAGTGGATGCAGTCAAGATCCCGCCAGACGGAATCCCGGCGGTCAGAATACCGACACCGGATTCCCGACCGGCACAATCCTGACATATTCTCCCTCTGTGGGTGTCCGCGACACCCATAGAATGAGAATAAATTAGTGTGCCGAGTGTAGCGAGGCACCGTGCCCACAGGGTGCCCCCGTCGGGATTGTGCCGGTCGGGATCCCATCCGGCGGGATTTCGTACACAGCTCAAATGTTCTTTCCTCTAGGAGAGCAAGTAGAATGTTTATTTGATGCACATTTATGGAATCTTACACACATAGGGAGACCTTAGCAGTGGTGCGTGGCTGGAAGTCACAGCCAGGTGACACACACTTACACGCAGGGGGGCGCGATCCACCGCTGGGCTGGCCGCCTGCTGATTTTTAATAAAGAAAAAAATGGCTGCTGGTGTGCTCTGGCCAGGGGCCCCCTAGCATGCCCGGGCCCAGGTAATCTGTACCCTCTCCCCCCCTCTCTCGGCGCCACTGATACCAGCAATAAGTGATATGTATGCAGATGGCCTATCGCACGCCTTATAAACCCACCAATCTAGCACACGACACGTGACGTATTTCATGGGCTACACGTCGTCAAATGCAGGGGGTGGTCATAATGTGACTTGACCGTGTATTTATTATGCTTTGAAATAAGTTTAAAATTCTAACACACCATTATTCCGGCCTTTGTAACATAAACAAGGTCACTAACGATATCGCTTGGTTTGAGCGCACAATCACCCGTACACACTGAGTGATGTAGGCGATTTCTTTTTTTTTTTGTCCAAAATTTTTTTATCGAAGCATCGTACATCAAGTTTGCAAACAATGTAGTAAATAATATTACGATTGTTATAAGACATTGTATTTAACAAGCATTGATATAAGGCACAAATTGCAATAGTACAATAAGTCAATTTGTTGTCACAAAAATATATTGAGCGCGTATTATTTCAAAACAACATATAAGAACAGTCAAATTGAGTGCAATTATACTGATGTGGCATCAGGCCATCGGTGTCCCCCACCACCACCACCACCGCCCCCCGAGCGAGAAAGAGAAGGAGGATACGTGAGATGGTTATAACTACCTTAACTTATCATTTCCGAAGAACTTTAAAATTGAATAGGAGAATCGTTGGCTGCTAATTGTAGCATGTACCAAGATGAGTTTTTCAAGCTGTTATGGATTTGCGTTTTCAATGGAGTCGATAGAGTGGCTATGTATGACTCCCACATTAAATTTTTTTTCTCTGTTTTGGCCTTCCTATCCAAAATGACCTCAACCCACTGCATTCTGAATAAATAGTGTAGTTTGGCCTTAAAGAGTGAAAGAGTAGGCTGGGATGGTTGCAACCAGGTCTGTAATATAGTCTTCCAGGCTGCTGCACTAATTGCCAATAAAAGATGTTTCCCACCTTATGTAATGCGAATATCAGGGGGTAACATACCAACAGGGCTTACTCAGGCGTTAAGGGGATGTAATTGACCAACTTGGTGGTGGAGTAGTTTTTAACCTGGAGCCAAAAACCACAAATTACTGGGCAAGCCCAAAGACAATGAAATAAGTCTGCTGAAGGTGTGCCACATTTATAACAATTTGAATTTGAAGAGTCTCCCATTAAAAATGTTCTGCTCGGGGATAAATATGCTCTATGTAGTATGTTCAGGAACATAGTAATGTTTGGGGAATATGGTAATAATGTGCTTGATCTGTAATGGAAACGAAGTAGATCATTTGCTGATACATTAGGAAATTGAGAGAGCCATGAAGTAAGATATTTAGAAGAGTTGTCCGGCAAAAATACCTGACGTATACAATTGTAAATCATTGAGATGGCTTTCCTTGTCAAACTTGGGCTTTGTAATAGAGTGTCTAATGGATTATTCCAATCTAAGTTTGAAAAAACTCTTATGACACCACTGGTGTAATGCTGGGCGTGTAAGAATGCTATGGGGTAATTTGCCAATAAAGGGTTTCGCTTTTTGAACTCCTGGAACGTGGAAGGCCTCTTTGCCAACCGGCAAGCCAGCTTTCCTACTGTATCTACCTCAAGAGTTTGCCAAATGTTAAAGGGGTGGGAGGCCTGACCATGTTGAAATTCAGGGTTTTCAGAGAAAGTGAGAAATAGTGATTTATATGCGTTCAATCCAAATTTGTGTCTCAGAATATGCCAAGTTTTTCGAGTGTTCCAAAGTAGCGGGTTGTCACGTATGTTAGATTGCATTTCTTGATCATGTGTGTGAAGAAAATTAGTAAGATTAATGCCGTTTCAAAATTTCCTTTCTAATGACGTATTTGCATATAGGTCACGACCATTCAGCCAGTCTGCAATGTATCTGGTGTGTGCTGCATAGGAGTATAGTTGGACACTAGGAAAATTGATTCCCCCATTATTTTTGAGTTGTAATTTGTTTAAGCCTATTCTTGGGTGTTTACTATTCCAAATAAACCTTCTGAAAGTATAATTTATTGTCTGTGCGTCTTTATTAGTAATCAAAAAAGGAAGAGCCTGTATCAGAAACATTAATTTTGGGAATTAAATAATTTTAATAAGGTTAGCTCTACCGAGGAAAGATAATAATAGAATTTTCCAGCCGTCAAGCTCCGCCGATATAGAGCGCATGACGTAGGAAAAAATTAAGATATTAAAGAGTTGCTAGTGTCACAGGCCAGGGGCAGCGGCCGCCGCGCTTACTCCTGCGTGGCTGCTGGTCCGTTTGGCGATCCTCGTCTCCGGCGGTCCTCGGGTCCCGGCGTCTGGCTGGCGCGGCTCCCGGCGGTTCCCCGGAGCGTGGGCGCCGCCATGACAGCCGGCGTCACGTGGGCGGGGAGCAGGTGACGTCACGAACCCGCTTCACCAATCCAATAGAGGCGGGAGATTCAAAACCGGACGCCGGGCAGAGCCTCGGCGCCTGAGTATCGTCTCTTTTCTGAAGTGGATGCCAGAGCTCCCGTACGCAGTGTGTTTCCCAGCAGCTATACTCCAGTGCATCTAGCATTCAGGGTGCCTTCCTGCAGCACAGTCTCCATTAATCCGAGCAACTAGTGTGTTCCTCTGCAGTGCAGTTGCCAGCGCTCCCTGGATTCAGCAAGGCCTGCGGGCCGAACCAACTTTAGTGTTTTCAGCGTTCAGTGTCATTCACCATCGCTCACAAGTTCCTCATTCATCAGTGTCCTTATACATCGCTCACCAATTCTTCAGTGTCATTCACCATCGCTCACAAGTTCCTCATTCATCAGTGTCCTTAAACATCGCTCACCAATTCTTCAGTGTCATTCACCATCGCTCACAAGTTCTTCATTCATCAGTGCCTTTTAACATCGCTTACAAATTCTTCAGTGTCTTTCATCATCGCTCACAAGTTCTTCATTCATCAGTGTCTTTAAACATCGCTCACAAATTCTTCAGTGTATTTCACCATCGCTCACAAGTTCTTCATTCATCAGTGTCTTTAAAACATCGCTCACAAATTCTTCAGTGTCATCTACCATCGCTCACAAGTTCTTCATTCATCAGTGTCTCTAAACATCGCTCACAAATTCTTCATTCATCAGTTGAACATTGCTCACGAATTCTCCAGTAACTTTTGACATTGCCCACAAGTTCACTTCCTTTCATGTGCCGCTGTATTGCTCCCTTCCCTTAATAAAGTTCCTCAGCATTCTTTCACCAAGCCTAACTATCAGAGTCTTGTATGAGGAAATCCTATATCCGACCATCCCTGCTCCGACCCACCTGTGGTTCCTTTTCCCGACCATCGGAAGAACCCCCGAGTCCACAACATCCCTAACCCAGGTCAGTGACAGTATACTCAGGCCTCATGGACCCGGGGGATCGGAACCCAGAGGCAAGCGCCATCCAGGATCTGGTTTCCCGAGTTCAAAGTCAGGAGACGGCACAAAGCCAAGTGATGCAGTATCTCCAGGAGTTATCTGGTCGGCTGGATCAAATTCAGGCTTCTCTGGCTTCAGTAGTTCCGGCTCCAGCTCCAGTACCTGCTCCTGTGGTTGTCCCTAGTAATGTTCAATCCCTGTCTGGAACCAGGTCACGCCTTCAGCTTCCCACTCCTTCTCGCTATAATGGGAATCCAAAGAATTGCAGTGGTTTTCTCAACCAATGCGAGGTACATTTTGAACTTCTCTCACACAACTTCCCCACAGATCGGTCCAAGGTGGCGTACATTATTTCCTTGCTTGAAGGTTCAGCGTTGGATTGGGTGTCTCCGTTATGGGAGCGTTCTGACCCGTTGGTTTCCAGTTACACCAATTTCATCACGTCATTTCGTAGGATCTTCGATGAGCCCGGCAGAATGACCGCTGCTTCTTCGGATTTGCTCCGAGTCCGACAAGGCTCCCATTCAGTGGGACAGTATGTGATTCATTTCCAAACCATAGCCTCGGAACTGCGCTGGAATAATGATGCTCTCCGGGCCGCTTTCTGGAATGGTCTCTCTGACGGTCTAAAGGACGAACTGATCACTAGGGACTTGCCAGACTCCTTAGAAGAGTTGATCTCACTCTGTGTAAAGGTGGATCTTCGTATGCAGGAACGAGGTGGTGAACGTAGTCGGACAGAACGATCCAGATTCCGGTCTCTCCCGACTAAGCAAACGATCACCCCAAGTCCAGACGAACCTATGCAAATTAATCGATCTAGGCTGTCCCCGGAAGAATGACAGCGCCGTCGTGAGGGTAGACTCTGCCTCTACTGTGGAGCTGCGGATCACTTTCTCAAGTTTTGTAAGTCCCGTCCGGGAAACGGGCAGTCCTAGCTTGTTCCAGAGGTGTCGAGTTAGGGGTTACATCTAAACCTTCTCCGACAGTGGACTGTTTACTCTCCGTGTCTCTGTTTTCTGGGTCTATAGCCAAACCTGTTAAGGCCCTGCTGGACTGCGGGGCTGCAGGGAATTTTGTTTCTCTTTCTTGCGTCCAAAATCTGAGTTTACAGTTACAGTCCGTCGAACGACCTATTACGCTGACTGCCATCAATGGTACCCAAATTTCTAATGGTCTTATTTCAAGTCGCAAAGTGCCAATCAAACTGCAGGTTGGAGCTCTACATCAAGAACATCTGGAGTTCCTAGTGATTCGGGAGATGCCTCACGATCTCGTTCTTGGTCTTCCTTGGCTTAAAGTACACAACCCTCACGTCGACTGGAAGTCGTCACAAATAGTATCTTGGAGTTCATTCTGTCATTCTAATTGTCTCACTCCTGTCTACCCGCTCTGTGTATCTTCCAAGTCGGATGAGGAGCTCATTACGGAGGCCTATCGGGAGTTTGCAGACGTGTTTTCGGAACAGGCGGCCGATCAGTTACCACCCCATAGACCCTGGGACTGTCCCATTGAGCTCATCCCAGGGAAGATGCCACCCCGGGGGTGCATTTATCCTTTGTCATTGCCCGAGACCCAAGCCATGTCGGACTATATCAAGTCTAATCTGCAGAAAGGATTCATTCGCCCCTCTACTTCCCCAACGGGAGCAAGCTTCTTTTTTGTGAAGAAGAAGGACGGAGGGTTGAGACCATGCATTGACTACCGCGGCTTAAATGAGATCACCATTAAGAACAAATATCCTTTGCCGCTCATCACGGAACTATTTGATAGGGTTCGTGGAGCCCATGTCTTCACGAAGCTCGACTTAAGGGAAGCTTATAATTTTATTCGTATTCGACAGGGGGACGAATGGAAGACGGCCTTCAATACCAGGGACGGGCATTACGAATATCTGGTAATGCCGTTTGGGCTCAGTAATGCCCCTGCCGTCTTCCAAGGTTTTGTGAATGAAATCTTCCGAGATATGTTACACCTAAGTGTAGTGGTATACTTGGATGACATTCTGATATTTTCTAAGGATCTCACGGAGCATAGAATTCAGGTCAAGGAGGTACTTCTTCGTCTACGAAGGAATCATCTCTACGGTAAGATCTCCAAATGTACCTTTGAGGTTCCTTCAATTCCATTTCTTGGTTACGTCATCTCAGGTACGGAGCTTTGCATGGATCCGGAAAAACTAACTGCTATTCAGGACTGGACTCAGCCTCTTTCTTTGAAAGCGGTACAAAGATTTCTGGGTTTTGCGAATTACTACCGGAAATTCATAAAGGGATTTTCTACCATTGTGGCACCTATTACTGCTCTAACCAAAAAGGGGTCTGACCCAGGTCACTGGTCTTCTGAAGCTGTAGCAGCGTTCGCCCAGTTGAAAGCAGCCTTTATGTCCGCTCTGCTACTCCAGCAACCGAATTTTTCAAAACCATTCTTCTTGGAGGTCGATGCTTCCTCGGTCGGCATCGGTGCCGTGCTTTCACAGTACTCCTCTGACGGGAAGTTACATCCATGTGGTTTCCATTCTCGCAAGTTCTCTCCTGCTGAACGAAACTACACCGTCGGAGACCAGGAACTCTTGGCAATAAAATCTGCCCTGGAAGAATGGATATATCTATTGGAAGGTGCTAAACACCTAATTACGATTTATACCGTTCACAAGAACTTGCTGTATCTCAAGACAGCCCAGTGCTTGAATCCCCGTCAAGATAGATCGGCGCTCTTCTTCACTCGATTCTCGTTTGTCATTAATTACCGGTCCGGGACGCTTAACACCAAAGCTGATGCTTTATCTCGTTCCTTGACGGCTTCAGATGAGGAGAACTGCGTTGGAAAGGCTTTGATTCTCAGTCCAGTTTCTATTTTGGCAGCTCCCACCGCTTTGGGTCCTCCTCCTGGGAGAATGTCTGTACCAGCTGAATTTGGGCTCATACCTCCAAGTTTTCCGGTCATCCTGGAGTTCAAAAAATGTGGGAGTTTCTTCGAAGGTCATACTGGTGGGACACTATGAAGAAGGACATACAAGATTATGTCAACTCATGTCCTCAATGTGCTCAGCACAAAATTCTTCGTCTGCCTTCTGCAGGGTTGCTTCATCCACTGTCCATTCCTAAGAGGCCTTGGACCCATATCTCTATGGACTTTGTCACCGAACTGCCCCTCTCCAAGGGTCACAATACCGTGTGGGTGATTATTGACCGCTTTTCTAAAATGGCACATTTTGTTCCTTTGACCGGGTTACCGTCAGCTCCCAAATTGGCTTTATTATTTATCCGTGAACACTTCCGCCTGCATGGGTTACCTCAGGAAATAGTCTCTGATCGGGGGGTGCAGTTCACTGCAAGACTCTGGAGGGCTCTCTGTTCAGCCTTACAAATAAAACTTAAGTTTTCATCTGCCTACCATCCTCAGACCAATGGGCAAACTGAACGCGTTAATCAAGATTTAGAGACTTTTCTCCGCGTTTATCTCTCTCCTTCGCAAGATGATTGGGTGGAACTGTTGCCCTGGGCCGAGTTTGCCCATAATCATTTGTACCACTCTTCCACTGGTGAGTCCCCATTCTTCATTAATTATGGATTCCATCCTCAAGTTCCAAAATTACCCGTCTGTCCTCCAGAAGATGTTCCTGCTGCAGCTTCTACTCTTCGGCACTTCAGTCAAATCTGGAGTAGGGTTCACGTTAACCTCAAGAAAATCTCCAGCCGCTACAAATTCTTTGCGGATAGGAAGCGACGGGCAGCTCCCCAATACAAAGTTGGTGATAGAGTATGGCTCTCTACCCGCAATCTCCGTTTAAGAGTGCCCGCTATGAAGTTTGCCCCGAGGTTCATTGGTCCTTATCCCGTGTTGCAAGTTCTGAACCCGGTTGTCTGCAAATTGGGTTTGCCTTCCCACTTTCGGGTACCAAATTCCTTCCATGTTTCTCTTCTTCGTCCCCTTATTTTAAATCGGTTCCATTCAGAGTCACCTAAGCCAACCTCTGTAGAGACTGAAGCCGGAATGGAATTTGAAATTAAAGCTATTCTTAACTCTCGTTATCTTCACAAGAATCTGCAGTACTTGGTGGAATGGAAGGGTTATGGCTCTGAAGAGAGGAGTTGGGTCAAAGCTACTGATGTTACGGCCCCCCGACTGGTGCGGATCTTCCATTCCAGACATCCAACAAAGCCCGGGAAGTGTCCAGGGGCCACTCCTGGAGGAGGGGGTACTGTCACACGCCAGGGGCAGCGGCCGCCGCGCTTACCCCTGCGTGGCTGCTGGTCCGTTTGGCGATCCTCGTCTCCGGCGGTCCTCGGGTCCCGGCTTCTGGCTGGCGCGGTTCCCGGCGGTTCCCCGGAGCGTGGGCGCCGCCATGACAGCCGGCGTCACGTGGGCGGGGAGCAGGTGATGTCACGAACCCGCTTCACCAATCCAATAGAGGCGGGAGATTCAAAACCGGACGCCGGGCAGAGCCTCGGCGCCTGAGTATCGTCTCTTTTCTGAAGTGGACGCCAGAGCTCCCGTACGCAGTGTGTTTCCCAGCAGCTATACTCCAGTGCATCTAGCATTCAGGGTGCCTTCCTGCAGCACAGTCTCCATTAATCCGAGCAACTAGTGTGTTCCTCTGCAGTGCAGTTGCCAGCGCTCCCTGGATTCAGCAAGGCCTGCGGGCCGAACCAACTTTAGTGTTTCCAGCGTTCAGTGTCATTCACCATCGCTCACAAGTTCCTCATTCATCAGTGTCCTTATACATTGCTCACCAATTCTTCAGTGTCATTCACCATCGCTCACAAGTTCCTCATTCATCGGTGTCCTTAAACATCGCTCACCAATTCTTCAGTGTCATTCACCATCGCTCACAAGTTCTTCATTCATCAATGCCTTTTAACATCGCTTACAAATTCTTCAGTGTCTTTCATCATCGCTCACAAGTTCTTCATTCATCAGTCTCTTTAAACATCGCTCACAAATCCTTCAGTGTCTTTCACCATCGCTCACAAGTTCTTCATTCATCTGTGTCTTTTAAACATCGCTCACAAATTCTTCAGTGTCTTTCATCATCGCTCACAAGTTCTTCATTCATCAGTGTCTTTAAAACATCGCCCACAAATTCTTCAGTGTCATCTACCATCGCTCACAAGTTCTTCATTCATCAGTGTCTCTAAACATCGCTCACAAATTCTTCATTCATCAGTTGAACATTGCTCACGAATTCTCCAGTAACTTTTGACATTGCCCACAAGTTCACTTCCTTTCATGTGCCGCTGTATTGCTCCCTTCCCTTAATAAAGTTCCTCAGCATTCTTTCACCAAGCCTAACTATCAGAGTCTTGTATGAGGAAATCCTATATCCGACCATCCCTGCTCCAACCCACCTGTGGTTCCTTTTCCCGACCATCGGAAGAACCCCCGAGTCCACAACATCCCCAACCCAGGTCAGTGACAGCTAGAGATTTTTACCCCCAGGTAAGTAAACTGCTGTCGAGGCCATATTATTGGGATGTTTGAAACAAATGGAGTGCGGGATGAGGGATTTCCCAACCGTAGAGCCACAGATCTAGATGTGTTGACTTCGAAGCCAGATATTGAGCCAAATTGGGTTAAAATAGTAAATATTCGATTAAGAGATTTTGAAGGGTTTGATACATAAAGTAACACATCATCTGCGAAAGCAGTCAGTTTAATTTCCTGCCTGACGATTTTTATACTTTGATAGTAATTACATTTTTGTAAAATACGCAGCAATGGGTCGATGGCAAGATTTAATAAAATAGGGGAAAGTGAGCTGCCCTGTCTTGTTCCTCTAAACATAGTTATGGGATCACTACAAGTTCCGTTTATCATTAAATAAGTGGAAGGGTTAGTATATAAATAGTTCTTAAAGTTGATAAAAGTCAAATCAAATTGCCGGATAGGAAATATCTCAAAAAAATGCGGCCACAGGACTGTATCAAAGGCCTTTGTTGTGTCCAAATTTTAAAAGCATGAGCATTAGTTTCTCCATGGGAAGCTACCACAGCTGCCACTGCCGTTCTAATTCCCCTGACCAGGTGTTTATTGCGAACAAACCCCAGCTGATAGTCTGTGAGAAGATGCGGAAGTAATAACTGGAGTCTATCAGCCATGATTTTGGCTAGGAGTTTTATATCTGTATTGAGTAGGGCACAGGTTCTCAAACTCGGTCCTCAGGACCCCACACGGTGCATGTTTTGCAGGTCTCCTCACAGAATCGCAAGTGAAATAATTAGCTCCACCTGTGGACCTTTTAAAATGTGTCAGTGAGTAATTAATACACCTGTGCACCTGCTGGGTTATCTGCAAAACATGCTCTGTGTGGGTTCCTGAGGACCGAGTTTGAGAACCACTGGAGTAGGGTAATGGGTCTATAGGAGTCAATTTGTTGAGGATCTCTTTGTGGCTTGGGAATCAACACTGTGTAAGCATTATTAAAATGTGGAAAAACTGTATTATGTTGAAGAATATTGTTAAATAAATCCACTAGTATGGGGGCTATATGTGCCTGAAGTATTTTATAATATTCATTGGATAACCCATCAGAGCCTGGCGATTTGTGTAATTTTAAGTTAGAAATTGCAGTCGTCACCTCATCCATGTAGGCGATTTATTAAATGGCATATTGGACAAACATCGTTCTGGTGTGTACCCAGCTTTAGACTTAAAATTCATTAATCAACTGGATTTCCGTGCCTGCCTCTGGTATGTTTATCAGACAAATTCATCAATCAACTGGGGACATACAAAGTCAGGTAGAGCCTAGATTAACTCTTGTTGTTTTTATAAGACACCGGTTTGGTGGCGTGCCTTACTAATGTAAGATTAGTCACATGGGGTCTGTCTTGGTTTCAGACTTGTCTGCTTTGTGGACATTTTGCGATTTTTAGAAACTGTGCATGTGTCGGAGCTATGGCTGACTCCTCTCAACCACAACTTCACTTGTGGCTCCGTGCGTGTAACTGGGCAGCAACAGTGCTCGCATGAAGACTAAGGGGGTAATTCAGACCTGATCGTAGCAGCAAATTTGTTAGCAGTTGGGCAAAACCATGTGCACTGCAGGGGGGCAGATACAACATGTGCAGAGAGAGTTAGATTTGGGTGGGTTATTTTGTTTCTGTGCAGGGTAAATACTGCTTTATTTTTACACTGCAGTTTTGATTTCAGTTTGAACACACCCCACCCAAATCTAACTCTCTCTGCACATGTTATATGTAGTCCCACAAGGTACCTTTTGGCAGGGCTGTAATTAGGCTGCATGAAATTATCAACCAACCAGCGCACAAAGTTGCAAGAAATTGCACAATAATATTATAGGTTGGTTATAGTTTGATTTGGGGACACCAGGTTTTTCTTACATCATGCTCACATTTCTAGTTGCTGGTCTGCCTCTTGGGAATGTGTTGCCCAAGGGGACTAATGGGTACTTCACCACTTGCCAGGCTTTTTCATCAGTAGGCACTGTCTTTCCTAACACAGGTGTAGTGAACAGTGCCATCTTCTGGCTGAGCCAATGAACTGTATGTCAGTAAGCCAACTATTCCAGAAACTGAAGCATTGGTGTAAAGTCAGGGATTTAATAATCAATGTTGCAATGCAATAACTGTAAGTGGACATCTTGGGACTGAAGTACAGTTGTCTGCAAAAAGGGTGTCATTTTAGACTGAAATGTGTGTGCGTAAAAAATAAGATTTTAAACCTATCGGTAAATCTATTTCTCGTAGTCCGTAGAGGATGCTGGGACAACGTAAGGACCATGGGGAATAGACGGGCTCCACAGGAGACATGGGCAATTTAAGAAAGAACTTGACTCTGGGTGTGCACTGGCTCCTCCCTCTATGCCCCTCCTCCAGACCTCAGTTAGAGAAACTGTGCCCAGAGGAGATGGACAGTACGAGGAAAGGATTTTTGTTAATCCAAGGGCAAGATTCATACCAGCCACACCAATCACACCATATAACTCGTGATAAACTACCCAGTTAACAGTATGAAAACAACCACATAGCATCAGTCCAAGACCGATGAGCTATAATATAACCCTTATGTAAGCAATAACTATATACAAGTCTTGCAGAAGTAGTCCGCACTTGGGACGGGCGCCCAGCATCCTCTACGGACTACGAGAAATAGATTTACCGGTAGGTTTAAAATCTTATTTTCTCTAACGTCCTAACGTCCTAGAGGATGCTGGGACTCCTTAAGGACCATGGGGATTATACCAAAGCTCCCAAACGGGCGGGAGAGTGCGGATGATTCTGCAGCACCGATTGAGCAAACAGGAGGTCCTCCTCAGCCAGGGTATCAAACTTATAGAATTTTGCAAAGGTGTCTGAACCCGACCAAGTAGCAGCTCGGCACAGCTGTAGTGCCGAGACCCCTCGGGCAGCCGCCCAAGAAGAGCCCACCTTCCTAGTGGAAGGGGCCTTAACCGATTTTTGTAACGGTGATAATGTTTAGATGTCACGTCCATTCTAGCCTTTATTAGCGTAGGAATGACCTCATCCGGAATACCTTTTTCCGCTAGGATCCGGCGTTCAACCGTCATGCCATCAAACGCAGCCGCGGTAAGTCTTGGAACAGACATGGACCTTGTTGTAACAAGTCCTGCCTTAGAGGAAGAGGCCACGGATCTTCTGTGAGCATTTCTTGCAGATCCGGATACCAGGTCCTTCGTGGCCAATCTGGAACAATGAGAATTGTTCTCACTCCTCTTTTTCTTATTATCGTCAACACCTTGGGTATGAGAGGAAGAGGGGGAAACACATATACCGACTGGAACACCCACGGTGTCACTGGGGCGTCCACAGCTACCGCCTGTGGGTCTCTTGCCCTGGCGCAATACCTTTGTAGCTTTCTGTTGAGACGGGATGCCATCGTGTCTATTTGGGGTAGTCCCCACCGACTTGCAAACTGCGCGAAGACTTCCTGATGAAGTCCCCACTCTCCCGAATGCAGAGTGTGTCTGCTGAGGAAGTCTGCTGACAGAGCGCTTACATGATTCTCTGCCCAGCGAAGAACTCTGGTGGCTTCCGCCATTGCCACTCTGCTCCTTGTGCCGCCTTGGCGGTTTACATGAGCTACTGCGGTGATGTTGTCTGACTGGATCAGAACTGGTCGATTGCGAAGTAAGATCTCCGCTTGACGTAGGGCGTTGTATATGAACTTAGTTCCAGGATGTTGATGTGAAGACAAGTCTCTTGACTTGACCAAAGTCCTTGGAAATTTCTTCCCTGTGCGACCGCTCCCCAACCTCGGAGGCTCGCGTCCGTGGTCACCAGGATCCAGTCCTGAATGCCGAACCTGCGGCCCTCTAGAAGGTGAGCACTGTTTAGCCACCCCAGGAGAGATACTCTGGCCTTGGGGGACAGGGTGATCCGCTGATGCAATTGCAGATACGACCCGGACCATTTGTCCAATAGGTCCCATTGGAAGGCCCTTGCCGTATGGAATGGCTTCGTATGTTGCCACCATCTTTCCCAGAACTTGAGTGCAATGATGTACTGACACTTGTTTTGGTTTCAACAAGTTTATGACTAGAGTCATGAGTTCCTGCGCTTTTCCCTTCGGAAGAAAAACCCTTTTCTGGTCTGTGTCCAGAATCATGCCCAAGAAGGGCAGACGAGTTGTAGGATTCAGCTGCGACTTTGGAATATTGAGAATCCAGCCGTGTCGCTGTAACACATTCAGTGAAAGTGATACGCTGTGAAAATTCTTGGGGCCGTGGAAAGCCCAAACGGCAACGTCTGAAATTGGTAATGACAATCCTGTACCGCAAATCTCAGGTACGCCTGATGAGGAGGATATATGGGGACATGCAGGTATGCATCCTTTATGTCCAGAGATACCAAAAAATCTTCCCCTTCTAGGCTGGCAATCAGGGGCGGATCCAGAAGAAAATGATAGGGTGGGCACCATGGAAGGGGCAAGTACATTTGCGTGCGGCTTCGGTGCATGTGAGGTGGCGCTTCTTATACAATGCCCACAGTTGTAGCGCTCATTATGCAATGTCCACTGTACTGGTAGTGCCCCTTATATAGACCCCATAGTAGTGGTGCCCCTTATGCAATGCCCGTATTACCACCAGTAGTAATGTTGCCTGTAGTAATGCCCCCAGTCATTTAGTGCCCTAGTAGTTATGCCCTCAGTGGTAATGCCCCTGCAGTTATAACCCCAGTAGTTTACCCCCCCCCCTTAGTTTAGCCTCCCAGTGGTAATGCCCCCAGTAGTTTAGCCACCAGTAGTAATGCCCCCCTGTAATTTGCCCCATTGTAGTTTAGACCCTGTAGTTATGCCCCCCTTGTAGTTTAGCCCCCAGTAGTTTGGCCCCTGTAGTTATCCCCCAGTAGTTTGGCCCATGTAGTTATGCCCCCAGTAGTTTGGCCCCCCTGTAGTTTAGCCCCCAAGTAGTAATGCCCCTGTAGTTAAGCCGCAATAGTAATGCCCCTGTAGTTACGCCGCCAGTAGTAATGCCCTCCTGTAGTATGCCCCCAGTAGTTAGCCCCTTTGTAGTTGGCCCCCAGTAATAATGTTCCCCAATAGATGCCCCCCAGTAATAATGTCCCCCAGTAGTTTGCCCCCAGTAGATGCCCCCCAGTAATAATGTCCTCCAGTAGTTTTCCCCCAGTAGTAATGCCCCCTAGGAGTTTGCCCCAATAGATGACCCCCCAGTAGTAATGCCCCCAGTAGATGCCCCCCAGTAATAATGCTCCCAGTAGATGGCCCTCAGTAAAAATGTCCCCCAGTAGCTGCCCCCAGTAGTAATGTCCCCAATAGATGACCCCCCAGTAGTAATGCCCCCAGTAGTAAATGCTCCTTGTTGATACCCCCCCAGTAGTAATGTCCCCCTGTAGTTTGCCCCCAGTAGATGCCCCCACTGCACTAAGGAAGAAAAAACAATCATACTTACCGAGCCCCGTTCCCACTTCCAGACTGCTGCAGTCCTCCTCTTGGCGTCCGCTCCTCAGCACTATGACAGAGACGTCATGACTGACGTCTCTCCCATAGCGCATGCCGCACAGTGACAGCGCCGGAAGCCGGAGCTCAGTACTGAGCTCCTGCCACCGGCTGCCGCTGTGCAGGGAGAAGGGCGCCCGCTGGTAACACAATCTCAGCGGGGGGATGGGACACACGGAGGCCACTAATGACAGGGGGGGCACTGGCCCGAGTGCCCCCCCCCCCTGGATCCGCCACTGCTGGCGATGACCGCCCTGAGTGATTCCATCTTGAACTTGAACCGTTTTAAGGAAAGGTTCAGGGGTTTTAAATTTAAAATGGTCTGACCGAACCGTCCGGTTTCGGAACCACAAACAGAGTTGAGTAGTACCCCTGCCCTCTTTGAAGCAGGGGAACCCCTACCACCACTTGTTGCAGACACAATTTTTGAATCGCATGTAACACTATCTCCCTTTCCAGGGGTTGTTTCGGTAGGGCCGATTTGAAAAACCGGCGAGGAGGCCCTTCTTCGAATTCCAGCTTGTAACCCTGGGAAACAATTTCTATTGCCCATGGATCCACCTGTGAGTGGACCCAGACGTGGCTGAACAGTCGAAGACGTGCCCCCACAGGAGCTGACTCCCTCAGGGGAGCCCCAGCATCATGCGGTGGATTTAGCAGAGGCCGGGGAGGAATTTTGTTCCTGGGAACTAGCTGTGTGTTAGGATCTTCTGCTCTGTGCTGCCACGTCGCCATGGCAACCGGGAGGCAAGTGTTAGCGAAGTAACCTGAGCGCAGCTGATACTCCGGTCCGGGTTTTTACTGTGTAGTGGTTACAGGCTCTGTGCACGGCAGGGAATCCGGCGCTGGTTTTGTGCTCACAGTCTGTGAGGTCTGAGTGGGGCGTGGACAGCACCTGCTATATAAACCATCCTCTCAGGCTAGGCAAATGCTGCTGAATCTTTGTTTGTTAGTCAGTTCCAGAGAGTTAGCTAGTACTGTGTGACTTTGTATTTACTTGTTGCTTACTGCGAATAGGCCTTGGGATTCGGTACTTCATTCTGCCAATCCGGACCTAGCAGTAAGACTGGAGTTAGTTGTTTGACCTGCTGGGGTTCTTTTGCTATTCTGTGAACCCAGCAGGTTTGCGGCTGTACTCTCAGACCTGCTTGCTTAATCCTCCCTCACTGTGCAGGGCGTCCAGGTGTCAGTTTAGTGGCAGTAAGCTGAACCTGTGCCCTGCAAGTGGGGGTTAGGATTGTGGATACTCTCCTTGTGTCTATATTTCTATCTCTGACCAAGGAGTTTATTCCCACACCCGTTGGTAACCCTTTGGGGTTTTTTCTGTTGCTCTTAGCAACATCATTTCAGGTGCTCCACATGTTAAATCACTACACATTGCTTCATTGTCCGCTTTATTCCATCTGAGCATTCCTGACACTAGGGAGACACCCAATTCCTGAGCCTTTGGGCTTCTCCGTTCACTTTGTGTTTATTAGTTATTCCATCACCTCCTGTGTATGTTATGTTATACTGTCTGTGAGTTCGTTTGCATCGCTCCCCTCTCTGTTCATACACCGGTATACTCCTGTTAGCACTGGTGTGCGTAACATATTCAGCAGCCCTACTCCTGTTGAAATTTTGTGGGAATATGGAGCATACCCCTCAAAATACTTTGCAACAGGTGGTCAATCAGGTGCAGGTCCTGACTCGACAATTTAATGAGATGTCCATTAAAATGAACACCCCGCAGGCCACTAGCGGAGCTCCCGCAGCAGCAGCGGCAAGTTCAGGGGTTAAGGAGCCGAAAGTAAATCTCCCGGATCGTTTTTCTGGAGATCGCTCGCAGTTCTTTTGTTTCAAGAAGAGCTGTAAGCTATATTTCAGGCTTAGGCCCCAGTCTTCTGGGTCGGAGATTTAGCGGGTGGGCATGGTGATTTCCTT
Organism: Pseudophryne corroboree; assembly: GCF_028390025.1. Lineage (NCBI taxonomy): Eukaryota > Metazoa > Chordata > Amphibia > Anura > Myobatrachidae > Pseudophryne > Pseudophryne corroboree. Next base: position 120,817,761 of record NC_086454.1, on the reverse strand, counting down.
GCTACAAGGAGACCCACAGGTCTGGGCATATGGGTTACAGCCTGACTGTCCGTCGCTTAAAAGTGTTGATGCTTTTTTTACGGCACTGGGCATTTTGTATGATGACCCTGACAAGATGGCTTCAGCCGAGGCTCAGATTACGGTTCTTAAGCAAGGGCGACGGCCAGCTGAGGTTTATAGTACGGAGTTTCGGAGGTTGGCTCATGATACCCAGTGGAATGACCCAGCCCTGAGAAACCAGTACCGAAGGGGCCTTTCTGACCAGATAAAGGACCAACTGGTACAATATCCCTCGCCTGATAGCTTGGATCAGCTCATGCAGTTATCCATCCGGGTGGATAGACGGCTGAGAGAGCGTAGGCTTGAAAGGGAGACCGCAGTTTCCTTTTTTCCCAAGGGAACCTCAGACTCTGAGGAATATTCCGAGGAGCCTATGCAGATTGGGGCTACCCGCCTCTCCTCGCGTGAGAAGACGCGGAGGAGACAGCAGGGTTTGTGTTTGTACTGGGGGAATAAAGGTCATGTTGTAGTATCATGCCCAGAAAAACCGGAAAACTTCAGGGCCTGAGGGTGATGGGAAATATCCTGTCAGGCCAGAAGTCAGAATTTCCTTAAAAGACTTTTCTCATTCCGGTGACTTTGGAGATCCTCGGTCAAACTGTCAAGACTGAGGCCTTTGTTGACAGTGGGGCCGATGGGGTTTTCATGGACCGTCAATTCGCACTGGAACACTCTGTTCCCTCAGTACCTTTGGCATTAGAGATTGAGATCTGGGGGTTAAACGGGGAACCATTGTCCCAGGGTAAAATTACCTCCTGCACCAGCCAAATTCCTTTGTTTATTGGAGCCACACACTCTGAAAAATTGTCTTTTTATGTGACTGTCTGTTCTTTTGCCCCATTGGTTTTGGGGTTACCCTGGTTAAGGGCCCATAACCCTCAATTTGACTGGGTCTCTGGGGAGATTCTTAGTTGGGGTAGTGATTGTTTCAGGAGTTGCTTGAGCCTTCCAGTCAGGCTTTCGCAGCTAAGTTTGCCAGGATTGCCAGGATGTTATGCAGATTTTGCGGATGTGTTCTCCAAAAAAGTTGCGGAGGTACTACCTCCCCATCGCCCCTATGACTGTGCCATTGATTTGTTGCCGGATGCTAAGCTTCCCAAGAGCAGGTTGTACTCCCTGTCACGTCCTGAGACTCAGGCTATGGCAGAGTACATTCAGGAGAACTTGGCTAAGGGATTTATCAGACCCTCACAGTCCCCAGTTGGGTCGGGGTTCTTTTTCGTGGGTAAAAAGGACGGTTCGTTGCGACCCTGCATCGACTTCAGGGAATTGAACCGTATCACGATTAAAATCTCGTACCCACTGCCTCTCATTTCGGTTTTGTTTGACCAGCTTCGTACTGCCACCATTTTTTCTAAGATTGACCTACGCGGTGCGTACAATCTAATCCGAATAAGAGAGGGGGATGAATGGAAGACTGCCTTTAATACCCACTCAGGGCATTATGAATATTTGGTGATGCCTTTTGGGCTCTCTAATGCCCCGGCAGTCTTCCAGGAATTCATGAACGATGTGCTCAGGGAATATTTGGATAGATTCTTAGTTGTTTATCTAGATGACATCCTAATCTTCTCTCATTCCCTGGAGGAACATCGGAAGCATGTACGCTTAGTCCTCCAGAAACTCAGAGACCACCAGCTTGGGGCGAAGCTGGAGAAGTGCGAGTTTGAAGTCCAGCAAATCGCATTTCTAGGGTATATTATCTCCTCAGAAGGTTTCCAAATGGAGGGTTCTAAGGTACAGGCAGTCCTGGATTGGGTGCAGCCCACTAGTTTGAAGGCGCTTCAGCGTTTTCTGGGCTTTGCGAATTTTTATAGACGGTTTATCGCTGGATTTTCGTCTATAGTGGCCCCCTTGGTGGCACTCACTAAGAAAGGGGCGGATGTTGCTCACTGGTCTTGTGAGGCCAAAGCGGCCTTTGCCCGTCTCAAAAGGGCATTTGTCTCGGCCAAAGGTGCTGCGACACCCAGATCCAGAGCGTCCTTTTGTGGTAGAAGTGGATGCCTCTGAGATAGGTATTGGGGCAGTGCTCTCTCAGATGGGGGTGTCTGATAATCGCCTTCATCCCTGTGCTTACTTTTCCCGTAAATTTTCGTCTGCCGAGATGAATTATGATGTGGGTAACCGGGAATTGTTGGCTATAAAGGATGCACTCGGGGAGTGGAGACACTGGCTTGAGGGGGCTAAGTTTGTGGTCTCAATTCTCACCGACCATAAGAATCTGGCATATTTAGAGTCAGCGAAGCGGCTCAATGCCAGGCAGGCACGATGGGCTTTGTTTTTTGCTCGCTTTAATTTTTTGATAACATATCGCCCTGGGTCAAAAAACATCAAGGCTGATGCGCTCTCGCGGAGTTTTGCTCCAGTTCAAGAGACCACCGAGGAGCCATTGCCCATTGTGTCCCCATCATGTATTAAAGTGGGCATTACCCAGGACCTCTTGTCATTAGTCCTTAGAGCACAGGAGCAGGCTCCTCCAGACCTTCCGGTAGGTCTCTTGTTTGTGCCTCCTAGGTTAAGACAGCGAGTGTTCCTGGAATTCCATGCCAAGAGGTCGGCAGGGCATCCGGGTATTGCCAGAACTAGGGAGTTGCTGTCTAGGGCGGTGTGGTGGCCCTCGGTGGCTAGGGATGTGGATCAGTGGGTTCGGGCATGTGACGTTTGTGCCCGAAATAAAACTCCTAGAGGGGTTCCTGTCGGCCCATTACATCCACTCTCTATTCTGTCTAAGCCATGGACCCACATTTCCATGGATTTTGTGGTGGACTTGCCCAAATCCTCGGGGATGACAGCCATTTGGGTTGTCGTTGACAGGTTTTCGAAGATGGCGCATTTCGTTCCACTGGTTGGGTTGCCATCGGCCAGACGCCTGTCTGAGTTATTTATGCAGCATGTTGTGCGCCTCCACGGGTTGCCACTTGATGTGGTCTCTGATCGTGGATCCCAGTTTGTGGCCAAATTCTGGAGGGCATTTTGTTCTGATCTCCAGATTTCTGTGAGCTTGTCGTCAGGCTACCATCCACAGTCTAATGGGCAGACTGAGAGGGTGAACCAGTCCTTGGAGCAGTTCCTCAGGTGTTATGTCTCAAAGTGTCATACTGACTGGGTTGCTCATCTGTCCATGGCGGAGTTTGCCTATAACAACGCGGCTCACTCTGCTACAGGGATCTCTCCCTTCCTTTGTGTGTATGGGCATCATCCTAAGGCCAATTCTTTTGACCCCCTGGATTCCACGCCTGGTGGTTCCTCTGTTGTTTCGGTCCTTAGGGGTATTTGGAGGAAAGTGAAGAAAGCCCTTGTGTCTGTGTCATTAGTGACCAAAAGGGGTTTTGATAAGCGGAGAAGACCCTGCAGCTTCAAATTAGGAGACTTTGTCTGGTTGTCCACCAAGAATTTGAAGTTGAGACAGCCATCTCATAAGTTTGGCCCCCGGTTCATCGGCCCTTATAAGATCACCAGGGTTATCAATCCGGTGGCATTTCAGTTAGATCTGCCCCGTTCATTGGGTATCAATAAAACATTTAATTGTTCCCTTTTAAAACTGGCGGTTAGTAATCCTTCTTCCAGTGGAAGACCTTCTCCTCTTCTGATACGGGGTCAGAGGGAGTTTGTGGTTGAAAGGGTTCTTGACTCCAAGATGGTTCGGGGTCGGCTGTCATTTTTGGTGCACTGGAAGGGGTATTGCCCGGAGGAGCGGTCGTGGGTGCGCAGTTGCGATCTTCATGCCCCCAGACTGATACGCTCTTTCTTCTCGCAGTTCCCCGATAAACCCGGTGGTAGGGGTTCTTTGACCCCTCGTCAGAGGGGGGGTACTGTTAGGATCTTCTGCTCTGTGCTGCCACGTCGCCATGGCAACCGGGAGGCAAGTGTTAGCGAAGTAACCTGAGCGCAGCTGATACTCCGGTCCGGGTTTTTACTGTGTAGTGGTTACAGGCTCTGTGCACGGCAGGGAATCCGGCGCTGGTTTTGTGCTCACAGTCTGTGAGGTCTGAGTGGGGCGTGGACAGCACCTGCTATATAAACCATCCTCTCAGGCTAGGCAAATGCTGCTGAATCTTTGTTTGTTAGTCAGTTCCAGAGAGTTAGCTAGTACTGTGTGACTTTGTATTTACTTGTTGCTTACTGCGAATAGGCCTTGGGATTCGGTACTTCATTCTGCCAATCCGGACCTAGCAGTAAGACTGGAGTCAGTTGTTTGACCTGCTGGGGTTCTTTTGCTATTCTGTGAACCCAGCAGGTTTGCGGCTGTACTCTCAGACCTGCTTGCTTAATCCTCCCTCACTGTGCAGGGCGTCCAGGTGTCAGTTTAGTGGCAGTAAGCTGAACCTGTGCCCTGCAAGTGGGGGTTAGGATTGTGGATACTCTCCTTGTGTCTATATTTCTATCTCTGACCAAGGAGTTTATTCCCACACCCGTTGGTAACCCTTTGGGGGTTTTTCTGTTGCTCTTAGCAACATCATTTCAGGTGCTCCACATGTTAAATCACTACACATCGCTTCATTGTCCGCTCTATTCCATCTGAGCATTCCTGACACTAGGGAGACACCCAATTCCTGAGCCTTTGGGCTTCTCCGTTCACTTTGTGTTTATTAGTTATTCCATCACCTCCTGTGTATGTTATGTTATACTGTCTGTGAGTTCGTTTGCTTCGCTCCCCTCTCTGTTCATACACCGGTATACTCCTGTTAGCACTGGTGTGCGTAACACTGTGTTGTGCAGCTTTTTCCCTCTGCCCTTACCTCTGGCAAGAAAGAACGAACCACGTGCTCTCTTGTTTTTATTGAAACGAAAGGACTGCATTTGATAATGAGGCGCTTTCTTAGATTGTGAGGAAATATATGGCAAAAAATTTGATTTACCTGCTGTAGCTGTGGAGACTCCATATGCCTCCTTTAGTTGGCATCACCTATCCATTGCATGTGCCACAGTGTTATGCACACCAGTGCCAACAGGAATGTACTGGTGTCTGAACGGAGAGGGATGCAAAACAAATGAACTCACAGACAGACTGGGGAATATGACATTACATACACAGAAGGTGATAGGGTAACAAAATAAACACAAAGTGAACAGAGAAGCACAAAGGCTAAGAAACTGGGTGTCTCCCTAGTATTAGGAATGCTCAGATGGAAAGAAGCGAGATGTTGTGATTTAATACGTAGAGAACCCGAAATGCTGTTGCTAAGGGCAACAGCAAAACCCTAAAGGGTTACCAACGGGTGTGGCAGTAAACTCCTTGGTCAGAGATGGAATAATAGACACAAGGAGAGTCTCCACAATCCTAGTCCTCACTTGCAGTGCACTGGTTCAGTTTACTGCCACTAAACTGACACCTGAACACCTTGCACAGTGAGAAAGGATTTTGGCAGGCAAGTCTGAGAATACAGCCGCAAACTTGCTAGGTTCACAGAGTAGCAAAAGAACCCCAGCAGGTTAAACGACTGACTCCAGTCTTACTGCTAGGTCTGGATTGGCAGAGTGTAATACCAAATCCCAAGGCCTATTTGCAGTAAGCAACAAACAAATACAAAGTTTACACAGTACTAGCTAGCTTTCAGGAACTGACTAACCAACAAAGATTCAGCAGCATCTGCCTAACCTGAGAAGAGGGTTTATATAGCAGGTGCTGTCCACGCCCCACTCAGACCTCACAGACTGTGAGCACAAAAACCAGCACCGGATCCCCTGCCGTGCACAGAGCCTGTAACCACTGCACAGCAAAAGACCCGAACCGGAGAACCGGGTTCTTTGACGAGGGGTCAAAGAACCCCTACCACCAGGTTTATCGGGGAACTGCGAGAAGAAAGAGCGTAACAGTCTGGGGGCATGAAGATCACAACTGCGCACCCACGACAGCTCCTCCGGGCCATACCCCTTCCAGTGCACCAAAAATGACAGCCGACCCCGAATCTTGGAGTCAAGAATCCTTTCAACAACAAACTCCCTCTGGCCACGTATCAGAAGAGGGGAAGGTCTTCCACTGGAAGAAGGATTACTAATCGCCCGTTTTAAAAGGGAACAATTAAATGTTTTATTGATACCCAAAGAACGGGGTAGATCTAACTGAAATGCCACCGGATTGATAACCCTAGTGATCTTATAAGGACCGATGAACCGGGGGCCTAACTTATGAGATGGCTGTCTCAACTTCAAATTCTTGGTAGACAACCAGATGAAGTCTCCTAATTTGAAGCTGCAGGGTCTTTTCCGCTTATCAAAAACCCTTTTGGTCACTAATGACACAGACACAAGGGCTTTCTTCACTTTCCTCTAAATACCTCTAAGGACCGAAACCACAGAGGAACCACCAGGCGTGGAGTCCAGGGGGTCAAAAGAATTGGCCTTAGGATGATGCCCATACACACAAAGGAAGGGAGAGATCCCTGTAGCAGAGTGAGCCGCGTTGTTATAGGCAAACTCCGCCATGGACAGATTAGCAACCCAGTCAGTCTGACACTTGGAGACATAACACCTGAGGAACTGCTCCAAGGACTGGTTCACCCTTTCAGTCTGCCCATTAGACTGCGGATGGTAGCCTGACGACAAGCTGACAGAAATCTGGAGATCGGAACAAAATGCCCTCCAGAATTTGGCCACAAACTGGGATCCGCGGTCAGAGACCACATCAAGTGGCAACCCGTGGAGGCGCACAACATTCAGCATAAATAATTCAGACAGGCGTCTGGCCGATGGCAGCCCAACCAATGGAACGAAGTGCGCCATCTTCGAAAACCTGTCAACGACAACCCAGATGGCTGTCATCCCCGAGGATTTGGGCAAGTCCACCACAAAATCCATGGAAATGTGGGTCCATGGCTTAGATGGAATAGAGAGTGGATGTAATGGGCCAACAGGAACCCCTCTAGGAGTCTTATTTCGGGCACAGATGTCACATGCCCGAACCCACTGATCCACATCCCTAGCCACCGAGGGCCACCACACCGCCCTAGACAGCAACTCCCGAGTTCTGGCAATACCCGGGTGACCTGCCGACTTCTTGGCATGGAATTCCAGGAACACTCGCTGTCTTAACCTAGGAGGCACAAACAAAAGACCTACCGGAAGGTCTGGAGGAGCCTGCTCCTGTGCTCTAAGGACTAATGACAAGAGGTCATGGGTAATGCCCACTTTAATACATGATGGGGACAAAATGGGCAATGGCTCCTCGGTGGTCTCCTGGATTGGAGCAAAACTCCGCGAGAGCGCATCAGCCTTGATGTTTTTTGACCCAGGGCGATATGTTATCAAAAAATTAAAGCGAGCAAAAAACAAAGCCCATCGTGCCTGCCTGGCATTGAGGCGCTTCGCTGACTCTAAATATGCCAAATTCTTATGGTCGGTGAGAATTGAGACCACAAACTTAGCCCCCTCAAGCCAGTGTCTCCACTCCTCGAGTGCATCCTTAATAGCCAACAATTCCCGGTTACCCACGTCATAATTCATCTCGGCAGGCGAAAATTTACGGGAAAAGTAAGCACAGGGATGAAGGCGATTATCAGACACCCCCATCTGAGAGAGCACTGCCCCAATACCCATCTCAGTGGCATCCACCTCCACCACAAAAGGACGCTCTGGATCTGGGTGTCGCAGCACCTCGGCCGAGACAAATGCCCTTTTGAGAATGGCAAAAGCCGCTTTGGCCTCACAAAACCAGTGAGCAACATCCGCCCCTTTCTTAGTGAGTGCCACCAAGGGCGCCACTATAGACGAAAATCCAGCGATAAATCGTCTATAAAAATTCACAAAGCCCAGAAAACGCTGAAGCGCCTTCAAACTAGTGGGCTGCACCCAATCCAGGACTGCCTGTACCTTAGAACCCTCCATTTGGAAACCTTCTGGGGAGATAATATATCCTAGAAATGCGATTTGCTGAACTTCAAATTCGCACTTCTCCAGCTTCGCCCCAAGCCGGTGGTCTCTGAGTTTCTGGAGGACTAAGCGTACATGCTTCCGATGTTCCTCCAGGGAATGGGAGAAGATTAGGATGTCATCTAAGTATACAACTAAGAATCTATCCAAATATTCCCTGAGCACATCGTTCATGAAGTCCTGGAAGACTGCCGGGGCATTACAGAGCCCAAAAGGCATCACCAAATATTCATAATGCCCTGAGTGGGTATTAAAGGCAGTCTTCCATTCATCCCTCTCTCTTATTCGGATTAGATTGTACTCACCGCGTAGGTCAATCTTAGAAAAAATGGTGGCAGTACGAAGCTGGTCAAACAAGATCGAAATGAGAGGCAGTGGGTATGAGTTTTTAATCGTGATACGGTTCAATTCCCTGAAGTCGATGCAGGGTCGCAACGAACCATTCTTTTTACCCACGAAGAAGAACCCCGACCCAACTGGAGACTGTGAAGGTCTGATAAATCCCTTAGCCAAGTTCTCCTGAATGTACTCTGCCATAGCCTGAGTCTCAGGACGTGACAGGGAGTACAACCTGCTCTTGGGAAGCTTAGCATTCGGCAACAAATTAATGGCACAGTCATAGGGGCGATGGGGAGGTAGTACCTCTGCAACTCTTTTGGAGAACACGTCCGCAAAATCTGCATAACATCCTGGCAATCCTGGCAAACTTAGCTGCGAAAGCCTGACTGGAAGGCTCAAGCAACTCCTGAAACAATCAGTACCCCAACTAAGAATCTCCCCAGAGACCCAGTCAAATTGAGGATTGTGGGCCCTTAACCAGGGTAACCCCAACACCAATGGGGCAAAAGTACAGACAGTCACATAAAAGGACAATTTTTCAGAGTGTGTGGCTCCAATAAACAAAGAAATCTGGCTAGTGCAAGAGGTAATTTTACCCTGGGATAATGGTTCCCCGTTTAACCCACAAATCTCAATTTCCGATGCCAAGGGTACTAAGGGAACAGAGTGTTTCAGGGCGAATTGGCGGTCCATAAAAACCCTGTCGGCCCCACTGTCCACAAAGGCCTCAGTCTTGACAGTTTGACCGAGGATCTTCAAGGTCACCGGAATGATAAAAGTCTTCTTGGGAAATTCTGACTTCTGGCCTGACAGGATATTTCCCATCACCCTCAGGCCCTGAAGTTTTCCGGCTTTTCTGGGCATGATACTACCACATGACCTTTATTCCCCCAGTACAAACATAACCCCTGCTGTCTCCTCTGCGTCTTCTCACGCGAGGAGAGGCGGGTAGCCCCAATCTGCATAGGCTCCTCGGAAAATTCCTCAGAGTCTGAGGTTCCCTTGGGAAAGAAGGAAACCTCGGTCTCCCTTTCAAGCCTGCGCTCTCTCAGCCGTCTATCCACCCGAATGGATAACTGCATGAGCTGATCCAAGCTATCAGGCAAGGGATATTGTACCAGTTGGTCTTTTAACTGGTTAGAAAGACCTCTTCGGTACTGGTGTCTCAGGGCTGGGTCATTCCACTGGGTATCATGGGCCAACCTCCGAAACTCCGTACAATAAACCTCAACTGGCCTTCGATCTTGCTTAAGGATCGAAATCTGAGCCTCGGCTGAGGCCGTCTTGTCAGAGTCATCATACAACATGCCCAGTGCCGTAAAAAAAGCATCAACACTTTTAAGCGACGGACAGTCAGGCTGTAACCCATATGCCCAGACCTGTGGGTCTCCTTGTAGCAAGGAAATCACTATGCCCACCCGCTGAATCTCCGACCCAGAAGACTGAGGCCTAAGCTGGAAATATAGCTTGCAGCTCTCCTTGAAACAAAAGAACTGCGAGCGATCTCCAGAAAAACGATCCGGGAGATTTACTTTCGGCTCCTTAACCCCTGAAGGTACTGCTGCTGCGGGAGCTCCGCCAGCGCCCTGCGAGGTGTGCATTTTAATGGACAAATCATTAAATTGTTGAGTCAGGACCTGCACCTGATCGACCACCTGTTGCAAAGTATTTTGAGGGGTATGCTCCATATTCCCACAAAATTTCAACAGGAGTATTGGGCTGCTGAATATGTTATGCACACCAGTGCCAGCAGGAATGTACTGGTGTCTTGTAAAAGCCTAATATATATCCTATATAAAACACGCTTAAAGGTTAAAAGACTCAGTACGCTATTAGAGTAAGTGGTACCGTAAGGGTACGTACTCAGCGTAGCGGACGCTTAGCCGTGGACGAGACGCACGAGCGGCACGTTCGCTCACGGCTTAATGCGTAAAGTCAAGCACGCTATAGGCTGCCGACTAACGTAATGATACGCTATCAGTGTAGCGGACGCTCGAGACCACGAGGAGATCACGAGCGGCGCTGACGCTCACAGAGTTAAAACTTTGTAACAATATCCTAAACAATGTACTTATTATTGTAAACCTTTGTGCAGTGATAAGGTGTAAATGCAACACAGTGTAACCTTGTTAGTTAGAAAGCTGTATGAGCGATTCTTACGCTCTGAGAACCCTTTAGCAATATAATAAACACTCAAATACCGGTCTAAGGGTCTAACACCTTTTAAGGGAACGAATGAACGTTCAATCGCAAAAGAATACACATTACAAGTTATACACTACCAAACTAACATAAAATACCTAACCGAGTTACTACACGTTAAAATACAACAAAGACACAATTACATTTAAGGGGGAAAGGAGAGAGAGAATGGCTTACAACAAAATAGGAGATAAATATGGTTGCAGAGAACTTACGCACAAGGGGAACAATCGCAAGCGCCTTTCTGGATATCCAGCTCCCGATTATCAGTGATGAGAACCGTTGAAAAGAGTAGAGAGCTGGCCCAGATCGGCTTGTCTTTATATACACTTACACACAGTACAGTACAATGGTCCCTACATTCTTATTGTTCATTGGACACAGGAATTCGTCTCTGCATTATAACAAAAGGTCATAGGTTGGTTCATACAGGTGGGCTGTGACTATTTCACTGCTCAGGTGGGAGGCATGGGTAATAAAGTGCAAATATAGTAAATGTCCATAAACTTCTTATGTCCATAACTATACGCACGAGCGAGTAATCCGCTTCAAACCAACACCGGAATATTGCTAATTATATTCTCTTCCGATGGATACTAAACACCACTGTGTAACCCCTGTCTGACCCTTCGTATCAAACAAAGAGGAATCTCCTTGTCCCCGAACATTCTATATTAACTAAACTTTCAGATTCTATCAAAGGGACCATAATCTACAAAATACATTATATGACTAAAATATGTTATGATTGAATCGCCCGCTAGACGCACACAAACTCTACCGTAAATGCGCATACCGCGCGCCCACGAGTGCACGCGACCGCGAGTATACGCACGCGCGGGAGAGCTCATGCTCGTGCAGCGTGCACACGCATGAGGTGCATATATGGCAATGTGCAGCGTGATATTTTTCTGACTTTGACAGTCCACCCTTTGGCAGTCACCAATAACTGCCATTTCCTAAAACAGTTCAAAAAGAGAAAAATATATGTCATGTATAATACATTTCTATGATTGGGTAGGGGAGAAGAGGAGAAGGTGGGAAAAAGGGTATGACCTAGTGAGATAGCAGAAGCATGTGTGTATGAATCCATGTTTGGGGGGTCATGTATCATCGTGCCGTACGTGGTTTAAATCAAGCTTCGAGGTATTGCGAAGTATACATTTGAATTCCTTCTTATCCCGTATTAAGGGTCTGTGGATGGGCTGTCAAACTTTACCGAGCTCTTTTCGGCTTTTGGTTGCAACAAAATGGGGGAGCACATTTTAGTTGATGATACATGAATGGGGGGATATGTGAGTGCTGATATCTGTGCCTATATTCCCTATCGACTATGTGTGTTATTACCTGAAGGTTGTAGAAATGAAGATAAAGAGCAATTATGGTAAATGCAGTCGTAAACTATGTGAGTTTAATGTACATTTGCCGATTGAGGTCTTGTCTGTGTCTTGTCTTGTCTTGTCTCGATGTACATGTTGACTGTAGTCTCCCGATGCTTTTGCTATTAACGGTGTGCAAAAAGCTTTTTCAATGTCCATAGACTTACAAAAAGTGTTGGGCTAGCGTAAAGTTAAAGTTACTAGGGATATGGGGGTCTATGGCATAGTCCATCAGTTGTCTGTGTAAAAGGTTGTCAAATTCTTCTTCCAAGCGGATGTCTTTGTACCTTGGAGGAAAACAAAGGAGAAACGGGTGAAAGAAACGGACCGTGGAATCACATTTTCATCAGAACATTGTCTCAATGGTTGGGTCGTAAATCAAGTCAGTCGTTGTTGTTATTACAGTATCTTCACTTCTTAAACTCATCACTCGGGCGCTACGTTTACACTTTGTTAAAACCCGAACGCATCTAAATATCAGACCGACCAATATGATGACACCCAGAATACACAAAAGAAATTTCCCTACATCCATGATGATAATACCTTGGGTCCATTCTCCTAAACCAGAGAACCAATTTCGTGGGTTCAACCATGTCACCCAACCGGTCAGCTCATTACCCACAGCGGCAAGGGTGAGATTGTGTTTCCTTCGGAACTCCCATTTTAATTGCAAAATGTCATCCATCTTTTGATCTATGACCTCGGCCGGATCCTCTGTGCTGTTTGTAATATACGTGCAGCACTTTATTCCATACTGAGTCGCTAGGGTAACACAATACCGCCTGTCACAGCTGTGAGATAATTGAGAATCATCCTATGCTGAACCAGTTCTGTTTTATAAGCTTGGAGCTCCCTTCCGGTATACCTGAATGTGTCATCATACATTTCAGTGATATTGTCTAATAAATTTGCAAGCGCAGATATATATTTATAATTTATCACTCCTCTGGCGGTACGAGTGATATCTAACGCGATTAGGAATTGAATCCCGGTGGATTCATGGATCAGGTCAGAGGCCGGATGCTCTGTTCTTTCTATCAGGTGCCGTTTAACGATGTGCTCGTAATGAGTGTGAGTATAAGGAGCTTGGGCACTGCGGTGAATATCCTTCATTTTAGTGTGGGATACGGTCATTACCTCAGGCAGTACTTTTCCAATATAACATAACCCTTCTGAGTTTGGGGCAAGCCACTTATACGCCTTCCTCCCGCATATGAAGTATGCATCATCGGGGAGAACATATGGGACGGAATAGGACATTACCATATTACAAATTTTCCATATGAAATCTCCTAACCCTAATTCTCCCATCTGTTTAGTACATGTATCTGTTTGTACGATATGTGCACAGTATCCTGGTGATACTTCTCCAACTCTCATGATCCTACTTCCTAGGGTATACCTATATCGGAAATATTTTCCACTACCAGCTATGTGGCGTATAAGTTCTGTATCTGTAGGCATTCTATCGGCTCTGTATGAAAAGGTCATGGTTTGGTTGTTCCATGACACTTCCCAATTTCCCGGCTTTCGGGGATTGGAAATGTTAAAACATACTAGGGATCTATCCACATGATATTGGTGGAGCTTCAAACTAGGAGGACTGGAGATATTAAACCTCCTGTCCACCGGCCTCCCACCACTTAGCTCAAGTACCTCCCCTATAGTTAGAGGGAATGGTACTAACCCTGATTTGCTATGGCCTTGAGGTACTTGAGAGCATACCCAACAATCTGTCTGATTTAACACTTTACCCACTAAGGAGTGATAGTCACTCAATGGATGCCGGTCCATGTGGATATTAAAACTGGATTGGCATTTCTTGATACACCCATCCTCAACTACACTGTCACAGAGTCTACAGATACAGTTCTCTTCCGCTAACAATCCTTCACAATTCCTTCTATTGTCAATGCTACCAGATCGTTTTCTGATACTCGCCTTTACTCGGTGATTATGTTGTTCTTGGAAATCTACGCCTCCATCTCTGTCATCAGAACCCATTCCAGAACCTCTCTCGACCTCCATGGTACTCTCGCCGGAACAGACTGCTCTGGTCAACATCATGGTCAACAGGAAAATCCGGATCACAGTCTCTTGGGGCAAGTCCATCTTATAGGAGGAAATGGAGAAGAATGAGAAGGGGGAAAGAAATAATTGAGGGAGATGGGATGGGAAGTGGAGAAAAACAATAAAAGGGAACAGGGAATCGACAACTGCCTCCGATCTTATTATTCTCAATGCTCAGGTGCCGTCTCAGTCCTCCTAAAACAGACACTCCAGTGATACAACTTCCTCTACCGTCTGTTCTTTATCACGGGACCTCTCTGGATCAGCAACCTTCTTACAATGGGACGAATGAACCCAAGTCTCTCTCTCGGCAACCTTCAATGCTGTCGTGCTAATCAATAAGACTTGGTATGGTCCTTCCCATCTGTCAATAAGGCAACCTGAGCGTAGAAAATTCCGTATCATTACATAATCCCCAGGTTCAATGTCATGACAATTACTATCTGGCAGATCAGGAATCACTAGCTTCAAATTATCATTCTGATTCCTTAGCTGTTTACTCATCTTAACCAAATACTTTACAGTCACTTCATTGTTACACTTCAAATCATCCTGAGGGTTAATCATAACATGTGGTTGTCGACCGAACAGAATTTCAAAAGGGGACAGATTAAGAGGGGACCTGGGAGTGGTTCTGATGCTGTATAATACAATGGGTAAAGCTTCTGGCCATGTCAATCCTGTTTCTGCCATAACTTTGCTCAATTTATTTTTAATAGTGCTGTTCACTCTTTCTACCTTCGCACTCGCCTGGGGGCGGTACGGAGTGTGCAGCTTACTATCAATTCCCATCAACTTACACATTCCTTGAAAGACATCACCTGTAAAATGGGTACCCCTATCACTTTCAATTATTCTAGGGATACCGTATCTACACACAAATTCCTGTACAATTTTCTTAGCAGTAAACATTGCGGTATTTGTGGCCGCAGGAAATGCTTCGACCCAATTTGAAAACACATTTATACAAACTAGTACATACTTCAAATTTCGACAAGGGGGTAATTGTATGAAATCAATTTGTATTACCTGAAAAGGGCCGCCTGTAGGTGGGATATGAGATGGTTCTGTTGGTATTGCCTTTCCGATATTCTTCCTCAAGCAGGTGAGGCATGTCATTGCCCTCTTTCCCGCATGGGAAGAAAATCCTGGGGCGCACCAATAAGCTCTTACCAACTTGCACATCCCTTCCGTGCCTAGATGAGTCAGCCCATGTGCTGCTTCCGCTAAACTTGGAAGGTATGCTCTGGGTGCCACTGGTTTACCCTGTCCATCTGTCCAGAGTCCTGAGGACTCCTGGCCATATCCTTTTGCCCTCCAAACTGCCTTTTCCTGTGTGGAACACAAATTTTGCATTTCACACAATTTCTGTGTGTTGACGGTACTAAATACCATCAGTTGTGTGGTGTCTGTCTGTCTGGGGGTACCAGCTGCTGACTTAGCAGCTTCGTCTGCTCGGCTGTTACCAAGTGATACCGGGTCTTGGCTATATGTATGTGCTTTACACTTGATAACAGCCACTCTGTCAGGTTCCTGTATCGCTGTTAGAAGCCTTTTGATGTGAGCTGCATGCGCTACCGGTGTACCAGCTGCCGTCATGAAATTTCTGAGGCGCCATAGGGCTCCGAAATCATGGACTACCCCGAAGGCGTATCTAGAGTCGGTATAGATATTGGCTGTTTTTCCCTTAGCCAATTCACATGCTCTGGTTAGGGCAACCAGTTCAGCAACCTGGGCTGAGTGAGGTGGGCCTAGCGGTTCTGCTTCTATGGTGCCTTGGTCATCTACGACCGTGTATCCAGTACACAAGTCTCCCGAGTCCGTCTGTCTGTGACAACTACCGTCAGTGTAGAAAGTAAGATCTACATCTTCCAGTGGGTTGTCACTGATGTCAGGCCTTGCCGTGAAATTTTGGGTCAAATATTCCATACAATCATGTGAGTCAGTGTCTGTACCAAATCCTCCTTCACCATCACTCTCATCCCCCACCCTTTGTGCCTGTCCAGGCACACCTGGGAGATACGTTGCTGGATTTAGTGCACTGCATCTCTTTATGGTGATGTTTACAGGGGCCATTAGTGCTAATTCCCACCTTGTAAACCGTGCGGATGAGACATGTCTGGTTTGAGCAGAATTTAGTAAGGCTGACACCGCATGAGGTGTATGGATTGTGAGGTTGTGTCCTAGCACTACATCTTCGCTTTTCGTTGCTAGCAATGCTATCGCAGCGACACTTCGCAAGCATGTGGGGAGGGATCGCGCTACCGTATCTAGCTGAGCGCTGTAGTATGCTACCGGCCTGCTGGCATCACCGTGCTTTTGGGTTAGGACGCCTGCCGCGCAACCAGCACTTTCTGTTCCGTACAGCTCAAAGGGTTTCCCATAGTCTGGCATACCTAATGCTGGTGCCTGCGCTAGGCACTGTTTAAGTCTCTCAAATGCCATCTCGGATTCGTCTGTATGCGAAATCTGATCAGGTTTGTTTGATGAGACCTTCTCCTGCAAAGGTAATGCTAGAATGGAAAAACCTGGGATCCAGTTACGGCAATACCCACACATTCCTAAAAATGTTCTGATCTGTTGCTGAGTTTGTGGCAGTGTCATGTCTCGAATTGCTTGAATTCTATCAGCGGTCAGGTGTCTCAGTCCTTGTGTCAGACAGTGTCCCAGATATTTTACTTTAGTCTGGCATAATTGCAACTTGTCTTTGGAAACCTTGTGTCCTGTGTCTGAAATATGAAACAGGAGCTGTTTCGTATCTTTCAGGGACGCTTCCAGTGAATCTGAACATAGTAGTAAATCATCCACATACTGGATCAATACTGATCCACTCCCTGGTTGGAAAGACTGTAAACAATCATGCAAAGCCTGTGAAAATATACTTGGACTGTCTATGAAACCTTGTGGTAATCGAGTCCATGTGTATTGGACTCCTCTGTATGTGAATGCAAACAAATATTGGCTGTCAGGGTGCAGAGGTACCGAGAAGAAGGCGGAGCAGAGGTCAATAACAGTGAAAAATTTCGCAGTGGGAGGGATTTGCATAAGGATGACAGCTGGATTTGGCACTACGGGGAACTGACTCTCAACTATTTTGTTAATCCCCCTTAGATCCTGCACTAAAAGAGAAAAAAACAGAAGACTGCTTCTACAGCGCCTCAATTGCAGGAGGCTAATAATCAAATTACCCTGATACATGCGCGGCTGAAAAACACTATGTGGATGTTTGGTTGGAGAATATAGAAACAGACAAAATCAGCTGCGCAAAGTATCAGGGAAAGGACAGTACAATTTTAGGAGAACCGATGTATGTATATAAATTGATTTATTAATGAAAAAGCATAAAATAGCAGTAAAAGATGACATAAAATTGTTGGATATAAAAAGGCACACCTTGACTAAGTTTATCCGTTTAAACAGACACCAAATTGTGTCGGTTCTCTATATGGAAGTCCACAAAAGGAAATAAAGTCCAGCTGTTTGTTGGAAAGCAATAGATGGTAATAGCCGTAATGTTATTACTGGAAGTGAATGATCAGTGCAGTAGACATCCCATAATAATAAATTGGGGGAGTGATCCAGTGTTATTTATTGTTCAATTACCTCTCCTTAGGTGGGCTGGTCCAAAGCCGAGCGTCCTCGGCGATGTGTCCTGCAATGCCCACTGTGCGAATGCCGCAGGGGAGAGGGAGCCGTGGATTCACTGTAAAGTGTATGCCGTGTGCTGGTTTATCCGGCTGACGGGGAGCCGTATGTTGATACGGGCGGCTCGAGAATTCAGATCCGCGGCTATTCTGGGATCTCTGTGGAGATGAAGGACGGCTTGCGGGGAGAACAAACCCGCTAATGCTTTCAAATCGGATACCTCGGCAGGTGTGCAGACAGGTGGGCTTTGGACCAGCCCACCTAAGGAGGTAATTGAACAATAAATAACACTGGATCACTCCCCCAATTTATTATTATGGGATGTCTACTGCACTGATCATTCACTTCCAGTAATAACATTACGGCTATTACCATCTATTGCTTTCCAACAAACAGCTGGACTTTATTTCCTTTTGTGGACTTCCATATAGAGAACCGACACAATTTGGTGTCTGTTTAAACGGATAAACTTAGTCAAGGTGTGCCTTTTTATATCCAACAATTTTATGTCATCTTTTACTGCTATTTTATGCTTTTTCATTAATAAATCAATTTATATACATACATCGGTTCTCCTAAAATTGTACTGTCCTTTCCCTGATACTTTGCGCAGCTGATTTTGTCTGTTTCTAGATCCTGCACTAGCCTGTAACCCCTCCCCCCACTCTTTTTCACAGGGAAGATGGGACTATTGGCAGTGCTGGATGTTCTCACCAGAATTCCCTGTTGTAGCAAGCGCTCTATTACGGGGTATACTCCTAACTCCACCTCTGGCTTCAGAGGGTATTGTGGGATTTTTGGAGCTATCCTACCATCTTTTACTTGCACAACTACTGGAGCTACGTTTGCCATTAATCCAGTGTCTTGTCCATCTTTAGTCCAAAGTGACTCTGGTATTTGGGATGTCATTTCTTCTACCTAGGATGAACTCCTATTTATTATAATGGTATGTGACATTAATTTTGATGGGGAGTCTAGCATGTCTCGTACTTCCTGAGCGTGATTCTCAGGTATGTCTAAGAATACACCTTCAGGAGTACAATAAATGACACACCCCATTTTACACAATAAATCTCTTCCCAGGAGATTAGTCGGTGCCGATGCAGCCAGCAAAAAGGAATGCTTGGTATGCAAGGGCCCTATTGTAATCTCTGCTGGTTTGCTAACAGGGTAGTGCTGTACTACTCCTGTTACTCCCATGGCTGGAATTGTCTTACCAGTGGTTCTCATGCCCACTGTCGAATTTATCACTGATTTGGCCGCCCCCGTATCTACAAGGAAATTTAATGATTTACCAGCTACATCAATTGTGATCTCGGGTTCACTTCCAAGACTTGCAATCAATTTCACTGGCTGCAGATTACAGGTGTGGCCACACCCCTATTGAGTATGGTGACCTCCCTGAATCGCGCTGGCAGCAATTACTTGTGGTGGGGGTAGATGGGAACTATCAGAGATTTGCCAGTCTCTTCTTGGGGGATACCTTTTTGTTTCCCCTGCATGTGGCTCATAGCTCCGCCCTTTCGGTCCTTGATCCCAATGTCTCGTATCAGGTCGTTGTCTAGGGGATTGATATGAATTTTGTATTTGTCTTGCTTTACAATCACGTGACATGTGTCCCTCTCTGTGACAACTATAACATTTTATACCTCTTGACTTACCCACAGGGGTCACAGTTCTGGGCTGAGGTGGCCGGGTAGTGAGGGCCTGTATGCTTACAGCCATTAACTTATCACTCTGTGACTCCCTGTGTCTGATGATATTCCGATCATGCCCTGCAGCAGCCTCTCCCAATGCATCCACCGACATACCTCTCCAATCAGGCCTAGTGGTTTGTATTCTATTCCTTAAAACCTCCTTTAGACCGTCCATTAATACTGAAACAGCTACATCCCTGTGGTGTACATTAGTTTTAATGTCATCTATACCAGTGTACCTAGCCATATCCTGCAGAGCTCGGTGAAAATACTCTGGTGTGGATTCACCTTCTTTTTGTTTTATTGTAAAGATTTTATTCCACTTTACTACTGCAGGAAAATATACCCCTAACTGTAAGTTGATTCTTTTTACATTATCCTGATTATACTCGTCTGTTAGTGGTACTTCCTCATCTAACTTGCAATCAGCAATAAACTTTAACGGATCAACACTGGGGGGTAAACATGCCCTCAAAACTGTCCTCCAATCTTTGTTATTTGGCTCTGCAGAATTTCCTAGCTCCCTAATATACTTTTGACATGCAACTAAGTCTTTCCTAGGATCAGGGAATTCAGACATCATTGATCTTAATTCTGCTCGGGAAAAGGGACAGTGCATGGCGATGTTTCTGACAGGAGTTGCTCCTGAAGCTTCGGTTTTCCCATTTGGCACTGCTATTACCCTAACGGGATTAAGTCCAATAACATCATTCTGAGTAGATTCTACAACATGTGGTGAAATGGTTTCAGCATAGTGTATGGTGCCGTACTTACCAGTCGATACGACCTCACCTGTCCCTCCGCTAGGGGCCTTTGATACTAATCTTTTAGGTTGGGTCGTGCCCACTGCTGTTTCTGATATGGTGGCTGCTAGGGAGAGTGCTGATATTGTTGTGGGCTCATCCTCTTGGTCACAATCCTGGGGAAAGTTCAAAACAGGGTACAACTTGCACGGATTAGTGTTAGCATTAATTACTTTGGTTACATTATCCTTAACTTCTACACATTTAACATAACCCTGAGTGCCATTCTCTGCAACCAATTTCTCTCCAGGTATGTACGGTGGTGGGGGTGCAGTGGCTATCAGTTTCCTGATAGGGTTAGATCCAGTGGCTTGCGCCAACCCCCTTTGTATTTCACCTTCCTGTTGCCACAATGTTAAATAATCATAATGTTTAATACGCCTTTTTGAAGATTTAATCAGGCAAACTCTTCTCCTTAAATTCTGTAACACTTCTGGGTTAAAACTACCTACCCGGGGAAACTTTTCCCCGTCATGCACAGTCATCCTTTCCCATTCATTGCACAACATTTCTGTGTGATGACCATATTTCTCACACATGATATACCTTGCCGACCCGATTGGTCGGTTTACCAAATCAACCTGAACCTGGGTTGATCGCCCCTTACCTGAACAACCGGCCCCCATCTCTGCAGGTGCTGCTTTCACTACCTCTGACTTCAAATCAGGGTCTTCGGCAACCCTTACAAAAACCAAGATGCTCGGGGTAAAGCTGCGGTGGGGGTTTTGCAACGAGGTCCGCCCACTTAACTCCGCCCACGCTGGCCAATACGGCGACCAAAGTTCCCAGAGGTTCCGTACCCAACCTAGGGCACCTAAGTACGTCTACTTGCTCGGGCGTGTGGGAGTGTCTTACCCTCCCCAGCAAGTATCAGTCGCTGGAATGTCCCTGAGTGATCAGGCTACTTCCCTTAAAATAAAAAAAATTACACAAATCACGTTAACAATGTGCAAGTAGCGTTCTTCTGAATTCAAGACACGCTAATGCACACAATCACATGCGGTACAATCGTATCTGCACACAAGCAACTAATCTTATGTGCGGAACGATCAGTGGAATCGAAAATTTCGGCTGCGAATTCCTTCAGCAATTAGCTTTTTTGGCCTATATGGGTCTCGCACCAACCCTCTTCGGTTGTGCTCTCTACTTTTAGTCTGCTGTACCTGAACCTCCTGGTCCTTGACCTCCTGGTCTGTTATGTACAGCAGACTCTACTGCTCATAAATATGTCGAGATTAACAAGGGACGCCTCCCAAGCCACCCCACGCTATCACTCTCGCTGGTGTACCTCTTTCTACTGGCCTATGGTTCCCACTTCCGTAATAAAAGAGAAATCTTATATATACACACTCTTACATTCGAACACTCTTATTTCTGTACAGAATTCCTTTCATTCAGTAATAGTCTAACCCAGAAGAATTACATCAGAGAAAGTCTTTTTTCTTTTAACTTTAAACTTTTGGATTTGAGATAGATTTGCGTTATTTTCGCGTTACTTCCTTATCGCCTATTAAAACGATACTATCGTGCGGTTTGTATTATTTTGTGGGCGTATCCGTACGCTTTGTTGCGTAATATACGCTCCGTGCGTCGACCCTTGCCTTGCGTACGCCCTGCCCTTGTAAGGACACGTGTACGCAAACCAAGTACGTCCACAGTAACACACTACACGTTTATCAATGTGAATGATCTTTAACAGTAATCCTTCACTGAACACCACTCAAATTTCCCTTGCATTCTAGGCGAGATTGTGTGCGTGCCTTTTACAATTATTCCCTTAAATATTTATCCTTTAACTATTAATAACAACAAATGTCTCAACACGTTATCACTAGTGTGTGGCAATCAGGAGAATGAGGTACGGACAAATAATCCTAAACAAGGAATACAGGTGTGTGTGCTTATGCGTGCGTTCGCAAAACAGAAACTAAACAGGTTTTAAAAGACAATAACGTACTGTTCCTACCTTTTGGTTCCGGATTTCTTCAGCATTCCTTACTACGCGAAGCAGACGCTTATCTGGTCAGCACTACGAGGAATATTACCTCCCGCCTTTTGCTGACCGATAATGTCTGCTGAAATTACCTAGTGCAGATATGTGAAGAGCGGGCGAGTCCCCAATTGTAAAAGCCTAATATATATCCTATATAAAACACGCTTAAAGGTTAAAAGACTCAGTACGCTATTAGAGTAAGTGGTACCGTAAGGGTACGTACTCAGCGTAGCAGACGCTTAGCCGTGGACGAGACGCACGAGCGGCACGTTCGCTCACGGCTTAATGCGTAAAGGCAAGCACGCTATAGGCTGCCGACTAACGTAATGATACGCTATCAGTGTAGCGGACGCTCGAGACCACGAGGAGATCACGAGCGGCGCTGACGCTCACAGAGTTAAAACTTTGTAACAATATCCTAAACAATGTACTTATTATTGTAAACCTTTGTGCAGTGATAAGGTGTAAATGCAACACAGTGTAACCTTGTTAGTTAGAAAGCTGTATGAGCGATTCTTACGCTCTGAGAACCCTTTAGCAATATAATAAACACTCAAATACCGGTCTAAGGGTCTAACACCTTTTAAGGGAATGAATGAACGTTCAATCGCAAAAGAATACACAATACAAGTTATACACTACCAAACTAACATAAAATACCTAACCGAGTTACTACACGTTAAAATACAACAAAGACACAATTACATTTAAGGGGGAAAGGAGAGAGAGAATGGCTTACAACAAAATAGGAGATAAATATGGTTGCAGAGAACTTACGCACAAGGGGAACAATCGCAAGAGCCTTTCTGGATATCCAGCTCCCGATTATCAGTGATGAGAACCGTTGAAAAGAGTAGAGAGCTGGCCCAGATCGGCTTGTCTTTATATACACTTACACACAGTACAGTACAATGGTCCCTACATTCTTATTGTTCATTGGACACAGGAATTCATCTCTGCATTATAACAAAAGGTCATAGGTTGGTTCATACAGGTGGGCTGTGACTATTTCAAACTGCTCAGGTGGGAGGGAAACTGGGTTTCCCGCCGCATGGGTAATAAAGTGCAAATATAGTAAATGTCCATAAACTTCTTATGTCCATAACTATACGCACGAGCGAGTAATCCGCTTCAAACCAACACCGGAATATTGCTAATTATATTCTCTTCCGATGGATACTAAACACCACTGTGTAACCCCTGTCTGACCCTTCGTATCAAACAAAGAGGAATCTCCTTGTCCCCGAACATGCTATATTAACTAAACTTTCAGATTCTATCAAAGGGACCATAATCTACAAAATACATTATATGACTAAAATATGTTATGATTGAATCGCCCGCTAGACGCACACAAACTCTACCGTAAATGCGCATACCGCGCGCCCGCGAGTGCACGCGACCGCGAGTATACGCACGCGCGGGAGAGCTCATGCTCGTGCAGCGTGCACACGCATGAGGTGCATATATGGCAATGTGCAGCGTGATATTTTTCTGACTTTGACAGTCTGAATGGAGAGGGATGCAAAACAAATGAACTCACAGACAGACTGGGGAATATGACATTACATACACAGAAGGTGATAGGGTAACAAAATAAACACAAAGTGAACAGAGAAGCACAAAGGCTAAGAAACTGGGTGTCTCCCTAGTATTAGGAATGCTCAGATGGAAAGAAGCGAGATGTTGTGATTTAATACGTAGAGAACCCGAAATGCTGTTGCTAAGGGCAACAGCAAAACCCTAAAGGGTTACCAACGGGTGTGGCAGTAAACTCCTTGGTCAGAGATGGAATAATAGACACAAGGAGAGTCTCCACAATCCTAGTCCTCACTTGCAGTGCACTGGTTCAGTTTACTGCCACTAAACTGACACCTGAACACCTTGCACAGTGAGAAAGGATTTTGGCAGGCAAGTCTGAGAATACAGCCGCAAACTTGCTAGGTTCACAGAGTAGCAAAAGAACCCCAGCAGGTTAAACGACTGACTCCAGTCTTACTGCTAGGTCTGGATTGGCAGAGTGTAATACCGAATCCCAAGGCCTATTTGCAGTAAGCAACAAACAAATACAAAGTTTACACAGTACTAGCTAGCTTTCAGGAACTGACTAACCAACAAAGATTCAGCAGCATCTGCCTAACCTGAGAAGAGGGTTTATATAGCAGGTGCTGTCCACGCCCCACTCAGACCTCACAGACTGTGAGCACAAAAACCAGCACCGGATCCCCTGCCGTGCACAGAGCCTGTAACCACTGCACAGCAAAAGACCCGAACCGGAGTATCAGCTACGCTCAGGTTACTCCACTAGCACTTGTCTCCGGGTTGCCATGACGACGTGGCAGCACAGAGCAGGAGACCCTAACACACAGGACACGTCTAGCAGAAATCGACATAGCGTTGACTCTAGAACCCAGTAGACTAACGTCTCTTTGGGCATGTCTTGTCTTTTATATATATATATATATATATATATATAAAAGACAACATCTTTTACATATAAATATATATATATATGTATATATAATAAACGGCAACAGACTGTGGCACTCCGGAACTTGAAAAGGTGATTTACTGGTTCACATCAGAAAACATTCTCACATGCCTATAGCATATAGCATCTCCTATATATTAGCCCTGTGACTCTGTGTCTGCATTTCTAATGCTGGGTGGAGTCACAGAGCCTGCCCTGCCAGTGTCAGCACACCTGGGTGGAGTCACAGACCCTGCCCTGTCCCAGTCTCAGCACAGCAGAACGGACCACTACAGACACACCACACTGCCAGGTAAGCAAGGAGACCCACACACCCCTCCCCTGCAAACACCCACCACCACCTACTGCAACCACCTTACTCTCTGTCCCCCCCCTTCATCTCTTACAGTGCTGCCGCGCCGACGGCGCCACACACAGCCGCTAGCCAGTCCCCCGCTAGCCCGCCCCGCCCCCCTTCCATCTCTTACAGTGCTGCCACGCCGACGGCGCCACACACAGCCGCTAGCCAGTCCGCCCCCCCTTCCATCTCTTACAGTGCTGCCGCACCGACGGCGCCACACACAGCCGCTAGCCAGTCCGCCCCCCCCTTCCATCTCTTACAGTGCCGCCGCGCCGACGGCGCCACACACAGCCGCTAGCCAGTCCGCCCCCCCCCCTTCCATCCCTTACAGTGCTGCCGCGCCGACGGCGCCATACACAGCCGCTAGCCAGTCCGCCTCCCCTTCCATCTCTTACAGTGCTGCCGCGCCGACGGCGCCACACACAGCCGCTAGCCAGTCCGCCCCCCCCAACTTCCATCTCTTACAGTGCTGCCGCGCCGACGGCGCCACACACAGCCGCTAGCCAGTCCGCCCCCCCCTTCCATCTCTTACAGTGCTGCCGCGCCGACGGCGCCACACACAGCCGCTAGCCAGACCGCCCCCCCCCTTCCATCTCTTACAGTGCTGCCGCGCCGACGGCGCCACACACAGCCACTAGCCAGTCCGCCCCCCCTTCCATCTCTTACAGTGCTGCCGCGCCGATGGCGCCACACACAGCCGCTAGCCAGTCCGCCCCCCCCCCTTCCATCTCTTACAGTGCTGCCGCGCCGACGGCGCCACACACAGTATTAGTGTTGTTTAGGATTATAGAGTGTGTTGCTGTTTTGTAGAATGTAATATGTACATTGTGTGTGTTTTGGGTGTGAAAGCGTGTGGTTGCAGAGTGGAGGGAGTAGTAAGGTATATACTATGGAATGGTATGAATTATTTTGTTTGAGGGGGGGTGATGGGTATTGGAGGTGTAATGTCTGTTGGAGGTGCACATGCTGTGTGTAGGGATGGGGGGAAAGGTATGTGAATGTGGAAGGTTGTGTTAATGTGTAGGGGGTAGTGTTGTGGGGTGTATGTGTGGGAGGTGTGTGTAAGGTATGGTGTTTTGGGTGAATGGTCTATGGACATATGAGGTGCGTTGGTTGTTGGTAAGGTGGTTGGGGTGGCATGGGGTTGCATGGGAAATAAGCACGTTTGGATTGTATGCACTGTAAGAGATGGAAGGGGTGGGGGGGCGGGCTAGCGGCTGTGTGTGGCGCCGTAGGCGCGGCAGCACTGTAAGAGATGGAAGGGGGGGGGGGTGGGCGGGCTAGCGGCGGACTGGCTAGCGGCTGTGTGGCGCCGTCGGCGCGGCAGCACTGTAAGAGATGGAAGGGGGGGTAAGCGGGCTAACGGGGGACTGGCTAGCGGCTGTGTGTGGCGCCGTCGGCGCGGCAGCACTGTAAGAGATGGAAGGGGGGGAAGGCGGAGGGTGAGGTGGTTGCAGTAGGTGGTGGTGGTGGGTGTTTGCAGGGGAGGGGTGTGTGGGTCTCCTTGCTTACCTGGCAGTGTGGTGTGTCTGTAGTGGTCCGTTCTGCTGTGCTGAGACTGGGACAGGGCAGGGTCTGTGACTCCACCCAGGTGTGCTGACACTGGCAGGGCAGGCTCTGTGACTCCACCCAGTGTTAGAAATGCAGACACAGAGTCACAGGGCTAATATATAGGAGATATCTCCTATATATTAGCCCTGTGACTCTGTGCCTGCATTTCTAACGCTGGGTGGAGTCACAGACCTGGACGGACTTAGTAGCTCCTGGCCTGTCCCAGTGTCAGCACAGCACACACCACTAGCAGAAGGGACCACCAGCCAGAGATTGCACACACCATTCCCTGCCACAAGCCAGCAGTGCACTGACCGCCCACACTGCCAGGTAAGCATGGACACCCATACAGCCTCACCCCACACCTCCCCTGCAAACACCCACCACCACAGCCACAACCGAGGCTGCCGATAACCCTCCCTACCATCTGTAAGATTGCAGCCGCGCAGCAGCCACACACTCATGGCAAACACCCAGACCGCACACACCACTCCCCCCCTCCCCACTGCACACACTGCAGGAGCCGACCCACACTGACCCGCCAGCTCACTCTGCACTTCACCAGCCCCGTCACTCGCACCAGTCTGGCTATGGGGGACAGGCCTCTCACCACTCCCGCATCACCCAGCGCAACCTTCAACCAACACCCTCCCCAACCACCCGCAGCCCTCACCACCATCAACCACACAATAATATATGTGGCTTATATACGACCCAGCAGCAGCGCATCCCACCCCCCCTTCCCCCTTCCCCACCTTGGCACACAGCTTATGCTAATACACCACCCCTGCAGCTCACACAAAACCTCAACAAAACCATCAACCTCCCCCTACTCTACTCTCCACCCCTCCCATCAACACTACAAAGCCCCCCATACCCTTCACCAATGTGGAACTACACCACCTATGGCAGCCTCGGACATACCCTCCCCAATCCCCCTGCCACACACACCCACAACTCTAACAAGACCACCACCTCCTGCCCCCTCCGCCATCCCTCAGCCGACAGGGGCATAGCCCCTTACGACGGTGTGAAGAGCGCCCGTAGGGCGCGATGAATCACCTAGTGTATATATACTAGGGACAATAACACGGTATCCTTATCTAGGGTTTCAATCTCCGCTGATAAGATATCTGTCTACGCTGCTACAGCGCTAGTATAAACTAGTGATGTGCACCGGAAATTTTTCGGGTTTTGTGTTTTGGTTTTGGGTTCGGACGCGGCCGTGTTTTGGGTTCGGACGTGTTTTGGCAAAACCTCACCGGAAATTTTTTGTCGGATTCGGGTGTGTTTTTGATTCGGGTGTTTTTTTTTCAAAAAACACTAAAAAAACAGCTTAAATCATAGAATTTGGGGGTCATTTTGATCCCATAGTATTATTAACCTCAATAACCATAATTTCCACTCGTTTTCAGTCTATTCTGAACACCTCACACCTCACAATATTATTTTTAGTCCTAAAATTTGCACCGAGGTCGCTGGATGACTAAGCTCAGCGACCGAAGTGGCCGACACAAACACCTGGCCCATCTAGGAGTGGCACTGCAGTGTCAGACAGGATGGCACTTGAAAAAAATAGTCCCCAAACAGCACATGATGCAAAGAAAAAAAGAGGCGCAATGAGGTAGCTGTGTGACTAAGCTAAGCGACCCTAGTGGCCGACACAAACACCTGGCCCATCTAGGAGTGGCACTGCAGTGTCAGACAGGATGGCTATTGAAAAAAATAGTCCCCAAACAGCACATGATGCAAAGAAAAAAAGAGGCGCAATGAGGTAGCTGTGTGACTAAGCTCAGCGACCCAAGTGGCCGACACAAACACCTGGCCCATCTAGGAGTGGCACTGCAGTGTCAGACAGGATGGCACTTGAAAAAAATAGTCCCCAAACAGCACATGATGCAAAGAAAAAAAGAGGCGCAATGAGGTAGCTGTGTGACTAAGCTAAGCGACCCTAGTGGCCGACACAAACACCTGGCCCATCTAGGAGTGGCACTGCAGTGTCAGACCGGATGGCACTTGAAAAAAATAGTCCCCAAACAGCACATGATGCAAAGAAAAAAAGAGGCGCAATGAGGTAGCTGTGTGACTAAGCTAAGCGACCCAAGTGGCCGACACAAACACCTGGCCCATCTAGGAGTGGCACTGCAGTGTCAGACAGGATGGCACTTGAAAAAAATACTCCCCAAACAGCACATGATGCAAAGAAAAATGAAAGAAAAAAGAGGTGCAAGATGGAATTGTCCTTGGGCCCTCCCACCCACCCTTATGTTGTATAAACAGGACATGCACACTTTAACGAACCCATCATTTCAGCGACAGGGTCTGCCACACGACTGTGACTGAAATGACTGGTTGGTTTGGGCCCCCACCAAAAAAGAAGCAATCAATCTCTCCTTGCACAAACTGGCTCTACAGAGGCAAGATGTCCACCTCATCATCATCCTCCGATTCATCACCCCTTTCACTGTGTACATCCCCCTCCTCACAGATTATTAATTTGTCCCCACTGGAATCCACCATCTCAGGTCCCCGTGTACTTTTTGGAGGCAATTGCTGCTGGTGAATGTCTCCACGGAGGAATTGATTATAATTCATTTTAATGAACATCATCTTCTCCACATTTTCTGGAAGTAACCTCGTACGCCGATTGCTGACAAGGTGAGCGGCTGCACTAAACACTCTTTCGGAGTACACACTGGAGGGAGGGCAACTTAGGTAGAATAAAGCCAGTTTCTGCAAGGGCCTCCAAATTGCCTCTTTTTCCTGCCAGTATAAGTACGGACTGTCTGACGTGCCTACTTGGATGCGGTCACTCATATAATCCTCCACCATTCTTTCAATGGTGAGAGAATCATATGCAGTGACAGTAGACGACATGTCAGTAATCGTTGGCAGGTCCTTCAGTCCGGACCAGATGTCAGCACTCGCTCCAGACTGCCCTGCATCACCGCCAGTGGGTGGGCTCGGAATTCTTAGCCTTTTCCTCGCACCCCCAGTTGCGGGAGAATGTGAAGGAGGAGCTGTTGATGGGTCACGATCCACTTGACTTGACAATTTTCTCACCAGCAGGACTTTGAACCCCAGCAGACTTGTGTCTGCCGGAAAGAGAGATACAACGTAGGTTTTAAATCTAGGATCGAGCACGGTGGCCAAAATGTAGTGCTCTGATTTCAACAGATTGACCACCCGTGAATCCTGGTTAAGCGAATTAAGGGCTCCATCCACAAGTCCCACATGCCTAGCGGAATCGCTCTGTTTTAGCTCCTCCTTCAATGTCTCCAGCTTCTTCTGCAAAAGCCTGATGAGGGGAATGACCTGACTCAAGCTGGCAGTGTCTGAACTGACTTCACGTGTGGCAAGTTCAAAGGGTTGCAGAACCTTGCACAACGTTGAAATCATTCTCCACTGCGCTTGAGACAGGTGCATTCCACCTCCTTTGCCTATATCGTGGCCAGATGTATAGGCTTGAATGGCCTTTTGCTGCTCCTCCATCCTCTGAAGCATATAGAGGGTTGAATTCCACCTCGTTACCACCTCTTGCTTCAGATGATGGCAGGGCAGGTTCAGGTATTTTTGGTGGTGCTCCAGTCTTCTGTACGCGTTGCCTGAACGCCGAAAGTGGCACGCAATTCTTCGGACCACCGACAGCATCTCTTGCACGCCCCTGTCGTTTTTTAAATAATTCTGCACCACCAAATTCAAGGTATGTGCAAAACATGGGACGTGCTGGAATTTGCCCAGATGTAATGCACGCACAATATTGCTGGCGTTGTCCGATGTCACAAATCCCCAGGAGAGTCCAATTGGGGTAAGCCATTCTGCGATGATCTTCCTCAGTTGCCGTAAGAGGTTTTCAGCTGTGTGCGTACTCTGGAAAGCGGTGATACAAAGCGTAGCCTGCCTAGGAACGAGTTGGCGTTTGCGAGATGCTGCTACTGGTGCCGCCGCTGCTGTTCTTGCTGCGGGAGGCAATACATCTACCCAGTGGGCTGTCACAGTCATATAGTTCTGAGTCTGCCCTGCTCCACTTGTCCACATGTCCGTGGTTAAGTGGACATTGGGTACAACTGCATTTTTTAGGACACTGGTGACTCTTTTTCTGAGGTCTGTGTACATTTTCGGTATCGCCTGCCTAGAGAAATGGAACCTAGATGGTATTTGGTACCGGGGACACAGTACCTCAATCAAGTCTATAGTTGGCTCTGAATTAACGATGGATACCGGAACCACGTTTCTCACCGCCCAGGCTGCCAAGGCCTCAGTTATCCGCTTTGCAGCAGGATGACTGCTGTGATATTTCATCTTCCTCGCAAAGGACTGTTGGACAGTCAGTTGCTTACTGGAAGTAGTACAAGTGGTCTTCCGACTTCCCCTCTGGGATGACGATCGACTCCCAGCAGCAACAACAGCAGCGCCAGCAGCAGTAGGCGTTACACTCAAGGATGCATCGGAGGAATCCCAGGCAGGAGAGGACTCGTCAGACTTGCCAGTGACATGGCCTGCAGGACTATTGGCTTTCCTGGGTAAGGAGGAAATTGACACTGAGGGAGTTGGTGGTGTGGTTTGCAGGAGCTTGGTTACAAGAGGAAGGGATTTAGTGGTCAGTGGACTGCTTCCGCTGTCACCCAAAGTTTTTGAACTTGTCACTGACTTATGATGAATGCGCTGCAGGTGACGTATAAGGGAGGATGTTCCGAGGTGGTTAACGTCCTTACCCCTACTTATTACAGCTTGACAATGGCAACACACGGCTTGACACCTGTTGTCCGCATTTCTGTTGAAATACTTCCACACCGAAGAGCTGATTTTTTTTGTATTTTGACCAGGCATGTCAAGGGCCATATTCCTCCCACGGTCAACAGGTGTCTCCCCGGGTGCCTGACTTAAACAAACCACCTCATCATCAGAATCCTCCTTGTCAATTTCCTCCCCAGCGCCAGCAACACCCATATCCTCATCCTGGTGTACTTCAACAGTGACATCTTCAATTTGACTATCAGGAACTGGACTGCGGGTGCTCCTTCCAGCACTTGCAGGGGGCGTGCAAATGGTGGAAGGCGCAAGCTCTTCCCGTCCAGTGTCGGGAAGGTCAGGCATCGCAAGCGACACAATTGGACTCTCCTTGGGGATTTGTGATTTTGAAGAACTCACAGTTCTTTGCTGTGCTTTTGCCAGCTTAAGTCTTTTCTTTTTTCTAGCGAGAGGATGAGTGCTTCCATCCTCATTTGAAGCTGAACCACTAGCCATGAACATAGGCCAGGGCCTCAGCCGTTCCTTGCCACTCCGTGTCGTAAATGGCATATTGGCAAGTTTACGCTTCTCCTCAGACGCTTTTAATTTTGATTTTTGGGTCATTTTACTGAACTTTTGTGTTTTGGATTTTACATGCTCTCTACTATGACATTGGGCATCGGCCTTGGCAGACGACGTTGATGGCATTTCATCGTCTCGGCCCTGACTAGTGGCAGCAGCTTCAGCACGAGGTGGAAGTGGATCTTGATTTTTCCCTTTAACCTCCACATTTTTGTTCTCCATTTTTTAATGTGTGGAATTATATGCCAGTATCAATAGCAATGGCCTACTACTATATTTACTGCGCACAAGTAAAAGGCACCACAGGTATACAATGTAGATGGATGGATATTAGTATACTTAATGGATGACGAGTGACGACACAGAGGTAGGTACAGCAGTGGCCTACCGTACTGCTATATACAGTATAATGGACCTGGTGGACACTGTCAGCAGACTGCTAAACTACTAGTATAAAAAAAAAGCCACCACAGGTATACAATGTAGATGGATGGATAGTATACTTAATGGATGACGAGTGACGACACAGAGGTAGGTACAGCAGTGGCCTACCGTACTGCTATATACAGTATAATGGACCTGGTGTACACTGTCAGCAGACTGCTAAACTACTAGTATAAAAAAAAGCCACCACAGGCATACAATGTAGATGGATGGATAGTATACTTAATGGATGACGAGTGACGACACAGAGGTAGGTACAGCAGTGGCCTACCGTACTGCTATATACAGTATAATGGACCTGGTGGACACTGTCAGCAGACTGCTAAACTACTAGTATAAAAAAAAAAGCCACCACAGGTATACAATGTAGATGGATGGATAGTATACTTAATGGATGACGAGTGACGACACAGAGGTAGGTACAGCAGTGGCCTACCTGACTGCTATATACAGTATAATGGACCTGGTGGACACTGTCAGCAGACTGCTAAACTACTAGTATAAAAAAAAAAGCCACCACAGGTATACAATGTAGATGGATGGATAGTATACGTTATGGATGACGAGTGACGACACAGAGGTAGGTACAGCAGTGGCCTACCGTACTGCTATATACAGTATAATGGACCTGGTGGACACTGTCAGCAGACTGCTAAACTACTAGTATAAAAAAAAAAGCCACCACAGGCATACAATGTAGATGGATGGATAGTATACTTAATGGATGACGAGTGACGACACAGAGGTAGGTACAGCAGTGGCCTACCGTACTGCTATATACAGTATAATGGACCTGGTGGACACTGTCAGCAGACTGCTAAACTACTAGTATAAAAAAAAAAGCCACCACAGGTATACAATGTAGATGGATGGATAGTATACTTAATGGATGACGAGTGATGACACAGAGGTAGGTACAGCAGTGGCCTACCGTACTGCTATATACAGTATAATGGACCTGGTGGACACTGTCAGCAGACTGCTAAACTACTAGTATAAAAAAAAAAAGCCACCACAGGTATACAATGTAGATGGATGGATAGTATACTTAATGGATGACGAGTGACGACACAGAGGTAGGTACAGCAGTGGCCTACCGTACTGCTATATACAGTATAATGGACCTGGTGGACACTGTCAGCAGACTGCTAAACTACTAGTATAAAAAAAAAGCCACCACAGGTATACAATGTAGATGGATGGATAGTATACTTTATGGATGACGAGTGACGACACAGAGGTAGGTACCGCAGTGGCCTACCGTACTGCTATATACAGTATAATGGACCTGGTGGACACTGTCAGCAGACTGCTAAACTACTAGTATAAAAAAAAGCCACCACAGGTATACAATGTAGATGGATGGATAGTATACTTAATGGATGACGAGTGACGACACAGAGGTAGGTACAGCAGTGGCCTACCGTACTGCTATATACAGTATAATGGACCTGGTGGACACTGTCAGGAAACTGCTAAAAAACTACTAGTATAAAAATAAAAGCCACAGGAGTGTTTTTCAGGCAGACAAACGTATACTGGTGGTCACTGTCAGCAAAACTCTGCACTGTACTCCTGCTATAGCTGCTCCCCAGTCCCCACAATTAAGCAGTGTGAGCAGTGCACTCAGCACAGATATATCATGCAGCACACTGAGCACAGATATGGTATGGAGCGTTTTTTTCAGGCAGAGAAGAGAACGGATAAAAAACTGGTGGTCACTATCAGCAAAACTCTGCACTGTAGTGTACTCCTCCTAACAGCTGCTCCCCAATCCTCCCCACAATAGTAAAATAAACAAGCAAAAAAGCAATCAGATCAACTGTCTCCTCTCGTATATAAACAGAGAGGACGCCAGCCACGTCCTCTCCCTATCAATCTCAATGCACGTGTGAAAATGGCGGCGACGCGCGGCTGCTTATATAGAATCCGAATCTCGTGAGAATCCAACAGCGGGATGATGACGTTCAAGCGCGCTCGGGTTAGCCGAGCAAGGCGGGAGGATCCGAGTCTGCTCGGACCCGTGTAAAAAAAGGTAAAGCTCGGGTGGGTTCGGTTTCTCGGAAACCGAACCCGCTCATCACTAGTATAAACTAGGGATGAGCGGGTTCGGTTCCTCGGAATCCGAACCCCCCCGAACTTCAGCCTTTTTACACGGGTCCGAGGCAGACTCGGATCTTCCCGCCTTGCTCGGTTAACCCGAGCGCGCCCGAACGTCATCATCCCGCTGTCGGATTCTCGCGAGACTCGGATTCTATCGCGAGACTCGGATTCTATATAAGGAGCCGCGCGTCGCCGCCATTTTCACACGTGCATTGAGATTGATAGGGAGAGGACGTGGCTGGCGTCCTCTCCGTTTAGAATAGAAATAGATAGAAAGTGAGAGTGAGACACTTGATTTACTGGAGCTTAGGAGTACTCAGAGAGTGCAGAGTTTACTAGTGACTGACCAGTGACCACCAGTGCAGTTTTATTATTATTTAATATAATCCGTTCTCTGCCTGAAAAAAAACGATACACAGTGACACAGTATACCATATCTGTGCTCAGCCTCAGTGTGCTGCATCATCTATGTATATCTGACTGTGCTGAGTGCTCACTGCTCACACAGCTTAATTGTGGGGGAGACTGGGGAGCAGTTATAGCAGGAGTACATTAACAGTGCACACTTTTGCTGCCAGAGTGCCACTGCCAGTGTGACTGACCAGTGACCACTGACCACCAGTATATTGTGATTGTCTGCCTGAAAAAGTTAAACACTCGTCGTGTGGTGTTTTTATTCTATAAACGCATTCTGCTGACAGTGTCCAGCAGGTCCGTCATTATATAATATATACCTGTCCTGCAGTAGTGATATATATATATTTTTTATATCATTATCATCCAGTCTGTATTAGCAGCAGACGCAGTACGGTAGTCCACGGCTGTAGCTACCTCTGTGTCGGCAGTCGCTCGTCCATCCATAATTGTATACCACCTACCTGTTGTGTTTTTTTTTTTCTATCTTCTTGATACTAGTAGCTTACTTTAGGAGTCTGCAGTGCTGACAGTGTCCAGCAGGTCCGTCATTATATAATATATACCTGTCCGGCTGCAGTAGTGATATATATATATTTTTTATATCATTATCATCCAGTCTATATTAGCAGCAGACGCAGTACGGTAGTCCACGGCTGTAGCTACCTCTGTGTCGGCAGTCGCTCGTCCATCCATAATTGTATACCACCTACCTGTGGTGTTTTTTTTTTTCTATCTTCTTGATACTAGTAGCTTACTTTAGGAGTCTGCAGTGCTGACAGTGTCCAGCAGGTCCGTCATTATATAATATATACCTGTCCGGCTGCAGTAGTGATATATATATATTTTTTATATCATTATCATCCAGTCTATATTAGCAGCAGACGCAGTACGGTAGTCCACGGCTGTAGCTACCTCTGTGTCGGCAGTCGCTCGTCCATCCATAAGTATACTAGTATCCATCCATCTCCATTGTTTACCTGAGGTGCCTTTTAGTTGTGCCTATTAAAATATGGAGAACAAAAATGTTGAGGTTCCAAAAATAGGGAAAGATCAAGATCGACTTCCACCTCGTGCTGAAGCTGCTGCCACTAGTCATGGCCGAGACGATGAAATGCCATCAACGTCGTCTGCCAAGGCCGATGCCCAGTGTCATAGTACAGAGCATGTAAAATCCAAAACACCAAATATCAGTAAAAAAAGGACTCAAAAATCTAAAATAAAATTGTCGGAGGAGAAGCGTAAACTTGCCAATATGCCATTTACCACACGGAGTGGCAAGGAACGGCTGAGGCCCTGGCCTATGTTCATGGCTAGTGGTTCAGCTTCACATGAGGATGGAAGCACTCAGCCTCTCGCTAGAAAAATGAAAAGACTCAAGCTGGCAAAAGCACAGCAAAGAACTGTGCGTTCTTCGAAATCACAAATCCACAAGGAGAGTCCAATTGTGTCGTTTGCGATGCCTGACCTTCCCAACACTGGACGTGAAGAGCATGCGCCTTCCACCATTTGCACGCCCCCTGCAAGTGCTGGAAGGAGCACCCGCAGTCCAGTTCCTGATAGTCAGATTGAAGATGTCAGTGTTGAAGTACACCAGGATGAGGAGGATATGGGTGTTGCTGGCGCTGGGGAGGAAATTGACCAGGAGGATTCTGATGGTGAGGTGGTTTGTTTAAGTCAGGCACCCGGGGAGACACCTGTTGTCCGTGGGAGGAATAGGGCCATTGACATGCCTGGTGAAAATACCAAAAAAATCAGCTCTTCGGTGTGGAAGTATTTCAACAGAAATGCGGACAACATTTGTCAAGCCGTGTGTTGCCTTTGTCAAGCTGTAATAAGTAGGGGTAAGGACGTTAACCACCTCGGAACATCCTCCCTTATACGTCACCTGCAGCGCATTCATCATAAGTCAGTGACAAGTTCAAAAACTTTGGGCGACAGCGGAAGCAGTCCACTGACCAGTAAATCCCTTCCTCTTGTAACCAAGCTCACGCAAACCACCCCACCAACTCCCTCAGTGTCAATTTCCTCCTTCCCCAGGAATGCCAATAGTCCTGCAGGCCATGTCACTGGCAATTCTGACGAGTCCTCTCCTGCCTGGGATTCCTCCGATGCATCCTTGCGTGTAACGCCTACTGCTGCTGGCGCTGCTGTTGTTGCTGCTGGGAGTCGATGGTCATCCCAGAGGGGAAGTCGTAAGACCACTTTTACTACTTCCACCAAGCAATTGACTGTCCAACAGTCCTTTGCGTGGAAGATGAAATATCACAGCAGTCATCCTGCTGCAAAGCGGATAACTGAGGCCTTGGCATCCTGGGCGGTGAGAAACGTGGTTCCGGTATCCATCATTACTGCAGAGCCAACTAGAGACTTGTTGGAGGTACTGTGTCCCCGGTACCAAATACCATCTAGGTTCCATTTCTCTAGGCAGGCGATACCGAAAATGTACACAGACCTCAGAAAAAGACTCACCAGTGTCCTAAAAAATGCAGTTGTACCCAATGTCCACTTAACCACGGACATGTGGACAAGTGGAGCAGGGCAGGCTCAGGACTATATGACTGTGACAGCCCACTGGGTAGATGTATGGACTCCCGCCGCAAGAACAGCAGCGGCGGCACCAGTAGCAGCATCTCGCAAACGCCAACTCTTTCCTAGGCAGGCTACGCTTTGTATCACCGCTTTCCAGAATACGCACACAGCTGAAAACCTCTTACGGCAACTGAGGAAGATC
Organism: Pseudophryne corroboree; assembly: GCF_028390025.1. Lineage (NCBI taxonomy): Eukaryota > Metazoa > Chordata > Amphibia > Anura > Myobatrachidae > Pseudophryne > Pseudophryne corroboree. The sequence continues at coordinate 120,780,311 of NC_086454.1, read as the reverse complement.
ATCGCGGAATGGCTTACCCCAATTGGACTCTCCTGTGGATTTGTGGCATCGGACAACGCCAGCAATATTGTGTGTGCATTAAATCTGGGCAAATTCCAGCACGTCCCATGTTTTGCACATACCTTGAATTTGGTGGTGCAGAATTATTTAAAAAACGAGAGGGGCGTGCAAGAGATGCTGTCGGTGGCCAGAAGAATTGCAGGACACTTTCGGCGTACAGGCACCACGTACAGAAGACTGGAGCACCACCAAAAACGCCTGAACCTGCCCTGCCATCATCTGAAGCAAGAAGTGGTAACGAGGTGGAATTCAACCCTCTATATGCTTCAGAGGTTGGAGGAGCAGCAAAAGGCCATTCAAGCCTATACAACTGACCACGATATAGGAGGTGGAATGCACCTGTCTCAAGCGCAGTGGAGAATGATTTCAACGTTGTGCAAGGTTCTGCAACCTTTTGAACTTGCCACACGTGAAGTCAGTTCAGACACTGCCAGCCTGAGTCAGGTCATTCCCCTCATCAGGCTTTTGCAGAAGAAGCTGGAGACATTGAAGGAGGAGCTAACACAGAGCGATTCCGCTAGGCATGTGGGACTTGTGGATGGAGCCCTTAATTCGCTTAACAAGGATTCACGGGTGGTCAATCTGTTGAAATCAGAGCACTACATTTTGGCCACCGTGCTCGATCCTAGATTTAAAACCTACCTTGGATCTCTCTTTCCGGCAGACACAAGTCTGCTGGGGTTCAAAGAACTGCTGGTGAGAAAATTGTCAAGTCAAGCGGAACGCGACCTGTCAACATCTCCTCCTTCACATTCTCCCGCAACTGGGGGTGCGAGGAAAAGGCTCAGAATTCCGAGCCCACCCGCTGGCGGTGATGCAGGGCAGTCTGGAGCGACTGCTGATGCTGACATCTGGTCCGGACTGAAGGACCTGACAACGATTACGGACATGTCGTCTACTGTCACTGCATATGATTCTCTCCCCATTGAAAGAATGGTGGAGGATTATATGAGTGACCGCATCCAAGTAGGCACGTCAGACAGTCCGTACTTATACTGGCAGGAAAAAGAGGCAATTTGGAGGCCCTTGCACAAACTGGCTTTATTCTACCTAAGTTGCCCTCCCACAAGTGTGTACTCCGAAAGAGTGTTTAGTGCCGCCGCTCACCTTGTCAGCAATCGGCGTACGAGGTTACATCCAGAAAATGTGGAGAAGATGATGTTCATTAAAATGAATTATAATCAATTCCTCCGTGGAGACATTCACCAGCAGCAATTGCCTCCACAAAGTACACAGGGAGCTGAGATGGTGGATTCCAGTGGGGACGAATTGATAATCTGTGAGGAGGGGGATGTACACGGTGATATATCGGAGGATGATGATGAGGTGGACATCTTGCCTCTGTAGAGCCAGTTTGTGCAAGGAGAGATTAATTGCTTCTTTTTTGGTGGGGGTCCAAACCAACCCGTCATTTCAGTCACAGTCGTGTGGCAGACCCTGTCACTGAAATGATGGGTTGGTTAAAGTCTGCATGTCCTGTTTATACAACATAAGGGTGGGTGGGAGGGCCCAAGAACAATTCCATCTTGCACCTCTTTTTTCTTTAATTTTTCTTTGCGTCATGTGCTGTTTGGGGAGTAGTTTTTGGAAGGGCCATCCTGCGTGACACTGCAGTGCCACTCCTAGATGGGCCAGGTGTTTGTGTCGGCCACTTGGTCGCTTAACTTAGTCACACAGCTACCTCATTGCGCATCTTTTTTTTCTTCTTTGCGTCATGTGCTGTTTGGGGAGTAGTTTTTTGAAGGGCCATCCTGCGTGACACTGCAGTGCCACTCCTAGATAAGCCAGGTGTTTGTGTCGGCCACTAGGGTCGCTTAGCTTAGTCACACAGCTACCTCATTGCGCCTCTTTTTTTCTTTGCGTCATGTGCTGTTTGGGGGGTGTTTTTTGGAAGGGCCATCCTGCGTGACACTGCAGTGCCACTCCTAGATGGGCAAGGTGTTTGTGTCGGCCACTAGGGTCGCTTATCTTAGTCACACAGCTACCTCATTGCGCATCTTTTTTTTCTTCTTTGCGTCATGTGCTGTTTGGGGAGTAGTTTTTTGAAGGGCCATCCTGCGTGACACTGCAGTGCCACTCCTAGATGGGCCAGGTGTTTGTGTCGGCCACTAGGGTCGCTTAGCTTAGTCACACCGCTACCTCATTGCGCCTCTTTTTTTCTTTGCGTCATGTGCTGTTTGGGGGGTGTTTTTTGGAAGGGCCATCCTGGGTGACACTGCAGTGCCACTCCTAGATGGGCCAGGTGTTTGTGTCGGCCACTAGGGTCGCTTAGCTTACACAGCTACCTCATTGCACCTCTTTTTTTTCTTCTTTGCGTCATGTGCTGTTTGGGGAGTAGTTTTTGGAAGGGCCATCCTGCGTGACACTGCAGTGCCACTCCTAGATGGGCCAGGTGTTTGTGTCGGCCACTTGGGTCGCTTATCTTAGTCACACAGCTACCTCATTGCGCCTCTTTTTTTCTTTGCGTCATGTGCTGTTTGGGGGGTGTTTTTTGGAAGGGCCATCCTGCGTGACACTGCAGTGCCACTCCTAGATGGGCCAGGTGTTTGTGTCGGCCACTTGGGTCGCTTATCTTAGTCACACAGCTACCTCATTGCGCCTCTTTTTTTCTTTGCGTCATGTGCTGTTTGGGGGGTGTTTTTTGGAAGGGCCATCCTGCGTGACACTGCAGTGCCACTCCTAGATGGGCCAGGTGTTTGTGTCGGCCACTAGGGTCGCTTATCTTAGTCACACAGCTACCTCATTGCGCATCTTTTTTTTCTTCTTTGCGTCATGTGCTGTTTGGGGAGTAGTTTTTTGAAGGGCCATCCTACGTGACACTGCAGAGCGACTCCTAGATGGGCCAGGTGTTTGTGTCGGCCACTAGGGTCGCTTAGCTTAGTCACACAGCTACCTCATTGCGCCTCTTTTTTTCTTTGCGTCATGTGCTGTTTGGGAGGTGTTTTTTGGAAGGGCCATCCTGCGTGACACTGCAGTGCCACTCCTAGATGGGCCAGGTGTTTGTGTCGGCCACTAGGGTCGCTTAGCTTACTCACACAGCTACCTCATTGCGCCTCTTTTTTTTCTTCTTTGCGTCATGTGCTGTTTGGGGAGTAGTTTTTTGAAGGGCCATCCTGCGTGACACTGCAGTGCCACTCCTAGATGGGCCAGGTGTTTGTGTCGGCCACTTGGGTCGCTGAGCTTAGTCATCCAGCGACCTCGGTGCAAATTTTAGGACTAAAAATAATATTGTGAGGTGTGAGGTGTTCAGTATAGACTGAAAATGAGTGGAAATTATGGTTATTGAGGTTAATAATACTTTGGGATCAAAATGACCCCCAAATTCTATGATTTAAGTTGTTTTTTAGGGTTTTTTGAAAAAAACACCCGAATCCAAAACACACCCGAATCCGACAAAAAAAATTCGGTGAGGTTTTGCCAAAACGCGTTCGAACCCAAAACACGGCCGTGGAACCAAACACAAAACCAAAACACAAAACCCGAAAAATTTCCGGTGCTGCCAGGTTTTAAATCTAGGATCGAGCACGGTGGCCAAAATGTAGTGCTCTGATTTCAACAGATTGACCACCCGTGAATCCTTGTTAAGCGAATTAAGGGCTCCATCCACAAGTCCCACATGCCTAGCGGAATCGCTCAGTGTTAGCTCCTCCTTCAATGTCTCCAGCTTCTTCTGCAAAAGCCTGATGAGGGGAATGACCTGACTCAGGCTGGCAGTGTCTGAACTGACTTCACGTGTGGCAAGTTCAAAAGGTTGCAGAACCTTGCACAACGTTGAAATCATTCTCCACTGCGCTTGAGACAGGTGCATTCCACCTCCTATATCGTGGTCAGTTGTATAGGCTTGAATGGCCTTTTGCTGCTCCTCCAACCTCTGAAGCATATAGAGGGTTGAATTCCACCTCGTTACCACTTCTTGCTTCAGATGATGGCAGGGCAGGTTCAGGCGTTTTTGGTGTTGCTCCAGTCTTCTGTACGTGGTGCCTGTACGCCGAAAGTGTCCCGCAATTCTTCTGGCCACCGACAGCATCTCTTGCACGCCCCTCTCGTTTTTTAAATAATTCTGCACCACCAAATTCAAGGTATGTGCAAAACATGGGACGTGCTGGAATTTGCCCATATTTAATGCACACACAATATTGCTGGCGTTGTCCGATGCCACAAATCCACAGGAGAGTCCAATTGGGGTAAGCCATTCTGCGATGATCTTCCTCAGTTGCCGTAAGAGGTTTTTAGCTGTGTGCGTATTCTGGAAAGCGGTGATACAAAGTGTAGCCTGCCTAGGAAAGAGTTGGCGTTTGCGAGATGCTGCTACTGGTGCAGCCGCTGCTGTTCTTGCGGCGGGAGTCAATACATCTACCCAGTGGGCTGTCACAGTCATATAGTCCTGAGTCTGCCCTGCTCCACTTGTCCACATGTCCGTGGTTAAGTGGACATTGGGTACAACTGCATTTTTTAGGACACTGGTGAGTCTTTTTCTGAGGTCTGTGTACATTTTCGGTATCGCCTGCCTAGAGAAATGGAACCTAGATGGTATTTGGTACCGGGGACACAGTACCTCAATCAAGACTATAGTTGGCTCTGCAGTAATGATGGATACCGGAACCACGTTTCTCACCGCCCAGGATGCCAAGGCCTCAGTTATCCGCTTTGCAGCAGGATGACTGCTGTGATATTTCATCTTCCTCGCAAAGGACTGTTGGACAGTCAATTGCTTGGTGGAAGTAGTAAAAGTCGTCTTACGACTTCCCCTCTGGGATGACCATCGACTCCCAGCAGCAACAACAGCAGCGCCAGCAGCAGTAGGCATTACACGCAAGGATGCATCGGAGGAATCCCAGGCAGGAGAGGACTCGTCAGAATTGCCAGTGACATGGCCTGCAGGACTATTGGCATTCCTGGGGAAGGAGGAAATTGACACTGAGGGAGTTGGTGGGGTGGTTTGCGTGAGCTTGGTTACAAGAGGAAGGGATTTACTGGTCAGTGGACTGCTTCCGCTGTCGCCCAAAGTTTTTGAACTTGTCACTGACTTATGATGAATGCGCTGCAGGTGACGTATAAGGGAGGATGTTCCGAGGTGGTTAACGTCCTTACCCCTACTTATTACAGCTTGACAAAGGCAACACACGGCTTGACACCTGTTGTCCGCATTTCTGTTGAAATACTTCCACACCGAAGAGCTGATTTTTTTGGTATTTTCACCAGGCATGTCAATGGCCATATTCCTCCCACGGACAACAGGTGTCTACCCGGGTGCCTGACTTAAACAAACCACCTCACCATCAGAATCCTCCTTGTCAATTTCCTCCCCAGCGCCAGCAACACCCATATCCTCCTCATCCTGGTGTACTTCAACACTGACATCTTCAATCTGACTATCAGGAACTGGACTGCGGGTGCTCCTTCCAGCACTTGCAGGGGGCGTGCAAATGGTGGAAGGCGCATGCTCTTCACGTCCAGTGTTGGGAAGGTCAGGCATCGCAACCGACACAATTGGACTCTCCTTGTGGATTTGTGATTTCGAAGAACGCACAGTTCTTTGCTGTGCTTTTGCCAGCTTAAGTCTTTTCATTTTTCTAGCGAGAGGCTGAGTGCTTCCATCCTCATGTGAAGCTGAACCACTAGCCATGAACATAGGCCAGGGCCTCAGCCGTTCCTTGCCACTCCGTGTGGTAAATGGCATATTGGCAAGTTTACGCTTCTCCGACGATTTTATTTTAGATTTTTGAGTCCTTTTTTTACTGATATTTTGTGTTTTGGATTTTACATGCTCTGTACTATGACATTGGGCATCGGCCTTGGCAGACGACGTTGATGGAATTTTATCGTCTCGGCCATGACTAGTGGCAGCAGCTTCAGCACGAGGTGGAAGTGGATCTTGATCTTTCCCTATTTTTGGAACCTCAACATTTTTGTTCTCCATATTTTAATAGGCACAACTAAAAGGCACCTCAGGTAAACAATGGAGATGGATGGATACTAGTATACTTATGGATGACGAGTGACTGACGACACAGAGGTAGCTACAGCCGTGGACTACCGTACTGCGTCTGCTAGTATAGAGATGATAATGATATAAAAAATATATATATATCACTACTGCAGGTATATATAATATAATGACGGACCTGCTGGACACTGTCAGCAGACTCCTAAACTACTAGTATGAAGAAGATAGAAAAAAAAACCCCACCACAGGTAGGTATACAATTATGGACGAGCACTGATGACACAGAGGTAGCCACAGCCGTGGACTACCGTACTGCGTCTGCTAGTATAGAGATGATAATGATATAAAAAATATATATATATCACTACTGCAGGTATATATAATATAATGACGGACCTGCTGGACACTGTCAGCAGACTCCTAAACTACTAGTATGAAGAAGATAGAAAAAAAAAAACCACCACAGGTAGGTATACAATTATGGACGAGCACTGACGACACAGAGGTAGCCACAGCCGTGGACTACCGTACTGCGTCTGCTAATATAGAGATGATAAAGATGATAGAGATGAACAAAAAAAATATAACACTACTGCAGGTAAATATTTATATAATATAATGAATGACGGACCTGCTGGACACTGTCAGCAGAATGCGTTTATAGAATAATAAAAAAAAAACACCTCAGGAGTGTTTATCTTTTTCAGGCAGACAATATACTGGTGGTCACTGGTCAGTCACACTGGCAGCAAAAGTGTGCACTGTACTCCTGCTATAACTGCACCCCAGTCTCCCCCACAATTCAGCTGTGTGAGCAGTGAGCACTCAGCACAGTCAGATATACATAGATGATATTATCATGCAGCACACTGAGGCTGAGCACAGATATGGTATGTGACTGTGTATCGTTTTTTTACAGGCAGAGAACGGATTATATTAAATAATAAAGTGGTCAGTCACTAGTAACTATCAGCAAAACTCTGCACTCTGAGTACTCCTAATGCTCCCCAAAATTACTAAGTAATCAACTCAAGTGTCTCTATCTATTCTAACGGAGAGGACGCCAGCCACGTCCTCTCCCTATCAATCTCAATGCACGTGTGAAAATGGCGGCGACGCGCGGCTCCTTATATAGAATCCGAGTCTCGCGATAGAATACGAGCCTCGCGAGAATCCGACAGCGGGATGATGACGTTCGGGCGCGCTCTGGTTAGCCGAGCAAGGCGGGAAGATCCGAGTCTGCCTCGGACCCGTGTAAAAAGGCTGAAGTTCGGGGGGGTTCGGATTCCGAGGAACCGAACCCGCATGCGGTTAGAATTTTTGTCTTAATCGCTCCGTTGCGAAAATCGGCAACGAGCGAACAACTCGGAATGACCCCCGTAGAGTAAAGTAATAGTTAAAATTCAAAGAATTCACATAGTTATAAATAATGATGTGCTGATTTATATCCGGTTTTAAGTATTAAAATTTAAGGGGATGGTACTAAAACTTGATTGGGGAGAATTCAACAGTTTTTTTAGTTTGCGATAATTAATTGGCACCAAATGTTGCAATTCAGTTGTTTTGGGCGCCCTTTAATTACCGTGCTTATCGCTCCTAATTAGACAGGTTTAGCCGCGCAATGCAGGTAAACTCGACTAAACTAACGGGCGTGATGGGAAAAGTGATTGACCTAATTCAGGTTGGATCGCAAATAGTGAGTTAATAAAGTTAATATAATATGTATATCTCCTATATATTAGCCCAGATCTGTGATTTTGTGCCTCCTTTGCTAACGCTGTGCGGATTCACATAGCTGGGCGGAGTCAAGCCATAGAGATCTGGGCTAATATATAGGAGATAGCCATGGGAGATCTGCCCTAATATATGTGAGCAGGATACATAACTGACTGTAGGTTATATCAGTGTGGCCGCGATTGTGCAGAGACAGCAGCACCAGGCCACCAGCTTAAGCCTCCGTCGCGGCTCCAGCCCCCCTCCCCAGAGACAGCAGCACCAGCTTAAGGCTCCGTCGCGGCTCCGCTCCCCCCTCACCAGCAATTGGTTCCGACTCCGATGCGGCCCCCCACCCCTCCGCAAGCCATTGGTTGAGTCTCCCATTGGTTAAAACTCCAATGCGGCCACCCCCCCCCTTCCGCCAGCCATTGGTTGAGTCTCCATCGAGCCCCCCCGGCACACTCCGCCCGCCATTGGCCAGACGCCGCCAGGACGCGCTGTGATTGGCAGCCCGTGCAGCTGCCACTGGAATGCCTGCCTCCTGCTGGCCCACCACTCACACAGGGAGATGCTGCCGCCAACGGGAAAGTGAAAGAACGCGAGGAACAGCCCGTACGCTCCGTCCCCTGCCACTGAGCCGCACCAGGTAACCAGCCTAATCACAGCGCGCCCCCTGTACCAGTGACGCTTACACACGTAACACCCCCTGTACCAGTGCCGCTTACACACGTAACGCCCCCTGTACCAGTGCCGCTTACACACGTAACACCCCCCTGTACCAGAGACGCTTACAGACGTAACGCCCCCCTGTACCAGTGCCAGTGCCGCTTCCACACGTAACGCCCCCTGTACCAGTGACGCTTCCACATGTAACGCCCCCTGTACCAGTGCCAGTGACGCTTCCACACGTAACGCCCCCTGTACCAGTGAGGCTTACACACGTAACGCCCCCTGTACCAGTGCCACTTACACACGTAATGGCCCCTGTACCAGTGCCACTTACACACGTAACGCCCCCTGTACCAGTGCCGCTTACACACGTAACACCCCCCTGTACCAGAGACGCTTACACACGTAACGCCCCCCTGTACCAGTGCCAGTGCCGCTTTCACATGTAACGCCCCCTGTACCAGTGACGCTTCCACACGTAACGCCCCCTGTACCAGTGCCAGTGATGCTTCCACACGTAACGGCCCCTGTACCAGTGAGGCTTACACTCGTAACGCCCCCTGTACCAGTGTTGCTTACACACGTAACGCCCCCTGTACCAGTGCCACTTACACACGTAACGCCCCCTGTACCAGTGCCGCTTACACACGTAACACCACCCTGTACCAGAGACGCTTACACACGTAACGCCCCCCTGTACCAGTGCCAGTGCCGCTTTCACACGTAACGCCCCCTGTACCAGTGACGCTTCCACACGTAACGCCCCTGTACCAGTGCCAGTGACGCTTCCACACGTAACGCCCCCTGTACCAGTGAGGCTTACATACATAACGCCCCCTGTACCAGTTTTGCTTACACACGTAACGCCCCCTGTACCAGTGCCACTTACACACGTAACGCCCCCTGTACCAGTGCCGCTTACACACGTAACACCCCACTGTACCAGAGACGCTTACACACGTAACGCCCCCCTGTACCAGTGCCAGTGCCGCTTTCACACGTAACGCCCCCTGTACCAGTGACGCTTCCACACGTAACGCCCCCTGTACCAGTGCCAGTGACGCTTCCACACGTAACGCCCCCTGTACCAGTGAGGCTTACACACGTAACGCCCCCTGTACCAGTGTTGCTTACACACGTAACGCCCCCTGTACCAGTGCAACTTACACACGTAACGCCCCCTGTACCAGTGCCGCTTACACACGTAACACCCCCCTGTACCAGAGACGCTTACACATGTAAAGCCCCCCTGTACCAGTGCCAGTGCCGCTTTCACGCGTAACACCCCCTGTACCAGTGACGCTTCCACACGTAATGCCCCCTGTACCAGTGCCAGTGACGCTTCCACACGTAACGCCCCCTGTACCAGTGAGGCTTACACACGTAACGCCCCCTGTACCAGTGTTGCTTATACACGTAACGCCCCCTGTACCAGTGCCACTTACACACGTAACGCCCCCTGTACCAGTGCCGCTTACACACGTAACACCACCCTGTACCAGAGACGCTTACACACGTAACGCCCCCCTGTACCAGTGCCAGTGCCGCTTTCACACGTAACGCCCCCTGTACCAGTGACGCTTCCACACGTAACGCCCCCTGTACCAGTGCCAGTGACGCTTCCACACATAACGCCCCCTGTACCAGTGAGGCTTACACACGTAACGCCCCCTGTACCAGTGTTGCTTACACACGTAACGCCCCCTGTACCAGTGCAACTTACACACGTAACGCCCCCTGTACCAGTGCCGCTTACACACGTAACACCCCCCTGTACCAGAGACGCTTACACATGTAAAGCCCCCCTGTACCAGTGCCAGTGCCGCTTTCACGCGTAACACCCCCTGTACCAGTGACGCTTCCACACGTAATGCCCCCTGTACAGTGCCAGTGACGCTTCCACGCGTAACGCTCCCTGTACCAGTGAGGCTTACACACGTAACGCCCCCTGTACCAGTGTTGCTTATACACGTAACGCCCCCTGTACCAGTGCCACTTACACACGTAACGCCCCCTGTACCAGTGCCGCTTACACACGTAACACCCCCCTGTACCAGAGACGCTTACACACGTAACGCCCCCCTGTACCAGTGCCAGTGCCGCTTTCACACGTAACGCCCCCTGTACCAGTGACGCTTCCACACGTAACGCCCCCTGTACCAGTGCCAGTGACGCTTCCACACGTAACGCCCCCTGTACCAGTGAGGCTTACACACGTAACACTCCCTGTACCAGTGAGGCTTACACACGTAACGCCCCCTGTACCAGTGCCACTTACACACGTAACGCCCCCTGTACCAGTGCCGCTTACACACGTAACACCCCCCTGTACCAGAGACGCTTACACACGTAACGCCCCCCTGTACCAGTGCCAGTGCCGCTTTCACACGTAATGCCCCCTGTACCAGTGACGCTTCCACACGTAACGCCCCCTGTACCAGTGACGCTTCCACACGTAACGCCCCCTGTACCAGTGAGGCTTACACACGTAACGCCCCCTGTACCAGTGTGGCTTACACACATAACGCCCCCTGTACCAGTGTGGCTTACACACGTAACGCACCCTGTACCAGTGCCGCTTCCACACGTAACACCCCCCTGTACCAGAGACGCTTACAGACGTAACGCCCCCCTGTACCAGTGCCAGTGACGCTTCCACACGTAACGCCCCCTGTACCAGTGAGGCTTACACACGTAACGCCCCCTGTACCAGTGTTGCTTACACACGTAACTCCCCCTGTACCAGTGCCACTTACACACGTAACGCCCCCTGTACCAGTGCCGCTTACACACGTAACACCCCCCTGTACCAGAGACGCTTACACACGTAACGCCCCCCTGTATCAGTGTAAGTGCCGCTTCCACACGTAACGCCCCCTGTACCAGTGCCAGTGACGCTTCCACACGTAACGCCCCCTGTACCAGTGAGGCTTACACACGTAACTCCCCCTGTACCAGTGTTGCTTATACACGTAACGCCCCCTGTACCAGTTCCACTTACACACGTAACGCCCCCTGTACCAGTGCCGCTTACACACGTAACACCCCCCTGTACCAGAGACGCTTACACACGTAACACCCCCCTGTACCAGTGCCAGTGACGCTTTCACACGTAACGCCCCCTGTACCAGGGACGCTTCCACACTTAACGCCCCTTGTACCAGTGCCAGTGAGGCTTACACACGTAACGCCCCCTGTACCAGTGTTGCTTACACACGGAACGCCCCCTGTACCAGTGTTGCTTACACACGTAACGCCCCCTGTACCAGTGTTGCTTACACACGTAACGCCCCCTGTACCAGTGCCGCTTACACACGTAACACCCCCCTGTACCAGAGACGCTTACAGACGTAACGCCCCCCTGTACCAGTGCCAGTGCCGCTTCCACACGTAACGCCCCCTGTGCCAGTGACGCTTCCACACGTAACGCCCCCTGTACTAGTGTCAGTGACGCTTCCACACGTAACGCCCCCTGTACCAGTGAGGCTTACACACGTAACGCCCCCTGTACCAGTGTTGCTTACACACGTAACGCCCCCTGTACCAGTGCCACTTACACATGTAATGCCCCCTGTACCAGTGCCGCTTACACACGTAACGCCCCCTGTACCAGTGCCGCTTACACACGTAACACCCCCTGTACCAGAGACGCTTACAGTTGTAACGTCCCCCTGTACCAGTGCCAGTGCCGCTTCCACACGTAACGCCCCCTGTACCAGGGACGCTTCCACACGTAACGCCCCCTGTACCAGTGCCAGTAACGCTTCCACACGTAACGCCCCCTGTACCAGTGAGGCTTCCACACGTAACGCCCCCTGTACCAGTGTTGCTTACACACGTAACGCCCCCTGTACCAGTGCCACTTACACACGTAACGCCCCCTGTACCACTGAGGCTTACACACGTAATGCCTCCTGTACCAGTGAGGCTTACACACGTAACGCCCCCTGTACCAGTGTTGCTTACACACGTAACGCCCCCTGTACCAGTGACGCTTCCACACGTAACGCCCCCTGTACCACTGAGGCTTACACACGTAATGCCCCCTGTACCAGTGTTGCTTACACACGTAACGCCCCCTGTACCAGTGTTGCTTACACACGTAACGCCCCCTGTACCAGTGCCACTTACACACGTAACGCCCCCTGTACCAGTGCCGCTTACACACGTAACGCCCCTATGTACCAGTGCCGCTTACACACGTAACGCCCCCTGTACCAGTGCCGCTTACACACGTAACGCCTCCCTGTACCAGTGCCGCTTACACATGTAACGCCCCCCTGTACCAGTGACGCTTACACACGTAACGCCCCCCTGTACCAGTGACGCTTACACACGTAACGCCCCCTGTACCAGTGCTGCCTACACACGTGACGTAATAAAAACATTGCACGCCACAAGGGTGTGCAAGGGTTAAGGGGTCGTAGCCCCTTACGACGGTGTGAAGAGCGCCCATAGGGCGCGATGAATCACCTAGTGTGTATATATATATATATATATATATATAAAAAATACATATTTTATTAACTTAGTCAAACAACATTTTTTAAACAAAAATAACACTGGATTATACTGTAATAGTAAACTGTAAATACTAACATTAGATCAAAAATACGCCCTCTGGCAGCTGAAACAGCTCACAGCCAGCCAAGGAAGCAGAAGACAATGAGGTCCGCACAGTCACTTCACTGCAGTACAGCCAAGTCCTCCCTCTCTGGTAACGCTGCACACTGCCTCCCCTCCCTTTCTCCCTCCCAGAATGGCCCCTTCCAGGGAGTGACGTACAGCACCCGGCATCTGTATAGAGATTGCGGCATTACAGACCCAGCGGCGTTGTACACAGGCAGGCCAGGCAGGTGTCGGATTTACTTTGAATCAGGCTTATGAAATCGGCGGGAGTGCGAGGGCTTGGTGCCGGGAATGAGTGTGGGTGCTGCTGCAGACATGGATGGGGGTGCAGCTCTTTTTGGTGTCACCCCATTGAAGGGTGACACCTGGGTGCGGGCCGCACCCCCCGCACCCTCCTCATGACGCCATTGCATCTGCCACACCGGCAGTGCAACATGGTTTTGCCCTTTAGGTAACAAATTTGCTGCTGCGATCAGGTCTGAATTAGGCCCAGAGTCCATAGAAAACGTGCAAGTATCATTATCAACTAAACAAGTGTACAAGTGTATTAGCTGCAGCCGCTACGTCTTTGTATGCAGCAGCTGTGCACTGCTAATAGGTGCAAATGCCGCAGGAAGTGTCTTGTAAATAGGCTACTGTGATCCTCTGCTGCATCCAAAAATGGATCAACTGCATGGCTAGCAGACATCTGAGTAACCTTCAAGTTACTCAGGATGTCCAGCCAAATCACTGCCGGGCCAGAGTTTCTGGAAAACTGCCTGTTGCTCCCCCCAAAGGCCAGTACCATGTCAATCATGCTGCAGCTCTTGGGGCACGGCGACATCGCAGACCAGATCAGCACATGCTCAGGGAGGCTTCTGCGCACATGCAGGTCACAGACTATTCATTTGCGTAAACATCGAGTTTACGTAAATCTCTGAATAAGGTCCTACGTTATGATAATCTGGGGCAATCTGCACAAGTGGGCGGTCCAAGGGGACCCGATGACTTTATTCGTGCTGAACTGCAACATCATAGCCACGCCCCGCTATGCAATGGCTGTTTTCACGGCACTGTGTTGCAGGCTGGAGCCACGATGATACGAATGTGCCACCACGCCCCCGAACAGCCCACTGTTGCGCCAGCTATGACCCATGTGCGCCGAATGGGCTGGTCGTAAGCATGTCTAGGGTATATAAAAGGGCATGAAAGGACTGGCACATAAAGGGAAACTTGATAGCATATAAAGGGGCATGTAGAGGGGTGCAATGGCATGTGGGGGCTCTCTCAATGAAAATGATTATAACCCTACTGTGGTTTTGGCCATGCCCATGTCCGGGAATCTGAAAATGGATAGATGGCAACTCAATATGCATGTAGCTGGATCACTCAATTAGCATCTGCAAATGCACATGGGTTATACAGACTAGTATGCTTCTCCATTTGTGGCTCAGTGGGTACAAATGGGCAGCAACTGGGTGTTTGCACGTTGGATATGTGTTTTGTGGGAGTCGTGTCTTGGACAGAATTGTGGGGTTCAGCACTCACAGTCGCAGAGATTCTCTGATATCATAGCAAGCACTGGGCTATTACAATCGCATGCTGATAATAATGCACCTCTGACCCAGAATGTGATTGCACACAGCACTTCAGTCCTACTGTAGCTCAAGATGGCTCTAGCACCACACCAGCACAACAAAAATAAAATGGTATAATTTACAGGTTTCTATATTTAGTTTATCTGCTTTTATACAGTAGGTTCCAAACCGCCTACATTGACTGAGAAAATAGGATTGTAATTACCTCCCGGTCAATCCTTTTCTCGTAGTCCGTAGAGGATACTGGGGATCCATTTAATACCATGGGGTATAGATGGGTCCACTAAGAGCCATGGGCACTTTAAGAATTTGATAGTGTGGGCTGGCTCCTCCCTCTGTGCCTACCAGACTCAGTCTAGGAAACTGTGCCCGAGGAGACGGACATACTTTGAGAGAAGGATATAAAAGGATAGTGGTGAGATTCCGAACCAGCACACACAAACAAGAGGAAAGCTAAGCTAACCAAACTTGAAACAGAAACAGCAACAGCTGAACCAAACAACAATACTTAACCAAGTAACAGTGCAGGAAGAATGAAGCACCGGGCGGGTGCCCAGTATCCTCTAAGGACTACGAGAAATGCTATTTTCTCTTACGTCCTAGAGGATACTGGGGCTCCATTTAGTACCATTGGGAAGTACAAAAGCTCCCAAACCGTGTGGGAGAGTGCTGAGGTTCCTGCAGAACTGATTGACCAAACTGAAGGTCCTCAGATGCCAAAGTTTCGTACTTGTAGAACTTTGCAAACGTGTTCGAACCTGACCAAGTAGCTGCTCGGCAGAGCTGTAAGGCAAAGACACTGCGGGCAGCCGCCCAAGAAGAACCCACCGACCTAGTCGAATGGGCCTGTACAGATTTAGGAACCGGCAGTCCTGCCGGGGAATAAGCTTGCTGGATAGTGAGCCTGATCCAGCGCGCAATTGACTGCTTTGAAGCAGGATATCCAATCTTATTGGGATCGTAAGAACAAACAGCAAGTCCGATTTCCTGTGACGAGCTGTTCTCTTCACATACACCTTCAAAGCCCTCACATCATCCAAAGACTTTGAAGTAACAGAGGTGTTGGTAACAACCGGAACCACAATAGGTTGGTTGATGTGAAACCTTCGGAAGAAATTGCTGATGAGTCCTGGGTTCAGCTCTATCCTCATGGAAAATTAAATAGGGGCTCTTGTAAGACAACGCCCCCAGTTCCAACACACGTCTTCCTGAAGCCAAGGCCAACAGTGTGACGGTCTTCCACGTATGATATTTTACATCTACCTCCTGTAACAGTTCAAACCAGTCCGATTGGAGGAACTGCAGCACCAAATTGAGATCCCATTTTCTGCTCTCACACCAAGAGACGTATTTCTTCCAAATACGGTGGTAATGTTTCAACATTACCCTCTTCCTGGCTTGGAACATAGTCGGTATGACCTTGTCAGGGATGCCTCTCCTGGCTAGAATCAGCCGTTCAACTTACATGCCACCAAACGTAGCCATGGTAAGTCTTGACAGACGAATGGGCCCTGTTGCAGAAGATCCTTGCGAAGAGGTAGAGGCCACGGATCTTCGAGGAGCATCTCCAGAAGGTCCACGTACCAGGCCCTTCTTGGCCAGTCCGGAGCAATGAGAATTGCTTGAACCTTTTCCCTTTTTATTCTTTTCAGAATTCTTGGGATCAGAGGAAGTGGAGGAAACACGTATACTATCTGATAGACCCATGGAGTCGTCAGAGCATCCACTGCCTGTGGGTCTCTCGACCTGTAACAATACCACGTGAGCTTCTTGTTGAGATGAGAGGCCATCATGTAGATTTGTGGACATCCCCATCAACGTGTCAAGCACATGAACACCTCCGGGTGTTGGCCCCACTCCCCCTGGTGCAGGTCGTGGCTGCTGAGGAAGTCTGCTTCCCAGTTGTCTACTCCCGGAATAAAGACTGCCGACATCGCTGCAGCATGTTTTTCTGCCCAGAGGAGAATTCTTGACACCTCTGACATTGCTGCTCTGCTGTTCGTTCCGCCCTGTCGGTTTATATACGTCACTGCCGTCACATTGTCCGACTGGACCTGAATGGCCCGATCTTGACGAAGATATGAGGCCTGCAGAAGGGCGTTGTATATAGCCCTGAGTTCCAGAATCTTGATTGGAAGGATGACTTCCTGACTTGAACATCTACCCTGAAACTGCACCCCCTGGGTGACTGCTCCCCAACCTCTGAGGCTTGCGTCCGTGGTTAGCAGAATCCAATTTTGAATCCCGAACCATCGGCCCTCAATTAGGTGAGAAGTCTGTAGCCACAACAGAAGGGAGATTCTGGCCTTTGGCGACAGACGGATCAGCTGGTGCATGTGAAGATGTGATCTGGACCATTTATCCAACAGGTCGAGCTGGAAGGCTCTTGCATTAAACCTTAAGTACTGAAGAGCCTCATAAGATGCCACCATTTTCCCCAGAAGGCGAATGCATAGATATCCAGGTTGGCTTCAGGACATTCCGAACCATCAACTGGATTACCAATGCCTTTTCCAACAGAAGAAAAACTTTCTGTGACTGTGTGTCCAATATCATTCCCAGAAATGGGAGCCTCTGAGTTGGTTTTAAGTGAGATTTCGGAAGATTTCGAATACATCCGTGATCCAGGAGTAGTTTGGTTGTGAGGCCGGTGCTGTTCAACAACCTCTCCCTGGACGGAGCCTTTATCAGAATTATGTTCACTCCCTGCTTGCGAAGGAGAAACATCATCTCTGCCATCACCTTGGTGAACACCCTCGGTGCCATGGAGAGACCAAAAGGCAGGGCCTGGAACTGGTAGTGACAGTCCTGTAGTGCAAATCGTAGATAAGCCTGGTGAGGCGGCCAGATCGGAATGTGAAGGTACGCATCCTTGATCTCTGAGGACACTAGGAATTCCCTCTCCTCCAGACCTGAGATCACCGTTCTCAGAGACTACGGCCCTCATTCCGAGTTGTTCGCTCGCAAGCGGATTTTAGCAGATTTGCTCATGCTAAGCCGCCGCCTACTGGGAGTGAATCTTAGCATCTTAAAATTGCGAACGATGTATTCGCAATATTGCGATTACACACCTCGTAGCAGTTTCTGAGTAGCGCCAGACTTACTCGGCATCTGCGATCAGTTCAGTGCTTGTCGTTCCTGGTTTGACGTCACAAACACACCCAGCGTTCGCCCAGACACTCCCCCGTTTCTCCGGCCACTCCTGCGTTTTTTCCGGAAACGGTAGCGTTTTTTTCCCACACGCCCATAAAACGGCCTGTTTCCGCCCAGTAACACCCATTTCCTGTCAATCACATTACGATCGCCAGAACGATGAAAAAGCCGTGAGTAAAAATCCTAACTGCATAGCAAATTTACTTGGCGCAGTCGCAGTGCGGACATTGCGCATGCGCATTAAGCGGAAAATCGCTGCGATGCGAAGATTTTTACCGAGCGAACAACTCGGAATGAGGGCCTACATCTTGAATATGAACACTCGGGTTCAACGAATTTAGATTCAAAATCGGCCTTACCGAACCGTCCGGTTTCGGTACCACAAACAAGTTGGAATAATATCCCTTGTTTTTGAGATGAGGGGGAACTGGAACAATGACCTGAGTCTGTACCAGTTTTTGAATGGCATCCTGTAAGGTTATACTTGCCTCTTTTGAAACTGGTAAGCCTGATTTGAAGAATCTGTGAGGTGGGAGCTCCTGAAACTCAAGTCTGTAGCCCTGGGAAATAAGATCTATGACAAAGGGATCCTGGCATGGGCCCTCATTCCGAGTTGTTCGCTCGCTAGCTGCTTTTAGCAGCATTGCACACGCTAGGCCGCCGCCCTCTGGGAGTGTATCTTAGCTTAGCAGAATTGCGAACGAGAGATTAGCAGAATTGCTACTAAATAATTCTTTGCAGTTTCTGAGTAGCTCCAGACCTACTCACAGATTGCGATCAGCTCAGTCCGTTTAGTTCCTGGTTTGACGTCACAAACACGCCCTGCGTTCGGCCAGCCACACCCCGTTTCTCCAGCCACTCCCGCGTTTTTCACTGGCACGCCTGCGTTTTTTAGCCAACGCCGTGAAAACGCTGAGTTGCCGCCCAGAAACGCACCTTTCCTGTCAATCATTTACCGAACAGCAGTGCGACTGAAAAGCGTTGTACGAACACCAGCAAATCTACTAAGTTTTGTGTTAAATAACTTAGCGCATGCGCGCTGCGTACCATGCGCATGCGCAGTTAGCAACAAATCGCAGCATAGCGAAAATCGGCAACGAGCGAATAACTCGGAATGACCACCCTGATGTTGTCCAGATGTGACTGAAATTTTTTAGTTGGGCTCCCACCTGCCAGTTTTCCATACATTGCGGTTCACCGTCATGCTGAAGGCTTTGAGGAAGCAGAGCTGGAGCTCTGTTCCTGAGACGGTCAGTTGCTGGTTTGCGTGGTTTACCTCTAGCGCAGGGATGGGGAACCTTCGGCCCTCCGGCTGTTGCTGAACTACACATCCCAGCATGCCCTGCAACAGTTTTGCTATTTGGCCATGCTAAAAGTGTAGGAAGGCATGCTGGTATGTGTAGTTCAACAACAGCTGGAGGGCCGAAGGTTCCCCACGCCTGCTCTAGCGCCTCTGTTGGCTGTAGAAGATCCTCTGACTTTGCTCTTAAACTTGGCAGTCCAAAAGGACTGTAGAGTAGGTCTTGAGTAGGTCTTCCAGGTTGGGGGAGCTGCAGAAGGAAGATATGTGGACTTACCCGCAGTAGCTTTGGAGATCCGTTTGTCTAGTTCTTCTCCAAATAAGGCCTCTCCTGTGAAGGGTAGGCTTTCCACGCCTTTCCTGGAGTCCGCATCCGCAGTCCACTGGCGTAACCATAAGCCCCTGCGTGTTGACACTGCCATAGCAGTGGTACTTGCATTAAACAAACCTACTTCTTTTATGGCTTCCGCCATAAAGTTTGCAGAGTCCTGTAAAACTATCTCCCCCTCTAGATAAGGAATCTAACCCCTCAATTAGGTTACTTAACCATTTAGCAATGGCTTTAGTAATCCACGCACATGCTATAGTGGGTCTCTGGGCCACCCCAGCAGTCGTGTACAAGGATTTGAGTGTAATCTCAATTTTACAATCAGCCGTGTCTTTCAGGGTTGCTGCACCAGGTACAGGTAATACAATTTTTCGTGACAACCTGGGCACTGATGCATCCACTATCGGTGGACTTTCCCATTTTTTCCTATCCTCAGGAGGAAAAGGAAAGGATGAGAGTAACCTCTCAGGGATTTGAAATTTCTTATCAGGATTAACCCATGGTTCTTCAAACAGGGTATTCAATTCCTTTGACACAGGAAAAATGACTGAGGACTTCTCTTTTTACATTAAAATAAGATTCCTCACACTCCTCTGCCACCTTATCAGGAATTTGCAGTACATCTCTGATAGCTTCTATAAGAGCCTCTATTCCCTGTGACAGAGCAGCGATCCCCCCCTCTGAGTCTACCTCCCCCTCCTCCATGTCTGACCCCTCAGCGTCAGAGTCAGACAGCAGGATATGGGCCAGAGATCATTTTTGCGGACAAATGGCAGGGGACTGAGACGCTTGTGTTTGGGGACTGAGACTCTATTCATAATCTCATCCATAGACAGTCTTAAGTATTGCGTCTCTTTCTCATGGCGGGACAATTTATTAGAGATATTGGAAATCATTCCTTTAATGGAATCCAGCCACGCTGGTTCAGCCCGCTAGCCTGAGAAGGTGCACTAAACTTAGTACATAGTAGTGAGCTCCCTAAGGAAGAGGAACACTATGCTGTACATGAAATACACTCTTGGCCTGACATATTGTAAATGTGACAGCACACACACAGGAAAGGTTAAAAACACAATTAATCCACAAAGAGCCCTTCCAGGGAGGCACAGAGATATTGGAGCCAGCACACAGCGCCCTTATTGCTAATGCCAAGCTTAGCCAGGTCACAGACTAAGTACCCAGATTGGGGACTTAGTACAATAATAATCGCTCCCCCACTACTATGACCCCATGGTACCGCTAAGGTAATCTGGAGTCACACCGGAGGAGCTGCGCATCCCTGTCAGTCAGCGTCTGTGTCCACTGCAGAGGGAAAATGTCGCTGGTGAGCTGCTGGATCCACTCATAGTGAAGGCCTTTCAACGGCGCACGGTCTTACCGCTTCTTTTTTATACTGGCTGAGGTAATTTTGTGCTTAAAATGGAGACAGATCCGTTTTAAGGCTTTGATTGCCAGTCTGGGTACTGTGTACAGTGTACTGAGATGCAGTTGTGTACTGAGTCTGGAGACGCAATCTGCCCCAGTTAGAAGCCATGCGTCTCTGTACCCTCATGTCACCATAATGCCCGACGACCCGCAAGCCGGGACGCCGTCTTAGTATTCACCACTCTTCTTTCTTCTGGCTCTGTTAGGGGTGGCGACGTGCTGCGGGAATGTACACTTGCCGTGGTGGAGCTTGCAAATAGTTTCCTCAGGAGCTAGTGTCCTGTCAGCGGGGAACGGGACCATTAACCCCATAGCCGACCCTAGCCAATTTGATGCCCTAGGCAAAATTTTGTCTGGTGCCCCCTAGCACCGCCGCTAGTTCTGACCCAGCAACACTCAGGCAGTGGGGCCTACCGGGTGGTTACCCTGTGTGCCAGTTCAACCCTGCATAATGCCACACAGTAATGCCCATGATACACATCATTCCACACAGTAATGCACCTTACACATATGCCCCACATTAGTAATGCCCATAATACACATAATCACACAATGTAATGCACCTTACACATATGTCCCACATTAGTAATGCCCATAATACACATAATTCCACATAGTAATGCACCTTACACATATGCCCCACATTAGTAATGCACATAATACACATAATGCCACACAGTAATGCACGTTACACATATGCCCCACATTAGTAATGCCCATAATACACATAATTCCACACAGTAATGCACCTTACACATATGCCCCACATTAGTAATGCACATAATACACATAATGCCACACAGTAATGCACCTTACACATATACCCCACTTTATTAATGCCCATGATACACATAATTCCACACAATAATGCACCTGACACATATGCCCCACATTAGTAATGCTAGTAGCTTTTTTTTATAAAACTTATGACTGCGTTTTGTGAGATGGGGGTGGCAGGATAGGTGGGTGCATGCTTGCGCTCGCACCCGTTAAAGGGGCACCCGTACAAGGGATGTGACCTCACAGGGTATGACATCTTTTGCAAGCCTCACCCTTTATTTTTGCTTGCTCGTTGGAAATAGATAGCAGCAATGTCCAGATACTGCCACACTTGCTGGTTATACAAAAAGACCAGTATCAAACATGTAGCATCTGTCCATTCTCTTCACTGTTCAGTGTGTTTGCTAGTGTCTGTTACTCCTGGCAACTGCATGCCCTTTATTTTATACTGTGGGAGCGATATGCTCTGCCCTCCAGTCTCATGTGTCCGAAAGTCACGCTGCACTGATGTTTCATATAGAAATAGCGCAACGCAACTTACTGACCACGTTACAGCACTGGATGGCAGGGGAATTTTACGGCATGGACTGACTAGGAAATAAAGTGTGGGGAGAACACTGCCCATGTTATGTCCCTGCAGACACCAGGGGTTTGCACAGGGATAAGGGACACACACAGGATGGCAGGGTTCCCCTTCCCCATGTGCACAAGCAGTATAGGTGATGTCAGATTTATGTGAAGCAGTCTTTAAAAATACACATGTGCATACCTCCCAACATTTGTATGTTTAGAAGCGGAACTCCAGGCGCGGCGCCAAAGGGGGGGACATGGCCTAACAGAAAGGGGTGTGGCTTCATGTGAATGATGCTATCACAAGCCACGCCTCCAATTTTTATCACAGTGGGGGTACGGCCAGTGCTCTGTGAGCTGCTGCCCATGCCCCAGTCTCTCTGACTCATTGGAATAGACGCTGTGCACATGCGCACAGCGTCTATTCCCTTCTGCTCTGAACTGAGCAGGGCAGCGAGTGATAGGGAGCCCCCCCCCCCCCACCGCGGGACACTGTGGCCCGCGGGAGGGATAGCGGAATAGACCCCAAAAAAACGGGGCTGTCCCGCGAAAATCGGGACAGTTGGGAGGCATGCATGTGGTATCATAAGGAGCCATCCAGTAATAACCTTATATAGTCAGTGAAAATGTCTGCTGTCTTCTCACAAGTCAGGGGCATTCAAGTATGTCGGAGGGAGTTTAACGAACTTTAAGGGACAGTGTGCATTCTATTTGACAAATGTAAACAGCAGTATGTACAAGCACTGATTGAATACATTTGAAAGTAACAACGAAGCAGGCAGGCTGGAGCCATCCAGTCCTGCCTGAAAATAACAAACAGAAAAATAAATGCAGAAAACTCTTCAGGAGCTTCCATAAGCGTGACCGACTCCTCCGGGCACATTTTCTAAACTGAGTCTGCTAGAAGGGGCATAGAGAGAGGAGCCAGCCCACACTATCAAATTCTTAAAGTGCCCTTGGCTCCTAGTGGACCCGTCTATACCCCATGGTACTAAATGGATCCCCAGTATCCTCTAGGACGTAAGAGAAAACGACATTTGTTACATAGCACTGTGCATTGTGTACTTAAAACAATAAACATAATATACAAGTATGTGTAATCGCACAAATCACCAGCAGATGGCGCCACTTGTCTTGTAGACTACCTAGCAAATGGCATGCATAGGGTTAAGCCGGGCAGGCCCTTGCGAGGTGTGGCTTTGTGAGCACAATCTCTCTTTCCGAGCTCTGAGGTTGTCCGGTGTCCGGGAATTCTGTCCACGTATCCTGTGGGATCTACAGCCGCTGTCAGAGCCATCACTGCAGCCCAGAGGTGAGACCTGCGCCCCAGATCAGTGCAGAGCTACAGAGCCTTTGTGCAGCCCCACAAGGACCTGTCGTAGGGCTGTGTGTAATGTAACACTGTAATGGAACGGTGTGTGCTCCTACAGGGGCTGCATCATGCAGATTGTGGCTGTGCTGCTTTGTTGCTGGTATACAGGGGATTGATAGTAATGTGCAGAGCTTGTCAGTATGTCAAGCATTTCCCTATGCCTGAGATGGGGACTGAGGGGTGTGTATAGGACGTTTATAGTAGGGGTCATTTGTTCTAAACTGTAATAAGATATTTTATTTATTACATACTTTATTATAGCTTTGTGATTTTAGGGCAGCAATGGTTGCTGTGAAAACAGGAATTGGATGTAATACTGTATGTGTGCACTATGGGTGTATAGATATAATACATAGAAAACATAGAAAATAATGTTTGGTATTGTGGTCAATGTAATATATTCCCTCACGTGTATGTAATATTGAGATTGGGGTCTTCCGACCAGAGGATGTCTTGCAGGAGATGGTCTGATGTGCTCGGACAGTCTGTTGTTACCTAGCCTTACTGTGTTCCCAGTTATACAGCACCATGGAGTATGCCGGCACTATATACAGATATGAAGAGGGCAGAGGTGTGATGCACTATATACAGATATGAAGAGGGCAGAGGTGTGATGCAGGTGTATTGAAGACAGATATAGTCAGTGGGGTAAGAGGTATGCTAGGAATGCATAGGTTAGCCAATGTCACTAAACTGCATCCCCTTTGGGCACTTCTCCGCAACAGGGCAGGTAACCAGGCCAAATGTGTCGCTTCAGGAAATGAGAAGTCTGAGACTGTACCTGCATGAGTGTGTTCCGGCCTGATATCAGGGACTGATAGATCTGGGAGGCGTTCCTCATACCTGTTCTGCATTGCGGCTTGTTTATTCCCATCATATAGACCAGGGGTCCTCAAACTCTGTCCACAGGACCGAACACAGTGCATGTTTTGCAGGTAAACCAGCAAGTGCACAGGTGTATTAATTACTCACTGACACATTTTGGAGTTAATTATTTCACTTGTGATTCTGTGAGGAGAACTGCAAAACATGCACTGTGTGGGGTCCTGAGGACCGAGTTCGAGAACCTGTGATATAGACAGATGGATCAGCAGAGCGCTCTCAAATGGGATGTAGTAAGAAGGTTGACTCCAGAAAGTGAACAGTTATGTTGACACTATTAAAATATCGACAGGCAACATGTTGACATTCTCAGAATGTTGACGTGTGTCAAGGTTAAGCTGTAGGGGGGTTAGGCTGTGTGTGTGGTTGGGGAGGGGGTGTTAGGCACTAGAGGGAGGGTTAAGGATAGCCCCAAGAAGTACTTATTGAAACCACATAGAATTTGAAGGTCTGACCCAAAATGACAGTCACATCGCCAGGACCCGGAAGCCATGCTGGAGCTGTCAGGAGCAGGTAAGTTACCGCTGGGCCACCATGGACAGTGTTAGCATTCTAGTATGTCACTGTCTACATACAAGATGGATGTCGACGTTGCCAATGTTTACATCATACCACACGCCTCTCACACATCCCCATTGTTCTCTGAGGACAGATCCCTTTTGTTTTCTCCACAAAAACAATTCTTAACTCTTTCTACTATGAAAGTCCCTGGTTTCTGTACGTCCTGTGTTTCTCCGCTGTCCGGTGCTGCAGAGAACTACATCTCCTTACAGAAAGTAGCAATTAGTCTAGTTACTATAGTGTGGCTACAGAATAAATAACAAATGCTTTTCTTCATTTGGGAAATAAAAGGAGGCATGAGGGGGAATTCCGTTGTGGGCGAAGAGGGCAAATTACTGTTGATGCGGCGTTTAAATGCCGGCAACAGCAGGCCGACTCGCACCCTTCGTCTGGCTGATTCGCACCCCTATTCGCTCAAAAGTGCTTGTTACCTTATTGCATAGCAAGCACTTATGAGCGAGATCCCGTTGCCATAATGCGCGGTGGGTGTTACGCAAATTTGGCCCGGTGAATCCGCCCTCAATTCCATTCCCCCATGAGGTGAATTTCATGATGAGAGCACTAGTCATCACAATAGATAGTTCTTACTTTTGCCAGAAATTACCTTTATGCAATCATGACTATATGTACCGCGATGTCCAACAGCGCAGATTACTGTTTTATATGGCAGGTAATCTTCACTCATAGGGGGTGATTCAGAGTTGATCGTAGCTGTGCTCTATTTAGCACAGCTACGATCAGACACACTGACATGCGGGGGAACACCCAGCACAGGGCTAGTCCGCCCCGCATGTCAGGCCCTACCCCATCGCAGAAGCACAAAAGCATCGCACAGCGGCGATGCTTTTGTACTGGAAGAGTAGCTCCCTACCAGCGCAGCTCCTGTGCGCTGGCAGGGAGCTACTCGTCGCTGCCAGGGTCGGAGCGGCTGTGTGTGACATCACGCAGCCTCCACGGCCCGCCCCCCCCCCCATTGGTCCGGGCACGCCTGCATTGCCCGGACCGCGCTCACTAAACGGCGGCTAAATGCCGCCGGACCGCCTCTGCCTGTCAATCAGGCAGAGGCAATCGCAGGGCTAAGACAGCCGTCGGCTGTCTGCCATTCGCCGGTGCACTGCGTTGTTCAGGCCCGATCACTGCTGTGCGAACACGCACAGCACCGATCAGGTAAACTAGCCCCATAGTCTTGTGCCCCTCTATGGGATCTGTGGAGTAATGAGAGATATTGGTTGCGAAATGCCTCGTGCTGCATTTTCTTATGTCCTAAGTGTAATAATATTCAGTACTTTTTATTGTGTAATAAGCCAACACTTTCATAGTAAGATAAGCAGAATAATGTGTGTGGGCTCGGAGTTCCTGATCTGTATCACGCTGGATTTGAAAGAACAATGGTAGGCATCCTCTAGCTCTCCAGCTGCTGTAGTACTACACATCCAAGTATACCCTGCCACAGTTTTGCAGTTAGGCTGGGAATGCTAAAATTGTGGCAGGGCATGCTGGGATGTATAGTTCTGCAGCAGCTTGAGTGCTACAGATTTCCTGCACCTGTAATAGAATATTGTGAAAAACCATTTTAACAGACATGTAAAGAGCCCATTTGTTCTCTAGAAATCCAAAGTGTTTTGTATGTATTAGTCCAACCTGTTCACCATGACTTCTGCTACTAGGGGTAGGTCACAGGGGGCATTAGGCCTTTGCTGTTTCCCTTGGTGATTGGCGTCTTAGATGACGGCAGCCTGGCAGTAGGGGGACAAATACTTTGGTAACTCCGGCCTTTGCTGTAGAACAAAGTCCAGTCATGGAGCAGAGTTTCCTGTATTGAGGGTGTGACCAGAATAATGTCTCGGTAATTGTACAGGAAGCATGTACAGCACAGAGTAATCAGCATTGGTATTACATTTATCTGGTCTGCAAATTAAAAACTTCCTCAACTAATAATGCTTTGGAGCAAACATATATAACCTTCGGCTTGCCAGCTGTTGTGGAACTAAGAGTCCCAGCAAGCAAAGACTGTCAGGGAATGCTGTGACTTGTATTTCTGCAATAGCTGGATTGGTTGCATGTTGCTTAGCTTTGTATTATAACTTGGATGAATGCAGTGCTGGAGAGTAGTGTCCCTGTGGCGCCATGATTGTCATCATCCGTTATGTGTCTTAGCAGAAACGATAAAGCAAATGCTGATGACACCTATATGTCATATGGGAACTCTCAAAGCTGAAAGTGGACAAATCTATGGGGCCAGATGGGATACATCCAAGGATATTAAAAGAACTTAAAGAGGTGCTGGTAGCACCATTGACAGAATTATTCAACCAGTCATTAGCTACAGGAGAAATTCCAGGGGACTGGAAAAGAGCAAACGTAGTCCCACTGCACAAAAGTGGAAGCAAGGAAGAGGCAAACAACTACAGACCAGTGAGTCTTACATCAGTAGTAGGGAAATTGATGGAAACACTCTTAAAAGAAAGAGTTGTAGATTATCTCAAATCCGGCAATTTACTGGATCCCAAACAGCATGGATTCACTGGGGGGAGATCATGTCAAACAAATCTTATTGACTTTTTTGATTGTGTGACTCAAGTGATGGATAAAGGTGGAGCCATGGATATAGCTTATCTAGACTTTAGTAAGGCTTTTGACACAGTTCCACATCGCAGATTGCTAAATAAACTTGAAAGTTTGGGATTGGATATTAGGATTATTGAATGGATAAGATCTTGGTTGAAGGATAGAAAACAGAGAGTTGTGGTAAATGGAGTGCATTCACAGGAGGGAAATGTTACCAGTGGAGTACCCCAGGGATCTGTACTTGGACCAGTGCTTTTTAATATCTTTATTGGTGACATTGCAAATGGCATTAAAGGGAAAGTATGCCTTTTTGCAGATGACACAAAGGTATGCAACAGGGTAGACACACCAGGTGGGGTAAAACAAATGATTGAGGATCTAGGTAGACTAGAGGAATGGTCAAGAGTCTGGCAATTACAGTTTAATGCCAAAATATGCAAAATCATGCACTTGGGTCTCAAAAATCCTAAAGCTAAATACAGTATTAATGGCACTATACTGGAAACTACTGAGGAGGAAAGGGATCTAGGAGTCACTATTTCAGATGACTTAAAAGCAGGTAAGCAATGTAACAAGGCAATGAGGAAGGCTAGTCAGATGCTTGGCTGCATTGGGAGGGGAATCAGCAGCAGAAAGAAAGAAGTAATAATGCCACTGTATAGGTCATTGGTACGGCCTCATCTAGAATACTGTATTCAGTTCTGGAGGCCATATCTTCAAAAGGATATTAATACATTAGAAACTGTACAAAGGAGGGCAACTAAAATGGTGCATGGCCTACATCACAAAACATACCCAGAAAGACTAAGAAATCTCAATATGTATAGTTTGGAGCAGAGAAGGGAAAGGGGGGGACATGATAGAAACTTTCAAATACCCGTATATACTCGAGTATAAGTCGACCCGAATATAAGCCGAGGCACCTAATTCTACCACAAAAACCTGGGAAAACTTATTGACTCGAGTATAAGCCTAGGGTGGGAAATGCAGCTCTAGCCGTACACAGCCCTCAGTGCCAGATATGCCCTCATACTGCCAGATATGCCCCCACAGTGCCAGATATGCCCCCACAGTGCCAGATATGCCCCCACACTGCCAGATATGCCCCCACACTGCCAGATATGCCCCCACACTGCCAGATATGCCCCCACACTGCCAGATATGCCCCCACACTGCCAGATATGCCCCCACACTGCCAGATATGCCCCCACACTGCCAGATATGCCCCCACGCTGCCAGATATGCCCCCACGCTGCCAGATATGCCCAGATATGCCCCCACACTGCCAGATATGCCCCCACGCTGCCAGATATGCCCCCACGCTGCCAGATATGCCCCCACGCTGCCAGATATGCCCTCATGCTGCCACATATGTCCCTCATGCTGCCACATATGTCCCTCATGCTGCCACATATGTCCCTCATGCTGCCACATATGTCCCTCATGCTGCCACATATGTCCCTCATGCTGCCACATATGTCCCTCATGCTGCCACATATGTCCCTCATGCTGCCACATATGTCCCTCATGCTGCCACATATGTCCCTCATGCTGCCACATATGTCCCTCATGCTGCCACATATGACCCTCATGCTGCCACATATGACCCTCATGCTGCCACATATGACCCTCATGCTGCCACATATGACCCTCATGCTGCCACATATGCCCATTATGCTGCCACATATGCCCCCTCATGCTGCCAGATATGTCCCCTCATGCTGCCAGATATGTCCCCTCATGCTGCCACATATGCCCCCTCATGCTGCCAGATATGTCCCCTCATGCTGCCAGATATGTCCCCTCATGCTGCCAGATATGTCCCCTCATGCTGCCACATATGCCCCCTCATGCTGCCACATATGCCCCCTCATGCTGCCAGATATGTCCCCTCATGCTGCCAGATATGTCCCCTCATGCTGCCAGATATGTCCCCTCATGCTGCCACATATGCCCCCTCATGCTGCCAGATATGTCCCCTCATGCTGCCAGATATGTCCCCTCATGCTGCCAGATATGTCCCCTCATGCTGCCAGATATGTCCCCTCATGCTGCCAGATATGTCCCCTCATGCTGCCAGATATGTCCCCTCATGCTGCCACATATGCCCCCTCATGCTGCCAGATATGTCCCCTCATGCTGCCAGATATGTCCCCTCATGCTGCCAGATATGTCCCCTCATGCTGCCAGATATGTCCCCTCATGCTGCCAGATATGTCCCCTCATGCTGCCAGATATGTCCCCTCATGCTGCCAGATATGTCCCCTCATGCTGCCAGATATGTCCCCTCATGCTGCCAGATATGTCCCCTCATGCTGCCAGATATGTCCCCTCATGCTGCCAGATATGTCCCCTCATGATACCACATATGCCCCCTCATGCAGCCAGATATGTCCCCTCATGCTGCCAGATACGTCCCCTCATGCTGCCACATATACCCCCTCATGCTGCCAGATATGCTCCCTCCCCAAGTGCCAGGTATGCCCCACAGTGTTGTTACTTACCCCTCCGTCGATCCCGCGCTGTCTTCTGGAGGGACACGAAGCGCACAGCACGCGCCTCTCCTGTGTCCCTCCTGCATCTTCGGCGGCCGCGGCAGGTCTATTAAAGGAAGTGCCGGTTCGTGATCAGAGGTCACGAACGGGTACTTCCTGTAATAGAACCGCCGCTGCTGCCGCCGGAGATGCAGGAGGGACACAGGAGAGCCGCGCGCTGTGCGCTTCGTGTCCCTCCTTCACACTGCTCTGCCTCTGCCTGTCACTGACTCGAGTATAAGCCGAGGTGGCTTTTTCAGCACAAAAAAAAGTGCTGAAAAAGTCGGCTTATACTCGAGTATATACGGTATATGAAGGGTTTTAACAAAGTCCAGGAGGGAAACATTCTCCAAATGAAGAGAAGCAATAGGACACGAGGACATGCACTGAGACTGGAGGGGGGGAGGTTCAGGGGAAATTTGCGGAAAAATTATTTCACAGAAAGGGTAGTGGACAAGTGGATTAGCCTCCCATCAGAGGTGGTAGAGGCTAAGACAGTAGAGCAATTTAAACATGCATGGGATAGACATAAGGATATCCTTACAAAGAAATAAGGATCAAATAAGGTTAGTGTTAAAAAATATTAAAAAAAAAAAAAAAAATAAGGGGCAGACTAGATGGGCCAAGTGGTTCTTATCTGCCGACAAATTCTATGTTTCTATATTTTTATATATACACATTCCATGACACAATGTAAGCTGTATTGCAGTGTAATCTAGGCAGATGTGCAAGGTCAGTCTAGGACAGTGATGGCTAACCTTGACACTCCAGCTGTTGTTGAACTACACATAACAGCATGCCCTGCATCAGTTTTAGCATGGCCAAATAGCAAAACTGTCGCAGGGCATGCTGGGATGTGTAGTTCAACAACAGCTGGAGTGTCAAGGTTAGCCATCGCTGATCTAGGATGTGATACTATACCTTTTTGTAAGGGTCATCAGACTGTGGCCCATGTAGACGACTACTCTGTATAGGTGAATAGCGCTTTATCTATCCCCTTTGTGCGTCTGTGGTATTAAAGGTATCACTGACCACTTCGTATTCTCCACATGAAGCTTTTGGAGAAACTGCAATTATGATAAGTGATATTTTACTAGTACAGATACTCTGTGCTGGTTGCGGGCCTAGAACCCATTAACAAAGGATCCTGGGTGTGTTTCTGAAGTCACGTTCTGTCATAGGCATCTTGGTTACTTACTTCTGTAGTAGCCTAGGGCGACTGAAACCCTTAATCAGGCCCTGAGCTTAAAGGTGATTCTGGTAATGGTAATTGCTGTTCTAATTGCTGATTTATGTGCTGTGTATATGTACGTATGTATGTGTGTGTTAGTGTGTGTGTGTATATGTGTGTGTGTGTGTGTGTGTGTGTATGTATGTATGATATATATATATATATATAATATATATATATATATATATTTATTTGACTTTTATGAATTTACTGGTTGTGTCGATCCCATCTACTAACTGAGAACATTGTTGCATGTGAGGATGAAGAGCTATTTATGAAATCACATTGGATTGAGCACCCTATATATATATTTACAAGTGATGTGTGCAGTTCTCAGAATTTTTCTTTTTATATACGTATGTATGTGCTGGAAAGATATATTTTTTTCGATAACTACTCATGTAGTTGTAAATCAGAAATCAGCTGAGCGTCTTCCATGTGTTCATAATTAAAAAAACATTTTTATGTTTTATTTGACCGTCCATGTGATACACCAGGGTGCAGGAAGGGTCAGACTCCCACAGACAGACTTTTTGGTCTATATTTGGAAGGAAATGGTATGGGAACATCTGGCCAGTAGTTTAACATCAACACATGTACCCAGCGGCTGTATAAACTAGAGGCAGCTGTAGTGAAAGAACAGTTTGTAGGGCCCATTTATCAAACCGTATTTGCGGCTATGTCCCCCAAAACACCCGTTTTCAGGGGCTAGCCACAAATACTATGTATCTCTGCAATGTATGATGGAGGGATTGCAGCAGCTATCTCCAGTACCTGCTGCGATCCCTCCATGGCTGCCTGTAGCCGCATCCCCTATAGGTTTCTATGGAGGATGTGATGCTGCCCGGTGTATCAACATCGGGAATGCAAAGCATTCCTAATATTGGGTTCACTACGGCTGGCCGGCGGTCGGGCTCCCGGCGACCAGCATCCAGGCGCCGGGAGCCCGACCGCCGGCTTACCGACAGCGTGGCGAGCGCAAATGAGCCCCTTGCGGGCTCGCTGCGCTCGCCACGCTACGGGCACGGTGGCGCACTACGCGCGCCACACTATTTTATTCTCCCTCTATGGGGGTCGTGGACCCCCACGAGGGAAAATTAAGTGTCGGTATGCCGGCTGTCGGGCTCCCGGCACCGGTATACTGAGCGCCGGGAGCCCGACCGCCGGCATACAGAAGACCACCCCTAATATTATCCCCCGCAGCTTAGCCCGTTGTAGCTTATGGGCTCCACTTTGCTGCATGTAGTTCCAGCAGGGTTCCCTAGGAACGCTCCTCTGGAAATGGCCCTGTGCACAGCAGTGCGGTTCACTGATTCATTCACCTGAAGTGACCTTCCTACCTCTATGTCTGTTTGTTGTTACCCAGTTTGGTTTTATCATTGTGTCCAATTGGGAAACTGTTAATAATAAATCACATTCTGCAATACGACCTTGGGCGCTAATATCGCACCCAGATCGCATTGCACATTTGATCATTGATAAATGGGCCCCTGAGTGTATTATGCAGTAGCAGTGTTTATAACAAAGCATCCACGTGAAATAACTGTTCTGCGTCCAATACTTCAAGAATTAACCCTTGATGCAGCGACACATTGTGACATTCCGGAATATCAAATTTAGCAGAAGTACAGTAAAACTTTAACCCAGCATATGTGAATATGTGGGTAACTCGTGCATCAGTAAGTGTTTAGGCAGTGATCCTATTTAATACACTGGTAAAATAAAGCGTTTAGAGACCTGTTTTGATGAGTTACCCAGAATTCTCTTGGGATCTCTTTGCTGTGCATTTCCCCCCTGTATGAAAAGTTTGCTCAGACCAGAATTCTTGAGACTAATTAATTGCTGAAGACGGGAGTGCTAACAAGTGCTGTTTGTATTACTGTAACCCCTTTGTAGCCAGAGAAGTGACCTTTCCAAGAAAGAGAGTGAGAGCAGGTCGCAACACGAAACTGCTGGGAAGAGAACACCATGAAATAAAATATGATTCAGAAGATCTAATGCTGGCCATATACCAGGACGACCAGCATCCGATTCCAGGCACGATTTCCCTTCAATTCCCCAGGCAGCTCTGGACACACAATTTGGGGCTCTGGACACAACACTGGTCGTTAAACGATCGATGGTGTGCCTCACCCCAAAAAAAACAAAAAAAATCCAGGGAAATGACACGCAAAATCGTACGATGTATCGTATGTACTTAAAACATGGGACCCTATTCAGTAAGGATGGTAAATTTTGCTAAACAGCAGAATTTACAATCCTTTTGCTCGCATGCAGGGTAAGGCTGCCCAGCAGGCAGCCCACCGCTCACCGACTGCGATCGCGCTGAAATTGCGATCGTACCGCCTAGCTGTGACGGAAGGAAGCCTGCCTTCATCTTTTTGTTCGGAGCGTGTGACGTCACTCCGACCTGCGATCGAACCGGAATTAGGCCCATAGTATGATGTGCATACGGTTACGACCTAATATTGGCTGTACGTAAGATCATTGAATCCTGGGATTCAGGTTTGAAAAAAAAATCAGTCCCGGGACTTCCAGGATAGAATTGTGCAGTGTGCACCAAGGGCCAGTCCTATATTTACGCGAGGTAGGGCGCCACACATAGAGGGGCCGCAGCACTACCGCACAAGCAGATCCCGACTAGGAGTCCACAGGCAGTAAAGGCAAAATGCTACTGCACTACCTCACACACAGGTCCATGCCACCTCCAGTACCTGGCAGACTTCACGATTTCAACAGCATGGGGGGTGGCACTATCCCAAGAGCACGGTCCTCCGCTCCAGGTGTCCAGTAGATTGCTGTGATAAAGGGAAGGGGTTGCGGCACTGCCACATACGCAGTTCGCAGCAAGGAGTCCGCGCCAGCAGGCCCGTATTAAAACTCCACAGGAAGAGAGGAGCAGGGTCCAGCTAATGGACCAACTGAAGACTGCTGACAAGGACCAATGAGTCTGCCTGCTCAGATCCACGACAGGCCTAAATTAAAAACTAATGTGAAAGCATTGCAGAGGCAGAGAGGTGCTGGGTGCAGAGCAGAATTGAATAGCTTTTAGTACACGGTGCCCCACAGAGGGTATCACCCTGCCAGGGAGTTCCCCCTTCCTTTCTTATCTCACACAGTTCCACTGTGCAGCTGTCACCCACTGTCTCCCACTATCTACCTGTCACCCCTGCCTCCCCAGTCACCAACTATCTCTCTTCTCTCACTTAGGGCGGGATGTACTAAAAGGAAAATGCGATAAAACCCCTGTTTTCGGGGGTTTTATTGCATTTTCTTATGTACTAACCCCCGTCCGCCGCGTTTTCGCCCCTGAGGGTATCGCCATCTTTGGATGGCGATACCCTATAGAAGCCTATGGGCTTCTTAACGCTGGCCGCCGCAACCCTCCGCGCAGATGCCAACCCCACTCCCCCCGGCATACCTTCTTCCAGGCAGCCCCGGTCCCGGAAGCTAAACTCCTCCTCCCCCTAGCAACACAGCTGGAGGTCTTTCCGGCTGCAGGGAGGAGGCGGCGGCGACCGGGACAGCCTGCTTCCTGGCAGGTGGTGAGCAGTTGGAGACCCCAGGGAGGTGAAATGAGACCACCTCACGGGTATCGCGGGGGCCTCCATCACCACATTGCAATGTTAATTACATATGTTAGTACATATGCGATCAACATTGCTGTGAGGGGCGGCGATGTATGTTAATACATCCCGCCCCCAGGCTTTCTGCACCTAGTAGGGTGGTGTAGTCCTCGTGTCCGGGCTAGCAGATGAAGCACTGGTTCAGGCTGAGGTTCTGGTGGATGCTGTACGGCCAGCCCTTGCCCTGCAGTGGCAAATAGTACAGGAAGCACCTTGTAGATGCTGCTCAGTGACAGCTGCTTCCCGGGCTCTACTCCGGCACAATTGTGATCGGGGTGATGTACAAGTAGGTAGTTTCTCTTTCGGCACTGCCTGCTCTATCGACGGCTGCTCCTGCTGCTATCCCCTTCCCCGAGGCTGCTCCATCAGTGCGGGCCAGTAGAAGAGCTGGGGTTACTGTGATGTGCTAGCTTAGTCATTGATTGGCAGGAAACGTTCCACACAGTGATGATTTCACCGTGCAGTGTGCTCTCAGCCTACCAGTGACTGAAATACTGCCTCATGGGACTCCCATCTACGGGCGGATGGGAGAGCCTAAGAGGATGGATAATGCGACTGGAACCGAGAATAATAATAATTTTATTTATATAGCGCTCTTTCTCCAACAGGACTCAAGGCACTTTACAGACATCAATAACAATGCACATAGGGCCTGATTCAGCAAAGATTGCCAATTCTGCTAGCTAGCATGCTAGGGGCCGCCCGGCATGCTGACCGCCACCTCCCCCCCCCCCCCTTCTCCCTTCAACAAGCAGAAATTGCGAACACATCGCAATTTCTGCATGATAGCAGAAATAGAGGTTGCCTCCTGTTGGCGCAGTTTAGCGCCTGCCATATTCCCGATCGCGATGGCTGAGTGTGACGTAATGCAGCCACCGCAATCAAGCCCCCGTTATCGTCGTACCGCCCCCTGCAACGCAACGCTTCGTCTCCGCCTTGGAAACGGAGCATTGCCAACCCCGCAACCGCCTCTGCCTGATTGACAGGCAGAAGCAATTGCATTTTCTGCGCCCCTCCCCCCCTGCAGAAAGTACGAGTGCATGCTCAGGATGGCGATCGGAATAATTCCGGTTGGATCACGATTTGCTATCCAACCTGAACTAGCCCCATAATACAGAAGATTTAAGTAATACAGCAATATATAAGTCACGCATACATAAAAGAAAACCTTAAGTACACAGAAAGCATAATGTAGGATTGGTGTAGGCATTTTGGGTAATAACTTCCAAGGGTTATGTATTCCACCCTAACAAGGTACCAGGTGCGGCAGCCATCTTGGGCGCAGGATTACCTAGGGTGGAATAGTCTACCCCTAGAAGAGATAACACAAAATGGGGGTGATTTCACAGTCCCTAAAGTTCATAGTAAGGTTCCAACAAAACCACCAGGTCCATGTATTTTTCATCCCATCCACAAGCATACCAGATGAGGGAGCCATGTTGTACGCACTATGACGGTTACACTGTGGGAGGTGAGCCATACAAGGGCCCAGTGTATATATGGGAAAACTGACACTTGTGTAGTAGTATGATGTACCCTGTATGTAGGGCGCAATGGCAGGGTGTGCAATCAGTGGAGGTAAACATTACAGGAAAAGCACACACAACAGGGAGGGAGAACAATTGCAGGTAACCCGTGGCAGAAGTAAAATTGGGATAACATTAGAAAGAAGGTATTATCTCGCTGCCCCTGGCCCAATCCACAGAGTGTTTTGAATCCTGTAATACCCGGGATTTAATGATTATAATCCCGATTATTTTCAGTAGTTACAGTAGATATAAGTGGTTTGTATGCAGTATAGCAGAGTATTACAGTTATACCCCTTTCAGACTGCCTGAGGTGGGTCGCACCTGGGTGCCTGACACGGGAGCTCCCAGTGTGCGACCCACCTCATGCGCCTCGCTGCCGCTGTCTGCAACCCGCCATATTGCCCAGTGGTATAGTAGAGTAGTCCCTAATAGTATAATCCAGTGGTTAAAAAAAAAAAAAAAAAAAGTGAATCGTGGCGCCCTAGCGTATCAGACGTTTGTTCAAGGCACCCCTAGGCCTAAAGTATCTTGCTAAAATTAAAAATATATATACATTAAAGTCAATTGTGTTTATATATCATCCTCAGGTTAAATTGTGTGGTGAGGGACAAGATTTGCTTCCGTTTGTCCGTGTATGTTATGATTGGAAGCCACCAGCACTGGTTTTGCCTATTACATGGTTCATATATAATCTAAATTGGTCTTGGACCACCAATCCAAGGCACCCCTACAAGTGTCCCAAGGCACCCCAGGGTGCCACGGCACACAGTTTGACAACCACTGGTATAGTCATTGTATGATAGTGCAGCGATGGTGGGGGTGAATGTATCTAACCTTATAAAGTGTGGACAAATGTAGAGGTTTCCCAAAGTAACCAATCAGATTCTACCTATCATTTTATAGAATGTACTTGATAAATGCTAGCTAGAAGCTGATTGGTTGGTATGGGCAACTTCTCTTTAGAATGTTTGGTACAGTAGGCAGCTCTCCACCCACTTTTTCATTATTTCCAGTATACACTCCAGCTCTCCTTGGGTAACTAGTTGTATTTTACCAACCAATCATATGAATTTCTAATTGCAGATTTCTGTCAGGAATCTCACACCAGGAGTTGGAAAGGTTCGGACCTTCACTGGCTCACATAGCTAATGACATGGCCTTATGAATTGTTCCCACTCTGTTGTGTTCTTCATATATTTAGTTGTTTCAAAACTTTGAATGGATCATAAAAAAAACCTAGGAGAACAGTTGTCTGTGTCTGTTAGTAGAGTACCTGTAATACTATAAATTCCTGAAAGCTGGCTCATGTGTCTTAATGACCAAAGGATTCAAGTGGGTTTCATGATTAACTACCCTGAAACCGTGGGATTAATTACTCATGGTGACAGCCAGCGAAAGCAAGGTCACAGCTGATTAAAAATTGCTTAAAGTGCCTTAATAAAATGAAAGCACATTTGTTTGCAGTTGTTTTATGGGTGTGCGCATGTATATATGTATATATGTATATATCTATAATATATAATCTCTATTGGAGATTTGGGGGCGGTATACATTTACCACATAATTTATACACCGACAAGAATAATGGTTAAAAAGGTGATGAATGGAAATACAATGAAGACACGCAACTAAATGTAGTAGCCTCAGAGTTCCGGAGGTGTGGGAATTTTGTGCGAGTCTGCCCGTTTTTATTAAAGCAGCAATCATTTACAAGGCAAAAACAACCTGATTTTGCCTTGTAAATTATTGCTGCTTTATAAAAAAAAAAAAATGGGCAGACTCGCACAAAATTCCCGCACCTCCGGAACTCTGAGGCTATTACATTTAGGCGATGGGGGTTAGCAGCAGATGTAGGAGTCACCATGTCTATAATGCATCTTAATAGACAATGGTGGATATCCAATTACACACGAACATTTTTCGCCTTTGTTGCTCGATGGTCATTATTGGGCTATCCAATTAGAGCCCATTTTTTTCATGTTAAAAAAAAAAAAAAGACCCATTATCGTGCAGTGACACACAGGATCGTGGATAGGTACGCAGGCCCATTAGTTTCATGGCCGCGATTGCGAAAACGGGTTATTTTAAGGGATTTCTTTTCTCCAGCCTCAGGCAGGTGAAAAATAATCCCTGATGACTGCTGCTTTAGTGTGGTAATTAGTCAATGCTTATAAACTATGTAGGGTGGCCACCAGAAATGGAGGCCACACCTTAAAAAAATCTATCTGCGGAGTTATGAATAAGGCACATAATTTGTTCCATTCTGCAATCTGTCAAAATGTGCTGATAATTGAGATTATTCTGTCCTCAGAGGGTTTGTATTTTTTATATATGACACTGTACCATCACCATATTCGTTTCTATATATGCTTGGGAGTTACCAGGAAGACTGTTTGCCAGAGATGAATGAAAGTAATTATGGGAATGAGATTTTGGCGATACTGCTGTTATCGGTGCTATAATTTGGCATTATTTTGGGACTATCCCACCAAATGTGGAACGGAGTGCCCTCCCATCTGCCTAGACTAGAGGTTCTGTAAAAGTCAATTCCAGTCTCGTAGGTACAAAGTACCACCTGTGAAAGAATTGGTACACCTTTTCTCTGATAATTTGATGTTGTCCAGAAGTTCAAATTTGCTTTTGATAATATTTTAGTATGGCAGAATGAATGCAAGTCTAGGAGGTTTCCTTGTGAAGTATAGGATTGTAAAAAACCTGGCCTGATTGCTCTTAAGGTTGATAATTAAAAGGGCAATGCTTTTACTAGCAAGACTCGGGGAATGTTGCCCTTTTAAATATTGGACATTAATACGTTCAGAAGCACCGGATTTTACAACCGGATGCTTCATAAATAAACCCCCAGAACTTTCAGTTTTGCCTGTATTTACTTGCAAATTTGATACTGTACTATATAAATAATGAAATTTAAAGGGTGAAGGGGGGTTCTTATCCCAACAAAATGTTCCATAGTCGGCAAATATCAGAACTGACAAGGAATTCTATCCGAAGCCTTTTTGCCATTCTGGGCCCCTAGTAGTTCAGGCATTGGCTGCAAATTTGATACATAAATGAAGTCTGTAGTTCTCCTTATGTCATTTGTCACTGGCAGCCTGAGATGAAGGACACCTGGTCGGGGTGCACCAAGGATCCCGCAGAGTCTGTTTGCCAAAATGTTTGCAAATACTTTTTTTTCATCTATGTTGAATAGATATCTGGTTGGTAACCATAACGTGTCGGAGCCCCTGCCTTGTTTGGGGATAACCACGCAGTTTGCCCAGGTAGTCATATTTGTTGAGTAGGAGTATAGCCCCTCTAGGATTTTATATAGTAGTGGACCACAAAGCCAGATGGCCTAAGTAGAGCAGAGCTTTTTAGCTCATTCCTCAGTAGATATCTCCATTAGGTCATCTTTGCAGGATGTAGGCAATTGTGGTGTAGGAATATAGTTTTTTGGATTTGCTGTTACTTAGGGCTAGATTTACTATTAAGTGGTTTGTCAAAGTTTTAAAACGGCAACAGAAATCCACACTAAATCAGGCTCCTTTAACAGTGGTTCCTGTTACTACTTTAAATCCATCGGCCAAAGTCGCTGTTCATTGGTGACTTTGACAAAGTGCTCATTAATAAATATACCTCTGTGTACCTGGGGGATAGATTTTATGATATAACATAGTATTTCTGAAAGCAGATAGCATTATTCATTATGGTTAAAGAGGAGTTGGTTGTTGATATTTTAAGTGAAATGATCCTGTTAGATGTCTGTTTTGGGCCTCAGTTTGATGGTTAGCAATAAGATTATGAGATTGGTCGTATGAGCAAGTGGTGATCAATAGACTGCTACACAGCATTATACGGGTGTAGTATGGCTGACCGGCGGTCAGCATACCGACGCCGGGATCCCGGCAGCATACCGACGCCGGGATCCCGGCGGGGAGGGGCGAGTGCAGCAAGCCCCTTGCGGGCTCGGTGGCGACCTGCGGTCACCATGGGTTCTATTCCCACTCTATGGGTGTCGTGGACACCCACGAGTGGAAATAGTCCCTGAAATAGTCCCCAGTGCCCACTGCCGGTCACATGAATACCACCCCATTATACAGTATGTACTATATAATCTGTGAATTTCATGCACAGTGGGCAAAATTCAGTACATAAGAGGGGGACACAAACACCCTCAAAACAGGGCCATTGATGAAGAAATCAATAAAGACCATATGATGGATTTGTTTTAAGATTGTGTATATAATTTCCAGAGTGGATAGGCCAGAAATACAATCGCTATGATACTCGTTCCAAAATAGAATTCTTAGGACTCCTTTTATTTTTCATATCCAGTGGTGTGAAGAAAGCTTTGTCTTGCACACTGACAATAAAGGTTACCTAGTCCGGTACTTGAAGCCCATTCCCTCACTGCACCATGATTATCATATGTATCTGTTCTCCCTGTTGGATATTGTTTAAATTATACTGTACCAAATGGGTGTCACATATCCCATGTCGATTTGAACCTTACCAGTCAGCCAGAAGTGCCCAAGGAAAAATGTACACATTCTCTCCAAATAGCACTTAATGGGGTTTGCTTGCAGCACAGGTGGAGTTAAATAGATGCAAGCATTATGTACACTTTATTGTCCTATGCGGGTGCATCTGTATCTGTAGGATTGTGCATCCAGGCATCAGAAATAAAGCTGGCCGTACACCTTAAGATTCTGTCCAACCATCCAAGTAGTTGGAACAAAAATTTGGTAACCTGGGAAAACTGACAAAAAATGGCCGTTCAGACCACCATTTTTGGACATTTTCCGGCCATACAGCTAGAGTGGCTCACACACCCATTGTGTACACCGCCTTCAATGCACAGCGAAGATGTATTAGTGTGTTTTGCTATAGGAC
Source organism: Pseudophryne corroboree (assembly GCF_028390025.1). Lineage (NCBI taxonomy): Eukaryota > Metazoa > Chordata > Amphibia > Anura > Myobatrachidae > Pseudophryne > Pseudophryne corroboree. The sequence continues at coordinate 120,738,964 of NC_086454.1, read as the reverse complement.
CCAGGCTGCAAAGCTTTGCTCCTACCTCTATGTGTGATCTTGGGTCTCCTCAGGCTCAAACAATTATGTAATTTGGGGGGGCAGGTCATCCCGTACACTGATCTACAGTACGTGGGATTTTTTTGATTTTGCTTTTATCCTGAAAAACATAGAAAGCTCCCCATTAGCCACGTAGAAGCATTTTGGAATAGTTTAGTGACGTGCCTGCTGATATTGGTGCATATACGGGTATGGCAGTTATTTGCTGTGGAAGGGGTTTATGTCAACTCAAATGTTGCTTTCAAAGATTAGACTACAAACACGTTTTTTTTAGGACAGTGGTTGTGACGACCACTGTTTGGAAGAGGATAGGATACTGCGGGGTCACACATTTCCCAGCATAAAACAAGGCATGCACACATGAAACAGCTTTACCTTCATTTGCACAATCTGTGTAGATTAATGATAATTTTATTTCTATTAATAGGACTGAAAACTGTACTAGAGTGATGAAACTTGCATGAGATTTGCAAATAGGTGCTTAATTAATTTTCTTTAGTAAATTTTTTCTAGAACATAAAGTAAATAGCTTGGTATAAATGAAGGCCTGATGGTCCAATTTAAATGTTCTGCGTTCCTGAAATGATACATTCTCTTGGATTGTTACATTCCACAAACCTTAGCTCCTCCTCTTCCCTCCTTCTGCCTTACTTGTACAAATGCGTAGTTTGTGAAGCCGGATTATGTATGACTTTATATAGCTGGTGTGTGTGTATATATAAGAATGAAGAATGCTGACAAGTTTGTACCTGTAATCACATTATCTGTTGCGGTGGGCATGCCTACATGACAATACAGAGCCGTATTGTGTGGGTTTTATTTTCCAGCCTTATGGTGTTTCTTTATTCTTGTTTGGTTGTTTTTTTTTTTTTGGCTCGCACACCCACAACGCCTTGCACAACTTTGTCCAGCTGCTCTTTGCTTCTTTCCTGGAGATCTGCTATCTCATACTCCCATTCCTATCACTTCCTCCACCTTTCTTTATTTTTCCTAGTCCTCATTTAAGTTGGGTACACATTTCCATATGTGCAAACGACGCAATGGTTGTCAAGATTTCCCTTGAACTCCTGGACAAACGATAGAGTGTACACACTGTGCAATCTTACAAACGACCGAACGATATATCTTGCATCTTTTCATCCTTAACGATATATCGGGTATATATGTAGGTAGAGCGGATACACTAGATGATTTGCTGAAAATCATTGATGATCTCCTCAGATTGACCTGCATATACGGCGGATGGGAAGATATGACAAACGAAACAGTAGAACGCGTGATACTGCGTACACACTGGACACAAATTCCGATTCGGCTGAAAGCGATAAATCGTTCAAAAAATTATCTTTGTACCCAGCTTTAGTTTTCATACAGTATTACTCTTTGTTCTACAACCTTATCCTCCTCAACTGGGGCAGTACAGATGGTGTAAAGGTTGGCATTACTGCCTCACAGCACTGAGGTCATGGGTTCAATTCCCACCATGGCCCTGTGTGGAGTTTGTATATTCTCCCTGTACTTGCGCGGGGTTCCACCGGGTTCTTCGCTTTCCTCCCACAATCCAAAAAATATATTGGTTGGTTAAGTGCCCCCCCCCCAAAAAAAATAAATAAAATAAATTAACCTGTGTGTGTGTGTGTGTGTGTGTGTGTGTGTGTGTGTGTGTGTGTGTGTGTGTGTGTACACGTGGTAGGGAATATAGATTGTAAGCACCACTGGGGCAGGGACTGTTGTGGCCAAATGTTCTCTTTAAAGCGCTGCGGAATGTGTGTGCGCTATATAAATAACTGGTAGTAATAATAATAACTATGGTAAATACTCTGATATGTCTGTGTACACAGCACTGTGTAAACTAGAGAACATTAAAGACAGCAGTTAGTTTATTGATCCAAAAATACAAATTTGTTCCAGCATAGGGGAGATGTAGTAAGGATGGGCACACACTACAACAGTATTGGCCCAATATGTTGTTTCTGGCCAAACCAGAACGACTTATCTGCTGGATCGTTCACTGTATATGCCCGATTTGCCGCTCCCGTGTTCACATGCGATATCTTCCAGTAAGCTGTGCTGCACGGCCAACCAGAAGATATCATGTACGATGGGCAGCGTGGAATCCCACATTGCGTTGTTTTCCCCTGCATCATGCAATGGTGTACACACCGCACAATGCTTGGATAATGATGAAGTGGAGAGAGAGAAACTGCCAACCAATCAGCTCGTCCTTTTTCAAACACAGAAGCTGATTGGTTGAATACCTCCCAACTTTAGAAGTTATACAGTTGAAACCTGGCGTGCCCGAAAAAGGGTCAGCATCTCATATAAAGGGGGTGGGGCATAAGATAAAGGGTGCGTTGTCTATTTTCACGACCCCCGTTATCGTGATTTTGGGGGAGTGCCTAGTGCTCCCTCAGCAGCTGGACAGCCCCCAGCTCACCTCCCCGCACTGTTAGATGTTGTGCGCAGTGATCACCGGCTGCTTTCCAGAGCAGCAGTGATCGCAGGCACTCCCAACCTGCCCCACCCCTCCTCCAGTAGAGCACTGCAGCCCATGGGCGGGACAGTGCCCGAATAGCGGGACTGTTCCACTGGTATCTGGACAGTTGGAGGTATGTGGCTGGTACTTTGAAACTCTCCAAGGCTTAGTACATCTCCCATCTTAAAACATGAATGATCATGTGAGTTTCCCATAGAATGCCAGTTGCATGTACACTCTACCGGATCCGGTATGATATACCGGCAGAAGGGATGCCGTCTGTCAGTATAACAACAGTGGTATACTGTCTGCTGGAATACTGGATACTGGCAGCGAGCCCTACTTGAGGGCTCGCTGCGCTCGTCACACTTCAGGCCTGGTGGTGAGTGGACAGAGGTAGCTGCTTAAATACATTTGTATTTTGTGAGACACGTGTCAACTGGATGTGACCTTTATGTAATGGCATGGTGCCCCAGTTCACCCCCAAACTGCTACAGGTAATTTTAGGCTTGGAAAGGATCACCATTAGGAGGGTGAGTTGCCATGGATATGACATCCATTCTGTTTTTATTAGATGACATTGTAGCATGTATAGTAAGTTGAGCTAACCTAGTTTTATTGGTGTGCAGAGCGTAACTAGGGTTTTTTGAGCCCAGGGCAAGATTAGGAATAACTCCCCACAAAAAAAAAAAAAATTCTATAAAGAAACCGTGTGCAGAATGGGTGTGGTCACATACCAGAAGGGGCGTGGTTACTCAAAATGGGTCGTGTCAACATGACACGACACCTTCTTCAAATCACATTGGGAACATGAAGGGCAGGGCCGGATTAAGGTATGCCTTAATCCGGTCCTGCCCTTCATTCTGTGTATCTATCAGTCCACCTTCAAAGAAAGACGGGGAGATGTACTAAGCCTGAAAAGTGATAAATATCACTGTGATAAAGCACCAGCCAATCGGCTCCTAACTGCCATGTCACAGGCTGTGTTTGAAAAATGACAGTTAGGAGCCGATTGGCTGGTGCTTTATCACAGTGATATTTATCACTTTTCAAGCTTAGTACATCTGGCCCAGAGTGAGAGTGTATTTGGTATTGTGTGTCTGTGTTGTTTAACCCCCACTTACCTTCAGCCGGGAGCCAGGGAGCCGGCAAGTCAGGAGCAGGGGTGGCCAGGCAGAGGGGACCTCTGGGAGCGTGATGCTCCCTCCCAGCAGCAGGAGCAGCAGTGGCCATTCACCTTCAGCAAGGAGAGAGCCAGCGACTGCGGTCTGCTCCCACCAGTTACCGCTTTCCGTGCCCCAGTCCAGGAGCAGCAGCGGACAGTCCTCACCAGCAAGGGGAGAGACAGCGACCGCAGATAACCCACAGCCAGGGGGAGATGAAGAGCGCCGATCGCACTGAGCCTGAGGTAATGGGCGCAGTAGTAACGGGAGTGAGGGCGGCAGCACAATAACGGAGGCCAGCGGGCGGAGCAGGTACGATGCCCTGGCAGGCGGCGCCCCCTTCTACTGGGCCTGCCATGACGCCCTGGGCTCGTGTTCTGCTTGACCCCCCCACCCCCGACCCCCCCTTAGTTACGCCTCTGTTGGTGTGAAATCTACCAGATTGGTTTCTAAACTCAATTGGCCAATGATGCACGTCTGTGGTATCTGCCAACCAGAGTAATGGTGGAAAGGGGAGAAGAGTCAAAAGGGAATGTTTGCGATGTGCCCATCATTGCGTGACCCCAGATATTAACGATTTTGTTTGCTACCTTAGAAACATAGAAACATAGAATTTGACGGCAGATAAGAACCACTTGGCCCATCTAGTCTGCCCCTTTTTTATTTTATCCTTTAGGCAATCTCAACCCTTTTTTTAACCTTAATTCTTTGTAAGGATATTCATATGCCTGTCCCAAGCATGTTTAAATTGCCCTACAGTCTTAGCCTCTACCACCTCTGATGGGAGGCTATTCCACTTATCCACTACCCTTTCTGTGAAGTAATTTTTCCTTAAATTTCCCCTGAACCTCCCCCCCTCCAGTCTCAATGTATGCCCTCGAGTTCTAATACTTCTTTTCCTTTGAAGAATGTTTCCCTCCTGAACTTTGTTAAGACCCTTGATATATTTGAAAGTTTCTATCATGTCCCCCCTTTCCCTTCTCTCCTCCAAACTATACATGTTAAGATCTTTTAGCCTTTCCGGGTAAGTTTTGTGATGTAGGCCATGCACCATTTTAGTTGCCCTTCTTTGTACACTCTCTAATGTATTTATATCCTTCTGGAGATAGGGTCTCCAGAACTGGACACAGTATTCCAGATGGGGCCGTACCAATGACCTATACAGTGGCATTATCACTTCTTTTTTCCTGCTACTGATTCCTCTCCCTATGCAACCAAGCATCTGACTTGCCTTTCTCATTGCTTTGTTGCATTGCTTTCCTGCCTTCAAGTCACTTGAAATAGTGACTCCTAAATCTTTCCTCCTCAGTAGTTTCCATTATAGTACCCTTGATACTATACTTAGCCTTTGGGTTTTTGAGACCCAAGTGCATGATTTTGCATTTTTTAGCATTAAACTGTAGTTGCCACGTTCTTGACCATTTCTCAAGCCTACCTAGGTCATTAATCATTTGTTTGACCCCTCCCGGTGTGTCTACCCTGTTGCATATCTTTGTATCATCTGCAAAAAGGCATATCTTCCCTTCAATACCATCTGCAATGTCACCAACAAAGATATTAAAGAGAACTGGACCAAGTACAGATCCCTGGGGTACTCCACTGGTAACATTTCCCTCCATAGATTGCACTCTATTAACTACGACTGTCTGTTTCCTATCCTGCAACCAGGTTCTTATTCATTTAACTGATTTATAATCCACCCCCAGGCTTTCAAGTTTATTTAGCAGTCTGCGATGTGGGACAGTGTCAAATGCCTTACTAAAGTCTAGATATGCTACATCTACAGCTCCCCCTTGATCTATTATTTTCATCAGAGTCAAAAAAGTCAATAAGATTTGTTTGGCATGATCTCCCACCAGTAAATCCATGCTGTTTTGGATCCTGTAAATTGTTTGATTTAAGATATTCCACTACTCTTTCTTTAATAGTTTTTCCATTACTTTCCCTACTACTGATGTAAGGCTTACTGGTCTGTAGTTACTTGCTTCTTCCTTGCTTCCACTTTTGTGCAGTGGAACTACATTTGCTCTTTTCCAGTCCTCTGGAATAGCACCTGTATTTAGTGACTGGTTAAATAATTCTGTTAAAGGTGTAACCAGCACATCTTTTAGCTCTTTGGGGTCGATTCTATTCGGCAACTAATGAATAGCGCCGGGAATTAGCTCCCGACGCTATTCAATTCAGCAACTAATTGCCTGCAATTGTCGGGAATTCTTCTCTCATCCCCGGGGGATGAGAAGAGAAACCCGACAAAAGTGCTGCCTCGCGGCCGCCGCGAGGCTGATTCTGTCGGGAATCAGCCTCGCGCCGGGGAGTTAAGTCGGAGAATGCCCGTTCTCCCGACAATTCAACCTGTTTTGTCGACGAGAACGGGCCATCGCCGACGTAACTAGTTGCTGAATTGAATAGCGTCGGGAGCTAATTCCCGGCGCTATTCATTAGTTGCCGAATAGAATCGACCCCTTTGAGTATCCTTGGGTGTATCCCATCTGGTCCCATTGATTTATCCACTTTTAGTTTTGAAAGTTCTGTTAGGACCTTCTCCTCTGTAAATGTATTTTCATCTATCTTATTTTTATGAATGTCCTTGCAACTTAACTGTGGCCCCATCCCTTCTTCTGTAGTAAATACAGAGCAAAAATAATCATTTAGGTGATCTGCTATTGCCTTGTCTCCCTCCACCAAATGCCCACTCTCTGTCTTAAGTCTTATTATTCCTCCATTTGATTTTCTCCTTTCACTTATATACTTAAAAAAAGTTACTGACTGGGCCATTTTCTTCTCAGCTTCTGCCTTTGCACGTCTGATCACTTTCTTAGCATCCTTCCGTCTGTCCAGATACACCTCTTTGTCGTTATTATTTTGAGTCTGTTTGTATTTCCTAAAAGCCATCTTTTTTGCTTTCACACTAGTCGATACTTCTTTTGTGAACCACACTGGCTTCCTTTTCCTGGTGCTTTTCCTAACCATTTTGATACAAAGGTCTGTTGTACTTAGTATTGCACTTTTCAGTTTTTTCCACCTCTCCATGTATGTACAGAAGTCAGTGATGTACTTGTGATTTAGAGGTACCATTTATGGCAAATATATGTGTGTCCCAGCATCTGGGCACATCTTGCTCACAAAGTGAGGGTAATTGAATCGACCCCTAAGGGATCAATTCAGTGAAATGCAGTGTGACCTCACTTATCATAGTGTGATATTAGGGCAATGTACAGTGCGCACATTACCCATACTTAGGGGAAACCCAACATTGGCCCTCATTCCGAGTTAATCGCACGTAGCAACTTTTTGCTGCTCGTGCAATCAACTTGACGCCGCCTATGTGGGAGTGTATTTTAGCATAGCAGGGCTGCGATCGCTTGTGCAGCCCTGCTGTGCTAAAAAAGTTTCCTGCAAAACAAGACCATGGTCAGACATACACTGTGCGACGGATCCAGCGATAAAGGTCCCGGGATTGACATCAGACATCCGCCCTCCAAACGCCTGGACACGCCTGCGTTCGGATCTCCCCGCTGTCAGTCTTCTTACGCTAGCGATCACTTTCTTCTCTCTTCTGGTCGTTGCCCGGCAACGGCTATTGCTGGGCAACGATGCGCATGCGTGCATTGCGGGCGCCGCGCATGTGCAGTTCCGACCCGTTCGCACCACAGCGAAGATCCGCTCGGAATGACCCCCATTGTGCATTTTCCTGCGCATCCATATGTTGGAGCAATGATGGGTGACGTCAGCGTTCAGACACAGTCATAATAGCATTGTCCCTACTGCGCATTGCATTCCATTGAATTGCCCCTGAGATTTTTGAGCCATAAAAATGGCAGCATGAGTAGACTCTGGAGCGAGTTACCGATGGGCTGCTGGCTGAGGGGACTACTTACTTGCTTGCTAGGAGTAATTTAAGAATAATACATATTTCTCATACGTCCTAGAGGATGCTGGGGATGCTTCAAGAACCATGGGGTATAGACGGGATCCGCAGGAGACATGGGCACTTTAAGACTTTAAAATGGGTGTGAACTGGCTCCTCCCTCTATGCCCCTCCTCCAAACTCCAGTTAGATTCTGTGCCCAGTGAGACTGGATGCACACTGAGGAGCTCTCCAGAGTTTCTCAGAAAAATACTTTGTTAGGTTTATTATTTTCAGGGAGACCTGCTGGCAACAGGTTCCCTGCATCATGGGACTGAGGGGAGAGAAGCAGACCTACTTCTCTGAGTTCAAAGGCTCTGCTTCTTAGGCTACTGGACACCATTAGCTCCAGAGGGTCCGATCACTTGGTGCGCCTAGCTGCTAGTTCCCGGAGCCGCGCCGTCACCCCCTTGCAGAGCCAGAAGATAGAAGCCGGGTGAGTATTAGCAGATCAGAAGACTTCAGTGACAGCAGAAGATGGCTTGTTGAGGTACCGCGCAGCGGGCGCACTGCGCACCATGCTTCCTCATAAGAACGGCACTGCAGGGCGCAAGGGGGGCGCCCTGGGCAGCATAAATCCTCAATTCAGCCACTGGCAGAAGGTGTATAACGTGCCTGGGTACTAATTACAGACCCCCGCCAGTATAAAGATATAAAATTAAGCGGGACTGGAGCGCGACATTAAGGGGGCGTGGCTTAGCCCTCACAGCTCTGACCAGCGCCATTTTCTTTTCACAGAAGCTGCAAGAGACGCTGAGCCTGGCCTCCCACACTGCTGTACAAGTAAGAGGGTGCAAAACCGGGGGGTGGGGGGGGGGGGGGGCACAAGTGATTTGGTGCTAATTATTTTAATGTAAAAGCGCTAACAGGTCTGGCCTGTGTGTCGACATGTCTGAGGCTGAGTGCTCTTCCTAGGAGGAGGCTGGAGTGGGGACAGAAAAGGCTGTGGGAGTGACCGTGACGGCTGATTGGGTAAATATGTTCAGTGTTTTGAATGCTAATGTGGCTCGGTTGACGAAGAGATTAGATAAATCTGAGTCTAAAAGCCAGACGTGGAGGAAATCCATGGACGATGCATTGTCACAAGCTCGGGGTCACAGAAACGTGCATTTACCCAGATAACAGATACAGATACCGATACCGACACGGACTCTGATTCCAGTGTTGACTATAGTGATGCCAGATTAAATCCTAAACTGGCTAAGAGCATTCAGTACATGATTGTGGCAATAAAAGGAGTGTTGCATATAACAGAGGACCCTGCTGTTCCTGATACTAGGGTCTGTATGTATAGAGGAAAGAAACCTGAGGTAACGTTTCCTCCCTCTCATGATTTGAACGCTCTTTTTGAAAAGGCTTGGGAAAATTCTGACAAGAAGGCACAGGTTCCCAAAAGAATTCCAGTGGCATATCTGTTTCCTTTTGGGGACAGGGAAAAGTGGGAGTTAACCCCCACGGTGGATAAAGCTCTATCGCGTCTGTCCAAATAGGTGGCGCTTCCGTCTCCTGACACGGCAGCCCTAAAGGATCCTGCGGATCATATGCAGGAAAATACACTAAAATCCATTTATGTCACTACGGGTTCGCTACTCAGGCCTGCCGTTGCTTCGGCATGGGTGGGTAGCGCTATTAAAAAGTGGGCAGATAACTTGTCATCTGAGAGAGATTCCCTAGACAGGGATAACGTGCTTTTGACTCTGGGTCATATCAGGGACGCTGCAGCATATTTAAAAGAAGCTGTAAGGGATATTGGCCTTTTGGGATCAAGGGCCAATGCCATGGCAGTCTCAGCTAGGAGAGCATTGTGGATTCATCAATGGAATGCTGATGCTGACTCTAAGAAGGCAATGGAGTCTTTACCGTTTAACGGTAGTGTCTTGTTTGGTGACGGCTTCACTGACCTGGTATCTACGGCAACCGCGGGTAAGTCGTCATTTTTACCTTATGTTCCTGCACAACAGAAGAAAAACGCCCCACTATCAGATGCAGTCCTTTCGGCCCAATAAATTCAAAAAAGGACGAGGGTCCTCCTTCCTTGCTGCGAGAGGAAGGGGAAAGAGGTCACAGGCTGTGGCAAGTTCCCAAGAGCAGAAGTCCTCTCCGGCTTCTACCAAATCCACCGCATGACGCTGGGGCTCCTCTGCGGGAGTCCGCACTGGTGGGGGCACGTCTCAAACTCTTCAGTCAGGTCTGGGTACACTCGGACCTGGATCCTTGGATATTAGAAATAATAACCCAAGGGTACAAATTAGAGTTTCAAGACGTGCCCCCTCACCGATTTTTCAAATCGGCCTTGCCAGCTTTTCATCTAGAAAGGGAGGTAGTATGCGCGGCAATGCTAAAGCTGTGTCAAAATCAAGTCATTGTCACGGTACCCCCTGTAACAACAGGGGGAGGGTTTTTATTAGAGTCTATTCGTGGTCCCGAAGCCGGATGGCTCAGTCAGACCGATTCTGAACCTAAAATCCCTCAATTTCTTTCTGAAAAAGTTCAAATTCAAGATGGAATCTCTCCGAGCAGTGATCTCCAGTTTGGAGGAGGGGGATTTTATGGTGTCGGTCGACATTAAGGATGCTTACTTACACGTTCCCATATATCCTCCACATCAGGCATACCTGAGGTTTGCTGTTCAGGATTGTCATTACCAATTTCAAACGTTGCCGTTTGGTCTGTCCACGGCACCAAGGATTTTCATCAAGGTTATGGCGGAAATGATGGTTCTCCTGCGCAAGCAGGAAGTTACAATTATCCCGTACTTGGACGATCTCCTCATAAAGGCGAGATCCAAGGAGCAATTGCTGAAAAATGTTGCGCTCTCACTGACGATTCTGCAACAACATGGTTGGCTCCTAAACTTGCCAAAATCACAGTTGGTTCCGACAACACGGCTGTCGTTCCTGGGTATGATTCTGAATACAGAATTACAGGGAGTTTTTCTTCCAGTGGAAAAGGCACTAGAAATACATAACATGGTAAAAAAGATTCTGAAACCGGCAAAAGTGTCAGTTCTTCAATGCACTCGGTTGCTGGGGAAGATGGTGGCGGCCTACGAGGCCATTCCGTTTGGCAGGTTCCATGCCAGGGTGTTTCAGTGGGACCTGTTGGACAAGTGGTCCGGGTCTCACCTGGACATGCACCAGAAAATAATCCTATCTTCCAGGACCAGGATCTCCCTTCTGTGGTGGCTGCACAGTTCTCACCTTCTGGAGGGACGCAGGTTCGGGATTCAGGATTGGATCCTGGTGACCACAGATGCAAGTCTCCGAGGCTAGGGAGCAGTCACACAGGGGAGAAACTTTCAGGGAAAATGATCAAGCCAGGAAGCTTGTCTACACATAAACATTCTGGAATTAAGGGCCATTTACAACGGCATTCTGCAAGCGGAACATCTTCTTCGCGGTCTGACAGTCTTGATTCAGTCAGACAACATAACAGCAGTGGCGTACATAAACCGCCAGGACGGAACAAAGAGCAGAGCGGCGATGGCCGAGGCCACGAAAGTTTTTCGCTGGGCGGAAAGACATGCAAGCGCTCTGTCAGCAGTCTTCATTCCAGGAGTGGACAACTGGGAAGCAGATTTCCTCAGCAGACACGATCTCCATCCAGGAGAGTGGGGTCTTCATCAAGAGGTTTTTGCAGAAGTGACAAGTCGTTGGGGAATTCCTCAAATAGACATGATGGCGTCCCGCCTCAACAAGAAACTTCAGAGATATTGTTCCAGGTCGAGGGATCCTCAAGCAATAGCGGTGGACGTCCTAGTGACACCGTGGGTGTTTCCGTCGGTCTATGTGTTCCCTCCACTTCCACTCATTCCAAAGGTGATAAAGATTATAAGTAGAACAAGGGTTCAGGCGATACTCATTGTTCCAGACTGGCCAAAGAGGGCCTGGTATCCAGATCTTCAGGTGTTACTCATAGAAGATCCCTGGCCGCTTCCTCTACAGGAGGACCTGTTACAACAAGGTCCGTGCGTGTATCAGGACTTACCGCGGCTGCGTTTGACGGCATTGCAGTTGAACGCCAAATCCTAGCCAGAAAGGGTATTCCCAGTGAAGTCATTCCCACTCTTCTTCAGGCTAGAAAGGAAGTAACGGCAAAGCATTACCACCGTATTTGGAGAAAATATGTGTCTTGGTGTGAATCCAAGAAGGCTTCTACGGAAGAATTTCAGCTGGGGCGTTTGCTCCATTTTTGCAAGCAGGTGTGGATGCGGGCCTAAAATTAGGCTCTATTAAAGTACAAATTTCGGCCTTATCTATTTTCTTTCAGAAAGAATTGGCCTCCCTTCCAGAAGTTCAGACCTTCGTGAAAGGTGTGCTGCACATCCAACCTCCATTTGTGCCTCCAGTGGCACCGTGTGATCTTAATGTGGTATTGCAGTTCCTGCAATCTCATTGGTTTGAAACTTTACGTAAGGTTGAGTTAAAATTCCTTACTTGGAAAGTAGTCATGTTGTTGGCCTTGGCATCCGCAAGGCGGGTTTCTGAGTTAGCGGCTTTGTCTCACAAAAGCCCCTATTTAATCTTCCATGCTGATAGAGTGGAGTTGAGAACTCGTCGGCAATTTCTGCCAAAAGTGGTTTCATCATTTCATGTAAACCAGCCGATTGTGGTGCCAGTGGCTACTGACACCTTGGCGGAGTCTAAGTCTCTCGATGTGGTCAGAGCTTTGAAGATCTATGTCGCCAGGACGGCGCAGATTAGGAAAACAGAGGCTCTGTTTGTCCTGTGGGCTCCCAATAAGATTGGGGCTCCTGCTTCCAAGCAGACTATTGCGCGCTGGATCTGTACTACGATTCAGCAGGCTCATTCTACTGCAGGATTGGCGTTACCGAAATCTGTGAAAGCCCGTTCTACCAGAAAGGTGGGCTCATCCTGGGCAGCTGCCTGGGGGGTCTCGGCATTACAGCTTTGCCGAGCTGCTACCTGGTCGGGTTCAAACATTTTTGCAAAGTTTTACAAGTTTGATACCCTGGCTGAGGAGGACCTCTTGTTTGGTCAATCGGTGCTGCAGAGTCATCCGCACTCTCCCGCCTGTTCTAGAGCTTTGGTATAAACTCCATGGTTCTTGAAGCATCCCCAGCATCCTCTAGGACGTATGAGAAAATAGGATTTTAATACCTACCGGTAAATCCTTTTCTCTTAGTCCGTAGAGGATGCTGGGCTCCCGTCACAGTGCGGGCTGTATCTGCAGTTTGGTTTTGGTTACACTCATGTTGAGTTAAGTACAGTCAGTCTGTGGCTGATGTTGGTCATGCCGTTGCATGCGTTGTTGTTGAATGCCATGTTGTACGGCGTGTTTGAGGTGTGAGCTGGTATGTATCTCACCTTAGTTTAAAAATTAAATATTAAATAAATCCTTTTCCTCTAAATGTCCATCTCCCTGGGCACAGTTCCTATAACTGGAGTCTGGAGGAGGGGCATAGAGGGAGGAGCCAGTTCACATCCTTTTTAAAGTCTTAAAGTGCCCATGTCTCCTGCGGTTCCCGTCTATACCCCATGGTTCTTGAAGCATCCTCTACGGGCTAAGAGAAAAGGATTTACCGGTAGGTATTTAAATCCTATTTTCTATTTGTCCCGAGCAAGGTGGACAGGGGCCGACTCTGGCTGTCTTGTGTTCACCCCCGACATTGATAAGCCTCATGGTGGATGGACCTTCCCTGGGGACCAGTAACCTTACAGCATGAGCCACTCCCCCACCTCCTCCATTCCCAATATACCTGTACACGTGGCATGCTCCTTCCCATTCAGCAAGGGTAACTAGATCTCTTCAAGTGAACAGACTGGCATTCTCATATTGATTAGAAAGGCAACCTGTACCTGTCCAGCTGTGTACAAGCCCCAGAACACATTGGGAGGGATGTACTTAACACTAAAATGCAGTCAAAACAAATGCTACAATCCCCATATATATCAAGCTCCACAAAGTGAATCTTTATAGAGCTTGTAGCTGATAGGCAGCACCATCTATGGATGACATTGCCTATAGAAGCCTACGGGCATCCTTACATGCAAATCCATGCAACTTGTGCATGTGCTAAAGATGGCCGTGTATGCGCAATTTGACTCTCGGGTCATAAAGCTGAAAGTTCTTACATTGCAAGGGACAGATCTTTTTGGAAGAGCTATCCTTTTGGTAAGTATTCACAGTTATTCATGCATATGGTGTTAATAAATGCTGCTATGCATGCAATAAGGGGAATATTGCATACAATATGCAATACATGATACATCCATGATATGGATGTGCTGGGACTTGCAGTTCAGCACAGTTGCATAGCCCCTGCAAAATTAAATGCAGATACATTATTCAGATTAATACTCCTTTCACATTTCCAAAATAACACTGGTTATTGTCAGGTCGACCAGGGTTGAAGTGCAGTGTGAAATAACCTGGGTCAAGCAACCTGGAATTTCAACCCGGAATTAAAGCAGTGTTATACATAGGTCTGATCTTGGTCATAGTGCAGTGTGAAAGTGTCCGATCCAAGTTATCCAGCCTGGGTCTCTCAAAACGCTGCTTGCATGTTCCACTGTCTTTGATGATGTCAGCTTCCAGCGCCCTGGACATAGTCTGAAAAAGTCCATTTTAAATGACATCCATAATGTTTACAGAGCTGATCCGGGTTCAGTGTCAAAAGGGGTCTGACCCGGGGTGGAAACGTGTCCAAATTCCCAGATGGGACCCGGGTTTACGATGTGAAAGGGGTGTAAGAAAACCTGTAAATAATTTGTTAAATCATACTTTCCATAATGTAACGTGTTCAATTTCTAAAATCTTTCTAAGCAGTAACTTGTAGCAGAGATTAGTCTTCATTTTCATGGTTTGATGATTCATACAACATAGCTTGTTTTGAGCAGTGTGATCAGGTAACGCGTTTCTTCCCCTTTACATTACTTCATTCTACCACTGCAATATACTGGTCCATCTCATTGTGTTACAGCTGTCAGACATAGCCTGTAGGGCTGCCAGACACTCTCCTGATCCGTATCATCCTGTGATGTGTTGTGGGGCGCGGTCTGGAAAAGGTTGAGTGGAAGAATGACACAAGCTCAGATGGTACAGAACATTGACAGATTGAGAATTCCATCACTTCATGCTATATGTAACACAAATGAGCTCATGTAGTGTTCAGCTCAAAATGGATGTGGAACCTATGTAGTTTCTTGCCCTTAGCCTGTGTTCATACTATTTATATTAGACTTAGAATAAAAGGCTCCTATCGTTCCATAAGTAAGACTAGCAAAATATGTCTGCTTGTTTTATAGGCAAAACCAGGAGACGGAAATGAATGTTTGACTTTGTGCCCAGTTTCCGTAATGACTGTGCAGTTTCCATGTTAACAGAAATCTAATTTAGATACACTAGTATTCATTTAAACATCCTGCAGTGTCACATAAAGCGTGATTGAAATATATTCATTCTGTAACTGCATGATAAGACTCTCCCTCCCTCCCTCCCTCCCTCTATGTGCAATGAGCAACAGCATCTCTTTCCTTTGTATCACTTAATACCTTTGTTACACAAAGTAACCACAGTAAAGCTGGGTACGTGTTTATGGGGGACATTTACTGAGCAGTGATAAAAGTGGAGAAGTTGCCCATGGCAACCAATCAGCTGCTCTGTATATTTTGAAAATATGTGGAAGAAAAACAATTTGTGTTCCCTAATGCACACTGATTGAAAAATAATAATGCTACATAATAATCAGATAATACGGAGATCTTAGTTGCGTGTATCTGTAGATATAGGGTTAAGCCCCCAGGCCGATCGACAAGGCTTCTCCGTCACTGGGGGTCGCTAATACTAGGTATGGGTCCGGGGTGCAGGACCCCATCACGTCGGCACAGGTCGGCTACCCCAGGTCAGCACACAGGTGAAAATTAATAAGGGTTAATAAGAAGCACAGAAGTGCTATGTAAGTGGTGTGATTAAAATAATACAAAAATATATACAAAGTGATAGGGAAAATCATAAGTGTTAATAAAGTGTTAGGGTGTGCCGACCTGAAACTGCCCAGCCATACCTACACAGGGGCCACCGCACCCCACACCCACCCCATAAATAATTACACATATGTCTGGGTCTAAATTCCCAGTGTAATTTAGACCCAGACATATGTGTAATTATTTATGGGGTGGGTGTGGGGTGCGGTGGCCCCTGTGTCGGTATGGCTGGGCGGCTTCAGGTCGGCACACCCCATAACTTTGTATATATTTTTGTATCATTTTAATCACACCACTTACATAGCACTTCTGTGCTTCTTATTAACCCTTATTAATTTTCACCTGTGCCGACGTGATGGGGTCCTGCACCCCGGACCCATACCTAGTATTAGCGACCCCCAGTAATGGAGAAGCCTTGTCGATCGGCCTGGGGGCTTAACCCTATATCTACAGATACACGCAACTAAGATCTCCGTATTATCTGATTATTATGTAGCATTATTATATTTCACTCAGTGTGCATTAGGGAACACAAATTGTTTTTTCTTCCACAGAATTACCACTCCCATTTAGCACCTGAGTGAAATCACAATCTGATTGAGCAGCTCACCATCATATGTGCATTGTATTTTGAAAATATGCAAATAAAAATGTTATTATCAATGCTGATTGGTTGCCACGGGCAACTTCTCCACTGGCTCACTTCTCCACTTTTATCACTGCTTAGTAAATGTCCGCCCAAGTCTCATCCAATTCGACCTCCCACCAATCAGTTGGTCAGACGATGGTAGAGTGTGTACACTCACACTACTGCTTTCACCCAATCCTGGCCTTGTCAAAAGATTTTTAAACCTGCTGAAAAATCAGTAGCTACAATCGCCAGTCCCCATAAATAAAATTAACATGAATCTGTTGTAATTATTCCACTCCAATTGTCTGGTTATCCCTACTGTATGCAGTACATAATTAGTGCCATTACTATGCACCTCCAGCACTGAGGGAGGGGATTCTATTATCCACAGTAAATTTATAGCCTATTCAATTAGACTCCCAATTTTTCCTGATCACCCTGTTAACTCCCGTTCTGATCAGAGTATAAAATGTGCGTATTGTTATATGCATCACTAGCGGTAATGCCCATTAGAAATCCATTTGAAATAATGCCCACAAA
Organism: Pseudophryne corroboree; assembly: GCF_028390025.1. Taxonomy (NCBI): domain Eukaryota; kingdom Metazoa; phylum Chordata; class Amphibia; order Anura; family Myobatrachidae; genus Pseudophryne; species Pseudophryne corroboree. Next base: position 120,722,262 of record NC_086454.1, on the reverse strand, counting down.
TATTTATATTACTAAAATTAATCTCCACTCATAGACCATTTATAGTAGAACTGGCAACTATGCCACCAGTCAAGGTAATGTCCAAATATATTACAATAGTAATAATGGCAGCTGTAACATAAATCCTGTGTAATAAGCCATTGGTGATAATGGCTTATTTCTGCCCACCAATACTTATCATGGGAAGATTGGAATTTGGGTGAGAGCTCCTGGGACTAGCTGTGACGACTGGGATGTTGACGAAACCATATAATAGAACTCGTCATGTAGACTAGAATCAGAAACTAGGATATCGTGACTGACTGGAGAGAGGAGTTTTGAATAGTGTGGTAACTACAGTTTAATGCCACAAAATGCAAAATCTGCACTTGGGGCTCAAAAAAACCAAAGGCTAAGTATAGTTTTAATGACCATTTAATAGAAACTGCTGAGGAGGAAAGTGATCTAGGGGTATTTATATCAGATGACTTACTGTAAAAGCAGGTAAGCAATGTGAAAAAGCAATGAGGAAGGCTAGTCAGATGCTTGGTAGATAGGGAGAAGAATCAGCAGCAGAAAGAAATAATAATGCCACTGTATAGGTCATTGGTACGGCCCTATTAGGAATACTGTGATCAGTTCTGGAGGCCATATCTCCAGAAGGATATTAATACATTAGAGACTGTACAAAGAAGGGCAACTAAAATGGTGCATGGCCTACACCAAAATTACCGTATATACTCGAGTATAAGTCGACCCGAATATAAGCCGAGGCACCTAATTCTACCACAAAAACCTGGGAAAACTTATTGACTCAAGTATAAGCCTAGGGTGGGAAATGCCCCTCTAGCCGTACACAGCCCTCAGTGCCAGATATGCCCGCATACTGCCAAATATGCCCCACAGTGCCTGATGTGCCAGATATGCCCTCATGCTGCCAAATATGCCCCACAGTGCCAGATATGCCCTCATGCTGCCAAATATGCCCCACAGTGCAAGATGTGCCCTCATGCTGCCAAATATGCCCCACAGTGCCAGATATGCCCTCATGCTGCCAGATATGCCCCTCATGCTGCCACATATGCCCCACAGTGCCAGATGTGCCAGATATGCCCTCATGCTGCCACATATGCCCCACATTGCCAGATGGGCCAGATATGCCCTCATGCTGCCAGATATGCCTCTCATGCTGCCAGATATGCCCCTCATGCTGCCAGATATGCCCTTCATGCTGCCACATATGCCCCACAGTGCCAGATATGCCCTCATGCTGCCAGATATGACCCTCATGCTGCCAGATATGCCCCACAGTGCCAGATATGCCCCTCATGCTGCCACATATGCCCCTCATGCTGCCACATATGCCCCTCATGCTGCCACATATGCCCCCTCCCCCAGTGCCTGTTACCCCTCCGTCGATCCCGCGCTGTCTTCTGAAGGAGGGACACGGAGCGCACAGCGCGCGCCTCTTCTGTGTCCCTCCTGCATCTCCGGCGGCCGTGGCGGGTCTATTAAAGGAAGTGCCGGTTCGTGATCAGAGGTCACGAACGGGTACTTCCTTTAATAGACCCGCCGCTGCTGCCGGAGATGCAGGAGGGACACAGGAGAGCCGCGCGCTGTGCGCTCCGTGTCCCTCCTTCACACTGCTCTGCCTGTCGCACTGCCACTGACTCGAGTATAAGCCGAGGTGGCTTTTTCAGCACAAAAAAAAGTGCTGAAAAAGTCTGCTTATACTCGAATATATACGGTACCTAGAAAGACTACAAGATCTTAACATGTATAGTTTTGAGCAGTGAAGGGAAAGGGGGGACATGATAGAAACTTTCAAATGTACCAAGGGTTTTAACTAGTGATGAGCGGATTCGGTTTTACTCTGTTCTCAAAACGGCATCTTATTGGCTATCCAAAACACGTGACATCCGTGAGCCAATAAGATGCCGTTTTGAGAACCGAGTAAAACCAAATCCGCTCATCACTAGTTTTAACAAGGTACAGGAAGGAGACATTCGTCACAGGAAGAGAGAAGTACTAGAACATGCACTAAAACTGGAGGCAGGAAGGTCCTGGGAATTTGAGGAAAAATTACCTCACCGAAAGGGCAGTGGACAAGTGGAACAGCCTCCCATCAGAGGTGGTAGAGACTAAAGGCCCGTACACACTGGTCGATGTATCGGCCGTTCTCTTGAACGGCCGATACATTGCGGGACCGTCGGCCAGTGTGTACGGGCGATACGTCTGTGAACTCCGTCGTTCACAGACGTATCGCGTCGGCCGCGCAGCACAGCCGACAGCCAATATATCTAACGATATATTGGCGCGTCGCTGTGTGTGTACGGGGCGGTCGTCCGACCGCCCGTACACATGCTGCGGCGGCCGGCGGTGATTGACAGGTGAACTCCACCCAGTTCATGACGTCAGTCCCCCGACGGATCGGGCTGTGTGTATGCACAGCACACTGCCCGATCCGTACATAGATATATCTGCAGATCAATTGATCTGCAGATATATCTAATAGTGTGTACCCACCTTAAGACAGTAGAGCAATTTAAACATGCATGGGACAGACATAATGATATTCTTAAAAAGAGCTAAGGACCTGCCACCACCCGAGGGGGATGGGCCCTAAGTGTGGCAAGCGCAGCGTGCCCGTGAGGGGGCACGCGCTCGCCGCCGGTATCTCAGCGTCATTCTCCTGACCACCCGGATCCCGACAGCCGGGATATCCTACTGCTCGTGGCTGGGAGGGAATACTTAGGATCAATAATCGGGCAGCCTCACTTCACGGTGATGGTGCTGGCGGGGCTGAGGAGACAGCCTAAAGTGCAGCTATTTGTGTAGCGATGTACTGCTGCATTAGCCTTCGAAATTACTGGCCACTTGGGGCACTATTTTGTTAGCCAAGCTGTCAGTACCACAGCTTCCAATGATCAAAAATTTAATGTGAGTATATCTTTCAGTAAGTGTTCCAATAATGTGCTATCCAGAGATACTGAATATAGGGGGTAATTCTGAGTTGATCGCAGCAGCAAGTTTGTTAGCAATTGGGCAAAACCATGTGCACTGCAGGGGGGGCAGATATAACATTTGCAGAGAGTGTTAGATTTGGGTGGGTTATTTCGTTTCTGTGCAGGGTAAATACTGGCTGCTTTATTTTTACACTGCAATTTAGATTTCAGTTTGAACACACCCCACCCAAATCTAACTCTCTCTGCACATGTTATATCTGCCCCCCTGCAGTGCACATGGTTTTGCCCAACTGCTAACAAATTTGCTGCAGCGATCAACTCCGAATTAGGCCCATACGGCCTTATTCCGCTTCACTTGCAGTTTTGCTAAAATAGCAAAACTGCAACTGCTATCTCTCGCATGCTGGGGGCCGTTCAGCATGCTAATTACGGCCAGCGATACGTTTGCAATACAATTGCAGCGCTGATTTAGGGTAGCCCTCCTTCCTCCGCAGCTTGGCTACAAAGGAAGTCGGGCTGCTGCCATGTTTCCAGTCGCAACGGTCGCATGTGACTTCAAGTGGCCACCCTGCCACTGTTTCCGCTAGCACGCCGGTGCAGCGCTGCATGACCGTTCCGTGAACACCTCGGCCTGTCTATCATCTCATTAGTGATATGCGATCCATCTCACTGTGTGCACAGGTGAAATACGGCTCCTGCGCATGCGCACTTGGCATAAATTATTCAGTATGCGATCGCTGATGTAGTGTTCATTCTAGCACCCTGCACCTTTTAACTCCTGTGCAGTTCCTCTTTCCTGCCTGGGGTGTCGCTCTCTGCTCTGGTGCTTCTCAGCACACTCTGATCTGTATCACAGCACTTAGTAACAGATCAGAGTGTGCTGAGAAGCACCACAGCAGAGAGCGACACCCCAGGCAGGAAAGATGAACTGCATGGATTTTGAAAGGTGCAGGGTGCTAGAATGAACACTACTGATGCGATCCATACTGAATAAGGCCCTCGTTTCAAAGTGGTTGTTGAACCAGTTTGACATTTTGTAATAAATTCTTGAACTTGTTCAAGCTTAAAATGCTGCTATGGTATTTATACTTTTGCATGTGAATGGTGAATTTTACGTTCAAACTCAAACATTGTTTTTTTCAATTGGAAAATTATAATTACATAAAAATTAAGTAATTTAAGCTTGAACATATGCAACTTTTTTTTTTTTTTTAATCTTCCTTAAACAAGCAAATGTGAACATAGGACCTTATTCAGGTTGGATCGCAATAGGCGATCCAACCGCAAAAATGACAATGCTGATGCGGACGCATGCACAGGGACTGTCCTGCACATGTGCCCACATTTACTGATTGACATTCAGAGGCGGGAGGGGGGTGGTGATGCTCTGTTTCCTAGACGGAGCATTGCAGGGGTGGCGTCAGGGAAATGTGGGCGTGATCGGGGAAGATGGCGAGCGCAAAGATGGCGGTGGCCCTCCTGCCGTTGCAGCCAGGCCGACAGAAGTCATCCACAATTTCTGCAAACACGCTGAAATTGTGGTGCGAACGCAATTTCAGCGTGGTCGCAGAGGGGGGGGGGGGGGGTTCAGCAGTTAGCATGCTGGACGACCTTGTCCTGCGATGGGTGGCCCCCAGCATGCAAGCAAAAGGATTGCAAATTCTGATAAAAGCAGAATTTGCAATCTTTACTGAATAGGATCCATCATTTTTCAGTTCAGCTTATTAGTTACTTTTCTTCAAGATGAATGATTTTCCTATTTGGTTGGATTTATGTGATAAAAAGTTGGCTTTTACTTCCACATGAGATTCTGTAGTACTTATTTTACGAAGTGGCTGGTTTGCAAAACTACCAGGATATCTGTTTTCCCTGCAGTTTTGCATACCACCTATCTACTAAATCTAAATCCATTGCTAAACCACAATTTAGATTCAAAAACGCTATCCCCATTTTTTTCCTTAAATCACAAATATTTATACCACCAAAAAATCACCCAAATATTTAGTATCCTTTGAGAGAAGCTTTTGGCCCTCATTCCGAGTTGCTCGCTAGCTACTTTTTAGCAGCCGTGCAAACGCATAGTCGCCGCCCACGGGGGAGTGGTTTTTCGCTTTGCAGAAGTGTGAACGCCTGTGCAGCCGCGCGACAGCAAACACATTTTGTGCAGAACAAGAGCAGCCCTGTAGTTACTTATTCTGTGCGATGATAGCTGCGATGAGTGACACGGTAATTACGTCCGATACCTGCCCAACATATGCCCGGCCACGCCTGCGTTTTTTCAAACACTCCCAGAAAACGGTCCGTTGCCACCCAGAAACTCCCACTTCCTGTCAGTCTCCTTGCGTTCGGCTGTGCGATTGGAATCGTGGCTAGAACCAGTGCAAAACCACAATGGACTTCGTACCTGTACGATGCGCGTGCGCATTGCGGTGCATACGCACGCGCAGATTAGCCATTTTTTTCACTGATTGCTACGCAGCAAGCAACGGCAGCTAGCGATCAACTCGGAATGACCCCCCTTGTACAGTATATAGATCGTTTGAAATGAATGGGCAGGCTCTGATTGGTTAGCGTGTGAGTAGGTGGTACACCACTATTTTTTTGTGTTCCGTTTTTAAGCATACTCGCCTACTCTCCCGGAGCGGCCAGGAGGCTCACGAAAATTGGGTGGCGCTCCTGCCCCCCCTCCCCTCGGGAAAGCGGTTAAGTCTCACAGAGCTGCCTCCTTAATGAGTAAAGTGGTTGGACTAGGTCACAGGTTCTCAAACTTGGTCCTCAGAACCCCACACGATTCATGTTTTGCAGGTCACCTGTAGATTTTTAAAATGTGACAGTTGATGATACACAGTGCAGCTGCTGGGTGACATGGAAAACGTGAACCGTGTGGGGTCCTGAGGACCGAGTTTGAGAACCACTGGACTAGGTAGCTGATGGCCACGCACCCCCTCTGTACAATGCAGATAATCTCAGCATTGTATAGCGGGGGCACAGTTTGAACTGTGGTGGCAGATCCCATTGGTTTCCAAACTCTTGCAAAAACGACTCTTAGTAATATTTAGATTTTTTGATGAGATCATTCTTGGGTCTGTTGAACACGTGAGGTGGCATATATAGCAGCATTGCTGCATGTGTGACCGGTAATAACCCCTTTCATATATGCATGAAAAGATCTGTCCTATGTTGCCCTCTACATCACAACATCATGCCAGCTTTGTACCATGTCCCGAAACTGGAAATTTTGGAATCTAGCATTGTGCCTGTTCCATTATTTTCTTGTTCTCCAACCAGATACTCTGTTCTCAACCATCAGGTTTCTTTTGCTGCATCCTGTTCCCAGTATGTGCCAGGGCCTCTTTTCTCCTTTCCTGTTGGCACACAGAGCAGGATAAGCAGTGCCCTGGTCCTACAGGAATGTTCACGCCCACTTGAAATTCTCAGTGTCTCTGGCCAGCATTAAATATCAGGCATGGGACTGGTGAAGGAAAACAGATTGAATAACAACATTTACCCTGTGAAAGAGAAATGTCACCAGCCAGATACACAAAGCTATCTTCAGAGAACAGAAAAAAAAGTGCACTCATGTTCCCCTCTTACAGTGTATTTTAGGACTAACTACAAGCTTAAGAGGGAACATATGATCGCACTGTTTTCATATAGCATTGTACAAAGTCACTAAAATAAAAGTATAAATTGTATATTTCTATGAATATTACTGAAATATCTATATAATAACCATGGATAGCAGTCATGTCTCCAACATGCACAGTGGGAGCCCACTCAAAGCTGCAAGTATAGTGAGCAGGGGGCGGGATGGGTGCAGCGTACTGAAGTGACCCGCAAATTCCACGTCCGTCTTACATATTTCCTATAATAAAAGGCTAACGCTGCTCCCTACTTCTATGGGGGTAATTCAAGTGTTTTGTGCACCGGCGGCAACTAGGTGACGCCCGACGGAGCAAATCTAATGTTGCTGTTTGGATGTGCACAGCCGTTAGCAGTGTGTGTGTGTATTTATTTGAGGAAGATTCATATAAGTTATAAATTCTTCTTTAATTAATTTACAAAAAGAGGCAGACACACAGCAGCTCCAAAAGTATCGGTTCTTTTTACCTTCAATGGTAAATATCTGTCCTGGCCCAAATAAACATGATACTGAAACAAGCAGGTTGTTCTGCACCAAAGAAATATGTCCATACATGTATTGTACTTATACTAAATGATAAGCAGATGTTTGCAAACACTAAGGATCATTTATGGAGAGCAAAATCTATGGACCCACAATGCTTCTGTTTATGTCCAGAAGGCCTACTTAAGGGGATGCGGTTACATTGCTGGCACTCGAGATCCCATCGATCAGTATACTGATGCTGGAATCCTAACCACATACAATGCCGACAGCCGGAATCCTGGCTAACTGGATATTCCCACTCGTGGGAGTCCACGACACCCATAGAGTGAGAATAGAACCTGCGAAGGGCTTCGTTGCGCTCGCCACACTGCCGCCACTCTGGATGCCGGGATCCCGGCTGCCGGCATACCATACCCAACTCATTGCCAAGTGCACACCAAGGTACATGCCTGTTAATACCCCTGCAGTAATCCGTAGCTTATTTTTATGATTGAGAAAAGTAAACGTGCATTAGATCCCCCCCTGTTACCGTACATAGGTTTATATATACTTTTTTGCAGAAGTGCAAATAGAGTGTGGAAAGTGCTTACTATTTTAAGTCTACAGATCAGACACAGAGACTAACACTCTTAGCAGTCAAGAATTCAAGGCTATTTACGGGGAGGAAAAGGCTGTATATTGATCCACTAAAGGGGAACACCCCTATGTTATTTTTGTAATATTTCATCCTGAAAAATGAAATTAATCATCTGCACCTCACTGCAGAACTCTCTCTCCTGCTTCTAATCCTCACTTGGCAATTCTAACCTCTTGCATTCACTGGTGCAAACATCTGCAGGCCCACAGGCCTATGCATATGGCCAGAAAACTAGGTGCTCTTGTGTAAGAGTAGGCATGTCATGTCCCTGCTGAGTTGTGGGTTTCCACTATTGCACTCGCTAGCTGACCTTTACTATAGATATTTTTTTTTATTTCTGCTTTAAATGTCCTTTTTAGCACTATGTACTGCTTACTGTAGTTAAATGTTTTTGGTTTTTTTTTAAAGTAAACTGTACTAGTCAAGTCTGGCTGTCTAATTGTGTTATAGTGAACAGGGAGGAGAATGGGTGCCCCATACACACTATGCAATATTTTGAACAATGTCGCTCAGAAAGAGCGTTCTGAGCGATATTGTTCACAATACCGCCTAGTGTGTGTACACATTTTCGTGAACGATGCACGCTCCCGCCAGTTATTAACGACCCCCTCCCTAGTCTGAACATGTACAGACAAGGGAGGCTGTCGTCATAGCCAGATTAAGGGGGGGATGCAGGGCATACTGTACCCCAGGCCCCCCTTTGTCAGGGGGTTCCCCGGCCAGAGCACACTGACATCACTAGCTTTCCCTCTTAAGCAGCAGCAGAACCAGCAGCCAGAATGTGAGCAGGACAGTATGCAGAGAAGGCAGAGACACAGGAGTATCATGTTTCATGAGCTACCAATAGAGCTTTCCGACCAGCAGAGAGTTAAGAGGGTGGAGAAAGCTGTAAGTGACACAGGGATCCCAGCTTCTCCTCTTCCCTGCTTGGATGTCTTGAGTCTTGGTGTAAACTAAACCATTTGGGTCTAGAGATAGAGACACACACAGAGATTCCTTCTGAGTCCTGTCCCAGTGTGTAAGTAGTACAGAAGCTGCTGCTATTCTTGCAAGTGACCAGATAAATTATTTTATTTTTCTATGTATATTGTAAGGTTAAGTTGTCTTTGTTACACTACAATACAATTTTATATAATAGTTGTCTTTCAATTAGGTGGAGCTATAAACAGTACCCAACCATTATTAAACTATTAGTTTAAAACTAATATACTGAACACCATTGGTTTAAATTTAATATACACAATCCATACCTCCCACCATGACCCATTCCAGGAGGGACAACATGCTCTCTACCTGGACTTCCTTCTTAATTTATGATTGCAAACACCTGTGTTAAAGTACCTTTCTTATCAATTAAATAGTTCAACACAGGTGACGCCAATCAATTATTAAGTGGGAAGTCCAGGTAGAGATAATTTTGTCCCCCCTGGAATGGGACATGTTGGGAGGTATGCACAATCTAATATACACCCCCCACCTTCCACTGGGGCTCCCCTGTCTTAAGTGCCCCGGGCCCCCCAAGGCTTAATCCGGCCCTGTCTGTCGTACCCCCTGCGCCGCCTGCACCCACCATTGCCCCCTTCCCTGCTGGCATCTGCAAGTGTGTATAACTTGATGATGCCAGCACTCCGCCGACCCGGCTACTGTGTATTGGCCTTAAGCGATGAGATTATAACGCAATCATTTAAAACTTTTTTTAAACGCTACCACTCAGGAAAGTATTGTACCACTGAATGCTGGCTAACACAGTGAAGTTGCCCGTTCTGTATTACAGGAGGCGCTTCCATAAAAAGATATAAAATATATCCCTTTAGTTTTAGCACAGCTTTAATGTGAAGGTTAGAGAGAGGCTGTAGGAGTGGACCTTTTAGAATTAGGCTGCAGGAGAGGTGGATAGGGTTAAAATACTTACCTTCAGGATTTTGACCATTGGGATGCCAGTGTCGGTCGCCCTTCTGACTGCCAGCAATTCTTACACAACCCTCCCATTGTGATCTGTTCCCCCAATTTGTCAAATAGGATCTTATCCTGAAAGCGCGTTGGCGCTGTGGTCCGAGCGGTGTGCAGCTGTTTGCACAGCGTGATGTGCAGTCAGAGGTCATGCTGCGCCGACAGCCGCACAGCCGGCAGCAGGGTGAGGTAAGCAGGTGGAGCCGGGCAGCGTCTGAGCCTCCTGAGGATGCTCAGTGCTGCCCGGCATTGGAAAAAAAAGGGTTTTCCTAATCCTGAAATCCCCGGGATTGTAAACCCCAATCTGGAATTGAATGCCCGGCAATTTTTGGCCAAAATACTAGGATCCCGCCGATCCCGGGGATTGGCCACCATACATCTACCCCTCTATCCTTAATGCTACCAGAATTGTCAACATTTCCAATGTTGACATTCTATCCAGGTTGACATTTAATGATGTTAAAATTTTAACCGTGTCAATATGTCGTCTGCTGTTGGCATTGTGAATGTCGTCATAGTAACTGGAGACATTCTGACTGTACAGGTATACCATCATGTGTTCCCTGCACCTTTTAGGTTGCAAGGTCATTCATACAGTGCTGTCTTTACTTTCTGTTTCACATCATTGTATATTTATTTCTGTCATGATCTCTTCAACTAACAATGGTGGTCATTCCGAGTTGACCGCTCGCTAGCAGTTTTTAGCAGCCGTGCAAATGCATTGTCACCGCCCACCACGGAGTGTATTTTCGCTTTGCAGAAGTGCGAACGCCTGTGCAGCAGAGCGCTGCAAAAAAATGTTGTGCAAAACAAGACCAGCCCTGAACTTACTCTCCGTGTGCGTTGATTCTAACGTTGGAGGGTTGGCTTTTGACGTCACACACCCGCCCAGCGTTCGCCCAGCCACGCCTGCATTTTCCCTGGCACGCCTGGTTTTTCTAAGCACTCCCTGAAAACGGTCAGTTGACACCCAGAAACGCCCCTTTCCTGTCAATCTTCTTGGGGCCGCCAGTGCGAATGTAAATGTCGCTAGAATCTGTGCAAAACCACAAAAGCCTTTGTACCCGTACATCACACGTGCGCATTGCGGTGCATGCGCAGAAATGCAGATTTATAGCCTGAAAGTTGCGCTGCGAACAGCGGCAGCTAGCGATCAACTCGGAATGACCCCCCAATGCTGTATAATATGTGAGCACTTTATAAATGATGTTTACTTTATTTATTTTATTTATTTATTAACTGTTTCTATTATAGCTCAGCATCTTCCATTGAACTTTACAATTGGAAACAATAGTGATAGGCCGAAACTGGGTAATAACATACAGACATAGGGGTTGAAAGGCAATGCCTGCAAGCTTACAATCTATAGCCATTGATACACATGTATAGGTGCTGTATATTGCATAATGGTCCAGCCAGTTTGCAAAGACCAGGAGTATATGAAGTGAATAAAGATAAATTATGTGCGGTTCTGTGTTGACTGTATAGAGGGGATGTCATTGAGTAGGATAGCTTATTAAGGCTATGTGGCTGGTCCTGTAATTTAATAAACTTGGCTGAAAAGTTGAGTTTTCAGGGAACACGTGAAGGTTCAACCGAGGGGTATATTGACTAAGCTTTGGAGAAAGATAAAGTGGATGGAGATAAAGTACCAACCAATCGGCTCTTGTCATTTTTCATACAGCCTATAACATGGCACTTAGGAGCTGATTGGTACTTTATCTCTCTTTACTTTATCACTCTCCTGGGCTTAGTAAATAGACCCCTGAATACAGTAGAAAAGAGGTAACCAACCAAGGGACTGACAGAGCAGATCAGCAGACGATGAGCGTCTAGCGAGGGAGATTAGAACATTAGTACATTCTGCAAAACTACGGCAGCATCTTGTGTGTCATTTAATTCAAAGAATGGAATTTTGTTAACTTGGTAAACAACATAATTTAAACCAGTCTTTAGAACAGTTCTTCTTATGAAGCACTTTTATTGTTATTTGTGAATTAAAGGCAAGCCAGTGACAGGAACGTAGATTGTCTATGCTTTTTTAGGACATGAGAACATAGCAGAAGATGTATGTAGCCTTGTATAACCTGCTGCCCTCCAGCTACTGACTGCAAGTCCAGCGTACATCTGCATCGCCTCTGCAGCTTCAGGCACTTTTCTTTCTCACTCCCGAATTTGGTTTCCGGAGAGTAGAGGGAGCCATTACTAATATAATTCTCTCTCTCTCTCTCTCTCTCTCTCTCTCTCTCTCTCTCTCTCTCTCTCTCTCTCTCTCTCTCTCTCTCTCTCTCATTATGGACACTGGAACCATTTGCACTGTATTACACTGAAAAAGTTAATTGAATGATAATTTAGTTTAAACATGTACTTATAAGCATATAAATATATACTCTCTATATGTGGGCATAGGGTGCTGTGTGGGTTTATTTTCCCAGGTCAAACGTTGGTCATTTGGTAAGAGACATGGAAAAAGAGTCTGCGTTGTTTCCAGTTTGCTTTTAGTGTGTGTGTGTGTGTGTGTGTTTGTGTGTGTATATATAAGATGTGGATTGTTGTGTTTTTTTTTTGTAATATGCGTACTCTATATAATTTTGATTGGGATTATGTCTATTAGCTGTATTTCCCTGTGCTGTCTGGTCCGGTGTCTGTAAATACTCCTTCCTATGAGACAGCTAGGGTGAGTCACTGGGAGAACTGATGAGTTGGTTCGGTGACTCAAAGAGGATGGCCATTTGTTTGTTCCAAATTAACCAGCAGCAGTATACAGTATGGTGATTATATCTTGGGAGGGGGGGGGGGGGGGATTGTTTTTTCCTTCATCAAGTGTGTGTAAGAAAAATAACATTCTACAATTATCTCAGTAGTTAATAGATTTTGGATTGCTTTGACTCTCTTTATTATGTTGCAGATTAATATGGCCATATGTAGTGATATTGCTGGTAATTGGAAATTGAACCTAATATTGCAGCCTGTATTACCCAATGATGATACACTTGCTGGTAGACCTATTAAAACTTCTAAAACAGACAAGTGGAGGTAGACAAGCTGTAGAAGCGTTAGTAAATCTACCCCTTAATACCAGCAAGCTTCTGTATGAGCATGTCTGTAAGCGTGTTTGGCAAATAACGTTGAAGGCCTGTGTGTCCTGTCCACTGCAGTCATACTTGCCAACTCCTGTCACTCATCACTTGCGCTTGGAGAAGCTTGTGTTTGCGGTAATCTTCCAAGCGTCCACACAGTCCAGGAGATGCTGGGGTGACCCACACTTGCCTTGCCAAAGGAGACCTTTAACCTTTCGCTTGAGCTGAAGGGCATATTGCTTATGTTTAGCTAACTGCTTGTTTTACCTATTGGTTCCATTGTACTTTGTGCTTGTAGACTGTAAGATGACAGCGTGTCTTGTATTGCAGAGTCACCATGGGCGAGTACAACGAGAAAAAGGAGACATGTGGCACAATATGTCTGAAGTACCTCCTGTTCACTTTTAATTTCTTTTTCTGGGTAAGTAACCTGTATGTTTCCCTGCATGCTGCTAGAATATAGAATGCCTTCTTGAATCTTGTCTTTGCCAGAGGAAAGTGCTGCTGCCGTGTGAGATCCGTTCCTGGTAACGCTCTCTAATATAATGGCTGCTGGTCTCTCACCAGTGCAGACTGGAAACGCCTTGCATATAGTATTGTAGAGCCGTATTTAGGGGTTAGGCCGCCCATAGGCGCAATTATATTGCCCCATCCCCCCCCACCACCACCACCAACAAGCACAATGATATCGCCCCCCCACAATCACAATGGTATCGGCCGCCAAACGTCCAGTTTAAGAACCACTGCCTTACACACATTACACTATGTAGAGCCGCTTATACACATTGCGCCAGGTAGAGCCTCTTTATACATTCTTACACCAGCTAGAACCCCTTATACACACTACACCAGGTAGAGCCTCTTATACACACTGCACCATATCGAGCCCGTTATACACATTGTGCGAGGTAGAGCATCTTATATATGTTATACCAGGTAGAACCCCTTGCACACATTACACCAGGTAGAGCCTCTTAAACACATTGCACCAGGTCGAGCCTCTTATACACATTGCGCCAGATTGAACCCGTTATAAACATTTGCCAGGTAGCCCCTTATACACATTGCACCAGGTGATAGAAGAGAGTGAGAGGGGGTGAGTCACTCACCGGCTCCTGTCCCACGGCTCCCGGCTCTTCCAACGACAAATGAGTAGCTGCGAGGGGGGTGCGGCCAGGGGTAAGGGGGGCGGAGGGATGCGGGAGGGGGGGCAGAGGTGACTACCCGCCCTGCTAGCCCCGCTGCACTTAGAACCGCCACGAGCAGCGGGGAGGACTGCTGTGCTGCTCCTCTGGTTTGGGGTGGGGGGAAACTGCTGTGTCCCCCCCAGCAGGTGCCGCTCATAGGCACGTGCCTAGTGGGAAACCCGGCACTGATTATAGTAAGTTACAGTAGGTGAGGCACAAATATGTATCTTGGTCCTTACAATCTGCACATTTGTAAATGGTTTTTAGAGGTTTTATTCCAGAGTGTGCTTATGTGGCCTTATTACTGCAGTGTCAGCATGCATAGCTACCAGAATCCTCTCTTATTCATTCTTTTGCTTATCTGTTGTCCAGCTGGCAGGCCTTGCTGTAATGGCTGTAGGAGTTTGGACACTGGTCCAGAAAAGTGATTACATCAGCCTACTCCCCTCCAGCACCTATGCTGCTACTGCTTACATCCTCGTCATCGCAGGTGCTGTCGTCATGGTGACTGGTATCCTTGGATGCTGCGCAACCTTTAAGGAACGGAAAAGCCTTCTTAAAGTAGTAAGTTGTCAAATAAACTGCCTTGTAATGCTTACCGTATAACATCTGAGGACCATGTGGTGAAGCGGGTGGTCTTCAGTATGCCGACTGTCGGGATACCGGCGCACACTATACTGGCGCCAGGATCCCGACAGTCGGCATACCAACAGATTTTCTCCCTCGTGGGGGTCCACGACCCCCCTGGAGGGAGAATAAATAGCGTAGTGCGCCACCGTGCCCGCAGCGTGGCGAGCGCATCGAGCCCGCAAGGGGCTCATTTGCACTCGCCACGCTGTCGGTATGCCGGCGGTCGGGCTGCTGGTCGCCGGGAGCCCGGCCGCGGGCATACCATACTACACCTGGTCAAGCAGATTGCTGTAAATCTAGGTCTAACACATGTCTCCATGTTCTGCATTTAAAATGGGCAGGGGACATGCTTTTAGGCAATATGGGATGGATTTGTTTGTAGTTGGGATCAGGACCTTGTTTCCTCTTTTTTTTTTTTTTTTTTTTTTTTTTTTTTTAATATTGGGACTGTTAGCAGGTTTGCAGTGTTTCGGGAATGCTGTATTTGGCTGGTTGCACTTTAGCGTCCATTACAGCTTGAACAGAGACGATCCACTGTTAAAGGAATCAAGTGTCCCAATGCCTGCTCTATTTTTACAGCGGTCTACCACCCGTTCCCTCTGCTAGTGCAGTAGCATTACCATGCTGCCATGGCCAACTGTTATATTCAGATAATTAACTTATACATTCAACATCATTTTCCAGCCAACTTACCGTGACTTTGTAATAATAGTTTATAATGAAGCCAAAATATGTATTATTGTTTTTGTCAATCTTAAAGAAGGCAGTTTCTTTGTACCACTACATACATACATACATACATACATACATACATACATACATACATACATACATACATACATACATACATACAGTCAGTATATAACTCTCCGTTGTGATCTAAGAGATCACTTTAAAACTGTATGGCTGAAAACCAGAGGTCTGGAGAGCTCATATTTGCTTAGGTGCTCATATAGAAGTGTGAGTGTGTTTGCACAGTGAGTCCCTGTTCTGGGCAGGCCCCAGTAATGCTGGTGTAATGTGAGGAATGTGTCTCCCGGTCCCTCCTCCCCACATACAATCATTTGTCTATTCTTTCTGCGGCTGTATTAGAAGTGACTGCGTTGCCACCTAGTGGTAGCAGGGCCAACCTGCATGCCATGTTCACCCATGCCTTAATTTTGTGGAAGTACAGGCTTCTGCATTGTTTCCTATCTTAATCTCATTAATGTATTCTATACTCTATTTTATTACAATCAGAAGGACTTGCAAGGTCTCATTCAGCAGGCATGGGTAACTGGTGTTTTTTGGGATCAGTATATAGAAAATGGCAATCGCACAGGATACTGTATCAGAATATCAAGAAAGAGACCCCCTATTTTTTCTATATGTCGACACATAAATATTATAGAATGGGGTGTGCTACCACATGACAAATAAATCGCATATATATTACAAGAAAGAAAAAAGATTTGTCTTTGTGTGGTTCACCTAGAAATAAAAATGAACCTTTATTAAATAAATGTAAAATATAACTTAAAAACTGCGAAATACTGAAGAGAATAAAGTGAAAAAGTGGTATCAAATATAGTGTGTGTGTGAGAATGCCAATACACGTATTTAACGCTACTATATAAATAATATTAAAAACTCCTGTACGGTATTATTGAGTCTTGTTTTTGCTGGTTATTTAAATTCATTCTCACGGTATATTTGTCACTGGTACCGTGATTAGAGTACTGATGTCAGTGAGAATGGCGTATCAATCTGACAATCATTCACATTCTCACACACAGTATAGTTTACATCACTTTCTCTTACATTTTCTTTCTTCTCTTCAGTATTTCACCATTTTTAAATTAGATATTACATTTATTTCATAAAGGTTACTTTTTGTTCCTAGGTGCACCACACCAAGACATTTTTTTTCTCTCTCTTGTAATATATATGTTGATGGTGATCCTATCATAACCTTGTCCCTTTGCTCAAGGCTCTCCTCTCCTGTGAAGCCTTTTAATGTAAATGCAGCCTCCATCCATTTTCATAGACCTCTACTTGACTTATTCTACCCAAGTGACATTTGACTTGAGGGTGTATTTATTAAAGTAAAGTTGACGGAGATACACTGACAACTGACATTGTTGAGGGATAGAGGCATATTTTAAGCATGTGGTATTCTATTCTATGTCCCGCACCAGACATAAATTATTCAATTACAATAGTAATAATGCATTAGAAGCAAAAACCAGCTAATAATTATATTCCTCCTCAGGGATTTAACTTTGGAATGCTGGAGGTGCTCCTGCAATCAAAATAGACCAAACATTGAACAACGTGTTTGTTGCAAAGAGGCAACAAAGAGAATAGACTGCTTTTTGGAGCACTCTTTTATAACACAATTTAATATGTAAATCGATTTGATATGATTTATAATAGTTTAAAACGTAACCTTTAATTATTCCTCCTAAAATAAAAGGGGTATTTTGAGTGGCATAAACTTATATGTATATGTCACTCTGTAAATGCATAAATTCAATTGATTCCCCATGCATAAATTCAATTGCATCCCCTGTAGAAGATATATATATGTCTTAAATTAGATCAATATTACGTATGTGGTGAAAATATTAGTCAATATAATCAAGATATACCCATCTGTATCTCAAATACAGACCAATAATTCATATTTGATAACCCACAATTAAATAAATACAAAATTTGTTCATGATTTGAGTTGTTAATTAACACAGAATTATTCATAAATTTCAATATGTTTATGAATCGCAGCCAACAAAAAACATTTGATATTATTATCAGTAAATAGATCAAAAATGATTTTTTTTTCTAAATCTGTACCTAAAACAGTCACAATTCAATTCCAGCTATATTTTCAGCTCAGTGCACTTGTGACATAAAGCCTGTGTCTGAAATGTATTGTATTCCTAAGGGGCCCTACACACTGGCCGACCCGCCGCCGAGCTGCCCGACGGCGGATACGGCCGACGAGCGACCCAGCGGCGGGGGGGCAGTGACGGGGTGAGTGAAGTTTCTTCACTCCCCCCGTCACACGGCTCCATTGAAGTGCAGGCAAATATAGACGAGATCGTCCATATTGGCCTGCATGCACAGCCGACGGGGGACCAGCGATGAACGAGCGCGGGGCCGCGCATCGTTCATCGCTGGAGCCTCCACACTGAAAGATATGAACGAGTTCTCGTTCATTTATGAACGAGATCGTTCATATCTTTCAAAAAATCGGCATGTGTGTAGGGCCTATAACTTGTATCATTCTTCACCAAGTTCCTAGATACATGTGTCAAATATGTTACATTTTTAGCTTGTATCATTTTCCAACAGGTTTCTGAACCAATGTATCAAAGTGATTTCATTCTGCTGCCAAAAAACATAGATTACATTCCTCATGATAACATTGGTTATTCCACTCTACCTGAATGAGTGGTTTCACATCGCTGTTGATTTAAACAAAAATAATTCCTCCTGTCAAGTATAAACAGGTACACATGAGCACTTTTGGGTAAATTAACCGGTGTACATATATCCCTAATTTTGCCCCAATATGGGCCAGTTTTCACTACCTCTACCATATTAAATCAAACACTATCTACAAAGGAAACATGCATGGAGTATTTTCAGAGAGTATTAATTCAGTAGTTCTACTGCCGTTCGTTATTATCTTAATGTGAACTTATTCGCTTGATTAGCATGTGTCATATCGATTAACAAAATTAAGATGGACATAAAGGGCTATCCGACATGAAGAGTTTGCATTACAATGCTTCTTAGTGCCTCTGTAGGTCAAAAAACTTTCAAAATAAGATAAACAGTATATATACAGCGTATAGCCCTAAGGGCATGAAGACCTGTAATGAATCATAAAGTATCACAGACAAGAGGTATCATTCTAAACTGCTGAACTGCAGTATTACTTTTTCTGAATACCATACTAGCAGTTTCATAAGTAATGCACTATAGTACATCAAACACCAATTGATTCAGTGGTCTGGGTTACCCCTATAATAGGTGCAATAGCAAATGACCAACAGTGAGCTTAATCAATTTTTGTCACTGTGTAGTAGGCTATTGCTGTAGTTTATGCACTAGTAGTCTAAACCATAGGCAGAGTATGTCTTATGATAACATCACATATCTATATAGCACAAGAGAGTGGTAACAGTCCGAGATGCCGTCTCCCTCAGCTGCTGCCCAATATCTTCATGGAGCGGATACTGGGTGAGAGTAAGGGTGATTGCCGGGCTGATGGAAAAATAGATTCAGCGTCACTTTGTCATCCTGTGCCTGGTGTTAGGTGGATCCTGTTACCACTGGCATTGCAGGGTCCAGATTCACCAGCAGGAGACAGGTGAACGCTAGGAAAAAACAGATCAATAGTGCAAGATATGTCATGAACCCCTAGATAGAATTACTTAGTATTGATGTGATTATAATGCTCAGGCAACGTTCTCTAGAATGACATTATTCATATATGGGCTGCCAATTGGATATATAATACAGAGGACCCCCAAGCTGCATGTATAATCAATTATAGGTTAGGGTATTTCTTGATCATAGGACATGATCGCAATCATTCATTATCTGTGAACTAAAGTTAAATGTCCCAAGCAGGTGTATATAATGCAGAAATGCCAGACACAATATCAATCCGTCCATATTCAGCTACCTATGTTACCAGTACAGCTCAGATTAACCATTCATTCAGTGTTTTATACGCGGCTTCCCCATGCTGTGAGATGCCGTGACCATTTGGTTGCAGTCCTTAGACTGCGGCTAAAAACTGAAGCTGAACAGGTGGATATAATACAGGGATACCAGATATGTTACCAATCCGTCGACATTAGGCTGTGTATATCACAGGTGCAGTTAGAGGTGACCGTTCATTCAGTATTTCATTCGCGGCTTCCCCCTGCTGTGAGGTGCCGTGACCGTTCGGCTGCGATCCTCAGACTGAGACTGAACGTACGTTTCACCACGTCGGCTTGATCACCAGTCAGCCTGACGTGGTGCAGACAGTCACTGCATTTAAGATTCAACTAACCAATCTCTATCATTCCTAGTTACATCTGCGCCTAGAGGTCACCTGCAATCACTCAATTAATTCAAGGGTCTGATCACCCGTGCGTCCAACCACTGTTGATTAATCTATGCACATAGGTGCTTAATTACAATTTGCCTATACCAGACAAAATACCTTTAATTATTATCAGTGCGGTTGGTACATTAGTTACTAGGATTCTTAAAATAAATTAATATTTACTGACTATACTTACTCCCTATGACAACCACAACATTATAATAAATGAAGTTTCCAGCATACTTGCGAGGTTTCTTTTTGTTAGGGAAAAAGCCAAGAGCTGTGGAAAATTAATATTCATAATTCATTGTACACATTGGGGAGGTGTTAGCTCGATGTATCCCATATATATCTCTGGACCTAAGGGGTTTCGGCAGGTTTTCAGGTAAACACTAGTTTACATAGGCTAATTGATGAGGGAATACTATTAAAACAGAAAGAGGAAAAAAAGGGGGGAGGAAAAAAATGGGAAAGAGAGTGTTCTTATCGGAAAAGATTATATCTGATATAATGTGAGTGCTAAATATGAATAGAGAGAGAAGGAAAGAGAGAGAGCTTTCTTATATAATAAAATATATATATGTATATATACACACACATATATATGTGTTGAAATTAGTGAAAAAGGCCCTAAGGATCCTAAATGGGTCTCCAGACAGAGAAACATGTATTATGTGAGTGAAATATGAATCCATACCATAAAAATATGTATGATGTCAAATGTCCTGTGTGGATCCTTAAATGTGTAAAAGAAGTGTTATATTTGTGCAACAAACAAATCATTCACTCTTGATGATTGGACTATTAAATTGTGATGAAAGACCTTCTGGAGTGAAGTACAGTGAAACTAGAAATTAATTAAATGTTGAGAGTGTATAGGTGATGATTAATAGTGAAAATATGTGTATAAAAAATCATCACTTCATTAAAAAGGTGTCTTTTATCCATATATAGATACATGAATACTATTACAGAATAGACTTAGTACCTTAGTGTTGGTAACCCCTATCTCTGAATCAGTTCTTTTTTTGAAATATGCCCTACCAAAGCGTTGGGTATGTCCCATTCCCAATGTTATGATTATAAAAAAAACAGTGAAATTTATATTTTCATTCAGGCCTGCTGGTGCTAGACAGCCTAGCATGAATGTCCACTCACTCTCCCTTCTTAACAGTTCCTTCATGGTATCCCCTCCACGGATACCCATTTTAATTCTTTCCAGGCCAAAGGTCTGGATTTGATGTGAGTCATTGTCATGATGCTGATGGAAGTGTCTCGCTACAGTTGTGATCTGTTTGAAATTCTTCATATCCTTCGCCACATTCCGGATATTTCCCACATGTTCCAGGACTCTCGTTTTAAACATTCTTGTGGTGATTCCTACATATCTCATACCACACGTGCATAGTAGGCAATAGACCACATTTGTGGTTCTGCAGTTAAAGTATTCATGAATCTTACATAGATTCCCATCCCTGTCCTTGATTTCTTGTATAGGTTACATGTACCTACATGCCTTACAGGAACCACAAGGGAAAGTTCCTTTGACTATGGGAATCCTAGGTGGATTCTGATTGAAATGACTGCGGACAAGGGAATCCTTTAAATTAGGACATCTTCTCCAGCTCATTGAGACTTTATCTTTTAGATTGTTGGCGAGATCTGGATCTGACAGAAGAATATGCCAGTGTTTTTGAATCCCATTTTGGAGTTGCCTCCACTCCCTACAGAAATCGCCCACAAATCTCATCTCTTCTTGGTCTGGTCTCTGCTTTTTTTCTTGAAAGATCAGAGAGTTCCTTTCAATTTGGTTAATGGAGGTCTTTGCTCTCTTAATGAGCCTATGGCTGTATCCTCGTTTACGTAGACGTTCCACAAGTTCACTGCTCTTTTGTTGATATACTGAGGCATCTGAACAGTTCCTCTTGAGTCTGAGGAACTCACCCTTCGGAATATTAGAGATTGTAGGTGGAAAATGTGAACTGGAATTGTGGAGTATGCTGTTTGTGGCTGTATCTTTACGATATAGTTTCGTTGCCACGGTATTCGTCTCATCACGGTATATTTTTAAATCCAAGAAAGATATTTCATCTCTGTTGTATTCCATCGTGAGTTTGATGTTATATTCATTAATATTGAGACTGTTGATAAATTCTATCAGTTCCTCCTCTGTGCCTTCCCAAATCATGAACACATCATCTATATATCTAAGCCACATGGTTATATGTTGATTCTGTGTTTCATGACTGTCAGCAAAAACCACCTCCCTCTCCCACCATCCTAGGAAGAGGTTGGCGTATGTGGGGGCACACGCCGCCCCCATCGCCGTGCCCCTTACCTGGAGGTAGAAATAGTTTCTATTCAAAATGAAGTCAAGTAGTCTGAGCAGGAGAGATTGGAATTTCCCTTCACCTTCCATTTTTAGAAAATATTGTACAGCTTGCAGACCAAGATCGTGCGAGATACATGTATACAATGACTCCACATCAGATGAGTGTCAAAAAAAATGCTTGCCTTTTCAGATAGGCTCCCCAAACCTGACACAATCGGGCGTCCTGGGGGTTCTGTCAAATTTTTGTGAACCTTCAGGAGTAAGTAAAAAGTGGGAATTCTTGGATTCTCCACTCTCAAAAATTGATATTCCTCCTCAGAAATGCTGTGGTTCGTACGGGCTTGTCCGATTATCCTATTATACACCTCTTTGTAATTAGGGGTAGGATTCAAAAGGAGTTTTTGATAACATTGTGGATTGTTAAGTTGTTTCAGAGCTTCTTTTAAATACATGGCTCACGGCCATAAAACTGTATTACCCCCTTTATCTGAGGGTTTCACTAGGACGTCTTCCCATGATTTAATTTCCATTATATCTTGTCTCTAACGAAAAGATATATTCTTGGGAACTCTTTGATATCTGGATTTCTTATGAATGATGTCAAACTCCTTAGAGACTAAGTTTAAAAATACTTTAGTCTCAGGGCTAATACTCTCTGGAGGGAAAAAGGTGGACTTATTTTTGCATCTCGGTCGTTCAGCCATGTCTCTGCTCTTTTCTGCAAGATGTTCTAATGACTGTATAGCTTCCATTTCTTGGGAAGACCACTCCTGTGATGTGGTAACATTATCCGAATCCAAAGATTGTGGAGAGATTGCTCCTCTCTGTTTGTTGGAGAAAAACTTCCTAAGCAGTAACTTCCTGCCAAAGAGTTGTAAATTCTTCTCCCACATAAACCGATTAAATGGCTTTGATGGTGAAAATGATAAACCCCTCAATAGAACTTGTTCCTGGTCCTTTGTTAGAATGTAATCTGTCAAATTGATGATATTCAGTCGATTTTTTTTTCTTTCATTTGTTCTTGTACGTCCTGGGGGAGTATCTTGTCGGGGAGGTTGACTCCCATCTTTGCCTGTTTCTTGTTCTTCTTACCTCCCCTCCTCTTCCTCCTCTGGGTGGACGTCCTCGGGGCATCTGGCCTGATTCCAAAAAAGGCTGCCTCTGACTACTGTCCCCTCTTCGTGGTTTATCAATTCTCTGTGCATGTTCCCCTCCATCCTCATTTTCTGAGGATTCAATCTCAGAGGAAGTATAGTTCTCTCCTAAATCTCTCCGCGGATATTTTTCCACATTTCTATTCCATTTGAATATCCTATCTGTGGCAAAATCCCGTCTGTCCCCCATGAATTTTTGTTTTTTCCTATCCACAATCATGGACTCGTATTGTTGAAGTTCCTTCTTGTGCTCTTCAAAGCACTTTTGGAATGTGGTATTTTGTTCCCATACCTCCAACTTTTTGCCCAATATGTTAATATCTTTTTCACATTCTTCCAGTACCAAATGATTGTGTTTAATGAGTATATTCATAAGATCAGA
The DNA here is from genome assembly GCF_028390025.1 of Pseudophryne corroboree. Taxonomy (NCBI): domain Eukaryota; kingdom Metazoa; phylum Chordata; class Amphibia; order Anura; family Myobatrachidae; genus Pseudophryne; species Pseudophryne corroboree. The sequence goes on along the minus strand of NC_086454.1, from coordinate 120,698,747 downwards.
TGAACATTTCAGTAACACACTCTCCCACTACTTCTTAAGATTTTCAGTTGCTAATTCAAAAGCCGGGAGTGTTCTTGGGCGTAATCCCCTGGGTGCTATCTTCTGTCTTATATAATTTTCAAGACTGGTTAGATCCCAGTTCGTCCTGATCTGTCTCTGTTGTAACTTACGTAACTTAAAAAAGTCACCTTCCCAAGTGGGTTCTAATTCTGAGGGACCGGTATCACTGGAAAAAATATCATCCAGATTATCAGTTTTCCTCTTTACAGTTAGCTCTGAAAGTAATTTGAACTGTGACATGTCTATACCACGTCAGGTCAAGAATATAATATTCAGTGAGGGAGAATAGTAGGAACGAAAGGTGATTATACTGTTTAACCTATCCTAAATGATACCTGTATTAGGTGGTCCTAAAATTTATATTGTCCGTGCTGGGAAAGAGCTGAGATAAGTACACTCCGTAATCAACATATGGTATTCTATTCTATGTCCCGCACCAGACATAAATTATTCAATTACAATAGTAATAATGCATTAGAAGCAAAAACCAGCTAATAATTATATTCCTCCTCAGGGATTTAACTTTGGAATGCTGGAGGTGCTCCTGCAATCAAAATAGACCAAACATTGAACAACGTGTTTGTTGCAAAGAGGCAACAAAGAGAATAGACTGCTTTTTGGAGCACTCTTTTATAACACAATTTAATATGTAAATCGATTTGATATGATTATAATAGTTTAAAACGTAACCTTTAATTATTCCTCCTAAAATAAAAGGGGTATTTTGAGTGGCATAAACTTATATGTATATGTCACTCTGTAAATGCATAAATTCAATTGCATCCCCATGCATAAATTCAATTGCATCCCCTGTAGAAGATATATATATGTCTTAAATTAGATCAATATTACGTATGTGGTGAAAATATTAGTCAATATAATCAAGATATACCCATCTGTATCTCAAATACAGACCAATAATTCATATTTGATAACCCACAATTAAATAAATACAAAATTTGTTCATGATTTGAGTTATTAATTAACACAGAATTATTCATAAATTTCAATATGTTTATGAATCGCAGCCAACAAAAAACATTTGATATTATTATCAGTAAATAGAAAAAAATAATTTTTGTTCTCTAAATCTGTACCTAAAACAGTCATAATTCAATTCCAGCTATATTTTCAGCTCACTGCACTTGTGACATAAAGCCTGTGTCTGAAATGTATTGTATTCCTAACTTCTATCATTCTTCACCAAGTTCCTAGATACATGTGTCAAATATGTTACATTTTTAGCTTGTATCATTTTCCAACAGGTTTCTGAACCAATGTATCAAAGTGATTTCATTCTGCTGCCAAAAAACATAGATTACATTCCTCATGATAACATTGGTTATTCCACTCTACCTGAATGAGTGGTTTCACATCCCTCTTGATTTAAACAAAAATAATTCCTCCTGTCAAGTATAAACAGGTACACATGAGCACTTTTGGGTAAATTAACCGGTGTACATATATCCCTAATTTTGCCCCAATATGGGCCAGTTTTCACTACCTCTACCATATTAAATCAAACACTATCTACAAAGGAAACATGCTGTGAGATGCCGTGACCATTTGGTTGCAGTCCTTAGACTACGGCTAAAAACTGAAGCTGAACAGGTGGATATAATACAGGGATACCAGATATGTTACCAATCCGTCGACATTAGGCTGTGTATATCACAGGTGCAGTTAGAGGTGACCGTTCATTCAGTATTTCATTCGCGGCTTCCCCCTGCTGTGAGGTGCCGTGACCGTTCGGCTGCGATCCTCAGACTGAGACTGAACGTACGTTTCACCACGTCGGCTTGATCACCAGTCAGCCTGACGTGGTGCAGACAGTCACTGCATTTAAGATTCAACTAACCAATCTCTATCATTCCTAATTACATCTGCGCCTAGAGGTCACCTGCAATCACTCAATTAATTCAAGGGTCTGATCACCCGTGCGTCCAACCACTGTTGATTAATCTATGCACATAGGTGCTTAATTACAATTTGCCCATACCAGACAAAATACCTTTAAATTATTATCCGTGCAGTTGGTACATTAGTTACTAGGATTCTTAAAATAAATTAATATTTACTGACTATACTTACTCCCTATGACAACCACAACATTATAATAAATGAAGTTTCCAGCATACTTGCGAGGTTTCTTTTTGTTATGTCCATCTTAATTTTGTTAATCGATATGACACATGCTAATCAAGCGAATAAGTTCACATTAAGATAATAACGAACGGCAGTAGAACTACTGAATTAATACTCTCTGAAAATACTCCATGCATGTTTCCTTTGTAGATAGTGTTTGATTTAATATGGTAGAGGTAGTGAAAACTGGCCCATATTGGGGCAAAATCTCCTATATAATAGCCCAGATCTGTGATCTTGTGATTAATTTGCTAACGCTGGGCGGAGTCACAACAGTGGGCGGAGTTAGTCAAATGAGTCACAGATCTGGCCAAATCTATAGGACACTAGGAGCAGCTGCAGAAGCAGATAGTATGGACATGGCACAGGCAGGGGTGCATACCTCCCAGCTTTCACACACACACACACACACACACACTCTCACTCACTCACTCACACACGGCGAAAAGGGGGCGTGGCTTCGTGGGAGGGCCCCGTTTTCGTCAGTGAGGGGGCATGCCCAGCGCTCTGTGAGCTGCTGGCATGCCCCCAGGGGCTGATTATGAGTCCGGGGGGCACAGGGTACTTGAGACAGGGGAGCCCTATCTCATTGCTGTGCCTGTTGTGGGTTGGGGGCGTGGCCTAATCGCGGACGCGAGGCCACGCCCCATTATGCAAATTCCGGGATTTTTTTTTTTTTTTTTTTATGGTATTTTGGCCCCTCAGCTATTGGTAAATCCAGAGGAGGTGGTCGCTCCCCCTACACACCCGCACAGGCAGAAGAAAGCAGGGAGACTGCTGCCTCCCTGCAACACCACAGACCTGCCAACACGCAGCAGCGTATGCTGACTGTAGCACAATGCTGCCGTTGTTGCTGGCAGGACGGGGGGGTGGAGGGAGGGAGCTTCTGACCTGGGACAGAGCTACTCCAGCCAGGGGGCCCCCTAAAATTGTGGGGCCAACGGTACGTACCGCCTGCCCCCCCCCCCCCCTTAATCCGGCTCTGCTGCTGGAACCCCCCCTTAATCCGTACCCCCTGATGCCCCCTCTCCCTCTGTCTCCACTATTCACCGCTGCTCTGCTAAGCAGAACAGCGAGTACAGGAGCTTTCTAACTGCTCCCCCCCCCCCCCCCCCCACCGCAGGACACTGCGACCCGCGGGTAGGACAGCGGGACAGACCCCAAAAAATGGGACTGTCCCGCGAAAATTGGGACATTTGGGAGGTATGGGGGTGTGTGAGGGGGTATGCCATACTTGATCCCCACATCAGCATACTCAGCAGGGTCTCTCTGGCAGGGAGGAGCGTCACATTCTGGCACACTCCACGCTTCTTAGCTGTAGTTTTGTGGGTCACCAGCCGCTGTGCACTTTCCGTACTGCCTCTGTTATCTCCAGCCCCTGCGACCCCACCGCTAGCTGCAGCGCTGCCACCCGCAGTGAGTTGCGCCCAGCTCCTTCACACACTTTAGCCGGCGGGTAGCGCTGCAGAAGTCCGCGCTGCTTACAGGCTCTGACCCCCTCCTCCCTCCGGCATCAGCGTCTCCTGGGAGCTAACCAGTCACTCCCAGTCTCCCCTTACCATAGTGCCCAGCAGCCGTGAGGTCCGCGCCACGTGCATGCTATGACCCCCTCCTCCCTCCAGCCGCAGCATCTCCTGGGGGCTAACCAGTCACTCCCAGTCTCACCTTACCACAATGCCCGGCAGCTGCGCGAGGTCTGCGGTGTGTGACTGAGGAGGGGGGGAGTGATGCGGACGGGCAGAGGAAGCAGGAATACAGCCTAAGAGAGTCAGCCATGCCAAGTCTCCACCAGCAGCAGATGCCAACAGGTTGGAGTGGAACAGCAGCAGCCAGCAGCAGTGACTCCGGTAAGACACATCTGTCTGTCACCACTGTTCTGTCCCTAATACCAATCTCTCCCGTGCCCTGTGTTCTGTCATGTCCCTGTAACCCCTGGCCTTGACCTGCCACCCTTATCCTGGCCCTTTCACCCTTATCCTGGCCCTGTCACCCTTATGCTGGCCCTGCTACCCCTATCCTGGCCCTGTCACCCCTGTGCTTTCCCTGTCAACCCTATTCTGACCCTGTCACCCCTATCCTGTCCCTGTCATTTCTGTCCTGGCCCCGTCGCCCCTGTCCTGGCCCCGTCGCCCCTGTCCTGGCCCCGTCGCCCCTGTCCTGGCCCCGTCACCCCTGTCCTGGCCCTGTTACTGCATACCCTCCAACTACCTTTTTGGCAGGTACAGTACCCGCAGCACCTCCAGACCTCTCCCCAATGCACCACACCTCCGCACCTTCCCCTCCACCACATGCGGCACTCCACCCCTCCCCCACATGCTGTGCCTCCAGACCCCCTACACCACCCGCGGCTCCCACTCCTCCGCCCCTTCACCACCCCCAGCAATCTCCAGGCCCCCTCCACCATTCACCCCTCTTATATGTCTCCCCCACACCTGCCCCCCTCCACCCGCAGCATCTGCAGACACCCTCCTCCATCCGCGGTCCCCCCCTCACCCACCCCTCCCCCACCAATGGCACCCCCGCACCTGCCCCACCACCACCTGCAGCACCTCCGGACCTCCTTCCCCATCTGCTGCAACACCCGTACCTGCCCCTCCCCTACCCATGGCGCCTACCCCATCAGTGGCACTCCCGCCCCTTCCCATCCCACAGCACCTCCAGAACCCTTCACCCATCTGCAACATCCCCACACCTGCCCCTCCCCCACCCATGGCACCCCTGCCCCTCCCCCACCTGCAGTGCCTCCGGACCCCTCCCCCATCTGCATCCCCCACTCCTCTGCCCCTCCCCCACCCGCAGCACCTCCCAAACCTTCCCCATCCGGGCCCCACCCCCACTTCCGCCCCCCCTCCATCCGCAGCATCTACAGACACCATCCGCAGCATCTACAGACACCATCCGCAGTACCCCCCGCACCCGCTACATTCTGTACATTGTGGCCTGCAGGTGCTGTTCACGCCGTCGCAAGGGGCTGCGCCTCCTTCACCATCGCACGCCCTTTCATTGTGCAATATTTAACCACTAACAAAGGAATGCAGGTGATACTCCATATAACACAAATATTGAACCCCAGAAAGGCATGCAAGGGTTAAGGGGGCGTAGCCCCTTGCGACGGTGTGAAGAGCGCCCGTAGGGCGCGATGAAGCACCTAGTTAGGGATATATGTACACCGGTTCATTTACCCAAAAGTGCTCATGTGTACCTGTTTATACTTGACAGGAGGAATTATTTTTGTTTAAATCAAGAGGGATGTGAAACCACTCATTCAGGCAGAGTGGAATAACCAATGTTATCATGAGGAATGTAATCTATGTTTTTTGGCAGCAGAATTAAATCACTTTTGATACATTGGTTCAGAAACCTGTTGGAAAATGATACAAGCTAAAAATGTAACATATTTGACACATGTATCTAGGAACTTGGTGAAGAATGATACAAGTTAGGAATACAATACATTTCAGACACAGGCTCTATGTCACAAGTGCACTGAGCTGAAAATATAGCTGGAATTGAATTATGACTGTTTTAGGTACAGATTTAGAGAAAAAAATAATTTTTGATCTATTTACTGATAATAATATCAAATGTTTTTTGTTGGCTGCGATTCATAAACATATTGAAATTTATGAATAATTCTGTGTTAATTAACAACTCAAATCATGAACAAATTTTGTATTTATTTAATTGTGGGTTATCAAATACGAATTATTGGTCTGTATTTGAGATACAGATGGGTATATCTTGATTATATTGACTAATATTTTCACCACATACGTAATATTGATCTAATTTAAGACATATATATATCTTCTACAGGGGATGCAATTGAATTTATGCATGGGGATGCAATTGAATTTATGCATTTACAGAGTGACATATACATATAAGTTTATGCCACTCAAAATACCCCTTTTATTTTAGGAGGAATAATTAAAGGTTAAGTTTTAAACTATTATAATCATATTTTAAGCATTCCCAGGATGTATGTAGATGGTACCTCAGCAGATATTGGAGATGTGCTGCGGTTACCTCATTACTAATCGCAGTAGCCCCCCAATAGGTTTCTACATTCATTGCTTATTGCCACAATAAGCACTAATAATAAATGAAAACTAACAGATCAACAGCTAAATGTAATAACCTCTGAGTTCTGTGGGTGCAATAATTTTGTGCGAGTCTGCCTGTTTTTTTAAAGCAAGTCATGATAATAAATAGGCTCCAAAAAGCATGAAACATTACAGTAGCAAACATGTTTACAGCACAAAGTATGTTTTATTAATCTAGTGCTCCTTGTTCTGCTAGTAGTATTTGTCCACCCAAATGGGATGAGGGATTTGTAATAAAAATAGTGCGAGTCCATAAAACCCACATTTAATAAGAGGCCATCCCCAACTAGTCCCATCATCGTAATCTTAAACTGGGTACACACGGGACTATCTATCCAACTATTTTGGCTAGATAGGTTGTTGAATGATCATTTCTCTAACGTCCTAGTGGATGCTGGGGACTCCGTAAGGACCATGGGGATAGACGGGCTCCGCAGGAGACACGGGCACTTTAAGAAAGAATTTAGGTTCTGGTGTGCACTGGCTCCTCCCTCGATGCCCCTCCTCAGTTTGATACTGTGCCCAGACGAGCTGGGTGCTGTTCAGTGAGCTCTCCTGAGTTCGCTGAGAGAAAGTATTTTGTTAGGTTTTTTATTTTCTTGGAGCTCTGCTGGCAACAGACTCCCTGCATCGTGGGACAGAGGGGAGAGAAGCAGCCCTACTCTCTGAAGCTAGGTCCTGCTTCTTAGGCTACTGGACACCATTAGCTCCAGAGGGATCGTACGCAGGATCTCACCCTCGCCGTCCGATCCCAGAGCCGCGCCGCCGTCCCCCTCGCAGAGCTGGAAGACAGAAGCCGGGTGAGTATGAGAAGCAAGAAGACTTCAAATCGGTGGCAGAAGACTCCGCTCTTCACCGAGGTAACGCACAGCACTGCAGCTGTGCGCCATTGCTCTCACACACCTCACATACTTCGGTCACTGTAAGGGTGCAGTGCGCAGGGGGGGGGGGGGCGCCCTGGGCAGCATTTGGAACCTCTTTTTGGCAAAAGTAAACATATATACAGTTGGGCACTATATATATGTATGAGCCCCCGCCAAGAAAATGCATATTTAAGCGGGACAGAAGCCCGCCGTCGAGGGGGCGGGGCTTCTTCCTCAGCACTCACCAGCGCCATTTTTTCTCCACAGCTCCGCTGAGAGGAAGCTCCCCAGGCTCTCCCCTGCAGATTCACGGTAGGAGAGGGTAAAAAGAGAGGGCGAGCACATAAATTAGGCGCAAAAACACAATATAAACAGCAGCTACTGGGTTAACATTAAGTTACTGTGTTATTCCTGGGTTATAGCGCTGGGGTGTGTGCTGGCATACTCTCTCTCTGTCTCTCCAAAGGGCCTTGTGGGGGAACTGTCTTCAAAAAGGGCATTCCCTGTGTGTGTGGTGTGTCGGTACGCTTGTGTCGACATGTCTGATGAGGAAGGCTATGTGGAAGCAGAGCGGGAGCAAATGAATGTGGTGTCTCCGCCGACGGCGCCGACACTTGATTGGATGGATATGTGGAAGGTTTTAAATGATAATGTTAATTCCTTACATAAAAGGTTAGAAAAAGCTGAAGCCTCAGGACAGTCAGGGTCCCAACCCATGCCTGATCCTATGTCGCAGAGGCCGACAGGGTCTCAGAAGCACCCACTATCCCAAATTGTTGACACGGATACCGACATGGATTCTGACTCCAGTGTCGATTACGATGATGCAAAATTACAGCCAAAATTGGCTAAATACATCCGTTATATGATTATAGCAATTAAGGATGTGTTGCACATCACAGAGGAAACCCCAGTCCCTGACAGGAGGGTACATATGTATGGGGAAAAGAAGCCACAGGTAACCTTTCCCCCCTCACACGAGCTAAATGAGTTATGTGAAAAGGCTTGGGAATCTCCAGATAAAAAACTGCAGATTTCCAAAAGGATTCTTATGGCGTATCCTTTCCCGCCAACGGACAGGTTACGCTGGGAATCCTCCCCTAGGGTGGACAAAGCTTTAACACGCTTATCCAAGAAGGTAGCCCTGCCGTCACAGGATACGGCTACCCTCAAAGATGCTGCAGATAGAAAACAGGAGGGTACCCTGAAGTCCATTTATACACATTCAGGTACCTTACTGAGGCCGGCGATCACGTCGGCTTGGGTGTGTAGTGCTGTAGCAGCGTGCACGGACACCCTGTCTGAGGAACTTGATACCTTAGACAAGGATACTATATTATTGACCCTAGGGCATATTAAAGACGCTGTCCTATATATGAGAGATGCTCAAAGAGACATTAGTCTACTGGGTTCTAGAATAAATGCTATGTCGATTTCTGCCAGAAGGGTCCTGTGGACTCTGCAATGGACAGGTGATGCCGACTCAAAAAGGCATATGGAGGTTTTACCTTACAAGGGTGAGGAATTGTTTGGGGAGGGTCTCTCGGACCTGGTCTCCACAGCTACTGCTGGAAAGTCAAATTTTTTGCCATATGTTTCCTCACAGCCTAAGAGAGCACCGTATTATCAAATGCAGTCCTTTCGATCACAGAAAAACAAGAAAGCCTGAGGTGCGTCCTTTCTTGCCAGAGGCAGGGGCAGAGGAAAGAAGCTGCACAACACAGCTAGTTCCCAGGAACAGAAGTCCTCTCCGGCCTCTACAAAATCCACCGCATGACGCTGGTGCTCCACAAGCGGAGCTAGGCCCGGTGGGGGCACGTCTTCGAAATTTCAGCCACAAGTGGGTTCACTCCCAGTTGGATCCCTGGGCAATAGATATTGTGTCTCAGGGATACAAGCTGGAATTTGAGGAGATGCCCCCGCACCGATACCTCAAATCGGCCCTGCCAGCTTCCCCCCACGAGAGGAAAATAGTGTTAACTGCAATTCACAAATTGTATCTTCAACAGGTGGTGGTCAAGGTTCCCCTCCTTCAACAAGGAAGGGGTTATTATTCGACCATGTTTGTAGTCCCGAAACCGGACGGTTCGGTCAGACCCATATTGAATTTAAAATCCCTGAACATATACCTGAAGGGGTTCAAGTTCAAGATGGAATCGCTGAGAGCGGTCATCGCAAGCCTGGAAGGGGGGGATTTTATGGTGTCTCTGGACATAAAGGATGCATACCTTCATGTCCCCATTTATCCACCTCATCAGGCGTACCTCAGATTTGTGGTACAGGATTGTCATTACCAATTTCAGACGTTGCCGTTTGGGCTGTCCACGGCACCGAGAATATTTACCAAGGTAATGGCAGAAATTATGGTACACCTGCGGAAGCAAGGAGTCACAATTATCCCATACTTGGACGATCTCCTCATAAAAGCGAGATCAAGAGAGCAGTTGCTGATCAGCGTAGCACTTTCTCTGGAAGTGTTACGGCAACACGGCTGGATTCTAAATATTCCAAAGTCGCAGCTGGTTCCTACGACTCGTCTGCCTTTCCTGGGCAAGATTCTAGACACAGACCAGAAAAGGGTTTATCTCCCGATTGGAGAAAGCTCAGGAACTCATGACACTGGTCAGGAACCTATTAAAACCAAAACAGGTGTCAGTGCATCACTGCACTCGTGTCCTGGGAAAGATGGTGGCATCATACGAGGCCATTCCCTTCGGCAGGTTCCATGCGAGGACTTTTCAATGGGACTTGCTGGACAAGTGGTCCGGATCACATCTTCAGATGCATCGGTTAATCACCCTATCCCCCAGGGCCAGGGTATCACTCCTGTGGTGGCTGCAGAGCGCTCACCTTCTCGAGGGCCGCAGATTCGGCATTCAGGACTGGGTCCTGGTGACCACGGGCGCAAGCCTCCGAGGTTGGGGTGCAGTCACACAGGGAAGAAATTTCCAAGGTCTGTGGTCAAGTCAAGAGACTTGCCTTCACATCAACATCCTGGAACTAAGGGCCATATACAACGCCCTACGTCAAGCGGAGACCCTGCTTCGCGACCAACCGGTTCTGATTCAGTCAGACAACATCACCGCAGTGGCTCATGTAAACCGCCAAGGCGGCACAAGGAGCAGAGTGGCGATGGCGGAAGCCACCAGAATTCTTCGCTGGGCGGAGAATCACGTAAGCGCACTGTCAGGAGTGTTCATCCCGGGAGTGGACAACTGGGAAGCAGACTTCCTCAGCAGACACGACCTCCACCCGGGAGAGTGGGGACTTCATCAGGAAGTCTTCGCACAGATTACAAGTCGGTGGGAACTGCCACAGGTGGACATGATGGCATCCCGCCTCAACAAAAAGCTAGGTATTGCGCCAGGTCAAGAGACCCTCAGGCGATAGCTGTAGACGCCCTGGTGACACCGTGGGTGTTCCATTCGGTCTATGTATTTCCTCCTCTTCCTCTCATACCCAAGGTGCTGAGGATAATAAGAAAAAGAGGAGTGAGAACAATACTCATTGTTCCAGATTGGCCAAGAAGGACTTGGTATCCAGATCTGCAAGAAATGCTCACAAAGGACCCGTGGCCTCTTCCTCTAAGACAGGACTTGTTGCAACAGGGGCCCTGTCTGTTCCAAGACTTACCGCGGCTGCGTTTGACGGCATGGCGGTTGAACGCCGGATCCTAGCAGAGAAAGGCATTCCGGATGAGGTCATTCCTACGCTGATAAAGGCTAGGAAGGACGTGACAGCTCAACATTATCACCGTATATGGCGAAAATACGTTGCTTGGTGTGAGGCCAGGAATGCTCCTACGGAGGAATTCCAGCTGGGCCGTTTCCTTCACTTCCTACAGTCCGGAGTGACTTTGGGCCTGAAATTGGGTTCCATTAAGGTCCAGATTTCGGCCCTATCAATTTTCTTACAAAAAGAGTTGGCTTCTCTACCTGAAGTTCAGACGTTTGTAAAGGGAGTGCTGCATATTCAGCTCCCTTTTGTGCCTCCAGTGGCACCTTGGGATCTTAACGTGGTGTTGAGTTTCCTGAAATCCCACTGGTTTGAACCACTCAAAACGGTGGAGTTGAAATATCTCACGTGGAAGGTGGTCATGCTATTAGCCTTGGCTTCGGTTAGGCGTGTGTCAGAGTTGGCGGCTTTGTCACATAAAAGCCCCTATCTGGTTTTCCATGCAGATAGAGCAGAATTGCGGACCCGTCCACAATTTCTGCCGAAAGTGGTTTCATCCTTTCATATAAACCAACCTATTGTGGTGCCTGTGGCTACTACTGACTTGGAGGATTCCGAGTTACTTGATGTGGTCAGGGCTTTGAAGGTTTATGTAGCCAGAATGGCTAGGGTCAGGAAAACAGAGTCTTTGTTTATCCTGTATGCTTCCAACAAGCTTGGTGCTCCTGCTTCAAAGCAAACTATTGCTAGCTGGATCTGTAACACGATTCAGCAGGCTCATTCTGCGGCTGGATTGCCGCTGCCAAGATCAGTTAAGGCCCATTCCACTAGGAAGGTGGGCTCTTCTTGGGCGGCTGCCCGAGGGGTCTCGGCATTACAGCTTTGCCGAGCGGCTACTTGGTCAGGTTCAAACACTTTTGCAAAGTTCTACAAGTTTGATACCCTGGCTGAGGAGGACCTTGTGTTTGCTCAATCGGTGCTGCAGAGTCATCCGCACTCTCCCGCCCGTTTGGGAGCTTTGGTATAATCCCCATGGTCCTTACGGAGTCCCCAGCATCCACTAGGACGTTCGAGAAAATAAGATTTTACTTACCGGTAAATCTATTTCTCGTAGTCCGTAGTGGATGCTGGGCGCCCGTCCCAAGTGCGGAATTCTTCTGCAATACTTGTATATAGTTATTGCTTCAATAAGGGTTATGTTATGGTTGCATCAGGGTTGACCTGATGCTCTGTTGTTTATCATACTGTTAACTGGTTGTTTTCACTTATTATACGGTGTGATTGGTGTGGCTGGTATGAATCTTGCCCTGGATTACCAAAATCCTTTCCTTGTACTGTCATCTCTTCTGGGCACAGTTTCTCTAACTGAGGTCTGGAGGAGGGGCATAGAGGGAGGAGCCAGTGCACACCAGAACCTAAATTCTTTCTTAAAGTGCCCATGTCTCCTGCGGAGCCCGTCTATCCCCATGGTCCTTACGGAGTCCCCAGCATCCACTACGAACTACGAGAAATAGATTTACCGGTAAGTAAAATCTTATTATTGTTCCGTGTGTACAGGCTAGATTGTTCACTAGGCCCGCTTCCGCGGTTAAAAAACAAAATCGTTGATAGACTGTACATCAAGGTCAATTTTGGCTAGATCGTTCATGATCGTTCACTGTCTACACAGTGTGTATGAACGATGAACGATTTTGGCTAGATGTCATCTAGCCACTAAGAAATTATTTACATTTGGAGCCAAAAACATTCTAGGCAAGATCATTGACAGATTGAAAGATTTGGCTAGATCTTTCCATGTGTACACTCTCTAGATCGTTGAGTCAGGAGCAGGGTGCTGAAAGTGAAAGATTTTATCTGTCAGTCTTTCATTCTTTGGGGGATATTCAATTGTTTGAACAGTCAGTTGGGTGTCTGTTTTTTCCTATCTAATAGACAGGAAAAAACAGACTCCCAACCGAATTTTCAACCATTTGAATTCCCCCCTTTAGGTCTTTGCGTGTGTACCCAGTTTGAGACTCCGTTTTAACAGAGACCCTAAATTTATTTTATTAGCCTTACAATGTGTTACTAGCCCCAATTAACCCACAACACTAATAGTTTGATAATTTTCTCTGACGTCCTTGTGGATGCTGGGTACTCCGTAAGGACCATGGGGAATAGACGGGCTCCGCAGGAGACTGGGCACTCTTTAAAGAAAGATTAGGTACTATATCTGGTGTGCACTGGCTCCTCCCTCTATGCCCCTCCTCCAGACCTCAGTTAGAATCTGTGCCCGGCCAGAGCTGGATGCACTTAGTGGGCTCTCCTGAGCTCACTAAAAAAGAAAGTATTTGTTAGGTTTTTTATTTTCAGTGAGATCTGCTGGCAACAGACTCACTGCTACGAGGGACTGAGGGGAGAGAAGCAAACCTACCTGCTTGCAGCTAGCTTGTGCTTCTAAGGCTACTGGACACCATTAGCTCCAGAGGGATCGAACACAGGGCCCGACCTCGATCGTCCGTTCCCGGAGCCGCGCCGCCGTCCCCCTTGCAGAGCCAGAAGACGGAAGATTCCAGAGAAAATCGGCGGCTGAAGACTCCGGTCTTAAATAAGGTAGCGCACAGCACTGCAGCTGTGCGCCATTGCTCCCACAGCACACCACACGCTCCGGTCACTGGTGGGTGCAGGGCGCTGGGGGGGGGGCGCCCTGGGTTGCAATTTGTATACCTTACTTGGCAAAATGTACATAATACAGTTCTAAACTGTATATGTGCCTAATCCCCCGCCATAAATATTATTAAAAAAGCGGGAGAAGCCCGCCGCTGAAGGGGCGGGGCTATCTTCCTCAGCACAGCCAGCGCCATTTTCTCTAAACAGCTCCGCTGGAAGGACGCTCCCCAGGCTCTCCCCTGCAGTATACACTACGGAAAGGGTAAAAAAGAGAGGGGGGGGGGGCACATAAATTTAGGCGCAATTGTGATAATAAGCAGCTATTGGGGGGAAAATTCACTTTGTATTAGTGTAAATCCCTCTGTTATATAGCGCTCTGGTGTGTGCTGGCATACTCTCTCTCTGTCTCCCCAAAGGACTTTGTGGGGTCCTGTCCTCAGTCAGAGCATTCCCTGTGTGTGTGTGCGGTGTGTCGGTACTGCTGTGTCGACATGTTTGAGGACGCTTACGTGGAGGCGGAGCAGGAGCCGATAAGTGTGATGTCGCCCCCTGCGGGGCCGACACCAGAGTGGATGGATATGTGGAAGGTATTAACCGACAGTGTCAACTCCTTGCATAAAAGGTTCGATGACGTAACAGCTTTGGGACAGCCGGCATCTCAGCCCGCGCCTGCCCAAGCGTCTCAGAGGCCATCAGGGGCTCAAAAACGCCCGCTACCTCAGATGGCAGACACAGATGTCGACACGGAGTCTGACTCCAGTGTCGACGAGGATGAGACAAATGTACAATCCACAAGGGCCATCCGATGCATGATTACGGCTATGAAAAATGTGTTGCACATTTCTGACATTAACCCTCTTACCACAAAAAAGGGTATTATGTTTGGGGAGAAAAAGCAGCCAGTGACTTTTCCCCCATCTGATGAGTTAAATGAATTGTGTGAAGAAGCGTGGGGTTCCCCAGATAAGAAACTAGTGATTTCTAAGCGGTTACTAATGGCGTACCCTTTTCCGCCAACGGATAGGTTACACTGGGAGACATCCCCTAGGGTGTACAAGGCGCTCACACGCTTATCAAAAAAGGTGGCACTGCCGTCTCAGGATACGGCCGCATTAAAGGAGCCTGCAGATAGAAAGCAGGAGGCTATCCTGAAGTCTTTGTATACACACTCAGGTACTATACTGAGACCTGCTATTGCTTCAGCATGGATGTGTAGTGCTGCAGCAGCATGGTCTGATTCCCTGTCAGATAACATTGATTCCCTTGACAGGGATACTATTTTGCTAACCATAGAGCATATTAAAGACGTAGTCTTCTATATGAGTGATGCACAGAGGGACATTTGCCGGCTGGCATCTAGAATTATTGCAATGTCCATTTCTGCCAGAAGAGTATTATGGACTCGGCAGTGGACAGGTGACGCTGATTCTAAAAGGCACATGGAAGTTTTGCCTTATAAGGGTGAGGTATTGTTTGGGGACGGTCTCTCGGACCTCGTGTCCACAGCAACAGCTGGGAAGTCCGACTTTTTTACCTCCGGTTCCCTCACAGCCGAAGAAAGCACCGTATTATCAAGTACAGTCCTTTCGGCCCCAGAAAGGCAAGCGGGTCAGAGTCGCGTCCTTTCTGCCCAGAGGCAGGGGTAGAGGGAAAAAGCTGCACCAGACAGCCAGTTCCCAAGAACAAAAATCCTCCCCTGCTTCCACTAAGTCCACCGCATGACGCTGGGGCTCCACAGGTGGAGCCAGGTGCGGTGGGGGCCCGTCTCCGGAACTTCAGCGACCAGTGGGTTCGCTCACAGGTGGATCTCTGGGTTCTACAAGTGGTATCTCAGGGATACAAGCTGGAGTACGAGACGTCTCCCCCTCGCCGTTACCTCAAATCAGCCTTGCCAGCTACTCCCAAGGAAAGGGAGGTAGTACTGGCGGCAATTCACAAGCTGTACCTCCAACAGGTGATAATCAAAGTTCCCCTCCTTCAACAGGGACGGGGTTACTATTCCACAATGTTTGTGGTACCGAAACCAGACGGTTCGGTGAGACCCATTCTAAATTTGAAATCCTTGAACACTTATATAAGGAAGTTCAAGTTCAAAATGGAATCGCTCAGGGCGGTTATTGCAAGCCTGGAAGAGGGGGATTTTATGGTATCACTGGACATCAAGGATGCTTACCTACATATCCCCATTTACCCACCTCACCAGGAGTACCTCCGATTTGTGGTACAGGACTGCCATTACCAATTCCAGACGTTGCCGTTTGGTCTGTCCACGGCACCGAGGGTATTTACCAAGGTAATGGCCGAAATGATGATACTCCTTCGAAAGAGGGGAGTTATAATTATCCCGTACTTGGACGATCTCCTTATAATGGCGAGGTCCATGGAGCAGTTGTTGGTCGGAGTAGCACTATCTCAGGAAGTGCTACAACAGCACGGCTGGATTCTGAATATCCCTAAGTCGCAGCTGGTTCCTACGACGCGTCTGCTGTTCTTGGGTATGATTCTGGACACAGAACAGAAGAAGGTGTTTCTCCCGGAGGAGAAGGCCAAGGAGTTGTCATCTCTGGTCAGAGACCTCCTGAAACCAAAACAGGTGTCGGTGCATCACTGCACGAGAGTCCTGGGAAAGATGGTAGCTTCTTACGAAGCAATTCCCTTCGGCAGGTTCCATGCAAGGATCTTTCAGTGGGATCTGTTAGACAAGTGGTCCGGATCGCATCTTCAGATGCATCGGTTGATCACCCTGTCCCCGAGGGCCAGGGTGTCTCTGCTGTGGTGGCTGCAGAGTGCTCATCTTCTCGAGGGCCGCAGATTCGGCATTCAGGACTGGGTCCTGGTGACCACGGATGCAAGCCTCCGAGGTTGGGGGGCAGTCATTCAGGGAAGAAACTTCCAAGGACAATGGTCGAGTCAGGAGACTTCCCTACACATAAATATTCTGGAACTAAGGGCCATTTACAATGCCCTAAGTCAAGTAAAACCCCTGCTTCAAAACCAGCCGGTGCTGATTCAGTCAGACAACATCACGGCGGTCGCCCATGTAAACCGACAGGGCGGCACAAGAAGCAGGATGGCAATGGCAGAAGCCACAAGGATTCTCCGATGGGCGGAGAATCAGGTGATAGCACTGTCAGCAGTGTTCATTCCGGGAGTGGACAACTGGGAAGCAGACTTCCTCAGCAGGCACGACCTCCACCCGGGAGAGTGGGGACTTCATCCAGAAGTCTTCCAGCTGATTGTAAATCGTTGGGAAAGGCCACAGGTGGACATGATGGCGTCCCGCCTCAACAAAAAGCTAAAAAGATATTGCGCCAGGTCAAGGGACCCTCAGGCGATAGCTGTGGACGCTCTAGTGACACCGTGGGTGTACCAGTCGGTTTATGTGTTCCCTCCTCTTCCTCTCATACCAAAGGTACTGAGGATAATAAGAAAGAGAGGAGTAAGAACTATACTCATCGTTCCGGATTGGCCAAGAAGAACTTAGTACCCGGAACTACAAGAAATGATCTCAGAGGACCCTTGGCCTCTGCCGCTCCGACAGGACCTGCTACAGCAGGGGCCCTGTCTGTTCCAAGACTTACCGCGGCTGCGTTTGACGGCATGGCGGTTGAACGCTGGATCCTGATGGAAAAGGGCATTCCGGTTGAAGTCATTCCTACACTGATAAAAGCTAGGAAGGATGTGACAGCAAAACATTATCACCGCATATGGCGAAAATATGTTGCTTGGTCTGAGGCTATGAAGGCCCCAACAGAGGAATTTCAGCTCGGTCGATTTCTGCACTTCCTACAGTCAGGAGTGACTATGGGCCTCAAATTGGGATCCATAAAAGTCCAGATTTCGGCCCTGTCTATTTTCTTTCAAAAAGAACTGGCTTCACTGCCTGAAGTTCAGACGTTTGTTAAGGGAGTGCTGCATATTCAGCCCCCTTTTGTGCCTCCAGTGGCACCTTGGGATCTCAACGTAGTGTTGGATTTCCTAAAATCACATTGGTTTGAGCCACTTCAGACCGTGGAGTTGAAGTATCTCACGTGGAAAGTGGTCATGCTTTTGGCCTTGGCTTCGGCTAGGCGTGTGTCAGAATTGGCGGCTTTGTCATGTAAAAGCCCTTATCTGATCTTCCATATGGACAGGGCAGAATTGAGGACTCGTCCCCAATTTCTCCCTAAGGTGGTATCAGCGTTTCATTTGAACCAATCTATTGTGGTGCCTGCGGCTACTCGGGACTTGGAGGATTCCAAGTTGCTGGACGTAGTCCGGGCCCTGAAAATCTATGTTTCCAGGACGGCTAGAGTCAGAAAAACTGACTCGCTGTTTATCCTGCATGCTCCCAACAAGCTGGGTGCTCCTGCTTCTAAGCAGACTATTGCTCGCTGGATCTGTAGCACGATTCAACTTGCACATTCTGCGGCTGGATTGCCGCATCCTAAATCAGTAAAAGCCCATTCCACGAGGAAGGTGGGCTCTTCTTGGGCGGCTGCCCGAGGGGTCTCGGCTTTACAACTTTGCCGAGCTGCTACCTGGTCGGTATCAAACACGTTTGCAAAATTCTACAAGTTTGATACCCTGGCTGAGGAGGACCTTGAGTTTGCTCATTCGGTGCTGCAGAGTCATCCGCACTCTCCCGCCCGTTTGGGAGCTTTGGTATAATCCCCATGGTCCTTACGGAGTACCCAGCATCCACTAGGACGTCAGAGAAAATAAGAATTTACTCACCGGTAATTCTATTTCTCGTAGTCCGTAGTGGATGCTGGGAGCCCGTCCCAAGTGCGGACTTCTGCAATACTTGTATATAGTTATTGCTTAACTATATAGGGTTATTGTTCTGAGCCATCTGTTGAATGAGGCTCAGCTGTTGTTCATACTGTTAACTGGGTATAGTTATCACAAGTTGTACGGTGTGATTGGTGTGGCTGGTATGAGTCTTACCCTGGATTCCAAATCCTTTCCTAGTAATGTCAGCTCTTTCGGGCACAGTTTCCCTAACTGAGGTCTGGAGGAGGGGCATAGAGGGAGGAGCCAGTGCACACCAGATATAGTACCTAATCTTTCTTTAAAGAGTGCCCAGTCTCCTGCGGAGCCCGTCTATTCCCCATGGTCCTTATGGAGTACCCAGCATCCACTACGGACTACGAGAAATAGAATTACCGGTGAGTAAATTCTTATTATTACTCACTTGTCCCCTCCCTTGGTGGCCCTGGATAGGGAGCATAACCAGACAGGGCAGACTGCTGATCCCCTGCAACCTCTTGGATGGAGCCCAGTGTCAGGGTTGGCCCAATAAGCCTACACTCCACTACACGGAAATCAAATTTCTATTTAAAAAAAAAAAAAGTAAGATAAAAAAAAACCCTTTTACTTTATTCTTCTGTCTGGTTGTTCCACACTGGGTGCTAGATGTACCATAGAGGAAGATGCGCACATGAGTCCATTCACCTATGGTAGATACTCCCACTGTACAGAGCCAAATGACCAGATCTCAGACATGTGGCAGATTTAAGTGACTCCTATCGGTTATTTCATGTTAGAAGAAAGCAGATCTTTCTACTGCTCATTATTAAGCTTAGGAACCGCTAGCAGGCTTCTGGAAGTGGATAGGACAAGTTTGATAAATTAGGTTGTCAACTTGTGCAGACAGCATTAAAAGTGCAAATTGAATTCAATACTTGCCAATGACCACAAAACAGATGAAGGCACTGTACAATGAACTACAGATGTGTCCTCATACATCTAGCCTCAGTATGCCATGCAATGCGGGATGCCTAGCGTGAGGAGCCACTGGGGTCCCATGCACAAAAGACGCTCAATGCTAGAAGATTCTTACTGTACGTGTGCCAAGGAGGGGCTGTTTGGCGTGACTGCGGCAAGATGTATGAGGACACATCTGTACATCTGCCTATAGCAGGCATTACCATCTATAGCAGAAGTCCAGTTTGGAACACATTCTGGATGGTAAACCAATGAAAGTATAGGCTCATACCATATACCCAAGTGTATCTGAATGCTGGCGTTAGATAAGTCTGTTTGCTTTAATTGGTAAACTAGGTACAAAACATTGCAGCAGTCTAGTAATTATGCTAATGCATATTGCATTCTAATATTGTTTATTTCTGTTCCTTTGTCCTCAGTACTTCATCCTTTTGATGTGTATATTCATCTTGGAGATCCTTGCAGGTGTCCTGGCCTATATATACTATCAGCAGGTAAGCGGGAAGCAATTAATAATGAACTGTAGATGGGAACAGATGATATCATTATGTTCCTGATTGAGGCCAGACTAGTTGATGAGTGGCGCAATCATTTATGATGGATTTTGACCATCTTTATGACTGTGTAGGCAGATGACGTGTGACGCAGCTTACTTGGCGCAAGTGTCCCTCATTAGCCATATCAATGATGGGGAGGTAGGTACGTGACCGGCGGTCAGGAGACCACCAGTCTCAATACAGATGCCGGTATCCCGCCCCCTTACTGTCCCAGGGACTATTCCCACTTGTGGGTGTCCACAACACCCATAGAGTAGGAGTATAACCTGTGGCGAGCCACCGAGCCCGCAAGGGGCTTCGTTGCACTCGCGCCCTCCCCCCGCCGGGCATCTAAAAGCCGGGATCCCGGTGTCAGTATGGTGACTGGTCACGCATACCCAACCCCAATGATGTCGCTGACCTGAGCTGGATTGTTTTCCCACCCATGATAGCTTACTATGTCTGTGCTGTCCCCTTTACTCCACATCCCAGCAGAACAGAAAATACGTAAGAAACGGTATTTAGGGTTATTTATGTTACATAAGATTACGCACTACAGCCCACATCTATAGGGGCATAGTTGTCCATATTTGATGATTGTGGCATTATGACTTTGGGTTGTGTTAGCCAATCTATGCAGTGTGCCTTAAAATGCGGCATACTGGCACTTACACAAATTCCATAAATACTGCATTTCCCAGGTAATTGTGAGGTCTAAGAGCCCCTCTGTGCCACCTAAAGTCTGAGTTACCCCTATATAGCCCCATTCTCCATCCCTATCAGTTCATCTAAAAAGCCTGTTCTATAAAACATGATCTAGCTAGTGGGGATTTTGGGCAGAGCATGGGGCCAAAATGGTCCACCCAGGTTGTCTTACTAATAAAGTTCGAAACGGACTGATTTGGATGGTGAAGCATAGAAATAAAGTGGCAGCTGTGGAACTCTACAGTGGTGGGCGGGGACTGATGATGCACATGGCGTAATTCTGCTCCATCCCCCACCTCTATAACTGGAGAATTAGTGTCCCAGGACTATGTATTCACTAGGTGAGGATTTGATTCATTCAGCGTGTCCTGATTATGCTAATCATGTCATAAACCCTACGCGCACCTTAGCTGAACCTCCATAATCTGGGCATACAAAAGTAGGTTAGATTGATTTTACTACCAATAGGACACAAGTCAAAGAAGTCTGGGATTTGTCAGAGGGAAATGCACAATTTGCAGATAATTTGCACTGACTGTAGGATTATGGGGGAGATGTATCAAGCCTTGGAGCGTGATAAAGTACAAACCAACCAGCTTCTGTCCTTTTTCCAGCACAGCCTGTAAAACAACAGCTAGAAGCTGATTGGTTGCTACTTTATCTCCCCATTTTTTTCTCTCCGAGGCTTGATACATCTCCCCCTGTATCTGATCATCAGGAAAAAAATGGCGGCTTTTGACTACGGTTATTTCAATGTCAGGCGAGTCATTTATAGTTTATTTTGTGGGTCTTTTTTATATATTTTTTAATCTACCAGTGTAATTATTGCCTGCATTTAATATGAAGTTGAAATCTTTGTTCTAGACACCCCCCAGGGCATTGGGGATGTAATTTGGTTTAATGTGATTAAGTAAGAGGACACATGTGAGGGCATGCTCATGCTTGGCAAATCAGTAATTATAGCTTGTGACAGTCTCCCTGACTGTAGACTGCCTATTCCAGGGATTACTAAGCGTGTGTATCCAAATTTACACACCGCTCCTAAAGAGGGGCCCGTGCAGGGTCATGTGATTTGGAAAATCTGTCACTCCAATGTGGGCACGGTTCAAATAGTCCCAAATAAGTTTCTGAAAGTCCAGATGTATTTCTGGATTTCTGACTCATTCACAGCAAAATAGATCATTTATTGGACACAGCCAGTGTTTTAAGAAAGAAAAACTGTATCCGACAATCTAACATTAGGCCAAGATAGACATAATCAGAGTCCTGTTACGTATATAAATTTATATAAATATTGTTTACTGGATGTCATTTACTATTCTTGGTTTGTGTTCTGTCTCTCTCTAATTCTGTAAAATGTATAACTGACTGCTGATTTGGTGATTATCTCCCATTGACTTTCATATTATAATTTTCAGCATTTCACTACCATTGCGGCACCCTATACACTAATAAGGCAGCTATTGATTTGTGTATCCGGTCACATTGCTTGGGACCGTATTTACAGTATGTTTGGGTCTTTTAAGACGTACTAAACATATTGTGCAACAATAAACTAAAATTTGTATTAATTATTTACTAAATACTACTGAGTGTATCTAACGCTACTGAACATGCAGCTGCAGGATATGGAGTTGTACTCAGAAGTACCGCATTTCATCCATAACGGGATATGCGTGGTAACCCATTGTAACAAGCGTTTCAGTGTCTAGTGAGAGTTACAATATTAAAATGTAGATTGTTTTACCAAAAGGCTTGTGCCCTTCCAGCCCCCCCCCCCCCCTCCTCTTGCTTGCTGCTTGTGTTTGTTTACCTTATATACTTGTGCTTAACTCTTGCCGTGTCCCTGTCTTTCTTTCCATGCTGCAGTGTGCTCCATTCTGCTCACAGGTAACACATGCTCCTTCCTAATTAGCTGCAGCCCCCGGCCTTGTCTCTGATAACGTGTGTTCCTAAGGCTACTACACAGTTGTTAATATAGAAAAAAAAAAGTGCGATGTTTTGCTTCTACTGCAGTCTCATTCACATCCTGGTGAATGCAGCTATAACACTATATATAAATGCAGCTACCATACTTCACACTGACTGATATATACTACTAGCTCTGATAGATGAACTTGTAACTGTCAGGCAGCGCTAATGGTGGGCATACACGGTCAGATAAAATGACTGACATTCTATATGACCATACAATCTATGGAGGGAAATGTTACCTGTGGAGTACCCCAGGGATGTGTACTTGGACCAATTCTCTTTAATATAATTGTTGGTGACATTGCAAATGGTATTGAAGGGAAAGTATGCCTTTTTTACAGATGATACAAAGATTTGCAACAGGGTAGACACACCTGTAGGGGTGAAGAGATTGGTTACCCAGGGGTACTCGGGCGCTTTAGGTAGGAGATGTTTCGCCAAGCTGCAGTCTCAGGAAAGGGGAAGTCACTCCCGTAGGTAATGTACAGAAAAAAAGTAATGAGGCTGCGCTAAATTTGATGAATACAACAATGTTGATATAATAAATAAAACAGTTTTATTCCTAAAAATGGTACAATAGGTATATATTAAAAACTAAATTCATAAAGTAGATACATTTCAGAAACAAATAGTATAGTTTCTAAATTTCAAAGAAAAACATTCTAAAGGGTTACCCAATTCGCCAGGTAGAAAGAGTAGAGTTGTGGAGATTTTTGCGGTGACCGTTCCAATTATTTTTCCCCTGTAGTGTTATAGTCCAGCATATATAGCAGTCTCAGAGTTGGGCAAGATCCAATGGATGGACTATTTACCGTTAGAGGGTAATGTGCTCCGGAATCTTTGGTGGAGAGCTCCTCATGCGTTACGGTTGGTACAGTCCTTTATGCAATGCTTGCTGTATAAAGTCCGAGAGTTTGAAAAGGCTGTCTGGACAAAATTTGGGGAATGGTTCGGTCCTCCTTCAGATCTATTCCTGGCGAGGGTCCCTGGTTCAGCTGACGCGTTTCGCTGCAGTCAGCTAGCAGCTTTATCAAAGGTCCATTGGATCTTGCAACTCTACTCTTTCTACCTGGCGAATTGGGTAACCCTTTAGAATGTTTTTCTTTGAAATTTAGAAACTATACTAATTTATTTCTGACATGTATCTACTTTATGAATTTAGTTTTTAATATATACCTATTGTACCATTTTTAGGAATAAAACCGTTTTATTTATTATATCAACATTGTTGTATTCATCAAATTTAGCGCAGCCTCATTACACCTGTAGGGGTAAAACAAATGATTGATGACCTAGCTAGGCTTGAGAAATGGTCAAGAACGTGGCAACTACAGTTTAATGCTAAAAAATGCAAAATCATGCACTTGGGTCTCAAAAACCCAAAGGCAAAATATAGTATCAAGGGTACTATAATGGAAACTACTGAGGAGGAAAGGGATTTAGGAGTCACTATTTCAAGTGACTTAAAACCAGGAAAGCAATGCAACAAAGCAATGAGGAAGGCAAGTCAGATGCTTAGTTGCATAGCGAGAGGTATCAGTAGCAGGAAAAAAGAAGTAATAATGCCACTGTATAGGTCATTGGTACAGCCTTATTTGGAATACTGTGTCCATTTGTGGAGACCATATCTCCAGAAGGATATAAATACATTAGAGAGTGTACAAAGAAGGGCAACTAAAATGGTGCATGGCCTACATCACAAAACTTGCCCGGAAAGGCTAAAAGATCTTAACATGTATAGTTTGGAGGAGAGAAGGGAAAGGGGGGACATGATAGAAACTTTCAAATATACCAAGGGTTTTAACAAAGTTCAGGAGGGAAACATTCTTCAAAGGAAGAGGAGTATAGAACTCGAGGACATACACTGAGACTGGAGGGGGGGAGGTTCAGGGGAAATTTAAGGAAAAATTACTTCACAGAAAGGGTAGTGGACAAGTGGAATAGCCTCCCATCAGAGGTGGTAGAGACTAAGACTAGGGAAGCCAATCCGGGGCCATTTTTTCAATCCCGGGTATCAGGATTGAAAAATGGCCAAACCCGGGATACCCGGCATTGGCTTCTACCTATGTGGCCGCCCCCTCGCCTCGCGCACATAACTCACCAAACACCGGGGGCGGGTGGGTGGGGAACATCCTCTGACGGCTCCCAGCAGCATGTGACGGTGCAGCGTGACCTCTCGCACTGCGCTGGGGAGCCGGAAGAAGTAAGCCGGGCAGTGTGTGAACATCCTGTGGACGCTCAACACTGATCCCTCAATCCCCGGGATTGGAGCTTCCAATCCCGGAAATTGAATCCCGGATGTTTTTGGCCCTAAATCCTGGGATCCCGCCGATCCCGATCCCGGGATTGGCCACCATAGCTAAGACTGTAGAGCAATTATCCTTACAACGAATTAAGTTTCAAAAAGTGTTTGGATTACCTAAAGAAAAAAAATGGGCAGACTAGATGGGCCAAGTGGTTATTATCTGCCGCCAAATTCTATGTTTCTATGCTGATATCCAGGACATACACTGTGAGATTTCTCACACTGCATGTCACATGATATCAGCACTCCGCCCTCAAGGAGGAGACATTTCCCCATTCCTTCCCATGTGATGCAGCAGGGGAATGTCCGTCAGTTGGCCGCTGCAGGGCATACACTGTCTGAAGTGGGCGACCGTACACTTTGAAAATATCAAATCAGAGGGACATGCTGGACGATATGGCATGGCAGACCAATCGATATTTTGGGATCGGACGCCCACATACACGCTGCAATTATCTGGCCTGGCCAATCCGCAGTTATCTGGCCAATTGTAGAATGTATGCCCAGCATAAAGAAGAAATAAGCAATTTTGTGATGAACGTTGTTTTTTTTTTGTTTTTTTTGTGCAAGCTAACATGACAAAAAGCACACTGTTACTGTATATTACACCTGGCTTTCCGTACACCTCGTGGGTGTAACCAGTGTATGATGTACTATTGCACATATTCCAGTAATAAATGTATGCACAGACCATGCTTTAGTAAATAAACACCGCTCTATTTTAGCCATGCTAGCACATGTGACATCCTAAAACACATTTACACTGATACTCCTGTATAAACTGAGGAGAGGGGAGAGAGACTCTGATAAACATGGAGTGTGTTATAGAACACAGGCTCTGTATGGGGGGGGCATGGGTCATTAGGTCGACAGTCATTAGGTCGACCACTATTGGTCGACATGCACTAGGTTGACAGGGTGACTAGGTCGACTTGGTCATTAGGTCAACATGGAAATGCATGTCGATCAATAGCTGTCGACCTAACTCTTGTCGACCGTAAGCCATATGGGGCTAAGCAATGTTGTCTTGTCTCTGCAGCTAAATGATGAACTGAAGCAGAGCCTGAAGGACACCATGACCAAGAAGTACAAGCAGCCAGGGGAGGACAGGGTGACCAATGCTGTGGACAAACTGCAGCAGGAGGTGAGAGGAGCTCTAGTGCTCAGTGTGCTGAAATCGTTACTTCCATCATTTTACACACAGAAGAAATGTTCAGCTTTGCCACCATGGTTCTCATTCATCTCTGCAGTCAGTGATGCACCCTGACACGCACATGCACTGGATGATGATGTGTGGGTGTTAAATACCACGGTGAATAACTTGTGTGCTACTAATTAGCTGTCCCTATCTTGGCCTATTGCTCCATGTATACGTAACAGTTTGCTATTTCTCACAACAGACGCACACCTGCTGCCCTCTGTATGTTACACCTGCACTCTGTTTATCACACGTCTCTCACTGGCCGTGGCTTTGTGTGCATTGTGTTTCCTCTTGTATAGTTTAAATGCTGTGGCAGTAACAACTCCCAGGATTGGAAGGACAGCGTTTGGATACAGTCTCCTGATGCTGAAAATCGCCTGGTTCCGGACAGCTGCTGTAAGACTGTTACCCCTAAATGTGGGGTCCGGGACCACCCCTCAAACATCTACAAAGTTGAGGTAAGGACCGACTGTGAAAGCTGCTTATGCTATGTTGTTCGTTGATTTTCACCTAAAGAGAATGGTGCACGAAGTATTCTATCATTACACTTTCGTTTTGATAATGCAAACAGGTTTACTAAGAATGTTCAGGAATGTCTGTAACCAGCACTGGTGCTTTCAGTCCAGTGCTTGTCACCCCAAAATCAGGGGGAAAGAATAACTTGTGGTCCCCCCTGATTTTGGGATAACCAGTGCTGGGCATTGCCAGACTGGGTTGCTGGAACCATAGACAAGGTCTCTGCAGCATGAGGGTCCCTCCGCTATGATTCCAGACTGCCCAAGGCCAGTTGGAACTAGGGCTGGCTTTCCCAGGGGTGTCTGGGCCAGAAAAATGCGTCAAAGTGGCAACTTGACTCAACCCCGGTGTCAACTGGGCTCTTCCCCGTACCTAAGAACAATGGGTACAGAAAAAAAAAAGTTAAATAGCGTAAAAATTCAATTTTTAGGCAATCTGTAGATCCAAGTATGGCTGGCTGGCACCTGTAGAACCACAGGGCCAGCTGGAACCTGTCGTTTTGCCAAATAAAAAAAAATCTGATAAAGGCACAGTTTAATGTATAAAAATAATAATTATTTAAAACAAAACTGTTTAATTTCAGCCTTTATTTTATGCTTACCTGGCCTCATTGCTCTGACGTAGTTCTCTTTACCTTCACTTGAGCACCTGTAAAAGAAAAGGGGAAAAAAAACCTGACCTCTTGCAGCAGCCAAAATAGGAGAAATAATTCCTGTGGGAGCAGCTGGAACTGTTTTCTAATCTTTAACATTGCCCTATTCTTTACAATAAGTGTTCCCATGTTTTTGACCTGTAATAGCCCTGGGATTTCATTGTAAACCCCCACATTGTTTTTTTTAACCATAATTTTGGGGTAAACCAGCCTGTGCTGAAAGCACCAGTGGTGACTAAAATGTAAAATAAATATAATATGCTACTGTACGTCACGCAGGTCCTGCACATGCGCAAAGTCCAGAACATTAGTACTTTGCAGCATGCTCGGCAACAACGACCGTACCTGAATGAGGTCCAGTAGTTATATCATATATATTGTTTGTTGCTACTAGAGGCAGATGACATTTCTGATGTCCTTAGGAAAATGTACAAAAAAACATGAGACCTTATATTGAAAGCAAAGGATAAAGTTGGCCAGGGAATGATGGCTCATTGCTGGCAAACTCGCTCCATACACTGTATGTACTGTTGTTCCTACAATACAGAGGGCATCGCTTGTCTCACTTCTGTGTGGATAGCTCTGTACAGTATACATGTGATTTTCTCTTTCCAGGGTGGCTGCATCACCAGACTGGAAGCCTTCATCCGATCTCACCTGCTTATTATTGGAACGGTGGGCATAAGCATCGGGTTTGTTCAGGTGGGTATAATAACTGGCATGACGAACCTTTTAGTAGCTGGAAGATTAATTTCTAATACTATGTAAATTTCTGATTCTGCAATGCATTGTCTTTATATGAAGACAGACACATAATATAAGCACAATAAGTTTGTGTGCCTTTTGGCAGTCTGCAGTGCAGGGGCGTAGCCAGAACTTTGTGGGCCCCATACCAACATTTTGAAGGGGCCCCCGTCCCAATGCTTCTAGAGAGACACTTCTCTGCAGCAGTTGTTAATTTTATGCCCTATAATAGTGCCCTAGTTAATTTTCTGAACCATATTAGAGCCTTATTTAATGTTATGCCCCATAGTAGTGCCCTAGTTTCTTTTATGAATCGTAGTAGTGCTTAAGTTCACCCTCTGTCATATTTCAGAGCTGCCAGTACACATTATGCCACACAGGGTTCCGGTATGAATGGTCGACCATGTTATGGTCGACAGTCATTAGGTCGACCACTATTGGTCGACATTGACATGGTCGACATGGACACATGGTCGACACATGAAAAGGTCGACATGAGTTTTTAACTTTTTTTGGTGTCGTTTTTTGCGTAAAGTGACTGGGAACCCCAATTAGTGCACCGCGTTCACTCGCCATGCTTCGGGCATGGTGCCAATGCTCCGCTACCGCTTCGCTCGGCACAGATTACCGTTCCAATCGTAGTCCACGTGGATCGTAAAGTATGGAAAAGTTCCCCAAAAGAAAAAAAGTTAAAAAATTCCTGTTGACCTTTTCATGTGTCGACCATGTGTCCATGTCAACCATGTCAATGTCGACCTAATGACTGTCGACCATAACATTTAATAGTCGACCATGTGAACGGATACCGCCACGCAGTACCCCCAGCTCACATTATGATATATAGTGCTCCCCGTACAATGCCCCGGTTCATATATTATAAAATTACACAAATGCCCTCCAGTTCATATTATACCACACTACAATGAGCAAATCCAGGGGCATACCTAGATATATTGCAGGCCCCAAGGAAGAAGATTGAAAGGACCCCTATGTACCACCCAATCACGAAAAGGTATATAACACATGTAACTTTGACAGGGAAGGTGGGCCCCTCTCAGCTCTGGGTCCCATAGCAGCTGCACTGCCTGCATCTACGGTAGCTACGCCCTTGCTGTAGTGGTAACCCCACGGGTATGTCTAACTATCCTATACTGTTTTTCCTAATACTTGTTATTTGCTCCTCAGGTGTTTGGAATGATATTTACCTGCTGCCTCTACAAGAGCCTAAAATCTGAGCCCTACTAAACGATCAGTGGACTCACACAGTGCACTCTGCTGACACCTCCTACTGGCTTAATATGTTGCTTGGTACCTATAAAAAAAATAAAATGTCAGGACACAGTGCAGGACTATGACATCAGTTGCCTTCATCATGCTGCCAAGTTTGGGAGTATATAGATCATCGACGTATCATGACCTCCTCATCATATTGTTACTTTGTGCCAAGCATTAACAAGACTACAAACTGCAACCACTTTGCTCAAAGACCTCCTCTTAACCACCTCTTGCCTTGATTGTAATAGTAGTCCTTCATTGTGCCTGAGAAGAACAGTCGTGTGGCGTCATTGACCTTTCTGGCAGTTCTTTATAGCTAAAGGCTTACCAAAATCCTCAGTCTGCTGATATTCACTTTTCCAGGTTCCATCTACCAACCCCAGCAACACTGACTGCAGACCACCAGCCAGCATTGCTTTTACTTTAAATGGCAAGTCAAATGCACAGCTATGCAGATGGTCTTTTGTTGCCATTTCAACTTATTTTATTACGATGAGACTGCCCTGTGTTTTTGTTTCCCTGTTGTTTTTCTAACCAAGATCAAAAAGTGTCAGCGTCTATTGGGCATTTTTTCATTCATGTTTTTGTTTGTTTTGTGGAGTTTTTATCTTGTTTTTTTTTAGCTTCAGGTTTGTATGCCTTAACCAGTGTGTCTTAGCATCTCATCTCAACGAAAATACAGGACAACAGACTCAGAACTATGTACACAGTATTGAGAATGGAGCCTATGAATTCTCTGGAGACTAGTGAAATGCTGTGCTTGACTGTTGTCACTGGGGAATTAATAGGCTGCATTGTCCTAGCAGTTGACTCTATTAGTTCAAGCATGGAATGTACAAGGGGAGAAGGGACAGCAGGACAAACTGTATGAAGGCAATCTACATGCAGTGTATGGAATCGGCAGACGGATAGTCAGGATGATCGGGCAAGTTTTATAATCAAATCAAACAATCGTTTTTCAGGTTGTGAACGATTATTCAACACCAATAGATTTTTGAGGGCACACAAATTTAAATTAGATAGTTAGAACTTTCTTCCAGCAACCAATTTTATCTGTATAAAAATGTATTACAAATTCATCCAATGTAACTTAAGACAATAACATACAATATATAGTACAGAACAGGTAAGATATTGGTCCCCTTTACACAAGGGATAATCAAAATATTGAAGTTCTATTATTCAGATGAAATTGATCTTTAATCCAACGCGTTTCATCCTCAAAGAACTTCATCAGGACTTCATCATTGTAAGACTTGCAATTTAGGATGGGAGAGACTCACACAAAGACTGGATTCAACTATATTGCACTTTCTGATTCAAAATAATTGGATTTTAGTTGGACACTATATCGGTCCTACATCTCCTGAAAAAGAGGACCGGCTATATGTTTGTCAATCACTGTCACATGGTGCACCATTAGTCACCATTATTTAATCATTATTCAAAGAAAAGCCTGGATAAATACAAGGGTACCACCAGGACGTAAAGATCCTTTACAGTGTACAAGAATTTTACAGATTTTTGCATTTAAAGGGTATCCATCTATCAGCCTAAAGATGATGGCTCCAACAATGAGTACAGCTTAACAGTTCTTCAAAAACGTATGCCCCTGATGAAGTCCCTTCGAGGATTAAACGCATTGGGTTAAAGATCAATTTCGTCTGAATAATAGAACTTCAATATTTTGATTATCCCTTGTGTAAAGGGGACCAATATCTTACCTGTTCTGTACTATATATTGTAAGTTATTGTCTTAAGTTACATTGGATTAATTTTTTTATACATTTTTATACAGATAAAATTGGTTGCTCGATGAAAGTTATAACTAATTTAAATTTGTGCGCCGTCAGAAATCTATTGGTGCTGTTTATGTGAATCCTTTACTAGCAGGAGGGTTTTTCGTGAGGTGCAGCCCTATTACAGTGCGACATAAGGGTAAATTGTTCGATTTGTGAACGATTATTGTTCATGTCCATGCAGTGAACGAGAATTGCTAAGAACAGCCGTTTCATTGGCTGATGTAAACGATTTTGTTCAGTAACTGACCAGTGAAGCAGTGTAAGATCAAAGAGGATCTTTCTTTGTTGCTGAGCTCCTTGTTGGGATTGCTAAGCTGTGCTGCTGGTTTTAGTCAAAAAATTACTTTTATGCCAAAGTTTAAAAAGTAAAATGAGAGAAGAATAGAACAGTGACGATCTTAAACTATAAGTGTCCATTGCAGGAAAACCGTTTGTTGCAAAAGGTGCTAGAAAAATAATTTTAAGTTTGTTTTTTACTTAAACTGTAACTGTTCTCTCAATGAAAAGAGAACAGTTCTTTGCTGGCCAGCGAAAATGAAGGCCCTTGCTAAGTAATTAACTTCAGGTGACTTGTACACTGTGCGCTTTCATCAAATATTGATTCTGGCACGTAGGGAACAAAATAACCACCGCTGCAGTTAACAGATGATTATTATTAGGATGTGACGTGTTATTCTTTTACAGGCTCACAATTACTGTATTTAAGAGGCGAGATTTAACTATCTGTAAAACATACAATGCTTGTATTGTGCACTATAGTCATTCAGCTGCTGAGCTTATAGAGACACAATCGTACAAGTCGCAGTAATTATGAAAAAAACGAATAAGTCTGAAATACTGTAATTATTCTGTGCAGCTCATTCAGAGACAGGCGGTACAGATAGTCATTTATTGTGGATCTGTATGGCAACAGAGTAAATGCTGAACCTTGATTTAGATCTGGTCTGTAATGTTAAAAATGTTATACTGACATCCTTATTACACTTTTATGCAAATCGGATAAATGCAAATAACTGAATGTAAAAAAAAAATTTTTTTTCATTTTTGTGAATACTCTGTTCTGTGGACCTGTATTTTAAGAGAGTTCCCTTCCCGGCCACAGATTCACCTAGTTTTCTCCCTAGGACCTTTTTAATGCAATTTTCCTCTTTTCCAGATAGGTATTCATACCGTCTGTTTAAAACGAAATACATGCACTATGTTAACAAATAAAAAAAGCCATGCATTTCCTTCTAACCTTATTGCCTAGGTCCTTTATGGCATTGCCACAAATCCTGAACTCGGGGGCATAACCAGAACTTTGTGGGCCCCATAGCAACAGATTGAAGGGGCCCCTGTCCCAATGCTTCTAGAGAGACATCACATCAGTTACTCATTGTACGCCACATAATAGTGCCCTAGTTCATTCTCTGAACCATAGCAGTGCCCTAGTTAATATTATGCCCCATTGTAGTGCCCTAGTTTATTTTATGACCCATCGTTGTTCCCTCGTTTACATGATGTCTCATTGTGCCACACAGTTTACCCAATTCACATTATGACATACAGTGTACCCAGTTCAAATTATTCCACATTACAGTGCCCCAGTGCATATTATGGCACACAATATTGCCACCAGATCATGTTGTGCCTCATTAAAGTGCCCCAGTTCTTAATCTGTAATATTCTAGTGCCCTCCACATTACAATGAGCAGATCAGATTATGCCACATTACAGTGCCCTCCAATTCATATTGTGCCACATTACAGTGGCCTCCAGTTAAAATTCTGCCACATTACAGTGCCCCCTTCCCATTATATAACATCCACTACACACACCTCTCACTGAAAATGTAATATCACACAATTCAGGCTGGTCAGTGGATCAGACCCAATTGCTTAGGAGAAATTGGTATGCAACTTTATAACCTGGGCCCCATAACACGATTCAGCCAATTAGTATTATATGGGGGGTGAGCATGTTGTTCAAACAAGCCCAATTAATGATCTGAGTGATTTGTATAGGAAGACTATTGCCCCTATTTTATTCTTCAGCTGTAAGGTTTTGCAGGATTTAATTGATCTTTTTATGATGCGGTTAGGACTAAATCCAGTTTTAAGATAGACCGCACCATGGTCCAGTGCAGGGGTGAAATGGAAAATGTGCAGAAAGATTTAGAGTTGGAAGGGGCCTGTCCTAGTTAAAGTTGAGTTAAATTTCCCGAGGTGTAATGGTAGGTTGGGTACGGGAGACTGGTACTAACTATGCTGAAGGTCACATGACCAACACTTGTATCCTGACAGTCATAATCCCTGCACTTATAAGGTAAGCATTCTAAACCTCTCCAATTCCTAACCCTAACCTTCCCTCCCTGCAGCCTAAACCTAACTCTATCCCTCCCTCCCTGCAGCCTAACGCTAACCCTCCCCGCAGCCTAACGCTAACCCTCCCTCCATGTAGCCTAAACCTAACCCTTCCTGGCATACTTACGTTCGGAATGTCGACCATTGGGATTCTGGCGTCTGCATTCTGACGGATGTTAGGATTCCAGTGACTGGCTACCGGTATCCTGTATATTGGGATGCCAACTACATACTGTAATGGAAACTGTCCGCCACTGGGCTCTACACACATCTCTACCTCTCCCACCCATACCTTTTCAAAACTACCTTTTTCAATCACCTTACTCCATCCACGGCTGCACATCATACACAGCTCTCCCTTCAGCAGCTGCAGGCAAGAGGTTGGGTGGAGTTTTTCCTAGTGGCGCTCATTTAATTAACAAGCTCTCAAAATTGCAATTTCTTTCTGGATGTACTCCTAATGCTAAATGAGGCCAAAAGTGTCTAACACCGATAATAATTTTAATAATTATATTTTTATGACTTATTTCCTTTTTTTAAACTACTGAGTAAAATAGAGAGCAACTACTAAACCGGCCAGGTCTCTGCATTTCACAGTATACATGAATCTTTTATTTACATTGCAGCAATATTTCTATACTGTTTTATTAGTATGTGTATTTTTCCACAAAAAAAAAAAAAGCACTTTGAATATAAAAGCATAATTACATTTTTTGGCTTTAGGAGAGGTGTAGCTTACAGATATGTAGAACCAAGAACCCACTGTAACAATGCATGGACTTCCTAATGTTACACAGTAGACTTTGCTTTGTTTGCTTTAAATGTGTAAGAGCGGAATTTGATCAATAATTTATGGAAAGAAAAAAAAAGTCTTTGCGTTGGGTACAAATCTGTAGTTCTAAACCAGAACTTGGTAGTACTTAAAGTGGAGTCTCCATCCTAAATGAATTGTCTTCTGATGTAGTATTGAATAAGAAACACTGTATTAATCATACTAGCAATCAGAAATCGCTGCTTTTCTATGTCACAGCTGTTGGAGCACTGGTCTGTGAAAGAAGGTGCTTTGGTGAGTTGGACGAAGACTGTGTCCAAATATGGGCCTGGGACACCTACAACTATCCAAACCACACCTGTATTTAGTGATACCACAGCCCAAAGTGTTTTTAACACACCACCTGGACTGAACAATGTAGCAGTACAGGGACCATGTTACATTAACCTGAAGAAGTTATGGATAGTTCCTCACCTGCTCTAGCAGCTTCACCCTTGACATACAACTGGGGGATGAAACTCTAATTTCGGAGGCACCCTATATAAGAAGAACTTGGAAACAGAATAGACAGACATTCTAGTTAAAAATTCTAGTTAAAAATAAATAATGGGGCCAACTGTGGGCTGAAAGAGAATAAAGGTAATGTCTAAATTCATGGGGCAGATGTATGAAGCCTGGATAAGTGGAAGGTGATAACGCGCCATTCAATTGTTACGGGTTTGAAAAATGACAGGTGCTGGTTGGCTGGTGCATTTTCACCTTTCACTTATCACTTTTATCCCACTGCTTTATCACTTGTCCAAGCTTAATACATCTGCACCCATGTTTCTTACATGCCAATATCCATGCATGGTATTTGAAAAACGCTAAAGTAGCTCTATGTGTAAATGGCTGTTATATGTTGGCGCTAGCAAGGTAAAGATGAGAACTCTCTAGCCTACTGACAAGTACAGCTATATTAATTGTCAAATAGGACAATAATATATAAGCAAAATTCTCCCTTACGAAGAACCCACAACATGAGCACCTCTCTATGCTACGCTAAATGATTCCTCCAAGACATGTCTTGACCCTTAAGTTGTCAAAATCGGCAAGCAGGCATTTACCAACCACAATGGAGCGCGGACAACATGCTGCAAACTGCATGATTGTACTGTAACCATAACAACCAATTACATCTTCCTTAGCCACACACTTGGAATAGATTAATGAAAGCTGTGGTATAATTGCTTGCTAGCATGTACAGCGTGTGGTTTTTGGCTGTGCAGTTAGGAAAGCAGTCATTCCTATCCCTGTACAGTCCGCAACAGGAAATCTTTAGTCATTCTGACGTAACTGTTTATTTGTGACTGCACATTACTTTATACACTGGTTGTTTTTGTTGATTTTATTTTTAAGCAATATATATATATATATATATATATATAATGTATTTAATCACACAGCAGTTAACGTAATATGCAATGTATGTTTAGGTATTAAGATGCAACATCAAACAAGTAAAATGATATCACAAACTGCCTTTCTATTAACTCTCACTGTT
This sequence comes from Pseudophryne corroboree, assembly GCF_028390025.1. Taxonomy (NCBI): domain Eukaryota; kingdom Metazoa; phylum Chordata; class Amphibia; order Anura; family Myobatrachidae; genus Pseudophryne; species Pseudophryne corroboree. Next base: position 120,663,173 of record NC_086454.1, on the reverse strand, counting down.
TTATCATGTAGAAAATGTTCTGACAATACATTAAACTGTTGAAACTATGTTCTTGAGAAAAAACTGCTGAAAAATTATTTTATTTTGTTTTCATTCTTAATAAAATGTGTCATTGTGATCACCCACTAAGATTGTACGTAACATGTCTACAGTTATGGGGAACCTACCCATCGCCATTGGCTATAGCAACATGGGGTCCTATTAGGAATTTTCTAGCTGATATACATGTATCCGTGTCCTGTGACATAACTACATCTGGAGCAGACCAAGTTGGGGAGGAATGACATCCACTCTGCAGCATTCACATTGAAGCCTTGGATAGAGAACTAAAAGCCCAAACCTAATTTTACTACCCAAGCGCCAGCCTCTGCATATGCTAGGCGGGTGTATATACAGTGCATCCAGAAAGTATTCACAGCGCTTCTCTTTTTCTACATTTTGTTCTGTTACAGCCTTATTCCAAAATAGTATAAATACATCTTTTCCCTCAAAATTTGACACACCATACCCCATAATGACAACGTGAAAAAAAAAATTTGGGAGATTTTTGCACATTTATTAAAAACTAAGAAATGTACATAAGTATTCACAGCCTTTGCCATGAAGCTCAATTTTGATCTTAGATTCATCCTGTTTCCACTGATCATCCTTGAGATGTTCCTACAGCTTAATTGGAGTCCACTTGTGGTAAATTCAGTTGATTGGACATGATTTGGAAAGGCACACACCTATCTATATAAGGTCCCACACTGTGCAGGTCTGCGCACAAACCAAACATGAAGTTAAAGGAATTGTCTGTAGACCTCCGAGACAAAATTGTCTCGAAGCACAAATCTGGGGAAGGGTACAGAAAAATATCTGCTGCTTTGAAGGTCCCAATGAGCACAGTGACCTCCATCATCCATAAATGGAAGAAGTTTGGAACCACAAGGACTCTAACTAGAGCTGGCCGGCCGTCTGAACTGAGCAATCGGGGGAGAAGGGCCCTAGTCAGGGAGGTGACCAAGAACCCGATGGTCGCTCTGTCAGAGCTACAGCATTCCTCGGTGGAGAGAGAAAAACCTTCCAGAAGGACAACCATCTCTGCAGCAATCCACCAATCAGGCCTGTATGGTAGAGTTGCTAGACGGAAGCCACTCCTTAGTAAAAAGCACATGGCAGCCCACCTGGAGTTTGCCAAAATGCACCTGAAGGACTCTCACACATGAGAAACAAAATTCTCTGGTCTGATGAGACAAAGATTGAACTCTTTGGCGTGAATGCCAGGTGTCATGTTTGGAGGAAACCATGCAGCACTCATCACCAGGCAGAGGCAGAACTGCCGCAGGCAACGGAGTCAGCTGCCACCGGGCTCCAGCCCTAAAGGGGGCACTTAGCTCCTACATTGTCTCCCAACCCTGCCTTTCTTGCTTCGACAGAAGATCCACTGAGCAGATGCGGAGCACCAATCAGCATTAATGGGGCGCTCCTGCTCTGGGACCTGGAGACTCAGTTGGGGGTAAGAGGTCACTAAAAGACCCTCTCTTGCGAGACCCGGAAGCATAGGAGACATGGGACCACGGAAGTTAGCCGCTGTGTATCCAACACACCAGGAACCGCGGCACAGAGAGCGGGGACACATAAATGGACTCGCTGCAATTCAGTGACTGCCAGAGAGCTGATGAGTGCTGCAGAATACGTGAGATTCGGGGAGGAACCAAGACTGGGGACACAGGGGAGGAGCTGCCACCATGACCAGCAGCACTGACCGAGAGAGGAGAGACACGATCCGGACAACTATGCCGGAAGAAGCACTGCAATGGAGACATTGCAGAAGGCGCTAGCAGGCACCAGGCGGGCGAGGGTAAGTGTGGAGAAAGTTTTTGGCTCTTGTGGAGGGGGCACCTGGAGTCTCAACTCTGCCGGGAAGTCAACCAACTCTAGGGGTGAGACCACAGCCGCCCAGACACATTAGGAGGACTGCCAGTGTGTGGCACCCTAGGTGCTCGTCTTCATCCCCCAGTGTACTGCAGAGCAGCAGTAGTTACCATGCACCTCACCCTGTGCTGTCCCCTCTCTCTGTCTCTCCCGCTCCCCCTGTCTCTATCTTCCTTTCCCTGTCTCTATCTTCCTTTCCCTGTCTCTGTGTCCCTGTCTCTGCATCTCTCTCTCTTTCCCCATCTTCTCTCTCCCCATCTCTGCATCTCCCTGTCTATCTCTCCCTGTTTCTGCATCTCTCTCCACAGTAGGAGAAGCGCCAGTGTGTGGCACCCCAGGTGCCCATCTTCATCACCCAGTGTCCCGCAGAGCGGCAGTTTCCGTGCACCTCACCCTGTGCTGTCCCCTATCTCTTTCTCCCTGTCTCAGCATCTATGTCTATCTCCCTCTATTTCTCTCTCTCCCTCGTCTCTCTGTTTCTCCCGGTCCCTTATCTCTCTCCCCATCTGTCTTTCTCTCCCCCTGTCGATGCATTTCTCTCCCCGTCTCTCTCCCATCTTTATCCCCCCTCCCTGTTTCTCTTGCTCTCCGTCTCTCTCTTGTCTCCCTGTCTATCTCCCCTCCCTGTCTCTCTCCATTTCTCTCCCTGTCTCCCTCTCTCTGTCTCTGTGCCTCACACAGTGGGAAAGGGCGAGCATAACTCACACAGGGGAAGGGCAGGCATGGATCACAGAGTGGGAAGGGGGACATGGCTCACACAGGGGAAGGGGGTATTTCATTTACACAGGGCAAGGAGTTACTTAAAATACGAATAATTTTTAGTGGGGGGGGGACACAACATTTATCTTGCCTACGGGCAACTAGGATGAAGTTACGCCACTGTCAACAGGCCAATACCATCCCTACAGTGAAGCGTGGTCACAGCATCATGCTGTGGAGATGTTTTTTCAGCGGCTGGAACTGGGAGACTAGTCAGGATAGAGGGAAAGATGAATGCAGCACTGTACAGAGACATCCTGGATGAAAACCTGCTCCAGAGCGCTTTTGACCTCAGCCTGGGGCGACGGTTCATCTTTCAGCAGGACAACGACTCTAAGCATACAGCCAAGATATCAAAGGAGTAGCTTCAGGACAACTCTCTGGAGAGATCTGAAAATAGCTGTGCACCGACGCTTCCCATCCACCCTGATGAAGCTCGAGAGGTGCTGCAAAGAGGAAACTGCCCAAGGATAGGTGTGCCAAGCTTGTGGCATCAGATTCAAAAAGACTTGAGGCTGTAATTGCTGCCAAAGGTGCATCAACAAAGTATTGAGCAAAGGCTGTGAATACTTATGTACATGTGATTTCTTAGTTTTTAATAAACTGGCAAAAATCGAATAAAAAACTTTCACGTGGTCATTATGGGGTATTGTATGTAGAATTTTGCGGGAAAAAACAAATTTATTCCATTTTGGAATAAGGCTGTAACATAACAAAATGTGGAAAAAGTGAAGCGCTGTGAATACTTTCCGGATGCACTGTGTATTGCCAGTTACCCACCACCACCAAATTTTCCAATTGGACTAAGAGAATAATGCATTAAATGCTACTAGGTAATACGTCTTATTACATAACTGCAAATACTTATGATTTGTGACCTAATTATAGGAGTTAGTGCAGATTTAACTTTTCAGCTCCAAGCCGTAGAGATGTGTGTGTGTGCGCGTGTGTGTATGTGTGTATATATATATATATATATATATATATATGTGTGTGTGTATGTGTGTGTGTATATATATATATATATATATATATATATCAGCAAAAATAAACAAGACCGCTGACAGGATATTAGGATGTATATACTGTTTACTGTTAATAAAATATGTTTATAATGCAATCATATAATGAACATACATACACTGGCCGGCATTATAAAACACTCAAAATATACCTAAAAATTCTAAATTACTGTGTATAAATTAGATGAGCAGCAACAACTGATATATAGGGATATAGATCCACTTTCGCTCTATAGCTGTGCAATCATTCAGAGGCCACAAATAGACAGATTTCTCCAATATTAATCACTCTAGCTTATAAAGATTAGTCTCTCATTTAGGAGGATTTTGTGCACTAAAATGTGCTAAAACATGCACTGCTTTGTAACTGTTCTAAAGGGCCCTACACAATTACAGATCTCACTGCACGATATGAATGTTCTCGTTCATTAATGAACGAGAACTCTTTCATATCGTGCAGTGTGTAGGCATTAACGATGCGTGGCCCCGCGCTCATTAATCATTAGTGCCAGGTCGCTTATGCATGCAGGCCAATATGGACAATCTTGTCCATATTGGCATGCACTGCTATGGAGCCGTCATCCCCTCGCCACCGGGTCAGCCGTATCCGCCGTCGGGCAGCTCAGCGGCGGATCGCCGAGTGTGTAGGGCCCATTAGTCCTGGCCAGGACAATATAAAAAGTCAGGCAATTCCTGGGTAACAACCCACTCACTCAGCCACTGAAGAGGTATTTTATAGGAGCACCTGGAGAGATAGCTATTCAGGAATATTATCTTCCTTGTAGTTGGTGAGATAGTGCTGGCTTGTGCAGTAAGGGATTCTAACGCATTTCTCTGCTTCCTCTAGGGATCAGCGGCTTCCTCTGAAGGATGTGAAATACAGAATTTTTTGCCCGATCTGGGGTGATAGAAGAATTCACCCGTCTCTAGGCTGCTGCAGGTGTTGCAGCCAAGGCACCTTTAATTGCCTGGCTTCCGTGTGAGGAAATGTATATGGGTTGAAGGTTTGAAGTTGGTGACATCATTGTGAACGACAAAATCTTTGACATTACGACCCCGTCGGTATGATGGTAGGATGGTGGTAGCTTTAAATTTTGTTAACTGCTTGTCTTGTGAAATAATGGGCCAGATTTGTTTAGCAATTTTCATAGTGTTTTTGCTTGATGTAGAATAATCTTGTGGCCACACTATTCGGTTATGGTTTTCTCTCCTATTAGTTTTTTGTAGCAGGCAAGCACGATCCTGAAGGAGAAATCTTTCTTTTGCCCTTTTCAAGTATTTAAGCTGATAGCCTCTCATAAGGAATTTACGTGACATGCTGTCAATTTGATTAATGGCATCATCACGATCACTGCAAATACGGTAAATTCTCATGTATTGCGAGTACGGCAACCCCCATTTGAGTGCTGGCGGGTGAAAGCTGCCGGCATGAAGGATATTGTTTCTATCAGTGTCTTTCACATACAGAGTAGTGTGTAGAACATGATGTGCATCTTGTTTGATAGCAACATCTAAGTAATGTATTTCCTCAAAATTAGTAGTTAAAGTAAATTTGATAGATTGATCCTGTAAATTGATTTCCTGCATGGCTGCCTTAAAACTTTCCTCTGTCAGACCAGAGTATAAAGATATCGTCGATGTATTGAAAATATGCTTTAATTCTGCCAGATGTAGCTGGATTGCATAAAAATAAATCCCTTTCAACCTCACACATAAATAGGTTGGCAAAGCTCGGGGCTGCGCAAGAACCCATCGCGCAGCCCGAACTCTGTAAGTAAATTTTGCCGTCAAAGAGAAAATAGTTTCTAGTTAGTGTCAGTTCAAGTAAGCGTGTGAAGAAATCAACATCAGGACCTGTGTATTTGCTATTGCTAGTAATAAAGTGTCTAACAGCCTCTATACCTCTTTGTTGAGGGATGCTGGTATATAGACTGGTAACATCAACAGTACACATGATGTACCTGTCGGGTAACGGAGACAGAGCCATCATGCGTACTAAAAAAGCGGTGGTATCTTTCAAACATGTATTCTGGTCATGTACAATGGGTTGCAGGAAGGTGTCAAGATATATGGATTTCATGTAATATAGTGAATCGCGGGCCGCAATGATCGGTCGGCCTGGCGGTTGCTGCACATTTTTATGTAGCTTAGGGATAGTGTACAGGACTGGTGTGACTGGCCAGTCTTGTGTCAACGCATCTTTAATTTTAGTGTCAATAACACTATCCAAAAAAGCTTGCGCAAGAATGTAATCCATTTCTGCAATAATCGATATGTGGATTCATCTGCAAGTTGCCTATAGATTTCACCTTTGTAGGCCTCTACATCTTGAATGGCAATGCCTCCGCCCTTGTCAGCGGGGCGGATGACAATGTCATTATAAGTGCCCAGATTTTTAAGTGCAACATGCTCAGAAGCAGACAAATTTCTAGTATGTGATGTACTTTGTTGTGTGAAGTAATCGTATGTGTTTGTCATATGATTAATAAAGCATTTTATGTTAAGGTTCGTTGAGACAGGATCAAATGTGGATGGTTTATAGATGGGTGCAGTCCGTGGTGCCGACAGAGTATCATCGCTGAAATGTTCCTTGAGACGGACTCTGCGACCAAATTTATATAAGTCAACCTTATTCTGAAAGGTATTAGGATTCTTAGTGGGAACATAGGACAACCCCTTGTTGAGGACAGATAATTCATCTGTTGTGAGTGTTCGGGACGATAAATTGAAAACTACGTTTTTTTGCTGGTGACTTTTTTTTTTATTTGCCGTGCCCATTGCCCCCCTCGGCGGGTGTAGGTCCTTTTTTGGGAGCTCGTCCAAATATCTAATCTTAGTCATTCATAATATGACAAATGCTTTAAGACATATAAATAAAAACTTATATTTTTAGTCATAAAAATTTATTCACAATGTTATTAAAACAGTTTATTTTATAGTAAAATAAATGAGCATCTGTACAGTTTCACACTTTAAGTCAACATTCAATTTTAGTGTGTTTCCTTTGTCGTGAATTCAGCATTTGATATACAGGTGAAACAAATGAAGGACCCAACACGTTTCATCCCGAAGGACTTCTTCAGGGGTACAATATCTGGATGGCAAAATAAAACAACTGAGTATTTGGAACAAAGGTATTCTCAAAATAATAAGCATAACAGATGCCCAAATTAAAACGTGATAAGGGTAGCCTGAAAAAGTACATAAACCACTGACGATGTTAATTCAGATGGATCTAAAGAATCAGCAAAATAATGTGATATTAGTTGGGCACCAAGAATAAAAAGGAAAAGAAAGGTGGTGATGAGGAATAGCAAATACATACCAGCATATGTCTGAGAGGTTAGATCTCAGAACAATGTCTTAATTGATATAGGGGTCTTTAACATCTAGACCAACAGTCTATGACTGACCTGGGTTTGAATAAGTAACTTCATTGGAGATAGAGGAAAATCCTCTTTAATTGGAACTTAACACTTAGTTGTATATAAAGTGGTGTATATGGTAAGGCTGTAGAAAAAAAAAAAGCACTGAGCTTTTTAATAGATGGTGCGTAACCTTCTGTATATAATATAGTAGAGGTGATGCACCTAAAAGAGTCATAATCGGAATTAGCTGAGGCTCACACCAACAAGAAAAATAGCTACCTTGATCAGGTAAGAATATTAAACTTTATGTAGTATTATATACTGCAGTGACAGTGTTCATCCATTATATAGTGGACATGGCTAACTCCACTGAAAAATAAAAGTCCATATGCAAATGGATGAAGTATAAATAAACTTATTAACATGTGTAGGACAATAAAAGTAAATATACAGCATCATATATACTTAATATACAGAATATAAAATTAACGGCTTATCTAAACATCCACGGATAACTATCATAGCTTAATCAATTATTAACTCTATGTTGAACATAACAAGCCAGGTGTGTATAAAATCATCATTTGTTGTATCAGAGGGATACAAAGAGGACAAAAAAGAGAGTACAAATCTCAATAAAAGACCAAAGAATTATAATCGCAACTACATGTGTGAACAATGGAACAGAGCTTCAGTAATACTTAAAAGAGGTACATGTGTTTCCCACAAAGTTCAGTGAATGACTGAGAGGGAACTACATAGCTCCTATTTATACCCCCTAGGGGATGATCTCATTTCCAGGTTTATGCATGAGTACACAAAGTGATATAAAAGGAGAGGGAAGTGCGTTGATGCCTTACTTAAAATACAGGTGCATATGACATAGATTTTAATGTTAAAAAAACAGTTTTAATTGCCAGTGGAATGCAATTCCAGTGTGCGTTCCACTGGCAACCGCGGACTTCCAGTTGTGTGTTCCACTGCGTTAGAGAGTTGCGGACTTCCGGTGGGGCTTCCGGTTGTGTGTTCCACCTGGTTAAAAAGCCACGGACTTCCAGAGGGGCGCTCTATTCAATAGTAACAATATAAAGTGATGACACTGTGTTTCTCTTCTGATAGGTGCAGCAAATACAATGAAGCATACTAGTATATAAATACAGGAAGGCTGGAATAAATAACCCAACAATAAAAATAAAGAAAAAAATGCATATGTGATACGTACTTCCGATTTGCGTTTCACATGTTGGGCAAGTTACTTCCTGTTTGCGTTCCACCTTAATGGTGGTGATGCTGGACAATCTGATCATCATTAATTTAGTATTAACCAGTTAATTGAACAATAACCATCTGATGTAATCAAAAGTATATACATAGGTGATAGGGATAGTGCGGATACTGATACCTCTTAATTGATAATTATAACATAATGATTATAGAATACACATATGCAGAATCATATGTGTATGGGGGGGGAAGAGACCCTTTTCGATGTTCCCACATTTACAAATATTTTACAAGGTACAATAATGTCTACAGATTGATAAATTATAAAACAACATAGATTTTTCATACACTAGATCTTTAAGCTATGAAAAATGCTTTAGCATGAGCAAATAATAGTACAGTGAGGGTACAGTGTCTCCAGATTTACAATTTTATAGCGATCAATGAGTTTCTCATATAATGGATCTTTATAATACAATGAATACAATAAGGATACATTATCTTTCATATTGTAAACTTGTATACTAAATACTAATCTGCCTGTCACTAATACTAACTCTAATCTGTACTGTAACAATTAATTGGTCTCTACAACGGAGTGATAACAACCTATGGAACATCTCCTTTGCCATTTTAGTTGTAGGATATGTAGTCTCTTACTGGAGGAAGTTTGGGTAATAAGAACCCTGTCTTTATCTACAGGTAGAACCTGTCCTAAATTATGGGGAAAAAAGACGGAAAACTTTAATAAAGGGGGGACGAGCAAAAGGTCTCATGTTTATTAAAGAATAAGGGGTACCCCGAAGGTAGAAAAAAGGGCTGAAGGCGTTAATTAAAGGGCATACACAGAGTCTGGTCAACTGGAAGTGACAAGGTGACATGTGTTACTTGAGGGTTGAGGAAACACACCCAGTAGATAAAAGAGGCTACATCTATTCCCTCATTTAAACCATGAGGAGTAAGGGAGTTTGTGATCCACAGAAACAAACACCTACAATCAAGTAGTCCCCTGGCGCTAATCAATAATTAAATTTAATTATAATGAATGTATACGTCCCAAGCGAAAATATAAATCTGATGCAGCTCACTGTAAAACAGGGGGACCTCTCCACCCCCTGCAATTGATAGTTACCACAGAAAAAGAAAAAAACACAGACAGCGCTAACAGATTTCTTATTAATATACTTATTTATTTAATTAATTACTTTCTATAGACTTTCTCATCTCTAAGGCTAATTTGCATGCATTAATAGAATTAATCATTAAAATACTGGCCTAATCAATAAACAATCAGAACATGATTTTCTATTCTCTATACCACTTAATACTCCCTTGCTGCATATATCTCCTAGCTTTAATCAATCACCTCACACTGTTTCACTTAAATATTAGATGTAACAATTTGGTACAATGATGCAAAGAATACCACCTCTGAAAAAATGTCTCTATTCCACTCCAGATGGAGACATACAGTTCTACTGATACTTTTGTAGCGGAAGAAACACTTGCTTCAAATCCCCTGTATATTCGGTAGTTGTTTGCTTCCCACAGTTCATGTGAAGTGAAGATATTCAAATAGCTATTTGCTTTCTCTTATAGAATCAATATTGATTTTATGCACAACCAATAACTATAGGTGGTCGATTGGTTGGTTGAATATGCATGCATATAAAAACTGGTCTCAAAGCAGCAGAGTTAGTAAATTGTCTCAGCGGACATTTTAAAACATGGCCATGTTAAAATCCAGTTTTTTACCGCAATCAATCCTGGGTTCCGTTATACAAAGCTCCCGGCTTCTGGTGCCAAATACCTTTATCCAAAGCCTTATCCGGAGATTAGGGTTCTTTCCCAGCACAGCAGCCGTCTCGCTGCGTGACTATTACGGGTTTCACGGGTATAAAAGACGCGTTTCTCCGCCTATCGGCATCGGCGGCTTCCTCAGTCAGATGTTTCAAATTAGCCGCTCTGCTTCCTTTTATCCCTGGGGTCTCTCATATGCGCCTGCGCACATTGTCTGCGCTTCAAGCCTCATTTCCCAATCGTCAGTTTGTGGCATCCTCAGCGGCTAGTAATTATCTAGAGTTGTCTTTACCTCCGCTTTTCTTATTGACAGCCTCCCAATTAATCAACTAATAGCCACAACCTGATCAATTTCTGCATAGGCAGATATACTTTAAATACCTTCAAACACATTTCTTATATCATTACTATATATTTAGACCTTCCATATCCATAGGACAATTATATAAATATATAAATAATTTTCTTTCAATTTGCAGAGCACAGATTTAATAAAAACTTAGAGAACCTAATATTTTTTTCTTCTAATATTTTTTCCCTGGAACATATACACATATCTTCTAAGACTCACTGTTGTTACATAGTATGTATCGGCATGTATCCTCATTCTTCTTGGGTATATGCATATCTTATATATAGAAACATATAAAGCTATTATTAAACCCTATATGAATCCCTTTGATTACAGTAGTATTTGAAAACAGATTACACCCAAACAGGTGCTCAATCTTTTTTAGCACATCCAATTTCACATAACAATCAATTTTTGTGAAGAAATAGTAATTCATAATTCAAATCACTTTTAAGGCTTAGTTTACCAGCCCATATTAATATACATTCCTTATAGCGATCAATGAGTTTCTCATATAATGGATCTTTATAATACAATGAATACAATAAGGATACATTATCTCCTTTCATATTGTAAACTTGTATACTAAATACTAATCTGCCTGTCACTAATACTAACTAGAGATGAGCGCCTGAAATTTTTCGGGTTTTGTGTTTTGGTTTTGGGTTCGGTTCCGCGGCCGTGTTTTGGGTTCGAACGCGTTTTGGCAAAACCTCACCGAATTTTTTTTGTCGGATTCGGGTGTGTTTTGGATTCGGGTGTTTTTTTCAAAAAACACTAAAAAAACAGCTTAAATCATAGAATTTGGGGGTCATTTTGATCCCAAAGTATTATTAACCTCAAAAACCATAATTTACACTCATTTTCAGTCTATTCTGAATACCTCACACCTCACAATATTATTTTTAGTCCTAAAATTTGCACCGAGGTCGCTGTGTGAGTAAGATAAGCGACCCTAGTGGCCGACACAAACACCGGGCCCATCTAGGAGTGGCACTGCAGTGTCACGCAGGATGTCCCTTCCAAAAAACCCTCCCCAAACAGCACATGACGCAAAGAAAAAAAGAGGCGCAATGAGGTAGCTGTGTGAGTAAGATTAGCGACCCTAGTGGCCGACACAAACACCGGGCCCATCTAGGAGTGGCACTGCAGTGTCACGCAGGATGGCCCTTCCAAAAAACCCTCCCCAAACAGCGCATGACGCAAAGAAAAAAAGAGGCGCAATGAGGTAGCTGTGTGAGTAAGATTAGCGACCCTAGTGGCCGACACAAACACCGGGCCCATCTAGGAGTGGCACTGCAGTGTCACGCAGGATGGCCCTTCCAAAAAACCCTCCCCAAACAGCACATGACGCAAAGAAAAAAAGAGGCGCAATGAGGTAGCTGTGTGAGTAAGATTAGCGACCCTAGTGGCCGACACAAACACCGGGCCCATCTAGGAGTGGCACTGCAGTGTCACGCAGGATGGCCCTTCCAAAAAACCGTCCCCAAACAGCACATGACGCAAAGAAAAAAAGAGGCGCAATGAGGTAGCTGTGTGAGTAAGATTAGCGACCCTAGTGGCCGACACAAACACCGGGCCCATCTAGGAGTGGCACTGCAGTGTCACGCAGGATGGCCCTTCCAAAAAACCCTCCCCAAACAGCACATGACGCAAAGAAAAAAGAGGCGCAATGAGGTAGCTGTGTGAGTAAGATTAGCGACCCTAGTGGCCGACACAAACACCGGGCCCATCTAGGAGTGGCACTGCAGTGTCACGCAGGATGTCCCTTCCAAAAAACCCTCCCCAAACAGCACATGACGCAAAGAAAAAAAGAGGCGCAATGAGGTAGCTGTGTGAGTAAGATTAGCGACCCTAGTGGCCGACACAAACACCGGGCCCATCTAGGAGTGGCACTGCAGTGTCACGCAGGATGGCCCTTCCAAAAAACCCTCCCCAAACAGCACATGACGCAAAGAAAAAAAGAGGCGCAATGAGGTAGCTGTGTGAGTAAGATTAGCGACCCTAGTGGCCGACACAAACACCGGGCCCATCTAGGAGTGGCACTGCAGTGTCACGCAGGATGTCCCTTCCAAAAAACCCTCCCCAAACAGCACATGACGCAAAGAAAAAAAGAGGCGCAATGAGGTAGCTGTGTGAGTAAGATTAGCGACCCTAGTGGCCGACACAAACACCGGGCCCATCTAGGAGTGGCACTGCAGTGTCACGCAGGATGTCCCTTCCAAAAAACCCTCCCCAAACAGCACATGACGCAAAGAAAAAAAGAGGCGCAATGAGGTAGCTGACTGTGTGAGTAAGATTAGCGACCCTAGTGGCCGACACAAACACCGGGCCCATCTAGGAGTGGCACTGCAGTGTCACGCAGGATGTCCCTTCCAAAAAACCCTCCCCAATCAGCACATGATGCAAAGAAAAAGAAAAGAAAAAAGAGGTGCAAGATGGAATTGTCCTTGGGCCCTCCCACCCACCCTTATGTTGTATAAACAAAACAGGACATGCACACTTTAACCAACCCATCATTTCAGTGACAGGGTCTGCCACACGACTGTGACTGATATGACGGGTTGGTTTGGACCCCCCCCAAAAAAGAAGCAATTAATCTCTCCTTGCACAAACTGGCTCTACAGAGGCAAGATGTCCACCTCATCTTCACCCTCCGATATATCACCGTGTACATCCCCCTCCTCACAGATTATCAATTCGTCCCCACTGGAATCCACCATCTCAGCTCCCTGTGTACTTTGTGGAGGCAATTGCTGCTGGTCAATGTCTCCGCGGAGGAATTGATTATAATTCATTTTAATGAACATCATCTTCTCCACATTTTCTGGATGTAACCTCGTACGCCGATTGCTGACAAGGTGAGCGGCGGCACTAAACACTCTTTCGGAGTACACACTTGTGGGAGGGCAACTTAGGTAGAATAAAGCCAGTTTGTGCAAGGGCCTCCAAATTGCCTCTTTTTCCTGCCAGTATAAGTACGGACTGTGTGACGTGCCTACTTGGATGCGGTCACTCATATAATCCTCCACCATTCTATCAATGTTGAGAGAATCATATGCAGTGACAGTAGACGACATGTCCGTAATCGTTGTCAGGTCCTTCAGTCCGGACCAGATGTCAGCATCAGCAGTCGCTCCAGACTGCCCTGCATCACCGCCAGCGGGTGGGCTCGGAATTCTGAGCCTTTTCCTCGCACCCCCAGTTGCGGGAGAATGTGAAGGAGGAGATGTTGACAGGTCGCGTTCCGCTTGACTTGACAATTTTGTCACCAGCAGGTCTTTCAACCCCAGCAGACCTGTGTCTGCCGGAAAGAGAGATCCAAGGTAGGCTTTAAATCTAGGATCGAGCACGGTGGCCAAAATGTAGTGCTCTGATTTCAACAGATTGACCACCCGTGAATCCTTGTTAAGCGAATAAAGGGCTGCATCCACAAGTCCCACATGCCTAGCGGAATCGCTCCCTTTTAGCTCCTTCTTCAATGCCTCCAGCTTCTTCTGCAAAAGCCTGATGAGGGGAATGACCTGACTCAGGCTGGCAGTGTCTGAACTGACTTCACGTGTGGCAAGTTCAAAGGGCATCAGAACCTTGCACAACGTTGAAATCATTCTCCACTGCACTTGAGACAGGTGCATTCCACCTACTATATCGTGCTCAATTGTATAGGCTTGAATGGCCTTTTGCTGCTCCTCCAACCTCTGAAGCATATAGAGGGTTGAATTCCACCTCGTTACCACTTCTTGCTTCAGATGATGGCAGGGCAGGTTCAGTAGTTTTTGGTGGTGCTCCAGTCTTCTGTACGTGGTGCCTGTACGCCGAAAGTGTCCCGCAATTTTTCTGGCCACCGACAGCATCTCTTGCACGCCCCTGTCGTTTTTTAAAAAATTCTGCACCACCAAATTCAAGGTATGTGCAAAACATGGGACGTGCTGGAATTTGCCCATATTTAATGCACACACAATATTGCTGGCGTTGTCCGATGCCACAAATCCCCAGGAGAGTCCAATTGGGGTAAGCCATTCCGCGATGATCTTCCTCAGTTGCCGTAAGAGGTTTTCAGCTGTGTGCGTATTCTGGAAAGCGGTGATACAAAGCGTAGCCTGCCTAGGAAAGAGTTGGCGTTTGCGAGATGCTGCTACTGGTGCCGCCGCTGCTGTTCTTGCGGCGGGAGTCCATACATCTACCCAGTGGGCTGTCACAGTCATATAGTCCTGACCCTGCCCTGCTCCACTTGTCCACATGTCCGTGGTTAAGTGGACATTGGGTACAACTGCATTTTTTAGGACACTGGTGAGTCTTTTTCTGACGTCCGTGTACATTCTCGGTATCGCCTGCCTAGAGAAGTGGAACCTAGATGGTATTTGGTAACGGGGGCACACTGCCTCAATAAATTGTCTAGTTCCCTGTGAACTAACGGCGGATACCGGACGCACGTCTAACACCAACATAGTTGTCAAGGACTCAGTTATCCGCTTTGCAGTAGGATGACTGCTGTGATATTTCATCTTCCTCGCAAAGGACTGTTGAACAGTCAATTGCTTACTGGAAGTAGTACAAGTGGGCTTACGACTTCCCCTCTGGGATGACCATCGACTCCCAGCGGCAACAACAGCAGCGCCAGCAGCAGTAGGCGTTACACGCAAGGATGCATCGGAGGAATCCCAGGCAGGAGAGGACTCGTCAGAATTGCCAGTGACATGGCCTGCAGGACTATTGGCATTCCTGGGGAAGGAGGAAATTGACACTGAGGGAGTTGGTGGGGTGGTTTGCGTGAGCTTGGTTACAAGAGGAAGGGATTTACTGGTCAGTGGACTGCTTCCGCTGTCACCCAAAGTTTTTGAACTTGTCACTGACTTATTATGAATGCGCTGCAGGTGACGTATAAGGGAGGATGTTCCGAGGTGGTTAACGTCCTTACCCCTACTTATTACAGCTTGACAAAGGGAACACACGGCTTGACACCTGTTGTCCGCATTTCTGGTGAAATACCTCCACACCGAAGAGCTGATTTTTTTGGTATTTTCACCTGGCATGTCAACGGCCATATTCCTCCCACGGACAACAGGTGTCTCCCCGGGTGCCTGACTTAAACAAACCACCTCACCATCAGAATCCTCCTGGTCAATTTCCTCCCCAGCGCCAGCAACACCCATATCCTCCTCATCCTGGTGTACTTCAACACTGACATCTTCAATCTGACTATCAGGAACTGGACTGCGGGTGCTCCTTCCAGCACTTGCAGGGGGCATGCTCTTCACGTCCAGTGTTGGGAAGGTCAGGCATCGCAACCGACACAATTGGACTCTCCTTGTGGATTTGGGATTTCGAAGAATGCACAGTTCTTTGCTGTGCTGCTTTTGCCAGCTTGAGTCTTTTCATTTTTCTAGCGAGAGGCTGAGTGCTTCCATCCTCATGTGAAGCTGAACCACTAGCCATGAACATAGGCCAGGGCCTCAGCCGTTCCTTGCCACTCCGTGTGGTAAATGGCATATTGGCAAGTTTACGCTTCTCCTCCGACAATTTTATTTTAGGTTTTGGAGTCCTTTTTTTACTGATATTTGGTGTTTTGGATTTGACATGCTCTGTACTATGACATTGGGCATCGGCCTTGGCAGACGACGTTGCTGGCATTTCATCGTCTCGGCCATGACTAGTGGCAGCAGCTTCAGCACGAGGTGGAAGTGGATCTTGATCTTTCCCTAATTTTGGAACCTCAACATTTTTGTTCTCCATATTTTAATAGGCACAACTAAAAGGCACCTCAGGTAAACAATGGAGATGGATGGATTGGATACTAGTATACAATTATGGACGGGCTGCCGAGTGCCGACACAGAGGTAGCCACAGCCGTGAACTACCGCACTGTACTGTGTCTGCTGCTAATATATAGACTGGTTGATAAAGAGATAGTATACTCGTAACTAGTATGTATGTATAAAGAAAGAAAAAAAAACCACGGTTAGGTGGTATATACAATTATGGACGGGCTGCCGAGTGCCGACACAGAGGTAGCCACAGCCGTGAACTACCGCACTGTACTGTGTCTGCTGCTAATATATAGACTGGTTGATAAAGAGATAGTATACTCGTAACTAGTATGTATGTATAAAGAAAGAAAAAAAAACCACGGTTAGGTGGTATATACAATTATGGACGGGCTGCCGAGTGCCGACACAGAGGTAGCCACAGCCGTGAACTACCGCACTGTACTGTGTCTGCTGCTAATATAGACTGGTTGATAAAGAGATAGTATACTCGTAACTAGTATGTATGTATAAAGAAAGAAAAAAAAACCACGGTTAGGTGGTATATACAATTATGGACGGGCTGCCGAGTGCCGACACAGAGGTAGCCACAGCCGTGAACTACCGCACTGTACTGTGTCTGCTGCTAATATATAGACTGGTTGATAAAGAGATAGTATACTCGTAACTAGTATGTATGTATAAAGAAAGAAAAAAAAACCACGGTTAGGTGGTATATACAATTATGGACGGGCTGCCGAGTGCCGACACAGAGGTAGCCACAGCCGTGAACTACCGCACTGTACTGTGTCTGCTGCTAATATATAGACTGGTTGATAAAGAGATAGTATACTCGTAACTAGTATGTATGTATAAAGAAAGAAAGAAAAACCACGGTTAGGTGGTATATACAATTATGGACGGGCTGCCGAGTGCCGACACAGAGGTAGCCACAGCCGTGAACTACCGCACTGTACTGTGTCTGCTGCTAATATATAGACTGGTTGATAAAGAGATAGTATACTCGTAACTAGTATGTATGTATAAAGAAAGAAAAAAAAACCACGGTTAGGTGGTATATACAATTATGGACGGGCTGCCGAGTGCCGACACAGAGGTAGCCACAGCCGTGAACTACCGCACTGTACTGTGTCTGCTGCTAATATATAGACTGGTTGATAAAGAGATAGTATACTCGTAACTAGTATGTATGTATAAAGAAAGAAAGAAAAACCACGGTTAGGTGGTATATACAATTATGGACGGGCTGCCGAGTGCCGACACAGAGGTAGCCACAGCCGTGAACTACCGCACTGTACTGTGTCTGCTGCTAATATATAGACTGGTTGATAAAGAGATAGTATACTCGTAACTAGTATGTATGTATAAAGAAAGAAAAAAAAACCACGGTTAGGTGGTATATACAATTATGGACGGGCTGCCGAGTGCCGACACAGAGGTAGCCACAGCCGTGAACTACCGCACTGTACTGTGTCTGCTGCTAATATATAGACTGGTTGATAAAGAGATAGTATACTCGTAACTAGTATGTATGTATAAAGAAAGAAAAAAAAACCACGGTTAGGTGGTATATACAATTATGGACGGGCTGCCGAGTGCCGACACAGAGGTAGCCACAGCCGTGAACTACCGCACTGTACTGTGTCTGCTGCTAATATATAGACTGGTTGATAAAGAGATAGTATACTCGTAACTAGTATGTATGTATAAAGAAAGAAAAAAAAAACCACGGTTAGGTGGTATATACAATTATGGACGGGCTGCCGAGTGCCGACACAGAGGTAGCCACAGCCGTGAACTACCGCACTGTACTGTGTCTGCTGCTAATATAGACTGGTTGATAAAGAGATAGTATACTACTAATATTATATATACTGGTGGTCAGGTCACTGGGCACTAGTCACACTGGCAGTGGCACTCCTGCAGCAAAAGTGTGCACTGTTTAATTTTAATATAATATTATGTACTCCTGGCTCCTGCTATAACCTATAACTGGCACTGCAGTAGTGCTCCCCAGTCTCCCCCACAATTATAAGCTGTGTGAGCTGAGCAGTCAGACAGATATATAATATATATAGATGATGCAGCACACTGGCCTGAGCCTGAGCAGTGCACACAGATATGGTATGTGACTGACTGAGTCACTGTGTGTATCGCTTTTTTCAGGCAGAGAACGGATATATTAAATAAACTGCACTGTGTGTCTGGTGGTCACTCACTATATAATATATTATGTACTCCTGGCTCCTGCTATAACCTATAACTGGCACTGCAGTAGTGCTCCCCAGTCTCCCCCACAATTATAAGCTGTGTGAGCTGAGCAGTCAGACAGATATATATAATATTATATATAGATAATAGATGATGCAGCACACTGGCCTGAGCCTGAGCAGTGCACACAGATATGGTATGTGACTGAGTCACTGTGTGCTGTGTATCGCTTTTTTCAGGCAGAGAACGGATTATAAATAAAACTGGTGGTCACTGGTCACTATCAGCAAAACTCTGCACTGTACTGAGTACTCCTAATGCTCCCCAAAATTAGTAAATCAAGTGTCTCTCTAATCTATTCTAAACGGAGAGGACGCCAGCCACGTCCTCTCCCTATCAATCTCAATGCACGTGTGAAAATGGCGGCGACGCGCGGCTCCTTATATAGAATCCGAGTCTCGCGAGAATCCGACAGCGTCATGATGACGTTCGGGCGCGCTCGGGTTAACCGAGCAAGGCGGGAAGATCCGAGTCGCTCGGACCCGTGAAAAAAAACATGAAGTTCTGGCGGGTTCGGATTCAGAGAAACCGAACCCGCTCATCTCTAATACTAACTCTAATCTGTACTGTAACAATTAATTGGTCTCTACAACGGAGTGTTAACAACCTATGGAACATCTCCTTTGCCATTTTAGTTGTAGGATATGTAGTCTCTTACTGGAGGAAGTTTGGGTAATAAGAACCCTGTCTTTATCTACAGGTAGAACCTGTCCTAAATGATGGGAAAAAAAGACGGAAAACTTTAATAAAGGGGGGACGAGCAAAAGGTCTCATGTTTATTAAAGAATAAGGGGTACCCCGAAGGTAGAAAAAAGGGCTGAAGGCGTTAATTAAAGGGCATACACAGAGTCTGGTCAACTGGAGGTGACAAGGTGACATGTGTTACTTGAGGGTTGAGGAAACACACCCATTAGATAAAAGAGGCTACATCTATTCCCTCATTTAAACCATGAGGAGTAAGGGAGTTTGTGATCCACAAAGAGATGCTTTCTCTTTTTGACCATTTTAAATCTCTACTCCCGCCTCTCAGTGGTTCCTTTATATGCTCAAGAACCATAAAACAGAAAGTGGAAGGAAGAACTTCTGATTTATGTTTTTCAGCATAGTGATGGAATAAGCTGAGTCTTAACTTTATTTTTGATGTTGCGCATATGTTTTTGTATGCGAAACTTCAGTAGTCTCTTTGGGGCAGATGTATTAACCTGGAGAAGGCATAAGGAAGTGATAAACCAGTGATAAGCGCAAGGTGATAAACACACCAGCCAATCAGCTCCAGTATGTAAATTAACAGTTAGGATCTGATTGGCTGCTGCCTTTATCACCTTGCACATATCACTGGTTTATCACTTCCTAATGCCTTCTCCAGGTTAATACGTCTGCCCCTTTGTTTTTCCCACATAAATTAATCCACAACCGCAAGTTATCTTATATACCACATAGTCTGTATTACATGTGACTAGTTGATCTAGTGAATAGGTCCTACCATTCTCAAATTTATATACCACATAGTCTGTATTACAAGTGACTAGTTGATCCAGTGAATAGGTCCTACCATTCTCAAATTTAAAGTTGAATATTGTTCGATCCATTAATTTACAACAGATGCACCTGTTGCATGGTATACAGCCTGTTCTTTTATTCATCAGAAAATTCTGGTTGTCTGGCCTTTGGCTTTTGTTTCTTTGAAATTTACTTGGTGCACGGAGACTATTGAGGTTCGCAGACCTGCGGAATACTAAATGGGGTCTGGGTGGAAGATGTGGGCCTAAAATGGGGTCTTTTTTGAGAATTCCCCAATGGCGGTCCAGAGCCTTCCATAACAGATGGTTTTCTCTATTATACTGTGTGAGAAAGGGCCTATGTCTAGCGTCCTCGATAAGGGAAAGGTCATAACCTCTTTGTATAAAGCGGTCATGTAGTACCTGTGATTGAGTCCAATAATCCTGGAAATTGCTACAGTTCCTTCTGACTTGAAGGAACAGAGTCGGGTACACCCCTTTTCCACGTTGGATGGTGACAGCTTGAAAAAGGGATAAAGCTGTTGGCATCCACTGTTTTAAAAAAAAGTTATGGTTTTAATTGGTTCTCCTGGTACCCCAATCAATTCCAGGTCAAGATATTCTATTTTCACAGGATCTTTCTTATAAGTGAACCGAAGATTACTGTTACTGTCATTGATATAAGTAACGAACTCTTCAATTTTTTCTGGTTCCCCTTCCCAAACAATTGTTATATCGTCGATATAATGCTTATAGAGAATGATATTTTCTTCATACCTTAAACCATATATGGAAGTCTCCTCCCATATATTTTTTAAAAGATTTGTATACAGTATGATGGGATGAATTTGGTCCCGTAGCGGTTCCTTGTATTTGAAGGTAGAAATCCCCGTCATATTTAAAAAAAAAAATATGTTCCAAGACGAATCTAATGCAGTCCAGTATAAAATCAATCTATTTCTGGTTGGTCTCTGGGTTTGATTCCAAGACTGATCCTATAGCCTCCATTCCTTTGGTGTGTGGAATGGAGGAGTAGAGCTTCTGCGTGTCAATTGTTAGCCATGTCATTTCAGAAGTCCATCTTAGATCATTCATTATCTTAAAGATGGATGTTGAATCCTTTATATGTGATTTGTTCTTCAGAATATACGATTGTAGTTTGAGATCCACATAGTGTGAAAGGTTGGAAGTCAATGAATCAACACCGGCGATGATCGGTCTTCCTGGGGGGTGATCTTTGTTCTTATGAACCTTTAGGATGTGATAAAAAAAATGGGAATTGTGGGAAAGTTGACTGAAAGATAGTTATAATCTTCAATACAAATACAACCTTCTCTTAATCCTCTATTGAGGAGTACATTGAGCTGTTCCAGATACTTACTCGTGGTATTTTCACTTAATCATGTGTAAGTGGTTTCATTTAAAAGGATCTTGTTTGATTCATCCATATACGTCTGTAAATCTTGCATAACAACAGCACCCCCCTTATCTGCCTGTTTAATGATGGTATTACCCTCTTTTATCAATGTTTTAAGGGCTTGCTTCTCTTGTGGGTTGAGATTACCAGAATATCTAGTATTACAGTTTTTAATTTTTCTGAAATCATCCTTAACAGAATCATAAAAAATATCTAGATGACTGCCTCTAGACTCTACAGGGTAGAAACGGGAAGGTGGAGCCACAAGTGGTCTGAATTTAGCAGACTGAGATGTTTCCAGGATGGGATTTTTCAGGAAATGTCTTTGGACTGTAAGATTACGTACAAACTTGTTTAGATCTATGAACAGGTCGAATTTGTCGAGGTGTTGATCATGGGCAAATTTAAGACCTTTATTTAGAACTGAGAGTTCTACTGCTGATAGGCTCTTCTGAGAGTTGTTGTCCCTTTCTTTTCTTTTGGGGGTCTCCCTCCCTCCTTTTGTTCCTGGTTTCTGCCAAATCCTTTTTTTCTGCCTTGTGGGGAAGCCAGTCGTGTGACTAATTCCTCTTTCCATTGGCGTTGTGGGATGGTTGGTCTTCTTTCCGTTCTTTCCCCTAAAAAATGACGCTGGTGACTTTCCTCTGGGATGGGGGATCTGTACACCTATTATTTTTCATGTGGTATCTTTCAACCCTCCTACATTGATTTCTAAATCTCCCAGGGTAGTAGTCACTTTGATTATCTTTTTTAGAATACCAATAATGTTCGGGCTGTCCCCTAGATCTGGGGTATCGTCTATCCTGATTATCTCCATAAAATGATTTGCACCTAAAGCATTCTCGGTTTTGTGGATTTTCAGCTTTAGAAGGGAACTTTCTGTAGCCTATGTGACTCTCAACAAAATTATTTTAATTTGGTTGGTAATGAACCTGGCCATTTGCAAAATCCCTTTTGTCCCGTAAAAACTTCTTTTGTTTCCTGGAGATGATATCTTTCTTCAAATTATCCCTCTGATACTCCTCGCTATCTTCAAATTTGGTAACTACTGACTTGATTTTAGCTATTTCTTCCTGGAGCTTAACCATTTAGATTTTACACTCACTAATAATTAGGTTTATTAATTTCGCAGAACACTCATCTAGTGTTGTGTTTCAAATCTTAAGGAACAGCACGTTGTCCCCTCCAAAAGTAGGTGATTTATATATTCTTAATCCTCTTGGAATACGGTCGACCTCTAGGTATTTCTCCAATGCGATTATGTCATACCAACTTCTCATTTCTTTGGAAGCTAGTTTCTCTAGAGAGTTGAGATAACCATAAAAGACATCATCATCTTCCTCAAACTGAACCACCTGCTCATCCTCCACAAAGATATTTCTAGCCTTTTGGGACCTTTTGGTCCTATCTAAACATATATTGACATCTCACAGCAGCAATATAGGGACTCTGTATGAGCGCCAATCAACTTTGCTCTCCATCTAATGTGCAGAGCGAATATACAGTGCCTTGCTAAATTATTCACCACCCTTTGCATTTTTCATGTGTTGTTGCATCACAACCTGAAATTAAAATGGATTGTTTGAAGGTTTGCATCATTTCATTCACAGAACATGCCTACAACTTTGAAGATGTTTTTTTTTTATTGTGAAGCAACCAACAAATAGGACAAAATAACAGAAAACTTCAGCGTGCATAACTATCCCCCCCCCCCTTCTAAAGTCAGTACTTTGTATAGCCACCTTTTGCTGCAATTACAGCTGCAAGTTGCTTTAGATAAGTCTCTATGAGCTTGCCACATCTTGCCACTAGGATTTCTGCCCATTCCTCAAGGCAAAACTGCTCCAGCTCCTTCATGTTGGATGGTTTCTACTTTTGAACAGCAATCTTCAAGTCTGAACACAGATTCTCAATTGGATTGAGAACTGGGTTTTGACTAGGCCATTCCAACACATTTAAATGTTTCCCCTTAAACCACTTGAGTGTTGCTTTAGCAGTATGCTTCAGGTCATTGTCCTGCTGGAAGGTGAACCTCCGTCCCAGTCTCAAATCACAGGCAGACTGAAACAGGTTTTGTTCAAGAATATCCCTGTATTTAGCACCATCCATCTTTCCCTCAACTCGAAACAGTTTCCCAGTCCCTGCTACTGAAAAACACCCCCACAGCATGATGCTGCCACCACCATGTTTCACTGTGGGGATGGTGTTCTTGGGGTGATGAGATGTGTTGGGTTTGCGCCAGACATAGCGTTTTCCTTGGTGGCCGAAAAGTTAAATTTTAGTCTCAACTTAAATGACAGGGGTAATCTGCGCACTGCGGTAATGAATTGATGCTGTTTGGGATGTGCTGCTAGTTAAAGGGTGTCCTTACCCTCTTTTTAATAATCTAAACAAATGGCTGCTAAGCCTAACAGCGCTCAACCCCTACAGCAGTGTCTGCTTCGGAATATATTGTGCAAAACGACTGGTGACTGATTGAGTACACTGAGTTGTGATGAATAAAATAGTGAATATTTATTAAATTAGAATAAACCTGGGTAGGTAATACTGCTACTGTGAGCAAAGGAAAAGAAAACTTGGGTAATACAAAAATAAAATGTATAATGTATAATAAAGAAAAGAAGGATAATGCAGGTATGATTGTGAGTCACATATAATGCACGTGAGCACTTGTGAATGGATTCTTCACAGGTGCTCTAGACTATCAGTATACCACTGTGGCTTGTGATGAGTCCCTTGTGGTATTTTTTTTATGATTTGCAGAATGAATGGAAAAAAGTCTGAGGCGTGAATTGATGGATTAATTAAATTAAAATGTCCTAGTCCTAAACGGACTGTTATTTGTCCTTGTGAGTCTCTTCTTAAATAGAGGACGGCGTCCCGTACCTCTATCGTTAAAGGCAAGTGATGGTGCACTTACGTTGCGGCCGTGAGATAAGGGGCACAGGTGCGGAAGGGCTGCGGGATCTCCTGGCGGCTCCGGACTGACTTGCCCCTCGGCGTCCGTGCCTTCTCTCGGTTCGTCCTTTTTCGGATCTCCCCGTGAGTCAGCTCCGTGCGCCGGGCCAGTCGCTGTCGGGGGAGAGGGTGCTCTGCTGCAGGGTCTGAACGGAACCTGTGGCAGGGGCACACCTCTCCACTATGGAGACTCACCTGCGGGATCCTCCGTCTGTGCGGCTTACCGGTGACGTGTCAGCGCCGTGGCTCTCGATCTCTCCTTGCACTTTCCCGCTGTCTGCTGGTGTTGATTAGGTGTCCTTATTCTCCTTTTTTTTTTACGCGTTTCAACCAAATTAGGTCTTCCTCTGGGAGTCTTTGCAGTGGTCAGGCTGTGTCTGGAGTTAAATAGCAGAAGGGCGGGATTCACTGCTATTCTTCCTTTGTTCCAAGAGTTTAATTGGATGTTGGAATTGTCAATCTGTCACATGAGGGGAGTGGAAATCCTAAATTAAGAAGGAACTAGCTTCGTTTTTTGCTGTAAGCAGAGTTTTTTTCTTTGTAAGATAATAAGATCCTGTAATAAAATAATGCTATCCAATGTTTGGGAATCATGATGATTATGATATAGCTGGAAGTTAAACTAAACTAAGGCGAATAAATAGAATATGTGAAATGAAAGGAATAGCCTATGCTGGAAAAACAGCTGAAAAATGCTGACAATGATAATGATAAGAATATACTGAAAATAAATATAAATAAAGACCTGAATGAAAATATAGTGAAGATGCTGAGAAAACAACTGAAAAATGGTAATGATGATCATGATAAATAATGTTAAAAATAGGATAAATTAAAATAAAATAAAATAAACTTGGACCTGAATGAAAATATGGTGCAAAAAAGATTGCAAGGTGCCAGTGATTTTGGGTACATCTAGGTACCTGGTGGGATAACTAAATCACACTTATTGGTTGCATTGAGAGTCCAGGTCTCAATAGTGGCTGTTTTAGGATCCTACTTGCAGATAATAGATCTAACTTCATTATCAAGGTTTAACCCTTTAGGTGCCAGTGTTCCTAAAGCAATTATGGTGCGCAGTTCTTCTTTGTTGATTCTCTGTATGTAATCCCCTCCTCTCCAATTCTTTTTGACCTCTTTCAGTCCTGTGAATTTTAGTAATGTGGGATTTGATTCGTGATGATCCCTAAAATGTAAGGAAAGCGGATGATCTTCTGTTTTTCTTTTGATATTACGGATGTGTTCATTAATTCGAATCTTTAATGGTCTAATGGTCCTTCCTACATACTGAAGTTGACACGGGCACTCTAGAAGATATATAATGCCTTTGCTATGACAAGTGATTCTGTCTTTGATTTTGTATATGTAAGAATTAGTGGTGGATTTCTTTGTGACGGTTGGTAGTGTACTTTTGGCTTTCGTCACTTTGGAACCTGAACATGTCCCACAGTGAAAGAAACCCCCTTTCTTATGTGTCCCATCTATTGTGGTTTGTGTCAAGTTTGGCGGAGGTATGTGACTGTGTGTGAGTTTCTTCCTAATGTCAAGTGCCTTTCGATAGATTACTTTTGGATTCAGGGGTAGGACTTCTGCTAAAATGTCGTCCTGTAGTACTATTGGCCAATGTTTTTTTATAATCTTTTTGATCTGGTGGGCTTGGTCTGAGTATTGTGTAATGAATAATGGGACTAGTTTAGGACTAGGACATTTTAATTTAATTAATCCATCAATTCACGCCTCACAATAAGAGTCAGCATCAATTGTTCAGACTTTTTTCCATTCATTCTGCAAATCATAAAAAAATACCACAAGGGACTCATCACAAGCCACAGTGGTATACTGATAGAGCACCTGTGAAGAATCCATTCACAAGTGCTCACGTGCATTATATGTGACTCACAATCATACCTGCATTATCCTTCTTTTCTTTATTATACATTATACATTTTATTTTTGTATTACCTAAGTTTTCTTTTCCTTTGCTCACAGTAGCAGTATTACCTACCCAGGTTTATTCTAATTTAATAAATGTTCACTATTTTATTCATCACAACTCAGTGTACTCAATCAGTCACCAGTCGTTTTGCACAATATATTCCGAAGCAGACACTGCTGTAGGGGTTGGGCGCTGTTAGGCTTAGCAGCCATTTGTTTAAATTTTAGTCTCATTTGACCAGAGCACCTTCCGCCATACATTTGAGGAGTTGTCCACATGTCTTTTAGCAAACTCAAAATGTGCCTTCATATTTTTAACACTAAGTAATGGCTTTTTTTCTGGTCACTCTTCCATAAAGCCCAGCTCTATGGAGTGTACGGCTTATTGTGGTCACATGCGCAGATACACCAGTCTCTGCTGTGGAACTGTGCAGCTCCTTCAGAGTTACCTTTGGTCTCTGTGCTGCCTCTCTGATTAATGCCCTCCTTGACTGGTCTGTGAGTTTTGGTGGCCCGCCCTCTCTTGGGAGGTTTGTTGTGGTAGCATGTTCTTTCCATTTGAAGATGATGGATTTGATGGTGCTCCGAGGGATCATCAAAGATTTGGATATTTTTTTATAACCTAATCCTGACTTGTACTTCTCAACAACTTTGTCCCTGACTTGTTTGGAGAGCTCCTTGGTCTTCATGATGTGATGCCTCTTGCTTAGTGGTGTTGCAGTCTCTGGGGCCTTTCAGAAAAGGTGTGTATATACTGACAGATCATGTGACACTTAGATTTCACACAGGTGGACTTAATTTCACTAATTATGTGACGTCTGAAAGTAATTGGTTGCACCAGAACTTTTGAGGGGCTTCAAAGCAAAGGGGGTCAATACATATGCACATGCCAAATTTCAAATTTTTATTTATAAAAATAATTTTTTTATATAAATTTTTCTCATTTCACTTCACCAACTTAGACTATTTTGTGCATAACCATCACATAACATTCAGATTTAAAAATATAATTAAATTACAGTTTGTAATGTAACAAAATAAGTCAAAAGTCAAGGGGGGGGGGTGAATACTTTAGCAAGGCACTGTATGTAAACTGTAAAACAATAGATGAAATTGATAGAGGGAGGGATAGCAGCACACATCTTTATAACTGTAGGTCTAAATTATGTCAATCAGATTGCACAACACCCAATTGGATTTTATGGTTTTCCTCCAATTTTCAGTGACTGTAGATGGTGTCACTGCTGTATAACTTGAATGCACCAACCGCATGGTTGCAAATATAGATTGTGTTGTTTCTATAGTTAGTAAAAACTATATAGTGCTTAGTCTGTATTGAATACCTTTTCCCATTTCTTCTTGTGTGGACGTGTTATGAGTAAGCAATGTATAGTTTCAGTGTAACACAGGACCTGTCCATATATGGTAATCATATGACCTTCAATCACCATTTTAAGTGGACTACCCCAAATCTAACTCTCTCCACACATGCTGCATCGGCCCCACTTGCAGTGCAACATGGTTTTGCCCAATTGCTAACTTTTTTGGATTGCTAACAAACCTGAATAACCCCCATAATGATTTCTATGAATCGTTACTATTTCTGTTGATGATTGCTCTCCTGTAGTTCCTGTTTTTTGTGCTATGGTTGTTGTTAGAATGAAGGGATCATCAAAATTTTGGGTCTCCCCTGATGGAAAGAGCGTCAGGGGCATTTCTCCAGCAGAAGGGCATTTTGAGCAGCGTGAGGATGTGCCATATCTACAAGTACATGCAGCCAAGATATACTTTGGGACACATTTTCTTGTAATGCAACGTTACAAAATGTCATGCCAAAGGGAGACTGAGAGTGGGGAAATGCTTTGAGGGTAGCCGCATTCCCTCTGTCTGCACTCTGCACTTCATCTATTGCTGGTCAGAACAGCTGGTATCCATTGACTGGTGACTGGATCTGTGCAGCAGCATGGCAGTGGACTGGAACAAATACCTTCAAAGTTTACCTTCGTTAATAATCTGGCCCTTGCACTAATCGTGGATATCAACGAAAACCTCTTCACCAAGTGGAAGAGCAATGCAGGCAGGACACTTCCTACTGTCTTCGGTGGATACCCATTACACATATTACTTATTTCACTTACCATCCTCTTATCTATGATCAAATAATTGAATTGAACATGTTTGTTAATTTATTACCACCCATTTCTAAATCTCCAGAACCACTCTCAGGACTCTCCATTGAGAATTGCAGATTATAAAAATTATTGTAAAACAAAAAGATTAGGAAAGAAAGATAGCCAAAGCTTGGCTTTGTTAGATAGTCCTTTACGCTTCTATCTTCTTTCACTGATCCATCTTCGACTAACTAGATTAGACTTTACAGTTGTGGATGTACATCTTCTTTCCTTTCTTACTTGAAGTCATCTCTGGTTGTACAGTCTCCACATAATGTGCAAATCAGCCTTTTCCTTACAATTTATAAGACCGAGACAGAAGTCAGCAACACTTGGCAGAGCCCTTCTCTATCAAACAACTTAACAAATTCCTGACCTTGTTTCATTACTATGACAATTAATTACTCATGTTAACGAGATATTTAATAGTTACTTCATTACGATTCAAAGTATCCTGTAGGTTTATCATCTTATTTGATTGTTTTCCCAAAAGGATTTGAAATGATGATAGATTAAGAGGAGCCCTGGGAGTGGTTCTGATACTGTGCAATACCATAGATAAAGCCTCAGGCCATGATAAACTGGTCTCTGCCATTATTCTGCTCAGGTTATTCTTAATTATACTATGAAATGGTTATTCACCTTATTACTTGCTTGTGGCTTGTATGCATTATACATTCTAATGTTTATGCCCATGATCATACAGGTTACTTGAAAAACATTACCGGAGAAGTTTGTGTGTCTGACGCTTCATGTGATTCTCAAGACGCCATTCCTGCAGACGACCTTGGCTATATTTGTCACAGCTGGACACATCTACATACACCAGTAGAGGTTGTTAGAATTTAGGCTCTGTGAGAGTAATGTGGGATGGCTCTGCTGGTATTGTTTTCCCGGGACCTTACTCAGACAGGTAATGCATGAAGCAGCATTCTAATTTGCCAGAGAGTAAAAGCCAGGTGTGTACCAATATGCTGCATACAATTCTTTCCCAAGTGATCAGACCATGGACTGCTTCTGCAAGGCCTGGGTAATATTCTCTGGACTCTATCGGTCTACCTGGTCCATCTTTCCATAGTCCACCAAGCTTTTGGCCACATCCCTTCCAATTCCAGATATCTTTTTATCCTGTGGGGAACACAACTATAAAACAAAAAAACATATAGTACAATTTGAAGGCAGATAAGATCCACTTGGCCCATCTAGTCTGCCTATGTACATGCACACACTTGTGAGCCAATTTACCTACCAGTATATTTTTGGAAGAAAGAAGAATACCCAGAGGAAACCCATGCAAGCACAGGGAGAATATACAAACTCAACACAATTAGGGCCGTGGTGGGAATCAACCTCAGTGCTGTGAGGCAGTAATGCTTGCCTTTACACCATTTGTACTGCCTTGTATCTCAAGGCCCTTGCCCTTTTATTTTGTTCATTAATAGTTTCAAAAGTAACATTATATTGAATGTTGGTAGGATTTAAAATGTACTTATGGTTAGTGCTGCTGCTTCTTCTACTTCCCAGTGCATCTGAATACGGGGCTGAATTAACGGAGGGTGACAGGGGCGGTTGCCCCAGAACCCCCACACACTGTCTCCATAATTGGTACATGGACCGTGGAGTACAGCATTTCACTTCCTCTGGTCCTCATTTCGCGAGACTGACCAGAGCAGAGCTGAGGCAGAGGGAAGGAAGGCGGGCAGGGAGAGGGAGTGATTTGGGCTGCAAGGAAACGAAGCTGAATCCGGCCCTGTCTGGATATGCGTTATATATGCGTTATATATACAGTATGTACGTAATGCTTCCAGCAACTTATAAAGGCATCCGAGTATTCCCCACAATAATACATATGCTGACATTTACTGCTGCCCTCTTATTATCTTTTCTTCTTGTTATCTTTTATTCCCTCCCTTTTGTGTCTTATCTGACTCACTACTCCTATCCCATCCCCTTTCATCGGGTTCACTACGATATGCCGGCGGTTGGGCTCCCGGCGACCAGCATACCGGCGCCAGGAGCCCGACCGCCGGCTTACCAACAGTGTGGCGAGCGCAAATGAGCCCCTTGCAGGCTCGCTGCGCTCGCCACGCTACGGGCACGGTGGTACGCGCGCCACACTATTTTATTCTTCCTCCAGGGGGGTCGTGGACCCCCACGAGGGAGAATAAGTGTCGGTATGCCGGCTGTCGGGCTCCCAGCGCCGGTATGCTGGTCGCCGGGAGCCCGACCGCCGGCATACTGAAGACCACCCCTTTCATCCACTTTTTATTCCCCCTCCGATAAATTACTGTTACTTTTTCTATTTGTCATGTTTTTAAGTCAATTGTGTTCTCTACACTTGCAATTGGATTATTTTAGACCTCCTTTGTTATCCAACTTTGGTGATTGATACTCTGTTATTGCTGTCTGAATGTTATTTATTTTCTCAACAAAGCTATGTGATAAAAAGAGTAAAGACATTTGAGAAACCCATGTGTGTCTTCTAAATGTCATGGAGGTGCCATAAAGGCAAGCTCAAACCTGGTCTTATTTGTGCTGAGTAGAAAAAGTCAGATATTGCCTGAGGTATATGCCAAGACATTACAGGTGAAACTCAGAAAATTAGAATATCATGCAAAAGTTCATTTATTTCAGTAATTCAACTTAAAAGGTGAAACTAATATATTATATAGACTCATTACATGCAAAGGGAGATATTTCAAGCCTTTATTTGTTATAATTTTGATGATTGTGGTTTACAGTTTAAGAAAACCCCAAATCCAAAATCTCAGAAAATTAGAATATGACGTAAAATCAATAAAAAAAGGATTTTAAATACAGAAATGTCATCCCTCTGAAAACAATAATCATGCATATGTACTCAGTACTTGGTTTGGAAAAATGAGGCATGCGAGCTCTTGCACTTAAAAAAAAAAACCCTCCAGTTTCCCCTGGAACTATATATTTCCTCTGAGGCAGTGACAGAAATGCGCGATGCAATGTTTTAATATGTACCTCCTGTACCATAGCAGAATGGAGGATTTTCATTGACCTAGATAAGTCGTATCAAAAAGTAACATGTTATCTGCAAAATACATTTTTTAGTATAGTGAGAAAGAAAATTACTGTAAGGTAATTCTACTCCTGGCGCTAGATGGGAAGGTTCACCCGAGCAGCTGTGTATATATATATATATATATATATATATATATATGGCTTGGTCAGACCCCAAACGATAACTAGCACACGAAAAAGATATTAGCGCTTATAGGTCACAAATGAAAAGGTGGGTCACAAAAAAAATCATAATCTATTATAATAAACGTTGAGCATAAATAAAAAGGTTGAGATTTTCCAAATGGTAGGGAGTAGACACAAAATAACCTGCTATTTTGTGTCTACTCCCTACCATTTGGAAAATCTCGACCTGGACCAAGTCCCCACTGATATTTTACCCTTGGACCTGCACAAGGAGAGTTCCTATCACAACGTGGAAAATTACAACTCATCACCCACCGAGGAACAGCCATTTGCGAACGCAGATTCGCCTAATTACCTCGAGAGACGTTGGTGGTAACTATAACTCACGGATAGGACATATGGACCCTAGCAGGGACGTGCGGTGAGCTAAATAGCTCAGGAGGCACTGGCTAGCACCAGAGTCAGAATTACATGCAATATATGAGCCAAAGGGTACATCTGGGCATTATACACATGTGTAGCAGTATAAATTCCTGGAAATTTGGTGAGTTTTGATCAGAGATGTGTGGAAAAGTTAGATAGTTGAGGCACTGCCTCTCCTGCCATAAACTTTTTACTCCAGAGTTTTGACTATAAAAATGATTAGAATTATACAAAGAAGATATTTCAAACATATTCTTTGTATTTTTCATATACTTTATACAGTCAAAACTCTGGCACAAACGTTAGTATGACAGGAAAGGCTCTGCCACACCTGCCTCACCCCACCGCACGTCACTGGGCCCTAGGGACCAAGGGGACTGCTATCGGAACAGGTTCATTGAACTTTCCTTCCTTTAAGAATATCTACAAGTGGGAGTAGCACTACTCACTATTTCATTTATTGTTTTAACATTGGCTACTAATGTGCAATGCATATAGTTTTTATTTATGCTCAACTTTTATTATAATAGATTGTAATTTTTTTGTGACCTATAAGCGCTAATATCTTTTTCATATGCTATATTCAGTATAGTGGAAACTACAGAAATATCAGCAACATTAGGGTGAGCCCGTAGAGTAATTGTTACAGGCTCCCACATCAAAGCAAACAAGAGAGATGACAGTGGAAAGCCTTGCCTCATGCCCTTCTGTACCTGGAGGGGAGTGGAAGTATAGCCATTACTGGAAACTTGAGTTAATGGGTTATGATATAATTCTGTAATATTGATATAAAATCCCACGAAAATCTAAACAGAGTCAAAGTCTTGAATAAGTGATTGAAAGTGACCAGATCAGAGGCTTTTTCAGCATCCATAGAAATCGCTATCAGGTCAGCTGAACCACCCATCAAGCCCAACTTTTGAGTCACAACTAGAACCTTTTGCGCACTGACCACAGAAGCCGTACAGTATATAAATTCTGTTGGATCTGGGGAGATAACCGTGGGGAAAATACATTTCAATCTATCAGCTATAATGTTGTTAAAAAAACTTATAATCAACATTAAAAAGGGAAATGGGGCGGAAAGACCCTGAGTCCTCCAAATCCCGACCAGGCTTTGGTAGCACCTTAGCTATGGCTGAATTCAAATACAAGGGCAATTGATAACCTGTCAAAATAGCATTACACACGTTATGTAAGGTATCTTCCACGCTGTTAGTTAGGCTCTTGTAGAACTCACCTGTCAGTGCATCCGGACCTGGAGCTTTAAGGGGTTTAAGTTGGGTAATAGTACATAAAACTTCCTCAGCCATAACAGGGGCAAGAAGGGTCTCTAACTGGGACCCTTCGAGTTTAGGAACAGAAAGACCAGCCCAAAAAGCATGTAATCAATAGGAGCTTGGGAATATAAATTAGCATAAAATGCACAAAATAGTTCCATAATATCTGCCCTCCTGTGATCCTTTTTCCCTGCAGCGTTCATCACCGAAGCAACATGTGCTGTCGGTTGAATACTCCGTAATAAATTCGACAAGAGGTGACCAGTTTTATTGCCATGATGATAAAACTGGAAGGTAGTATTAGAAGCATACTGAGCAGGTTGTTGGTCAAGAACAGCATCAAATTGGGTTTTTGCATGTAAACAAAGTGCTTTATTTCTGGCAATCGGAGAAGACGTGAATTGAGCATAGGAATCTGTCAGATCAGCCTGAGTCTGCAAATATAAAAGCAGAATGGTCTTTCCTATATTGCCAAAATAACAAAGGATCCAGTGAGTGTTCCTGGTTATTATTACGCACATATTCCTGCCACTTGGCCTCCAAAACATTGCAAAACTTTACAGAAGACGATAAATACGAGGGGAAACGCCATTGGTGATCCTTCCCCACATCAATCAAAGTCGCTATAGTGTCGCTGTAATGCACCATCATGCTCAGAAAGACAAGTTGGACCTGGATCAATCAATTTAGAAAAACCTGTGACCGATGGAAGTAAATAATCAATGCGGGATAGTGTTCATGTGCTGAGGACAGGGAGGTAAAATCTCTATCCTTAGGGTGGTAGACCCTCCAACAATCTATCAAATTCAGCTGTTCAGAAAAATAGTGATTTCCTATGTGGGGTCGGGGAGGGGCACTTTTAGGGCATGACAACTTATCCATAGAGGGTAGATCCACCATATTAAAGTCCCCTCCAACAAACAGTTGTACGCTTCATGAGGGTACACTTTGGTCAATAAATGCTGGAAAAATACCTTAGACATTGCAAGGAGGATTCCTGGTAGGCTGACGTGTCTGTGGGACATTTTTAATTTTTATTATGTATATATATATTTACTAAGTTGGACAGCTTACAGTGGCAGTACAGTATGTACATGTCCTACCCGTTTACACTCCATTCAAGATGGCATATGGTACAGTACAGTGGATATATTTTGCAGTTACTGGTATTTTTTGAGCTTACAGTACTAACACAAGCATCCAAGTGCCTAATGGGAAATTTGACACTGGCATGAGGGGAAAGAGTGTCATAGCTAATGTCACTAGCCTCCTCCCACACCACCTGCAGCTCCATACGTCTCTGCCCTCCCCCCAGCCCTTCGTGCTCTCCTCTCTGCCCACCAGGGACGTGCGGTGAGCTAAATGGCTCAGGAGGCACTGGCTATCCCCAGAGCCAGATTTACATGCAATATATAAACCAAAGGGTACATCTGGGCATTATGCACAGGTGCAGCAGTATAAACTCCTGGAAATGTGGTGAGTTATGATCAGAGATGTGCGGAAAAGATATCCAGGTGAGGCACTGCCTCCCCTGCCATAGACTTTTTACTTCAGAGTTTGGGGCTATAAAAATTATAAGAATCATGCAAAGAAGAAATTTCAAACAAATTATTAGTATTTTGCATATACTGTATTCAATCAAAACTCTGGTTTAAACGTAAGTATGACAGGAAAGGCTCTGCCTCACCGCACCGCACGTCACTGCTGCCCACCACTCCCCCTCGGCATTCCTGAACTTATATTTCTGGAAAAATAGCACTGGCATCAACCCAAAAGCTAAGAGGCACTTAATGTGGGTACACACGGTATAATGTGTGCCCACCGATGCATAGGACGCTCCTCAGGCCGACATATTGGGTGGCGATACACGGAGTGATCCGGTGCACAACCACCTGCTATGTGGCCCCACCCACATAGCGCTGCATGGGATCAGCAACCGCTTCCCCTGATCTATTGAACATGCAGTAAGATCAGGGGAAGTGGCGGACGACCCCACGGGTATACGCCATGCATGATATCGTGCATGCATGCGGTACAGTTGGATCGGAAACACCCCAGGAACGCCTCGATTGTTTGTCCAATCGTACCTTGTTTGCCCAGCATAAGGAAATAGACTTATAACTGTATAGATTTAGGCATTAAAGCGCAAGGCTGCAAGCCAGTGGTAAGCGCTGCTGCTATCTGAATCTGCCTCTATATTACATATTATGGTGATCTAACCTCAAATAGTTACTTTTCTTGAAGTGCACTTGGCACTTACACATAATGGAAGAAACAATTTTATAAACTAGGCCAATATTCATGAGGATAATGGTGATGAGGTGCCTCAGTGATATCAATGGTCCCTAATGACTGATGAAACATTCTGAAGATAGGTAAATCCGACAGCTTAGCACCACCCCATAGAAACATATGGTGCTGCTTCTGCTGTTGGAAATGGATGCCTTTGCACTTCTGCGGGGGGCGGCACTGACATGCGGGCGGGATAGCCCTGTGCTGGGCGTCCCCCCGCATGTAAGTGTGAATGATCGTAGCTGTGCTAAATTTATGCTACCGCACCCTCATCCATTGCATGGGCAGCTTGTATTGTACAGGAAACACAAAACCTCTAGGGCAGCTCTGACAATCAGGCAGCATATACTGCACATAGAATTTACATTAATTTTTAGTTATTTCTAAATCTATATTTTTTTTACTTTTGTCTTTATCAATAACCTATTTTTTACAACAATAATAATAATTATTATTATAATTATAATAATAATAATAATAATTATTATTATTATTATTATTATAGTACTAGTGCAGTTATAGCCAGATCATCCATTAGGCAACTTAGACTCTCGCCTAGGGCCCAGTGGGTACTGAGGACAAATGAAGGGGAGATGGCCTAAAATATTACGTTGCCTAGAGCCCCATGGGACATTAATAAGGCTCAGGATGTACTTGGTGGCCGTGCATGAAATGACGGGATACACAATGACTAATTTAGGGCTCAATCACTCACAATGCCTGTGGGAGCAGGATCACTAAATATGGTCCTGGCTGCCTGCATAGACCCCATCCCTTTGGTACCAGACAGGACACGCCAGAGCTAGTTTCACAGCATATTACATTTCACAGACGTGGAAGATAAAGGATGATTATGTTATTTTGTGACTCATGCAATATCAGCCTGTCTTTAATCACCCTTTGTTAATATGTAATTAGCGATTATCTCACAGACAAGGGATTACATGTCTGAATGATACACAACATTGTCTGGAAGTCCTACCAGTCTATCATTGCTCATCTCTCAATAAGCAAAGAAATTATACTTCTTCTATAAACACAATTAATTTATTTCATACGCTGTTGTAAGCAGACTAGAGCAACCAGATATGTTATATTAAACTGAGGATAAGGTGTACTACGCATTGCATTTTGGATGTGATACATTCCGCCACTTATTGGGTACATAGCGGCATTAATAAAGATATTGGGGGTCATTCTGAGTTGATCGCTAGCTGCCATTGTTTGCTGCGTAGCATCAGTGGTTTTGCACTGGTTCTAGCGACGATTCCAATCGCACAGCCGGCCGCAAGGAGATTGACAGAAAGTGGGCGTTTCTGGGTGTTAAACTGACCGTTTTCAGATAGTGCTTAGAAAAACGCAGGCATGGCAGAAAAAATGCAGGTGTGGCAGAAAAAAACGCAGACGTGGCTGGGCGTTCTCTGGGCGGGTGTGTGACGTCAAAAGCTGTCCCTCCGTCGTTAGAATCAACGCACACGAAGAGTAACTACAGGGCTGGTCTTGTTTTGCACAAAACGATTTTGCAGGCTCTACATGGCATTATGTGGGCTCTGCTTGGCATAATGTGTATCAGGGGACCTGGCAAAATGTGAGCTCTACCTGGCATAATGTGTATATGGGGCTTTACATGGCATAATGTGGGCTCTACCTGGCATAATGTGTATCAGGGGATTCTATGTGGCATAAACTGGGCTTTACCTGGCATAAAGTATATCAGGGGCTTTACATGGAATAATGTGGGCTCTGCTTGGCATAATGTGTATCAGGGGCTCTACATGGCAAAATGTGAGCTCTACCTGGCATAATGTGTATCAGGCTCTCTACCTGGCAAAATGTGGTTTCTACCTGGCATAATGTGTTTCAGGGGCTCTACTATGGTAAAATCATATGTATTTAAGGGCCCCTACTATGGTGTAATGTGTGTAAGGGGTACTACTGTGTGGAATAATGTGAATAATGGTACTATTTATCCCCATAAAGCCACGCCCTTATATTTTTGTTGTCCACCTCCTGCGTGCACTGCCTCTATTTTAGATATGGTGGGAGAGGGGGCACCAATTATTTTCTGGCACAGGGCACCAAAAAAATGTATACTGTATATGTGTCCTCTGGTCACCATGAGCAGCAGTTGCATAAACGCACCTTTAATGTACTTGGCCTATGTTAGAGTATACCTTCCCCATCCTAATTCTCCCATGCAGGAAGGTGTACAGGGCAGAACTGCACAAGTCTGCAGAGCTGCACAAGCATACATTGTCTGCAGTGCCGGCCCGCCGCATACGTGGGGTACGCAGCCGCGTTGAGCGCCAGCCTGTAGGGGGCGCTGCTGCAGAGAGGGACACACTTTTTAAATCTGATCGGGTCCTGCAGGACGCGCTGTCGATCACAGTCCTGTGTGCGCCTCAGCCAATACTGAAATGCTATTGGCTGAGGCACACACAGGACGAGTGACTGACAGCTCGTCCTGCAGGACCCGATCGTTCCCCAGTGCCCGCCTCCCCAGTAAGTCACCGCTGGCATCAGAGGATCTTAGCGGCACACAGGCTGGAAGTAAGGAGGGGGCGGGCACATGGCAAATCAGTGAAAGGATCTTTTCTCATTCATCAACGGAGTCGCTTCCAGGATCCGTCTGCTGCCACTGGATCCTCCTCTCAGCGCTGCCTCTCCTCTCAGATAAGTCTCACTCACCCCCATACACACACACACACACACACACACACACACACACACACACACACACACACGTAGAGACTTTTTACCAATGAGACATGGACACTGCCTTCATTATGGATGATTTATACATTGCATCCATCATTACTACTGTGTGTTCCTATGTTTATATATTATGTGCGTGCTTTTACATTTGCACTGATGTGTTTATGATTAGGATTATCAACAGTAAATGGCTTTGATTAGCATTTTGTGTCTCATATTTATCTTATTAGAAATACATTAATATATCTTTCACATTATTGTACTGAGATAGCTTAAATCTAACTGAGACCTAATTCAGTCACCCACTATCTCCCTGTCACACCTGCCTCAGTCACCCACCATCTCCCTGTCACCCCTGCCTCAGTCACCCACCATCTCCCTGTCACCCCTGCCTCAGTCACCCACCATCTCCCTGTCACCCCTGCCTCAGTCACCCACCGTCTCCCAGTCACCCATGCCTCAGTCACCGACCATCTCCCTGTCACCCCTGCATAAGTCACCCACTATCTCCCAATCACCCTGCCTTAGTCACCCACCATCTCCCTGTCACCCCTGCCTCAGTCACCCACCATCTCCGTCACCCCTGCATCAGTCACCCACTATCTCCCAATCACCCTGCCTCAGTCACCCACTATCTCCCTGTCACCCCTGCCTCAGTCACCCACCATCTCCCTGTCACCCACTATCTCCCAATCACCCTGCCTCAGTCACCTGCTATCTCCCTGTCACCCCTGCCTCTGTCACCCACTATCTCTCCATCACCCCTGTGTCCCCAGTTACCTACTATTTCCCTGTCACCCACTATCACCTGTACCCTTGCTGGTACAATTGTGTGGCCTCACCCCTATCTTGTGAAATCACACCCCTTTTGTTGGCCACGCGCCTAACAAGGGGCGCCAAAATTTAGTTTTGCTTACCACCTAAAAAAAGGTTGGGCCGCCCCTGATTGTCTGCACATAGCATACGCTGCACACACTGGTGCCGCACTCGCTCTGCATCAATCCTGCAGGAGGGAAGAGTAATCCTGCACAGGAATTTAGAAGAATCCACAATATTAAGTGTACGAGAGTGGTGGTGCGGGTGCAGTGCCTGCTGCCGTGCAGGTATAAATCTCACCGCTTACCTCGCGTCGCACTCTCTCACCTTCAGGTCACGGAATCTTCAACGGACCTGGAACCTTCAGTTGGACCCGGACACAACGATCCCCTTCCAGATGTAGACGACGGATGAGCTGGGAAAGAGATAAATGAAGGAGTATCAACTCTTTTCCCAAAGGAAAGAGGATACTCCCAGGGTGGCGGCGACTTACACCGGTTAGGTGAAAATCATCATCGGCGCAAAGCCTCAGCCACCCAATTTTCACACACTCGCACGTAGTGTGATAAAAGGGGTTCTCACATCCGTGAGCAAACCCCTAATCCGGCGCTCAGGGGACAAACAGACGGACACAGATGTTGCTCACCATTGCCAATCTTGCACTTCCTCTCCACTTACAGGTCCCTGTAAGGAGGCAAACAAACAACAGCCGTGCAGGGCCTAACTCTATCCTAGTGTGCATCCGCTACACTAGCTACATGAACAGAGCCCTCAAACTAGCTCAGGTGTGGGTGGTGCAACACAAACTTTCAAACAAAATCTTTGCCCTGCACGGTAACAACAGGCATCACAGTACAAGATCAAACAGTGCTGCCCCTTTAAATCTCTTAACTACTCTCTGGGGAGTGGGCGCCGTACAGTCTACCCACCTCCCATACACTTACTTGGGCCTACTGCCCCCTTACTGACCACAGGCCAGAGGCCTGACTCTACCCTTGGGCCTAGCGCCCGCCTAACTTTGGGCCCGTTAGGTGACCTGGGCCTAATGCCCAGGGTCACCTTATATACTTGACGGGGGGGGTTACTGGGACTAGGGCCTAACGCCCTCTATCCGTCCACACAGGCCTATTGCCTGAATTGTGGCCACGGGTCTAGTGCCTGGGTAATAGGGGCCACGGGCCGAGAGGGCCTGACTATATGTGTCCACGGGCCGAGAGGGACAGACTATATGCTCACAGGCCGGGAGGGCCTGACTGTGCCTACAGACCTAATGCCCGATCCCTGTTGGTCTAGGGAGGAGAGAAGGGGGGGTGACAGGCGCCCTCACGAGGGCCTACATGTACCTGGAGACCTCTCCGGCACTCCTATTCACTCTTCTGCCGCTGGACGGCCTGTACAGCGGCGGCGCCGTCGCCTCTCCGCCTCCGCTGGACATCTTCCTCCTTGACTGCAGCGTCTTCTGGCCTCTTCCGCGGCCACCGGAGCTCTTCCCGCGGCGTCCTCCTCTGCTCGGTGCCGCCCTTCTCTTCACCACTCTTCAGCGCGGCCTCCTGACTTCTTCTGCTCCCAGCGGAGTCTGACGTCACTCGCCAGGGGCGGGGCCTATGGCGCGGTGAGCGCCGATTGGCTTGCCGCGCCCGACCGTGATTGTCCGGCGAGCCGTGATTGGCTTGCGGACTGCGCCGGATTTCAAATCCCGCTGCCGGCGCTTCAGATTGGCTAACAAGACGGTGGCAAGTTTGAAGCGCCGCTGCTGCGGCGCTGTCTGTCGCCGTACCTTGACCGACGCTGGGGACAGACACACCACCCCAGCGCTGGCCCCCGCCACACCTTGCAAGGGACGCAGATCCCCTGCGCTACGCCGCTGCACTGATGTGCCCTGTGATACAGGGCACATCTCCACATTAAGGACCATAGTGACTTCCACAAAAGTAACATGCATACAGTATATTACTCACCGGTCATTTAGGAAATCTATTTTGTTACATTCAAAGCTGCCATTATTTATAATACAGACAGGGACGTATTAACCCATGGCCAGGTCCCTAGGTTTCAGATATTTTGGTCTCCATCTGGCACTTCAATCTTTCACCCCACTACAGATGAGATTTGGGAAGCAGAGCTTATGCCAGCATTTACACTTTCAGTATTCACACAGACACTGATATCCAGTTAAATTAAAGTCTGCTGACCTCTATTCTCACAGCGCAACCGTTCTTCCTTTTTCTTTTCTCTTTTAAAATAGCACTAGTTTGCTATTGGTCGGCCAGAGTGCAAATTGCCTTAAACCATTGGATCCCTAGGGGCGCAGGTAACAATGTCTCAGCAAAACAATTGACAGACCCCTAGTCCCTGCGGGCAGAGCTGGCGCTTCCATTAGGCAGCTTTAGGCACCTGCCTATGGGCGCTGGGGTCTGATGGGGCGGCCCATTGTGAACGGCTGTGAGAAAAATAACGGTCGGAGAGAACAATTGGCAGATGCTTGCCTCACCAGCTCTGCTGGCTTCCTGATCTGCAGCTCCCGAACGGGTGTCCCTCCAGCTGCCCGCCGCCTCTGCCCTGTGAATAAGAGCCCCCCTGTTGAACCCAGAGCCGTCCCTAACCAATATGATGCCCTAGGCAAGATTCTGGCTGGTGCCCACTAGCACCGCCGCAAGTTCCGCCTCTGACCCTGCACTCCTTTTCCAGCACCATCATCTCTCACCCATAGCAGTCCTCGTTTCGGTGCTCCTACCCCCTATATTTCAAATAGGAACAGTGCGCACATTCGGTGCACAGCTCAAAAAGGGGTGTTTTCTTGCAGGGAGGGGGCATGGCCACTCAATAGTACCCCCTATTCAAATTACGCAACCCAGTAGTGCAACTTTATTCACATTTTATCATGCGATAGTGTCCCTTATTCACGTTACAGCACACAATAGTAACACTTTACCTTTTATACGTTACTCCTCACAGTAGTACCCCTAATTCACATTACATCATACTGAATTGCTCCTTATTCAGATTACACCACACCATTTGCTTCTTATTCACATTACACCACACCATATTGCTTTTTATTCGCATTAGACCACACAGTAGTGCCCATTCTATACGTTACGCCACACAGTAGAGCACCTCATATACATTAGTAATGCATTTTTACACATAATAGCACACAGTAATGCCCCTTACATATGACACACATTATTAATGTCCTTATAAACATAATGCACCTTACACATTATGCCAACCTTTTTTAAAGCCCTTATATACATAATGCCCCTTACACATATGCCAAACACTAGATAGACAGA
This sequence comes from Pseudophryne corroboree, assembly GCF_028390025.1. NCBI lineage: Eukaryota > Metazoa > Chordata > Amphibia > Anura > Myobatrachidae > Pseudophryne > Pseudophryne corroboree. The sequence continues at coordinate 120,620,713 of NC_086454.1, read as the reverse complement.
TGTGTTCTTATACATCTTGCCTCAATATGCCATGCAGCAGGAGATGCCAGGCGTGAGTCAGCTGACAGCTGTGCTAACGTTGGGCACCTTTTTTGATGAAATACATCCTATTTGCATTACTATGTGGCTAGGATGCACAAGCAGCTTCTGCTGATTAAAATGATATGCAGCATGACTATATTCTGTGTGTGACTGTGGCTGAATCTGCATATGAAAAACAGAATATAGGCATGCCACATATCATTTTAATCAGCAGAAGCTGCTTGTGCCCCTAGGCATCCCAAATGTCCTAGGCATTTGCCTAATTTGCCTATGCCTAGGGCTGGCTCTGGTTGAACCCCTGTCAGCTGCTCCGGGCCGTTTCATCCTCACTCACCTGTTCCTGGATGCCGGCACCATCTTGGAGTCTCTACCTCCTGCTGCCTCCCGGCTCCCTGTTCTGCAGGTAACATCACTGGAGTCCGAGGGGTGAACAGGTTGAGCACCACTATGTGAGGGACTGGGGCTACAGAGGAGACTGTGGGCGGCCCTCCTGATGCTGTTTCCTGTCTGAATGGATCACAGTCCCCTACTCCTGCAGCTTGCAATCTGATCTCCTTGGACTGGCCCCTATTATACTGTACATATTTTTTGGGACTGACTCTCTGCATCAATGGGACTCCCTCCTCTGCAGCAATAAAGGTGCCCTTACTGTAAGCTCAGGACTCCTTTCCTCCACTGTAGCTGAGTGTGGATTTGTGGATTTGAGGTGTTCATTTAGGATAGTATATATATATATATATATATATATATATATATGTAAACAACAACAACAACAACAACAACAGTATCCTTATCTTGCGCCTGAACAGGAGTGACACTACAGGAGAGATCTCTGTTGACAAATCTCAAAAATACATAAAATGAAACACAATTCCCAAGTGGGCTATATTAATCGAATGTTGTTTTCTTGAATTCTTCCAGACAAGATCCCAACAGGTGTGGATTACAAATTGGAGAATTCTTATGGCAATTATTATCCGGGGTCTTAAGACAAGAAACCCCTCACCAAAAAATCACCCAAAACAGACGGCCAAAGGCCAATTAGTACCAATTTGTGGTTTAATCACATAGATTTTAGACATACAAAATATAGAATTGTACAACGATAAAATACATAAATCAGTGAGAGCAGTCCAGAATATGGTGATGGTAAAGCAGATCCTCCCTCACCTTAACAAGGTGTGAGCTCAAAAGAGGGAGAATCCTCACAGACTGGATTGCAAACTCATGACTGACAGACCATACGCATTTCGTCTAATTGACTTCATCAGGGGTAACAATAATAAAAGCAGGACCAGATACACAAGTTGGAGCTATAAATGCAACTGGTCTATTGCAACCTGGAGAAACCTTATAATCTCAAAAGAGAGACATCTTAATAAGACTCCATAAATTTGATGAGGCCCATCGGCTACCATGATGAAAAAATAGGTATATAAAAATATCCTTAAAAGCCCCTATATAAATTAGGAAAACTCTTATATCCAAGAACATTAAAAATATAATTTGCAAGAGTTCTCCTGAGTGTATAACCAGAATTAAAAAATTTTTGGTAATGAACCCTCCACAATAGGATCACTCACATATATCAATAGTGCTTGTGCAGCAAACAGACATGTGGAGAATTCAGAATATATATACACCCCATCTCCCAGCTCCATATATATACCCCCAGTGCTATCTATCTATCTATCTATCTATCTATATATATACACACACACACACACACACACATATACAGAGCCGGCCCCATGCATAGGCAAACTAGGCAAATGTCTAGGGCATTTGGTATGCCTAGGGGCACAAGCAGGTTCTGCTGATTAAAATGATATGCGGCATCCCTATATCTGCATATGAAATGCTACGTTACAGTGTATTCCTTGAAATCACTGTAACATAGCATTTCGTATGCAGATACAGACACAGTCGCACACAGAATATATGCATGCAACATATCTTTTTAATCAGCAGAAGCTGCTTGTGCATCCTGTTCACATAGTAAGCAAATAAGGCACATTATCGAAAAAAAAGGAGCCCAACATTACCAGAGCTCACGCCAGGCATCTCCTGCTGCATGGTGTATTGAAGCAAGATGTATGAGGACACATCTATATCCAAGCAAAGACAGAGGTCACAGTATTAGTGGCCATGTGAGTGCTGTGTGCGGGTGGGTTGGTTGTGCAGTAGTGTTTGGCATACAGTATGTTTAAGGGGCATTATGTGTGTTGTGTATAAATGCATTACTAATGTGTGGCATAGTGTAAGGTGCATTGTGTGTGTCATTATGTGTACAAGTGCACTCATAATGTGTGGCATATGTGAAAGCGACATTATATGTGTCATTATGTGTATAAGGGCATTAATAATGTGAGGCATATGTGTAACGGACATTATGTGTATAAGGGCATTAATAAAGGTTGGAATAATGTGTAAGGTGCATTATGTTTATAAGGACATTAATAATGTGTAAGGGGCATTACTGTGTGGTATTATGTATATAAATGCATTACTAATGTGTGGCTTATGTGTATAAGGTGCTCTGCTGTGTGGCGTAACCTATAGAAAGGGCACTACTGTGTGGTCTTATGTGAATAATGTGAATAAGGAGCAATTCAGAGTGATGTAATGTAAATAAGGGGCACTACTGTGAGGAGTAACGTATATAAGGTAAAGTTGTACTACTGTGTGTTGTAACGTGAATATGGTACACTTTCGCATGATACGTATAATGGGCCTAATTCAGACCTGATCGCTCACTAGAGGTTTTATGCACTGCTGCGAACATATAGTCGACGCCCATAGTGGAGTGTATTTTCGCTTTGCAAGTGTGCGAACGCGTGTGTAGCAGAGCTGTACGAACAGATCTTGTGCAGTCTCTGAGTAGCCCAGGACTTACTCAGCTGCTGCGAACACTTTATCCTGTCCGGGACAGGAATTGACGTCAGGAACCCTCCCTGCAAACGCATTGACACACCTGGGTTATTCAAACCACTCCCAGAAAATGGTCAGTTACCACCCACAAATGGCTTTCTCCTGTCAATCTCCTTGCGACCGCGAATGCAAATGGATTCTTCACATAACCCCATCGCTGAGCGGCAAACCACTTTGTACCTGTGCGTCGCACATGCGCATTGTGGTGCATATGCATGTGCAGTTCTGACCTGATTGAATTGGAGGTACTATTGTGTGGCCATGCCGCTTCCCAGCAAGAACACACCACTTTTTGGGCTGTGCGCCGAATGTGCGCACTGTTCCTATTTAAAATATAGGGGGTAGGACCACTAAAATGAGGATTACCATGGGTGAGGTGTGATGGTGCTGGGTCAGAGGCAGAACAAGTGGCGGTGCTAGGGGACACCAGCCAAAATCTTGCCTAGGGCATCATATTGGTTAGGGCCAGCTCTGTGTATATATATATATATATATATATATATACACACATACACACACATACACACACACACACACACCACCAAGCTCCATATATATGTGTGTGTGTGTGTGTGTGTGTGTGTGTGTGTGTGTGTGTGTGTGTGTGTGTGTGTGTATATATATATATATATATGTGTAACCCTGATTTAGGGTTTAAACAACACTTATACTGAGGTAGTTATAATATGGTGACTAAAATGGAGTATAAGCATATATATTATTCATATAAAAGTTAATGGATGTTGTAATACTGTATGCATGTTTTGAGGTAAATAATACAGTTCACATATATGTAATTGTATGTACATTGATGTAAATGTAGTGGTGAATACAATGAAGGCTTATTTTATGGTTTCACAGTGTATCTAAAGGGTTAATGTCCTTGTGCTCCTAACTGTCAATCACCTAGTGGGGTGATTGCCAGTGGGCGGGGCATCACCTCAGAGTGGGTCATGTGACTACTAGAGAGGGGTGGAGAGGTGCTGTGAGTGTAGCTGAGGGAGAGACTGCATATCCCTTGGTGAGAGGACATAGTTTTTTGCTGCTCCGGCCGTCGCCCGCATTAGAGCTGAGCAGTATACATTGCGGCGGCCGGAGGGTGCTTAGTGTGTGTAGCCAGAACAGGGCTTCCTTACTGTAAAGGTGGTGACAGCAGCATTGAGACTCAGAACTGTTCATAGAACCCAAGATCAGCGCTAGTCAACTCACCCAGCAGTATTGGAAAGGCACATCTGTGACAGGGAGGCAGAGAGGGTTCTTTCCTACCTATTACCGGCACAGACTCTGACAGGCACAACAAAGAAGCAAGGACCAGCAGCAGAGGCTCCATTCTGTGTGGCTGTAAGTGTAAGGGAGGAGTCGGGGGAGCATCCTGCAGCAGCATCACTAGATGGTAGAAGTGTGAGTGCATAATCCAGCCATTTATATTACCCCTACACTAAGCACAGCAAGCCATAGGTGACTATTGTACATAGTCAATTTCATATTGGGACTAAGTACTCCAGGACTAGGCCGCAATAATGGCTACTAAGCAGGAGGATAGTAATGGGTCACAGTAGTCAGAGTGACCTATAATTACAGTTCCATGTATGGCTTAATCATAGTGCTAAGGAGAAGGTAGAAAGCACTGGGTATATATATGTAACAGGAGGAGTGGAGTGAAACTTGAACTGTTTAACGCTTCATAAATAGTTTTAAAACTCCCCCATATATCAGCATCACATCAGTCAAAGGAGAGCCAGAGACATTGTTCCGCAGCGCTAAATAGAAAGTAACACCCTAAAGCTGCCACCTAATGTGTGTATTTATGCCCCTGAATTAGCAGAATTAGAGTCAAGGACATTAAAGGTAGCCATACTACAGTGACATTGGATGAATGTTAAAGCCTCTTAGCCACAAAGGATTAGACTATCATCCCGATTCAAAGACTAGCTTGTGGCACTTTAATACAACTGTGTTATATGTATATTCGTGAACCCGTAAGAAGGACTGACACGTAAGAGACTATTAGTTTTAAAGTTAAAGGATTTGAGCTCGCTGTGACTATGATAAGAGAAACCATCTCTTGCAGATATATTTAATATAGACTCATCCTAAGAGACAACAATAATTGGAGGCATACAGGAATCGAAAAGCTATATATGCTCTGAACTATAGAAAGCATCAGCTACTTCAAATGGACACAAGGACGCAGCATAACAAAGGTTTATCATACCAGCTTCTTAGGAGTTTAGTTTAATACTGGACAACTACAGTAACATTTTTACTGAGGAAAGGATACAGATTCCTTGGTAATCAACTGTTGATGTTACTATCTATGAGCTAAATAGATACTTTCTGTTATCTGCCAAGGAGGAACTATAAGTAACCTTATAGGAGAAAGTAATCGCTACCATAAGTAGACTGAGCCAAACATCTTTCTCTTTAACTGGAGGGAGAACTGATAGTTGATACTAAAACATAGTGTCAGACATTCTGTATTAACTGCTGTTATTTTTAGGAAGTTTATGGGCCCTTATAGTGCACTATCATATTAAGAGTACCCGGGTCACTCTAACACCTAAGGGTGTGTTGAAAAGAAAAAGGATTTGTTGTATTGCATGCAGGTACTGTGTATAGGCCTAATTGACCGGGGGTTAGCATGGATTAATGACTTAAAGGGGAATGTGTAATTGATGAAATGTTAATGTATACTTAATCCATTTGGTACTGGTCATTAAAGTGTTATACTTGCCATGTGTGTCTGGTCCGTCTGGAAGTTGATCTGAAGATCCTGGAAGAAAGAGACAGGTATATTAGATAATATATCTATGATATAAGGGAATCATCCCCTAAGGATAGAGATCAGGCTTACTCAAGCAAGCCTTAACGGTAGTTAAATACTACACATAGCTTGAGTGGAGGCACAGCTATTAGGTAACCATCCCTTAATAGAATACATAGACAGCTCTCGTTCAAGGTATTGAGGGTAGGGTTACATTTGGAGGCACTGCTGAGATAGAAGTTACACTCAGGCCCTGTTACACCACAGGTGTCAGCTGCCATTAATTATTATTGATAAAGTCCTCACATCCCTAAAAATAAAATACAAATATGGGAAAGAAGCAAAGGAACAGGGAGAAGGTTGGACATAAAGCCATTGCTGTATCAGTTGGGAGAGTTGAAGCCAATAGAGAATGTAAAAGTATGGACAAACAAGAGTACCATAAGGGACCAGGCTTAAAGGAAGAAGTGACATGCAAGTTTGTGGGAACTTTTGTAAATAACCTAGGTGTGAAAAATGAAAAAATATTAGATGTCCCTGTAGAGTTGGAGAAGAGAAAGAAAAAATCAAAGGACAAGAAAGTCAGACTTGATCCCCACCTAAAGGATAGTGAGGGAGGTGTTAGTGACAACCTTGCTCATACTTTGGTCGCTAACATGGATTATGGAATGAAAGGAGATAAGAATGTTCTACCACTGAAAGAGAGAGTTCCAGGGGAAGTGAAGATAGATGTAGGTATACAGAGATTAGAAACTGTGCTAAAGCAAATAGCTGAGGATTATAAGAAACATGGACAATTAGTATTAGCTCTTCCAAAAGATCAACAGAAGGACCTGCTTTCCCTGTTTCCAACTTCCATTGAGGAACCAACAAGAAGAGATAGCCCAGTGGATCTACAGACCCCGATAGAGGTGATAAGACATATAGCACTGGACAGGTCTAAACATATTTATCAGTTGTTGGAGGTTCTAGATGAAACCCGATGGAAGCTAAAAGAAGAACAGATGTTTAACACCAAAATTGATGAGAGGAACAAAGAGCTTGAAAGAGAACTTTGGTTTATACAGAGAGAGATGGAAACCATGGCATCTGATGAAAGACAAACCAGAGTGGATCAGGAGCAACAAAAGTTGATAATGTACCAGCAGCAGGAAGACAATATTCATTCTCTGGAATCAAAAATAACTGAGTTGTCTGAATTATTGGAAGTGGGTAAAGAAACTGAAAAGGAGGATCATATTTGTCTGAATGAAATGAAAGAAAGACTGTCTCAGCTAGAATCTGAGAATAAAATACTCAAGGATGCCAACTTCCTAAACAACTGTCCTGAAGACCGTATCCATGAATTTTCTATGCGACCGGATACTAAGGACATAGCATTACAGACTGAGGTAGTGGATGGTATATTGCTGAGACAATCTTCTATGAATAAAGTTGATAGTAAAGGGACACAGTATATGTCTCTTAAAATGACTGGCACAGTAATATGGTTCCATGTGAAGAAAGGCTATGGCTTCATTAAAAGGCATGACACCGGAGAAGACATATTTGTACATTGGACATCCATAACGAAGAATAACCCCCTAAAACTGTTGTACAGTGTAGGAGATGGAGAGAAAGTAGAATTTGAAGTGTTGGAAGGGGAAAAGGGTGTACATGCAGCAAATGTGACTGGCATAGGTGGAGTACCAGTGAAAGGGAGTCGATTTGCTCCAAACCGACGAGGATCATACAGTTATTGTTATCAACCACGAGAAAAAGCGGTTGATGAAGGAAGTGCATATTCAGAACAAAGGCAAGGGAGAGATCCAGCTCCATGTCATCCTTCTACAACCTTACATTACCGACCTCTCTCGAGATTCAATGGTAGAGTAAATCAGTCCCAGGATCAAGAAACGGAAAATTCAGATGCTAAAGACTTGATAACTTTAGAAGCTTCGTCAGAGAAAGAAACTAGTCTCAGTGAAAATCGTAGTAAGGTACATGATAACTTTACCCTAGCACAATCTCTTAAATCTTCCATCCGAAGTCCAGTACTAAAAGAAGTCAATAAATCAGGTGTAGAAGAGCAAGGGAAACCAGCACGATCAGAGAACACTATCCCTGGGAGGCATGAAGGCTATGTAGTTCCATCCCTCCCTATTTGGCCAACAGTTAAAATGGTTGAGATGAGGTGGCTTGCTAATGGATGTGAATGAATATATACTATTTTAGCATAGTGAGTAAGGTAGATGGTGCATTGGCACCTAAAGATGTTAAACAGTGACAATGCACCAGGGGGAGAAATGTAACCCTGATTTAGGGTTTAAACAACACTTATACTGAGGTAGTTATAATATGGTGACTAAAATGGAGTATAAGCATATATATTATTCATATAAAAGTTAATGGATGTTGTAATACTGTATGCATGTTTTGAGGTAAATAATACAGTTCACATATATGTAATTGTATGTACATTGATGTAAATGTAGTGGTGAATACAATGAAGGCTTATTTTATGGTTTCACAGTGTATCTAAAGGGTTAATGTCCTTGTGCTCCTAACTGTCAATCACCTAGTGGGGTGATTGCCAGTGGGCGGGGCAACACCTCAGAGTGGGTCATGTGACTACTAGAGAGGGGTGGAGAGGTGCTGTGAGTGTAGCTGAGGGAGAGACTGCATATCCCTTGGTGAGAGGACATAGTTTTTTGCTGCTCCGGCCGTCGCCCGCATTAGAGCTGAGCAGTATACATTGCGGCGGCCGGAGGGTGCTTAGTGTGTGTAGCCAGAACAGGGCTTCCTTACTGTAAAGGTGGTGACAGCAGCATTGAGACTCAGAACTGTTCATAGAACCCAAGATCAGCGCTAGTCAACTCACCCAGCAGTATTGGAAAGGCGCATCTGTGACAGGGAGGCAGAGAGGGTTCTTTCCTACCTATTACCGGCACAGACTCTGACAGGCACAACAAAGAAGCAAGGACCAGCAGCAGAGGCTCCATTCTGTGTGGCTGTAAGTGTAAGGGAGGAGTCGGGGGAGCATCCTGCAGCAGCATCACTAGATGGTAGAAGTGTGAGTGCATAATCCAGCCATTTATATTACCCCTACACTAAGCACAGCAAGCCATAGGTGACTATTGTACATAGTCAATTTCATATTGGGACTAAGTACTCCAGGACTAGGCCGCAATAATGGCTACTAAGCAGGAGGATAGTAATGGGTCACAGTAGTCAGAGTGACCTATAATTACAGTTCCATGTATGGCTTAATCATAGTGCTAAGGAGAAGGTAGAAAGCACTGGGTATATATATGTAACAGGAGGAGTGGAGTGAAACTTGAACTGTTTAACGCTTCATAAATAGTTTTAAAACTCCCCCATATATCAGCATCACATCAGTCAAAGGAGAGCCAGAGACATTGTTCCGCAGCGCTAAATAGAAAGTAACACCCTAAAGCTGCCACCTAATGTGTGTATTTATGCCCCTGAATTAGCAGAATTAGAGTCAAGGACATTAAAGGTAGCCATACTACAGTGACATTGGATGAATGTTAAAGCCTCTTAGCCACAAAGGATTAGACTATCATCCCGATTCAAGGACTAGCTTGTGGCACTTTAATACAACTGTGTTATATGTATATTCGTGAACCCGTAAGAAGGACTGACACGTAAGAGACTATTAGTTTTAAAGTTAAAGGATTTGAGCTCGCTGTGACTATGATAAGAGAAACCATCTCTTGCAGATATATTTAATATAGACTCATCCTAAGAGACAACAATAATTGGAGGCATACAGGAATTGAAAAGCTATATATGCTCTGAACTATAGAAAGCATCAGCTACTTCAAATGGACACAAGGACGCAGCATAACAAAGGTTTATCATACCAGCTTCTTAGGAGTTTAGTTTAATACTGGACAACTACAGTAACATTTTTACTGAGGAAAGGATACAGATTCCTTGGTAATCAACTGTTGATGTTACTATCTATGAGCTAAATAGATACTTTCTGTTATCTGCCAAGGAGGAACTATAAGTAACCTTATAGGAGAAAGTAATCGCTACCATAAGTAGACTGAGCCAAACATCTTTCTCTTTAACTGGAGGGAGAACTGATAGTTGATACTAAAACATAGTGTCAGACATTCTGTATTAACTGCTGTTATTTTTAGGAAGTTTATGGGCCCTTATAGTGCACTATCATATTAAGAGTACCCGGGTCACTCTAACACCTAAGGGTGTGTTGAAAAGAAAAAGGATTTGTTGTATTGCATGCAGGTACTGTGTATAGGCCTAATTGACCGGGGGTTAGCATGGATTAATGACTTAAAGGGGAATGTGTAATTGATGAAATGTTAATGTATACTTAATCCATTTGGTACTGGTCATTAAAGTGTTATACTTGCCATGTGTGTCTGGTCCGTCTGGAAGTTGATCTGAAGATCCTGGAAGAAAGAGACAGGTATATTAGATAATATATCTATGATATAAGGGAATCATCCCCTAAGGATAGAGATCAGGCTTACTCAAGCAAGCCTTAACGGTAGTTAAATACTACACATAGCTTGAGTGGAGGCACAGCTATTAGGTAACCATCCCTTAATAGAATACATAGACAGCTCTCGTTCAAGGTATTGAGGGTAGGGTTACATTTGGAGGCACCGCGTGAGATAGAAGTTACACTCAGGCCCTGTTACACCACAGGTGTCAGCTGCCATTAATTATTATTGATAAAGTCCTCACATCCCTAAAAATAAAATACAAATATGGGAAAGAAGCAAAGGAACAGGGAGAAGGTTGGACATAAAGCCATTGCTGTATCAGTTGGGAGAGTTGAAGCCAATAGAGAATGTAAAAGTATGGACAAACAAGAGTACCATAAGGGACCAGGCTTAAAGGAAGAAGTGACATGCAAGTTTGTGGGAACTTTTGTAAATAACCTAGGTGTGAAAAATGAAAAAATATTAGATGTCCCTGTAGAGTTGGAGAAGAGAAAGAAAAAATCAAAGGACAAGAAAGTCAGACTTGATCCCCACCTAAAGGATAGTGAGGGAGGTGTTAGTGACAACCTTGCTCATACTTTGGTCGCTAACATGGATTATGGAATGAAAGGAGATAAGAATGTTCTACCACTGAAAGAGAGAGTTCCAGGGGAAGTGAAGATAGATGTAGGTATACAGAGATTAGAAACTGTGCTAAAGCAACTAACTAAGGCAACTGACTGCCCCATACATAGTATTAGCGACCTCAAGAGAACAGTGGTCACCCATAAGAAAGAAAGGGGGAGTGGCCAGTATTGAAAAGAAAAGGCAATGAGCAGGAGCTCGTTGCGAAGACAACTAAGGTCTGTGAATTAATAACTATTGTTGATTAATTATCTCATGAGGGAACAAAGTATGCACACTCAGACTCTCAGCTATTGTATAGAGAACAGTTAAACTCAACAAAACATACCACACGAAAAAGAGAGTTTAATGCCCTGCTTTTACAAGTAATATGAACATGGAGGAGTATAAGAAGTTACTTGAAGTATATACAATAGCTAGTACATTCAACTGAACAAAGGGATGGTAAAGCCAGTAACTATTAAGTATTTTGGACTACCTATAATTACACACATCCCATAGTTATAACAAACCTCGTCAAGTAAGGAGTCTTCCTAATACATTATAGACAGTATTAGTCAGCAGTTGGATACCCACACAGAGGATTATTAGAGAAAGATCAACGTCAAAGGCTGTGGTATATTCACAGATTAACTATCACTTGGAAAAAGTTAAAGGAGTACAGCACCAGTGACATCTAGTGGATAGAAAAGGAAATATCCTCTTTGCTGAATGGTAGTATTTACCTGGAAGGAGTAAGTTATATGGATACATTAGTATCATCTTAGTTGCAGACCAGAAAGACAGTGTTACAAGTATCTTTCATCTGAATGTAACTAATAATATGGATATTGTCCATGGAATGAATTATATTTCGTTCTTTTAAATATCGATGGAAAGGAATTCTCACCTCATTTAGAACAAGAAACTATTCTACTTAGACTATACAACTAGAAAGTGCAAGAGCTCCTACAGATAGATATATATGCATATATATATATAATTGGCAGGTCTGGGACATTAACTTTCATTCATCTGTTTCAGTATAATAATTAAATGTGTTAATATGAATTGGAGGAGTATGGATATATATATATTATATTAATGAGTCATGTTATAATATATAAAACTAATACTGTATATTTAGAGTTTATTAATTTACGCTAGTCTGGTGATGTTATAGAATACATAAAAATTGTAATTATACGAAAAAGAATCCAGTGAGTTGTGATTACTTACCTGATGTGATGGTGATAGAAGAAAATCGTAGAAATCGAAGGTACGTGGGTATCTAAAGAAATATAAAAAAATAACAAGTTGTTTAGGGGTTTTTCCCAAATTTACCCCATCAAGATATACATATATCTAACATAAAATTGGGTGGAGGCACTGTATATGTGGAGATAAATTAGTAACCATAATTGAATAGTCACGAAAAGAGGGGTTACATTTGGAGGCACTGCTGACCCCAAATCAAAAAGCTATAACCGTCGCTAAAACCCTATGGGAAAAGTTTTTTGTTCATTATGGGCTACCAGCCAGAATTCACACAGATCAGGGACGTGACTTTGAAAGTAATCTCATTAAAGAGCTGTGTGACTGTTGTGGAATAAGGAAGTCACGTACTTCTCCCTATCATCCCCAAGGAGACCCTCAGCCTGAAAGGTTCAACCGAACTCTATTGAACATGTTGGGAACCCTGGATCATAAATCCAAACTGCAGTGGAAACAGCATATAGTTCATCTTGTCCATGCCTACAATTGTACCAAAAATGAGGCCACTGGGTATTCCCCCTATGTACTTATGTTTGGGCGAGAAGCCCGATTGCCCATCGATATTAGTCTAGGAATATATCCTCATAAGGTCAATTCATCCTCTCACACTCAATATGTCCGGAAACTCAGAAAAGAACTTAATGAAGCTTTTGAAGTTGCTACCCTGGCTTCTAAGAAACAAGGAGAAAAGAATCAGAGACTGTACAACCAGAAAGTCATTGAACATATTTTACTTCCAGGAGACAGAGTACTCCTTAGAAGACTTGGAAGTCCAAAACGTCAAAAATTACTGAATAAGTGGCATGAGACTCCTTACCGAATTGTGGAAAAGTTACCTGATATTCCGGTGTATAGACTTACCTCAGAAAAAGGTGATGGACCAATACTCACCTATCACCGGAATCATTTGTTACCCGTTGGACAGGATGTATATTTTCCAAGTGATCTAGAAAGGGAAAATAGCTCTGACATGAAGGATAGTAATCAACTCATTTCAGCTTCTTCTCCTATGTCCGTTGAAGAAAATAGTGTGGATGAATGTCCATCAACCGAATTAGGATACTTTTATAGTCATGGAAGTCCGGAAAGTGCTTCTTTTGAAAAAGAAGTACAATTTTCTCCAGTATTTAACGATATATCCCCTCCCGATGAAGAAAATACCCTTATTAAGGATGATTGGAGTGACTTTAATGATAGCCCCAATCTTGCTCCACAAGGAAGTGACTTATTTGCTTGTTCTCCTACTAGGTTAGATATGGAACCCCCAGTAGTTGGGGGAGAAGGATGCCGTCCTAGACCACAAAGACTGCGTAGACCTCCAACCGTTTTTACTTATGACCGGTTAGAATATCCAACTCATAAACCTTTACTTCTTCAGTCCAATATTGTACATTGTTGGCCTTATTTTGGGTATACTAATAGAGGAAACATGTAATTAGTTAACTGTTACCAATCCGGTGACATGTATATTTATATGTTAATTCAGTAAATTAGTATAATCAAATATGGTGGTGATCTTTGAAATTATCCTCATTTTCCAGTTAGCGTTAGTATTTACCAGATCACCAGGGGGAGAAATGTGACCCTTAACTGTTAATATATATATATATTTTGACAATATACTATTGAATATTGTAAACCTGATTATTATTTGACTAAAGATGTGTATCTATATATATATATTTGTGATTATACGGCTATGTTGAATTAATTTATTGTACACCTGTGGTGAGGTAACTAAGAATATGCCCTGCTTATTATGAAGCGGGAAAAGACCCTTGTCTCGAGCCTCAGTCAGAGATGGATTAGATTAACTATGACTGAATGCACTCATGGGGGAGCACGAGACCGGAGGATTGAGGGGTGTCTCGCGACCTGAGCGGGAAAAGGAGAGCTCTCGAGACCCCCTGTAACCAGTATAAAAGAAAGGATAACGGTACCTGACGGGACAGATTGGTGCCCCTCTGGTGAGCGCAACTTCTCTCTCTCCCTGCCTCAGAGAGCTGTGAGGTGAACATTCAGCAGGAGCGGGGGAGAAGAATGTGACTCAGTCTGGAGATAAAGCACCGGAAGGTTGGAGAAGAACAGCGGCGTGAAGACAGAGCGGAGAAGCGGGTTTGCAGACACCCGCCGAAGAGGACGAGAGGTGAGCAGCAGGAGGAGAGACCGTCTACTGTGGGGATGAAGAAAGAGAGAGCTGCAGAGATCGGACACTGTAGCGGTACATCATGGTAAGAACACTCACCCCTCTGTTGGCCCACGGACTCTCATCGTTTACTGCCCCCCGCTAGGACAGGTATGGGTATCACGGGGATAGTGTCCGCCTCGGTTTTACACTGCCGCCTGCCAGCGCTGCCCCCACAGTGACACTTGCCATTCAGCCACCTCCGGAGTTCCGAGTTGAGACACCGCCTCCTCCGCAACACCTCCCACCTGTTGCCGCTGCCCATCTCCGGAAAGTTGCCACTCAGCCGTCTTTTGAGCTCGGAGCTGAGGCGCCGCCTCCGCACACCTCCCACCTGTTGCAGCTGCACCTACCCGGGACTTTTGGTTATTAACTGCCTCCCAGGCTCCGACGTGCGGAGCCTCCTCAGCTAACACTCCCTCTATTTGGCGCTGCCCACCGCATGGACCTTTACCTATTAGTATCCATCCGACCTTATAAGCGACAAGGTGTTTCCGTGACACACGAGAGCCTGATAGTGGCAGCCTAGTTAGCTCTGCAAATTAGACCCGCATCTGCTGTCTATCCCTAGTTGCTGGAGCAGTCTCATAGATGATCACCCTCACTAACTGCCTTCCATATAGCATTAGGAAACGCTACTCATAGTGTACTTCAGTTTGCGGATGCCTGCCCCCATAATCCTTATAGTATGGTATTCAGCCGCAGCGTTAGTGATAGCCCATTCCCCCAGAGGTGGATGCTGACTGGTGTGGGCAACTGACTGCCCCATACATAGTATTAGCGACCTCAAGAGAACAGTGGTCACCCATAAGAAAGAAAGGGGGAGTGGCCAGTATTGAAAAGAAAAGGCAATGAGCAGGAGCTCGTTGCGAAGACAACTAAGGTCTGTGAATTAATAACTATTGTTGATTAATTATCTCATGAGGGAACAAAGTATGCACACTCAGACTCTCAGCTATTGTATAGAGAACAGTTAAACTCAACAAAACATACCACACGAAAAAGAGAGTTTAATGCCCTGCTTTTACAAGTAATATGAACATGGAGGAGTATAAGAAGTTACTTGAAGTATATACAATAGCTAGTACATTCAACTGAACAAAGGGATGGTAAAGCCAGTAACTATTAAGTATTTTGGACTACCTATAATTACACACATCCCATAGTTATAACAAACCTCGTCAAGTAAGGAGTCTTCCTAATACATTATAGACAGTATTAGTCAGCAGTTGGATACCCACACAGAGGATTATTAGAGAAAGATCAACGTCAAAGGCTGTGGTATATTCACAGATTAACTATCACTTGGAAAAAGTTAAAGGAGTACAGCACCAGTGACATCTAGTGGATAGAAAAGGAAATATCCTCTTTGCTGAATGGTAGTATTTACCTGGAAGGAGTAAGTTATATGGATACATTAGTATCATCTTAGTTGCAGACCAGAAAGACAGTGTTACAAGTATCTTTCATCTGAATGTAACTAATAATATGGATATTGTCCATGGAATGAATTATATTTCGTTCTTTTAAATATCGATGGAAAGGAATTCTCACCTCATTTAGAACAAGAAACTATTCTACTTAGACTATACAACTAGAAAGTGCAAGAGCTCCTACAGATAGATATATATGCATATATATATATATAATTGGCAGGTCTGGGACATTAACTTTCATTCATCTGTTTCAGTATAATAATTAAATGTGTTAATATGAATTGGAGGAGTATGGATATATATATATATTATATTAATGAGTCATGTTATAATATATAAAACTAATACTGTATATTTAGAGTTTATTAATTTACGCTAGTCTGGTGATGTTATAGAATACATAAAAATTGTAATTATACGAAAAAGAATCCAGTGAGTTGTGATTACTTACCTGATGTGATGGTGATAGAAGAAAATCGTAGAAATCGAAGGTACGTGGGTATCTAAAGAAATATAAAAAAATAACAAGTTGTTTAGGGGTTTTTCCCAAATTTACCCCATCAAGATATACATATATCTAACATAAAATTGGGTGGAGGCACTGTATATGTGGAGATAAATTAGTAACCATAATTGAATAGTCACGAAAAGAGGGGTTACATATGTAACACCCCTGCACCTGGGTTTTCTGGGTAATGGTGTGTATTTAAACTCTTCCCGCTTTGCAATGCTTCTCACCTTGTACTTCTCTTGGTATTAGTGCCTCCACCCAAATTGTAACGTGACGTGCTCTTCTGGGAAGTGTTCAATTTCAGAAACACCAGAGGGAGATTCGGGAAACCCCCTGCCCACCACGTGCTTAGACCGCCCCCACTACAGGAATATATCACACATATGTTGCAAAAGCCACCCTGGTACATTTATTAAAAGGTCTGGAATAGCAATTGCTTTTATGTATTTATACACAAGGCACTATAGTACGATCAATAAAAGAGGACATATACTAAATAGGCATAGAAACATATTGGTCAGTAATGCACACACATATCTAAAGGGTGTAGAAGAGGATGATGATCAGGTAGCCAGCTGGGTCACAGTTAGAAGGAAGAAAAAGAGGGGGAGGCTCGACATCTCCGAACTATCAAAACCGAACAAATTTGACCGACTGGACGAGGAATCGGAGGATGATAGTGAAGAAATGACGGTGCCGGAGGAGATTGCTACCTCTAGCATCCAGAGGAGCGGTCCCTCTGGCGCAGTTGGGATAAAAGATAGTGAGGTACCTAGTCAGATGGTGGTGGTAGGGGATTCTATCATCAGGAAGGCAGATAGGGCAATATGCTACCGGGACCGTGATCGCCGTACAGTCTGTTGTCTCCCGGGTGCTCGGGTACGGCACATTGCGGACCGGGTAGATAGATTGTTGGGAGGGGCTGGGAAAGATCCGTCAGTCTTGGTGCACATTGGCACCAATGACAAAGTTAGCGGAAGGTGGGATGTCCTTAAGAAAGACTATAGGGACTTAGGAAAGAAACTTAAGGCAAGGACATCTAAGGTAATATTCTCCGAAATATTACCCGTGCCACGCGCTAGTCCAGGGAGGCAGAGGGAGATTAGGGAGGTAAATGTGTGCCTTAGGGATTGGTGCAGGAAAGAGGGGTTTGTGTTCCTAAAACACTGGGCGGACTTCTCAGTCAGGCGCCATCTCTTTTGTCGTGACAGATTGCACCTGACTGAGGAGGGGGCAGCGGTGCTGGGGGGAAGGATGGTTAGAAGGTTGGAGGAGATTTTAAACTAGGAGCCTGGGGGGAGGGTTTAGCTAGAAACTATGGGTCATGCAGTGAGAATAGTGGGTAATGCGGTAGTAAACGAAATGGGGGAGAAGTTGGGGGGAGGGTAAGAGCAGGCGGTAAGGTTACTAACATGGGTACTATAAGAGATTTTACCAAAGCACTAACCAATGACGATTACAGGTCATCATTGCTACATAAGGTGAAAGATGTCCCTAACGCAAGGGAAAATACTTATCTTAGTTGTATGTATGTAAACGCTAGAAGCATTACTGGTAAAAAGGGCGAACTAGAAATACTTGCAGCAAGCAAACAGTATGATATTATAGGCATTACTGAAACTTGGTGGGACGAATCTAATGATTGGATAGTCAATCTAGAGGGCTATACACTTTTTAGGAGAGACAGACTAAATAAAAAGGGTGGAGGGGTGTGTCTTTACGTAAAGCCGTTTTTAAAACCTGATATACGGGAAGATATTCAGGAGGGGACTGTAGACACTGTTGAGACATTATGGGTAGAAATTGCATCCGGGGAAAAAGGAATAAAAAAGTTAGTATTGGGTGTATGCTATAGGCCGCCTGGTATCAACGTATCTGATGAGGAATTGTTACTAAAGCAAATTGAAAGAGCAGCAGGAGTAGGAGACATAGTAGTGATGGGAGATTTTAACTATCCAGAGATAAACTAAAAAAATGATTCATGTGATACTGCTAGGGGCAATATGTTTTTAAACACACTTAATAACTACTTAGTTCAACTAATTGAGGAACCAACTAGGTACAATGCAATCTTAGACCTGGTATTAACAAACAATGGGGATTTGGTATCAGGTATTATAGTAGGGGAACCCATAGGAAACAGCGACCACAATATGGTCACATTCAATATTAGTTTTCATAAACAGCCCTATACTGGCTCAACTAGGACTCTAAACTTTAGCAAATCGAATTTTGAAAAGATGAGGGTATTTTTCAAGGATATTGAATGGGAAGGTTTGTTTTTAGGAAAAAATACTACGGAGAAATGGAAGGTACTAAAATTCCTGCTAGCTAAAAATACACTCAAATTTATTCCTACGAGCAGCAATAAAAGGAATAAAAATCATAAACCGATGTGGCTTAACAAAAAGATAAAGGAACTTATAGGCAAGAAAAGGAGAGCATTTAAAAAATACAAATCTGACGGGGAAGCAGAGTCATTTCAGCACTATAAGGAATGTAACAAAATTTGCAAAAAGGAAATAAGAGCGGCTAAAGTAGAAACTGAAAAACTAGTAGCAAAGGAAAGCAAAGCGAATCCCAAAAAATTATTTAAATACATTAATAGCAAGAGATTAAAGAAGGAGAGTATAGGCCCTTTAAAATACAAGTTGGGAGTCTTAAGCAAAAATGATAATGACATAGCGGACACACTAAATGAGTTTTTTTCAACAGTATTTACTAGAGAGGACCCAATTCAGGGACTAACACATAATCTCTAATAATGAGAATATCCCACTGATAGGTACTTATTTATGCGAGGAAGTAGTCTGTGACCGATTAAAACATTTAAAGATTAATAAGTCACCAGGTCCCGATGGTATTCACCCAAGGGTTCTAATAGAGCTTCACTCTGAACTTGCAAAACCGCTGTTTTTGATCTTTAAGGATTCAGTAATATCAGGTATGGTTCCCAAAGACTGGTGTATAGCGGAAGTACTGCCTATATTCAAAAAGGGAAGTAAAGCTGAACCAGGTAATTATAGACCAGTTAGTCTTACATCTATAGTGGGGAAAGTATTGGAAGGTATTCTAAGAGCTAGTATTCAGAAGTTCCTTGAAGTCAATAAGGTCATTAAAAGGAATCAACATGGGTTTATGAAGGACAGATCCTGTCAAACAAATTTACTTGGCTTTTATGAAACAGTAAGCGCAAACCTAGATCAGGGTAAAGAGGTGGATGTAATCTTTTTAGATTTTGCCAAAGCATTCGACACTGTACCACACATGAGACTTATCTACAAGCTACAAGAATCAGGGTTAGGAAGCACAATATGCACTTGGGTCAAAAACTGGTTAGATAATAGGGAGCAGTGCGTTGTGGTTAATGGATCTTTTTCAACTTGGACTGAAGTGCTAAGTGGAGTGCCGCAAGGCTCAGTATTAGGACCGCTATTGTTCAATATTTTCATTAACGACCTAAGAGAAGGTCTAGAGAGCATGGTGTCAATTTTTGCAGATGATACCAAATTGTGTAAAGTTATAAATGCGGAGGGGGATGCTGAGTCGCTTCAGAATGACTTAGTTAAATTAGAAGCTTGGGCAGCGAAATGGAGAATGCGCTTCAATACAGACAAGTGTAAGATAATGCACTGTGGTAACAAGAACAAAAATAACACCTACCTACTAAATGTAGTAAAATCAGGGGATTCTGTACTGGAAAAGGACTTAGGTGTCCTCATAGATAGCAAACTAAGCAGTAGTACCCAAAGTAGGACTGCAGCAAAGAAGGCTAATAAGATATTAGCATGCATAAAACGGGGAATTGATGCTAGGGACGAGAGTATTATACTCCCGTTATATAAATCACTTGTGAGGCCACACCTTGAATACTGTGTACAATTCTGGGCACCTTACTACAAAAAGGATATCCTGGAGCTAGAAAAGGTTCAAAGGCGGGCGACCAAACTAATTAAGAGTATGGAGACGCTGGAATACGAGGAAAGGCTTGCAAGACTAGGCATGTTTACACTGGAAAAGAGGAGATTAAGAGGGGACATGATCAACATTTACAAATATATAAGGGGACATTATACAGATCTTGCGCAGTACCTGTTTTTGGTTATATCAACACAGAGAACTCGTGGACACTCGCTCAGGTTAGAGGAGAGGAGATTCCGCACAATACGGCGTAAAGGCTTTTTTACGGTAAGGACGATACGTGTTTGGAATTCCCTGCCTGAGGGAGTTGTAATGGCAGACTCAGTCAACACCTTTAAGAATGGGTTAGATAAATTCCTAATGGATAAGGATATCCAGGGTTACGGGGCATAGTCACGCACTATGGTTATTATAAAAAAGAGGGGTAAAACGTAACGGCAGTCATCAACTTCAGTCAAAATTTTCTACAAAATAATCGTGCATAGGAGACCACAAATAAGTTGAACTCGATGGACAATTGTCTTTTTTCAACCTTAGATACTATGTTACTAAAAGATTAGATATTATGTGTATAATGCAGTAATAAGAAAAAATGAACATAACACATGAATCTGCTTTCTCCTGTCTGTCTGTCCCTTCCTGAACTTTCCTTTTGTATACAGATAACACCCTGGCCTTTGCAATCACTGACTGGGTAATGACAACTTAAACAGCAGTATCACAAGGAATTTCACACATACCACACTCAGCATTAGAGAATACATCCCCCACTATAATGCACTGTTATTTCAGAGTTCATTATCTTCTGCATGCTATGTCTTGTAGAATCTGTACTTTAAAGGGTTCCAATTGGCACTTTCAGCAACGCTGGTACTTGTAGTTCCACAAACTGATTCTTGGTGAAATCACACACTTTGTTAGCTAATATTTGTCAGTCTTTACCAAGAACCATAACACTGTAAACTGTTACTTATCTCACATTCCTCCAAAGTGTGTCCCTCTGCAACCTCTCCTCTCCAGGAAGATTTGAAATGCATTTTCCTCTGCAGGCCACTTAACTTCATCAGACTGGGGTTCTCCCTTTCAGTAGGGCTCTTTCTGTACAGTCACGTTGACTTTTCCCCCAGTATTCTCCAGTCAGCTGCATCTTAGCTATATCCAAGACATGGTTACCTTTCTCTCCTGGCCCATCTCCTCCTCCACTCCTCTGGACAAAAGCATTCCATTCTCTACTCCCCCCTCTCCATGCCCTATTTCTCCACCCCCAACAGCCTCTGCGTGTCTCTCTGTATATCCTCTGAAACCCAAGGCTGTCTGGGAGATGTAGTCTCTAAACACAAAATGGCCGGTATCCAATTTCACATCTGCTGCCTGTCATAAGCGCTGGGTGCTACATACTCCCTCTGTGGGACTGGCGATCCGCTGACAAAGTGATGAGCCTGTTCCACACCCTGAAAAGGAATGTGTGTTAAATCATTCTGTCTGTTTACACATCCACACATACCCTGACAAACTCCTACGATGACAGGGTGGGCCCCAAATAAGGCCAAGGGTAGACCCAGTGAGGGTGAACCACCCTGGGCACTTCAGTGGCCCTTCCTAACTCATCATATGTAAATATCATAGGGGCCCTAGTGGTGCGTCAGGGTCGGCTAATAGCTGGAATGGCTCCCTCATCTCCCTCTGACACCCTTTCTGGTTGTTCAGCCTCTCCCCCAACATCTCTCTCTTCTGGGTGGCCCTGAGCCTGTCCCTCAGGTGCTCTAACTTCCACTGTTACTTCAGGTATGACCTCCTCCAACCTGCACACCTATTCTCCTCTTGGCTCTCCGGTAGCTCTCTCAGTAGACCTGTGGGGTCTAGTGACCTCATGACTTTGAATGACAGTCTCATTTTCCATAGTAGAAGAATCATACCCCCATTCATCCTCACTGTATTCTGTCTCTATATAATCTCTAGTTTCCTCTCTCCTTGTAGACCTCAATCTTCCTGGCTTTCTCCAGGGCACCCTCTCAGTGGTCTCAACAGCTTGATCTGTCTTGAACCTCACATCTCTCCCAATCGGTAATAGATGTTGACGGTGATAAGTCTTTATGGGCCCTGTTTGTCCTTCAGGCCTTACATGGTAAACAGGTGCCCCAGACATTTTGGCCACCACTTCATAGGGTTCTTCTCTCCATCGATTTGACAATTTATTCTTTCCTGGTATTCCCAGGTAGCGAAGCAGTACTCTGTCTCCTATCCCCAGTACATTCTCTTTCACTCGACTGTCATATCGAGTCTTGTTTCTCAAACCAGACTTGGTAGAAGCTTCTTGAGCCAACTTGTGAGCATGTCTCAGTTCTTCTCGCAGTCTATGCACATACTGTAAATGTGTCTCCCCCGAGTGGGAAACCTCCATTATTCCAAAACAAATGTCTACAGGCAGTCAGGTTTTTCTTCCAAACATAAGGAGGTATGGTGAGTATCCAGTTGACTCATTTTTTGTGCAGTTATATGCATGTACTAACTGACTGATGTGCCTACTCCAGTGTGCCTTCCTGACAGTGCCCAAAGTGGCAATCATGTTGAGAAGGGTTCGATTGAATCTCTCTGGCTGTGGGTCCCCTTGTGGATGGAATTGTGTAGTCCTCGACTTCTGTATCCCGCACAATTCGCAGATCTCTTTTATCAGCCGACTCTCAAAATCTCTTCCTTGATCAGAATGGATCTGGGCAGGAAGTCCATAGTGCACAAATAATTTCTCCTATAGAATCTTGGCAACAGTTGTGGCTCTTTGATCCTTGGCGGGGTAGGCCTGGGCGTACCGAGTGAAATGATCCGTCACGACCAGAATATGTGCTGTGTTGCTTTCATCTGGCTCTACAGAAAGGAAATCAATACACACCAGCTCTAGTGGCCCATCACTCGAAATGTTTTTCAATGGTGCAGCTCTTTCGGGCAGTGTTTTACGCAGAATGCAAGTCCCACAATTTCTGCAATATTTTTCAATATCAGCCTCCATCCTTGGCCAATAGAACCGATCAGCAATCAACCCGCTTGTTTTCTCAACACCTAAGTACCCATGTTGGTCATGTAGGGCTTTCAGTACAGAATCACGATGTTTCTTTGGCAGAACCAACTGTCTTTTCACTCTACCATCTCTGCGGGTGGATTCCCTATAAAGGAGGCCTCCTCTGACCATCAGAAATTCTCTTTGCCTGTGCAGTAAGATGGCTACTTCTGTTTTAAGGGCCTTTGGCTCCAACCTCTCATTGTTCTTCATCATCCAATAGACCGCTCTTAGAGACAGATCTTCTAGCTGATCACTCTTCAGCTTTTTCCTACCGATCCTCTGCAGATCACCCAGTTCAAACTGACTCAGCCAACAATAATGTTTGGGCAGTGCAGCTTCTGAAACTCCCAATGCAGTGACACATTCTCTCACAGGCGGCACCACCACTCTTCCTTCATGGCACATACCTCTTACTTCTGGAGCAGGCACTTCAACCCACTCTTCTTCAGGTGATTCAGCATGTCTTCCAGCCAACCTGGACAAAGCATCAGCGTCAATGTTTCCTTTGCCAGGTCGGTACTTCAGCGTGAAGTCATACACAGCCAAAGCTGCCAGCCATCGATGTCCTGTGGCATCCAACTTTGCTGTAGTCTGGATGTATGTCAACGGATTGTTGTCAGTATGGACTTCAAATGTAGCACCATACAAATAATCATGCAGACGGTCGACAATGGCCCATTTTAATGCCAAGAATTCCAGCTTGTGCACAGGGTAATTATTTTTGCTGGGTGATAGGCCTCGGCTAACATAGTACACAGGCCTCATCTGGCCTTCTTGTTCTTGGTAAAGTACTCCTCCGAGTCCATCAAATGATGCATCTACATGAAGAACGTACGGAAGGTCAGGGTGTGCATAGGCGAGCACTGGATACAGGGTAAGGCCCTCCTTCAACTTCTTGAATGAAGTTTCACACTCTTTTGTCCATCTTTTCCCAAATAGGTCATTAACACGGAGAAAGTGTTTATTTTCTTGTTGGGTCATCCGCCCCTTCACTGGTGGGTACTCTTTGGTTAATTCTGTCAAAGGCTTGGCTTATTTAGAATATCCTGGAACAAATCTTCTGTAGTACCCACAGAACCCCAGAAAAGACCTCAGTTCCTTTAGTTTTGTGGGCCTTGGCCACTCTGCCACAGCTTCTACCTTGGCTGGGTCAGTGAAGATCCCTTCTCTGCTGACAATGTGCCCAACATACTTGACTTGCTTCTGGCATAGTTGACACTTTTCTAAAGATAGCTTTAGCCCTTTACTCTTCAATCGATCAAGTACTTTGAGCAATCTCTCGTTATGTTCTTGTAGAGTCCTTCCAAAAACGATCAAGTCATCCAGATACACGATTACTTCACGAAAATTCATGTCTCCCACTGTCTCATCCATGCACCTCTGAAAGGTGGCTGGGGCACCTTTTACCCCCTGTGGCATTCTCTTGAACTGAAAGAACCCTTCAGGGCAGATGAAGGCTGTCTTCTCAGCATCTTCCGGACTCATCAGAATCTGGTAGTACCCACTCCTGAGGTCTAGCACAGAGAACCATTTGCTTCCTTGCAGACAGTCAAGTGCCTTATCAACTTTAGGCACCGTGTACTGGTCTGGCACTGTTCGCTTATTAAGAGTTCGATAGTCCACACACATCCGGATATCACCATTCTTCTTACGAGCCACCACTATTGGAGAGGCATAGGGACTTTCTGATTTTTCAATAACATCATTCTCCAGTAGACCTTTCAGATGACTTCTTACATCATACAAATCCGCAGGGGCCAATCTTCGTGACCTTTCTCGAAAAGGTTTTTCATCAGTAAGAAGAATCTTATGTTGGACCCCTTTAGCCAGCCCTAGGTCCCAATCTCCTAGGGAGAAAACGTCTCTCCTCTCTAACATTTCTTTGATCAGTCTGTCTAGATCGGCTTTCATGGCATCTGTACATTCAAAGCATGGTTGGAAACTGTCTGCAACCAACACACTCTTTTTCTGAGCTTCTTCTGCCTCCTTTTTCCAATAGGCAGCCAGGAATACAGGATGAATGGTGAGTGTCTGGTAATATTCCTTTCCACCCTCCTCTCTGCACCATTGAGCTAGTATATTGAACAAATGGGCATTGGTTCCTATGATAACTTGCACATCTCTGTCCTCTTTTTCTGGATCTGGACACACAAGGGCGACTACTTGCACTTCCTTTTCAATCCCAGCCACTTCTCTTGGGAACTTGAGGTCCACTGTGATGTATCCGAGATACGGATAGCTCTGTTTGCTGAGGCCCCAGATGGTCAGCCCAGACAATGGATGTACCTTGACATCAGACAGATTCTCACGAAACCACTTCTCGAACACAATGGACACCTGGGAACCACTATCCAGTAGAGCCGTACACTTTTGTCCATTCAATAAGGCAGGCACATGAGGCGCTGGACCGACTAGGCCAGGTGGAAATATATTCCAGGTAGCAGGTGAGTTCCCCACAGCATTGGTGCTAACTTTCTTTAGGGGGCCAGAGAGGGGTCTTCTGGTCCCCTCGTTTCCCGAAGGCTGTTCAGGTTGTGGGGATTGCTTATATGATGACCTCTGATGCCATCTGGCTGGACACTGTCTAGCTATATGTCCAGGCCAACCGCACTCAAAACATCTTCTGGGGTCACCTCGACTCTCTTGTTGTATTGGAGATGATGGATACGGAGGCCTTGGGGCCTCTCTAGCTGTCTGAAGGGCTAACAGGCGGTCTATCTGTTCCTTCTGCACTTGAAGGATCTTCAGCAACTCCTCCTCTTTTGTACCGGTTTCCTGTTTCAGGCTAACAGTCTTTATCTTCTTGACCACACTGTCTCTAGTTTCAATTATAGCTTCCTCTTGTTTGACTTCATTGATTAGCTGGTTGAAAGAAGGAGCTGGCTTTCTAGTAGAGTCTCCCCGGAGCTTCAATGCAACTGGGTCTAAAGACAGTGCTCCTCTTAGTAACTGTTGCATGCGACTCTCATCTACTTCACTGAGGGTCATTCCCCCTTTTTCCACAATGCGGTAAATTAGCTTGTCCAGGCGGTATAGATATTTGGACAATCTCTCCCCCGGCTCTTGGCAGGTGTTTCTTAACTTGTAAAGGAGGTCAGTGGCATCTTCTGATGTTCCAAACTCACTTTCCAGAGCCGCTAGATAGTTCCGTGCAGTAGCCTTAGGGTCACTCCGACGAGTGGCCTGCACAATCTCCATTGCTGGACCACGTAAACTCTCCGCTATCCGTTGTCTTTTTGCAGTCTCAGGACAGTGCCACTCTTCCATGTACTGGATTGCAGTGTCTTTCCACACCTCATAGGCATCGTCTCCAGTTGGAACAGGTTGGACACCAGAGAAAGGTCTCCATCTCCTATATCCACCATCATGCTGGTTTCTTCCCAGTTGCTCCACGAGTTTAGTCATAGCGATCAAAAATAATTGACTCTGCATGTCAGAGGTTTCATCTAGGCCCAGAGGTGAATCATCTTGTCTTTGAATGTCAGGGGACTGTATAATGGGGCTCCTTGCCCTCTCTTCAGTAGTACTTGATTCTTGGGCAGCTCTCATCCCCTCACTCGACTTAAGAGGCAAAACGATGCTCCAACGTTTGCTTCCCTCATAGGAAAAGACAGCAGGGATCAAGCCTCTCTCCAACACCGCATTGCTCTCTAGCATCACAGCATCATCCCGCCTGCCCAGTACATTAGGCCTCCGCATCCCTGTCCGATCTGCAATTATCTTCGTAACCTCCTCATCTGAAACTTCATGCAGTTCACCGCACAAGACAAAACAGCATTCTGAATCTTTGGATAGTTGTTCACACCAACCATATACTTCTTCTGGCTTCAAACTAGCCATGGCACCCGCCTGGTAAGCAAATTCTGAGTAAGCTGTACGAATCTCAGCAGTGCACTCCACTGTAACACCCCTTTACCTGGGTTTTCTGGGTAATGGTGTGTATTTAAACTCTTCCCGCTTTGCAATGCTTCTCACCTTGTACTTCTCGTGGTATTAGTGCCTCCACCCGAATCTTGACGTGACGTGCTCTTCTGGGAAGTGTTCAATTTCAGAAACACCAGAGGGAGATTCGGGAAACCCCCTGCCCACCACGTGCTTAGACCGCCCCCACTACAGGAATATATCACAAAGATATGTTGCAAAAGTCACCCTGGCACATTTATTAAAACGTCTGGAATAGCAATTGCTTTTATGCATTTATACACAAGGTACTATAGTACGATCAATAAAAAAGAACATATACTAAATAGGCATAGAAACATTTTGGTCAGTAATGCACACACATATCTAAAGGGTGTATAATGCAGTAATAAGGGAAAATGAACATAACACATGAATCTGCTTTCTCCTGTCTGTCTGTCTGTCTGTCTGTCTGTCTGTCTGTCCCTTCCTGAACTTTCCTTTTGTATACAGATAACACCCTGGCCTTTGCAATCACTGACTGGGTAACGACAACTTAAACAGCAGTATCACAAGGAATTTCACACATACCACACTCAGCATTAGAGAATACATCCCCCACTATAGTGCACTGTTATTTCAGAGTTCATTATCTTCTGCATGCTATGTCTTGTAGAATCTGTACTTTAAAGGGTTCCAATTGGCACTTTCAGCAACGCTGGTACTTGTAGTTACACAAACTGATTCTTGGTGAAATCACACACTTTGTTAGCTAATATTCGTCAGTCTTTACCAAGAACCATAACACTGTAAACTGTTACTTATCTCACATTCCTCCAAAGTGTGTCCCTCTGCAACCTCTCCTCTCCAGGAAGATTTGAAATGCATTTTCCTCTGCAGGCCACTAACTTCATCAGACTGGGGTTCTCCCTCTCAGTAGGGCTCTTTCTGTACAGTCACGTTGACTTCTTCCCCAGTATTCTCCAGTCATTGTCAGCTGCATCTTAGCTATATCCAAGACATGGTTACTTCTCTCTCCTGGCCCATCTCCTCCTCCACCCCTCTGGACAAAAGCATTCCATTCTCTACTCCCCCCTCTCCATGCCCTGTTTCTCCACCCCCGACAGCCTCTGCGTGTCTCTCTGTATATCCTCTGAAACCCAAGGCTGTCTGGGAGATGTAGTCTCTAAACACAAAATGGCCGGTGTCCAATTTCACATCTGTTGCCTGTCATAAGCGCTGGGCGCTACATATATATATATATATATATATATATATTATATATATATATACACACACATATATATATACACACACACACACACACACACACACACACACACACACACACACACACAGTATTGTCTATATATACCCCAGCTCCATACACACATCTATCTATCCTGCTGTGTCCCACCCACACTACAGCCTGCCTGGGGATTGCTA